>NC_058339.1:67330519-67955519 GCF_905475395.1 Chrysoperla carnea
CTGAAAATTTTATAAAACAGAAAGTGAGTTAAGGGTGTACGAGCCCCAAGGCAATAAATAAAAAGCTTGATTTTTTTCTTATATGAAGTTGAACTAAGTCTAAATAAATTCTGAAAATTTTAGGGGAGAGGGAGTTGCCGGATTATTTAGATAAATAAATGACCTCAAAAGTAGGCATATTTAACATTGGTCTTATGGGAAAAAGGTTGATGGATGATATGTTTTCATGAATTTCTCCAAAACTGGGCGGTGGAAATTAAGTACAACAATTTAAATTAAATTTAAAACCTTAATAAATTATTGAAAACAAAAAAAAGCCCGTTGTGCGCGACTTATTAAGGATAAATGAGCACGGAAGTGGGAACACAAATTCCAAAAAATTTATATTTGCAATTTTGATGGCGAATTTTATTATAACTTGATAATATAAGACGAAAAGTGACATTGAAATTTTTCGATATCTGGATTAGTTTTCAAAATATCGAAAATTGAAAATTTTGTTTAATTATTTAGCTTTCGATATTTCGAAAACCAAGGCAGATATCGAAAAATTGTATTCCTATTTTTAGTCTACAATCATGAAGCTAGGATAAAATCAAAGTTAAAAATAAGGTACAAATAATTTCAACCCTAAATCTAAAATTGCTTTGGTGCTCGTACTACCTTCATATGTTTGTTTTTTTCTTGTAACGGTAGGTTACAAGTGACAAATGAGTTAAAGAAGTTTTGAAGCTTAAAGAATCGAAGTATGGGTGAGACATTGCGAGGCCCACAAAAATTATTGACTTGCGATTACGAATGGCCATGTAAAATTCGGAAGATAGAAAGCAAATTAAAAATCTTACAATGTGATATAATAGTCCATAATTCTTAAGCCATTATGTTATCTTATATTTAGCTGAAACGACGGTCAAAGTCCTTGAAATTTCTTTCAGGCTTTAAAATGATCGAAACAAAATGGGATTACTTGAATCTTTTCTCTGCATACTATTTCTAAAGCTGCTGCTGAATCAACAACTTGTATAATGCAAGTTTTGTCAAAGTCAGAAGTGTTAATTTTTTAGATTTTTAGTAGCATCACATATTTTATTAGCAAGCCTTCCCATCCCTATTATACTGTTTTAGCATAAAGCTGTAGGAAGTCACTTGATCTTAATTTACGTAATATCATGATTTCAAAATCCTTCGAATACTTGAATATAAAATATTGTTTGTTTTATTGTGTAACTACTAGCGCCACAATTCTTCAAGATATTATTTTTAATCATTCAATATCATTCTTTGAAATAAAAAGAACAATTCAAGACATAATGGATTAGTTTTCAGACCCTATGATAGCACATATCATTCATTATATACATATAATAATAAATGATAATAAAACTACCCGGGGTATATTTTTATAATTAGCCCATATAAATATACAAAGATACAAAAGAGTGGGTGATTTTGTATGTACAAATCCATCTTCTGTATATGTTATAATATTTATGATTAAATCAACAGGAGGTCTTACAGTCATCTATTTGTCATAATTATTTGTAAAGAGATATGTATGATGAGGAACTCACAGAGAGATGAGATGTAGTGTCGTTGAGAAGTGTAATGTTTTAGCTCAATGAAAATATATAAATTTTGTTTAATTTAGTGTATTTTATTTTGTAATCTAGATCCGAAATTCTGGACTACGTACTCCTTTTGTCCGCTCAATCAAAATTTATTTACGTATTATCTTTGTTTGTGACTTTGCGATACTGCTACTGAAATCTTACAAAAAAAAATATTTGCATGCTATTTTATCTTTTTTCGAGGCAATAAAAAGAGTAGAATGGTATTAAGTTGGGTTTAACATCTGCGAGAAATTTTTTTAAATATCGAATAGATTTGCCAAAACAAAAATACAATTTGTACCTTAAAATTTGCATTCATCGTTTTGTTAAATTGAATGTAAAAATATGTATATGTTAAAATAAGTACAAAAATATGTTTATATTTTATTTCTATCGTACCTACACGAAATGTGATAAAATATTACTGATCGATGCTGTCAGTTTTCTTTTTTTAATTAATTAATTTTAACTAGTACCCCAAAATTAACTGACTTGCAACTCCAGATTTAATTTCTCAAGAACATTAAAGTTTTGCAAAAACAATATACTAATTTATGGTGAAAGTTTACATTTTATTCCGAAGAACGAAGATAAGAGAGTTCAAGTACATTTTTTTTTTTGGAATATTATATTTGCTAGATGGAAAGGATATTTACTAGAGGCTGATGTTTTCTTGAAGCAATAAGATATATTTTAAGATGACAAGCAGGCAATTAAATACACTGGGACGAAGTTCAAAAAAAAATATGATGCGTTAGTTTTGCGTAATAGGTACGGGTGAAAATATGAATGTCACACTCCTTGGTATCTCACTCCTGCACCAGCAAATATGTACGGCGAATAACATAAATGCCGTATAGAAATAAACACGTGGGGTTTCGGAAATTGATGGGAGATCAAAATTTTTCCAGTGCCGAAGATACCGATATCCACCAACGCCGTACAAATTTTCTGGTGCAGGGATGAGATATCAAAGGTTGTGGCATTTATTTTCTATTGTGTACTCACCTGAACCACGGAAGACTAACGCCATGGTGTTTAAAGTTACTTTTACATATAAGAGTATCTTTTTCTACATAATTCTTGGTCGGGCATTTCACGGGAAAATTTCAGCATGGGCTTTTCTCAGCTATTTAATATTGAGAATATCATTTTACCATGCGACAACCAGAACCTCAAAATCTTAAAATAGAACTACGGTAATTTGCTTAGATTTGACTGCAGCAAGCGTTGAATAAATGGATGGAGATTAAGAAAACTTAATAATTTACAGCAATATTCAAATTGCTTAGTTAACGTCATTAGTGACTGGGACTATACATCTTGAAAAATGCATTCATTAGCATACGAGCTTTTCTTTTTTACAATAATTTAATGGGACAAATCGGACCCTGAATATACAAAATTTTTATTAATATCAATCCTAAAAATCACGTAGAATTTTAATTAATATATAAGATAACATAAAATATATACGGATCTCGCTTCATAAAAAGACAAAATAATACCGTTATTAAATTAATTACTATGTTATTTGTGATTAAATATTATATTATTAGATTAATTATAATTAACAAATGTATATTATGAATGAAATGTTAAATATAGGTACTACTATCTACTATTCATTTTACTATATATACGATTAAATTAATTCAAAATGTTAAATTTAATTGTAGATACTATGCTGTCAAAAACGTTGCTGTTTTTTTATATGTGCGAATTTTAATTTTAAAATAATATTTTTTATTTATTTTTCAATTAAAATTATTTATTAAACATTCATAGATGACATTAATTAATTCAATGTTATGTGTGAACGAAATAACACTTGAAACATTTGATGTATGCTGCTGCAGGTATTATCTATCACAGTAAGGCATAATTTTTTATGTCAGTAAGTCATGACAGGTAGACAGAATTATTCGTTTTTGTGTATCTTACTTCTATATACTAAACCTCTGATAATTATTTTGTTACTTCCTTTAAGTGGTTGAAGCAAAACTGTTTCGTATAAAACCATTTCCAGCAAAGATTTTTAGTTGCAATCTTGGTTTTTCGTCCCAGTTTGACTTTTTTTCTCGAATATTCTGTAACTAATTCAATAATTTTCTTTCTCCTTTTACAGGGATCAATTCTCTTTTCTTGGAGAATCTCAAGGTTAAAAAACTAGTTTCTTCTAATTTACAAAGGATACCTATAGCCAGTTTGTTTGAATACCTTTTTCTTGATCATTCTGTTCCAGTACAAATAGGCTGAGGCTCTTTAAATTTTATATAAAAAAAAATCACGCTCTAATACTCTTCATTGCACATTTCTTGCAGCGGAGAACAAAATTAAGAGCTCGTATGTTAACTGCATTGAGCCTCGGCATGTGTAATGACTCTGAACGAAATGTTTTCAAGCTATTCTCTGAATTGGCAGAACAAGGAAGGAAGTAAAAGACCTTCGCACATTAAAAGACAATTTTTTGTGTGGTATGTAAGGAACAGATACAAAAAACAGTTTTAGAAGGCTTTGGAAGTATCTCCGGGAACTATAAACTCTCATCAGGTTCAAACTTTAGTAGAAATTTTTAGTTCAACACAAATTATTTTTAAACCAAAACTCTAGTCGAAATTTTTAATCGAGGATACAAGATCTTAATAACGTAATCTTAATTAATTGACCTTAGGAATTCAATAAAAGTTCCACTAAAAGAAGGCATTTTTGAGACTGGGATAATATAATAATACCAGGTGTTCGTAAGGGTATAAAATTTGTAAATTTGTTTCAGAGCTTGCATTTTCTTATTGTTACTAATCTTGATTCAACTGATAATTTTTTTCGCTTGCGTAACACAGTAATAGATGTTTCCGATCTTAATTGCGATGTTTTGCTAACGAAGTTCGAAGGATAGTGAAATTTAGAGGAATGGGAAACATATCATCTGCATTATCTGGATGAATTTTTGTGAAATGGATAACTTTATCAACAGCAAAGTTTTGGGAAATAAAACTTTTAATTTTTATTCCCTGTCTTGTTACCCTTCACAAAAAATTTTTACTTCTTGAAAATAAGTATAAAAAATATACGACCTATTGGTAAATTGCTTCAATGGTGTTGCGGATGTTTTTATTATATAGAGGTATTGTGATTTATTAGCACCATAAATTTTAGTAAATTTTAATTATATTACCGTGTGCGGTTATTTTTTTTCTGCGAATTAATTGAGATGAGATTTATAATCATATTAATTTATCCTTATAAAATAACTGTTTAGATAAACATCATATTACAATTATTATTACTATTGGAAGTATTATCATGTGAAATGTTTTTTAATTATTTCTAATTACAATTTTGAAAATGCGTGTCAGTATAATAACGTTCAGACATTATTTTTAGGTCAAATCTATTAAAAAAAATATAATTTATAATTTAATTATATAATTATTTAAATTTAGGTAGATCTACAGGTATATTTGCAATTTTGATCATTATATTTTTATTGATACTATATCACCTTTTTTGACAGTACTAAAATTAAACCTTAAAGTAGAGCAAAAAATTTTGATTGGGGATTTACAATTATCATGGTTAAAATTTTTTAAATGACGCTAGACTTAAAAGATAAGTATTTGTTTGTAACGTTTTGACGGTGAACTACTCGTTAAAAGTAAGCTCGCGTGGAAGTGAATCAATCTCTCTTGTTTGATTTCTTGGAAAATTTGCTTACCTTGTGAATATTTTCGCAGTCAATAAAAAATTAAAAGTACAAGAGATGGTATAAGGTCGATCTTCACCCATCTGATAATCAGATGAAACATATTTTTTATGAAATTTTATTGATTTATAAACACGCTTATGATAGTTTTTGTTTCGAAAAGTGTTAATGGATATTTTTAATTAAATTAATTTTAACCAATTTTTTCTGTAAACAGTTTTTTGCAGGCAAGCCTATACCATTATTTTCGTAATAAATTTATCTTTCTTCTGATATCAATTTCGATTTGTCAACAGATCGGTGCAGATTTAGGATGCACGAGCGCCGGGGCAATTTTGGATAAAAGGCTTGATATTTTTTTATATGAAGTTGGTCTAAGTCTAAATCAATTCCGAAAATTTAGGGGAAGGGGTTGCCCGATAAGGGGGAGGACGATTGCTCGATTATTTAAATAAATTAATGATTTCAAAAGTTCTTATGGGAAAATTTTTCTTATGGGTAGATGGATGGTATGTTTTCATAAATTTTTCCACAACCAGTCGCTGGAAATTAAAGAAAAACTATTTAAATTAAAGTGAAAACTTTGATAAATTATTGGAAATAAAAAAAACCGTTGTGCCCGACTAATTAAGGATGTATGAGCACGGTAGTGGAGACACAAATTAAAAAAATATATATTTTTTAAATTTTGATGGCGAATTATGTTAAAACTTGACAATATAAGACGAAAAGTAAGAATAAAATTTTTCGGTATCTGGAGTAATTTTCAAAATATTGAAAATAGAAAAATTAGTTAGCTGTCTGTATTTCGAAAACCAAGGCAGATATCGAAAAATTTTATTCTTATTTTTCGTCTACATTTATGAAGTTATAACAATATTCATAATCAATGTTGAAAATAAGGTACCTACAAATAATTTCAACCACAATTCTAAACTTGCCTTGGCGCTCGTTTTACCTTAAGTGAACATAGCAGAAATTTAACATAAATTTAAAACTTATAAAAATTTGTATCATATGCTATTTAAATTAACTCCATCACAATGTCAATGGGGGTAACAGAGTGCATATTCTAATTGTACCAACCACAAAAAATAATTCCAACCGACAAGTACATATTATTCATGGTAATTATACATGAAGTACATAATTTAGTGAAAAAGGGGTGTAAAGTGATCAACCACACATATACTGTCTGCTGTCATGTCGTATAAAATTAACCCCTTTGTAGAAATACTATGCCTACACAAATTCGTGTTCATAATTTGATGGAATTTGTTAAAAATATTTTGCTAGATAAACATTAAAATTATTTATACCAGGGAAGTTTTAAAGATCTAATTTCGAGTTCAAGAGTGTAATATTAGCACCTAAAGAAGATTCTCATTCTTTTTACTTCGAATACGGAAAAAGTTCTCTTTAAATGCTCGATTTTCTTCGAAATGACATCCGAAACACGTAAAAAACGAGAGTTGTTTACTACTATTTACCAATTTGTATATCCTTATATAAAATCAAAAATACGGTTTCACTGTAGCACAATAACATTAAACAATTTTCTAATTTATAATTTTTTGGTGTATTGAATAAAAAGTGAATAAAAAATTGACTCGTTTTATTTTAAAATATTATTTATGTTATATAATATGCTACTGAATTTAATTTACTTAATAGTTCATAGTTACTGGGTGGTACAAAAAATGATTTTTTTTTTTTAAATAAATGGTTGCAAGTAAAGTGTTTTGACAAATTACATACCATTTATTTATCTTGATACATTTGTCATGTCAATATATTGTTATATTTCTATAAGCTATGCAGGGGTGCAGTGTACGTTTAAATACACTTGCAACTTGTTTATAAATTGTTGTGTCAAAGAAAACTGAAACTGCTTTGCTTTATAGCAACTGTGACCATTAAAGTATTTGGGTTGTTATAAAAGGGTGAATCATGGGTGCAAATTTTTATAATATTAAAAATGATTGGGTACTTTTGGGGAAAATGTTTTTATACGATCATTATAAATAACTTACTATAATTAAAATTATTTATTGTAAAATTGCATCCTTAAAGTTTTCTCACCAGGTGTTCAAATAGAAGAAATAAGTATGGGAAAAAATGAATACAAATCGTGATTTCTTACATTTCGTTGGAAAATTGTTTACTAAAATTGCAAATTTTTGCCGAGCCCAATCGATCTTCTTGTCTTAGACAAATAATTTTACATTTTTACCACCGACAGAAAAGAGGGGTATTATACGTTTGGCGTGTGTATCATTTTGTCTGTCTGTGGCACCTTAACTTGACGAACTGATTTTGATTTTTTTTTCGTTCGGTTTAGTTTTGGGAGAGTTACAAGAAAAAAACCACATTTATCAGGGGTTTTAAAATTTAACTTGATCTTGAAAGTCTTTAATTTACAAGAAAGCCTTCAGTTCTCAAAATCAGAAATAGTTTCGATACTTTGTAAATCTCATTTATAAAATTGCAACCATGCTGAAGAGATACTCAAAGGGTTAAGGCATCAATACTGAATAGAGCTATTTTCGAATATTTTTTTTTGTTAATTACAATCAATTTTTTTCAAACTTAATAATATTAAACTATTTGAAATAATGATATTAATGTCCACTTCTACGTTTCTGTGTATGAAATGGACCATTTCAACAATTAACTCTGTTTGCTGTTATATTTCTTGAAACATAAATCAATCATATTTATAAATATCTTCTATAATGTTTACATTTCTAAGAGTTTTCCCATATTGAAGAATTTCTTCATACATAGTATTAAATATACATAGCTCATAATTATATTATAAATGCATACAGGCTATATTTTTTAGAATTGAATATAGAAAACAATACTAGCGGTAGTATGATTGCTGGTTAGACCACACGTTTTTTATTTCTCCAGATAGGTCAATTGGGTCTTGAGTCCGTTGCCCGATTTATATTGTAAACCGTTAGAGATAGAACAAAAGTTTAAGTTTAGAACATTTCGCTTAATTTCTTTATGAATCTTCGATATTGTGAAGTATCTTAACCTGTTTGACATGTTTTCGCCTGAAATCATACGTGCTGCTGAATCAAAAGACAAAGGTTTCTCACCCTTTGAATGTAGAAGACGCTATAAGAAGGAGTACCAACTTCTTATATCTACATAGGTGTGCTCTCATAACTACCTAAACGTGTTAGGACAATTTACAATATTTCTTTATCTACCTAGGTTCATTTGTGTTATTAAAACTATTTCCAAAGCGTATAAACAATTTTAAAACGTACAGCCTGTGAACATTACACTTGCATGCAGTAATGAAGAGTATTCAGACAGATTCACTCATAGACTACTCATACTCAATCTGTAATAACATAACAAACAAACAAACAAGTTATGTAAACGTTTTGATATTAGTTAGGTATGGAATGTCTGAATAATTTACACCAATATGTCATTTATTTCATACCAAACATATTTTTATTTCTTAGTCTATCTTAGTCTTGTCTTCTCAATATAAGAACAAAATTGAATATTATTTATGTAAGACGATGATGAACAACTTGAACAATATGAATATAAAAGCATAAATACATTTATTTGTTCATATGAACAAAAAAAAGTCTGCTTAACCTTGCCATACAACCTCTATATACAAATATTTACCTATAATTTCTTCATCCTTTGCTAATTTCACCGCTAGCTAATATTTAGAACCATATAAACCATTACCAAACAAAAAAAAACTAGGATAATGTGAAACATTCCGTAAATATTTTTCAATATCTAGGTATTATCTTTTACTAACTACGACTTACGGAGTCTGCTTTTTGAAATTCGGGTGACCGAATATTAATTTGTACTACCAATACTTCGCAGAAAAATAACATTTTGCTCGAGTTACAAAGGCTAATGCAATTTTTTTTTTTTTGCGACATACTGAGTATTATGACTTAACGAGTACTAGTTATCGACGTTCCATTGGATATTAAATTATCACTCGTGCCACCTTTCTTAAATGGCTCTCTATATTTGATTGGCTTTAAAATAATTTGACGGCAATTTAGCCTATGCTTACGTATTCAGTTTAACTTATACGCCCTTAGATCAATACATAGTATAAAACAAAGTCGCTTCCCGTTGTCTGTCCCCATGTCCCTAAGTATGTTTGCGATTTGACTAGAATTGAATTTCCAAGCAACTGGTTTACCTCTGTATAAGTTTTGGACAAGGCTGGTTTGCCAACTTTTGTCCAAACCTTGACTAAGACTAATAGATCAAAATTTGGTTTGCCAGCTCCAAAACTAATATATCAAGTTTTATTTTAGCAATTCTTACCTGGGGCTAATGAACTAAGCTTACTGTTAATTCGCATTGATGCTTTTTCTGTCGCCCTCGCCGAGTATACTCGCCAAAGCTAACATTAGTGAAGCATTCACTTCCACATTCTCTTCTTACCTGACACATAGTGTTATCTATAGCAATGAGATAGCGTTGCCTTTGACCCGCACCCAAAAATGGGTGCGGGTGGATGCCTCTTTAGAGAAGTGTAGCTAGACGGGGCGAGGACAAACGAGACAAAACAAGCATCATCTCCACATTCTCGGTACTTGCTCAACTTTTTGCTACTTTGCGTGGAAGAAGTCTTATGGTAGTAGAGAGGATAGCTCCATTGAAATTCAAACACTTCGGTTGTGTTGGCCAAAAGTTGAACAATATTATAACCGTACAACATTTTGTTCATATATCTTCTAGATTTGGATACGCCATATTGCACAAAGTTTATTTTTTCTGCACATAGAGGTAAAAATATTTAATATATTGGAATTTACTTACATTGTTTTGATTTTTTTCAATTCTTCAGGTGTGTATATGTTTGTTAATATGTTCTTCTCTTCACTTCACCATAATGTTTCACCATATTAGTTCATTAAATATCTATACTTATACCTGACTATTATTTTAAATAAGAGTACGTTATTATTATGACTTTTATTGTATGAAAAAGTTCAAATTTGTACTTCCTGATTACTATTTTCAGTTGCAGCGTCTAAAATGAACATAACTAGCACATTGGAACCTTGTATATCATGATTAAGTGATGACATTTTATACATAATATATTCTGACTAGAACTCTGAACTTCGTTTTGATCAAAATTTTCCATCCGGAAGAACGGGAGTAAACTGAATCGTACATTGAGCTTGCACCGAAACGCCGTGCAGCGAAATGTCAACAGCACAAGGCAAAACATCGTATCACACAGTATTCTCGCATACTGTCGAGTAGTTTTGAACTGATGGTCTAGAAATGCGCTATATTATTAAAGTTCAAAGTTCACACGTAGGGGCAGTACAGGGCTTCGTCTAAATGTACACACCTGCATTTGATATCAGGGCTCACAGAAACTGCTCTACCCACGCTGTTTGTAGTCAGCTACTTTTCAATTAGCGTTTAACCAGAGACTCTAAATAATAAGTAGATAAGCAGAAGGAGACCTTATAAACAAGCTTATCAAGTGGGACAAAATTTGAACGTAACATGTCGACCTTCTTGAGCTTTGGCTGGTTGTAAGCGGATTCAAGAAGCATAAAAGTTGCTTTTGTTATCCACAAAATATTGTTTTAAGTACTGCTAAAATCATGTAATTCTTATGCTTTAAATTAACGAAGGTTAAAATCGTATAACATAGTATAACATATGGTGTCTATGGTGATTGTAGTTAGTCTACGGGATTTAAAAAAAAAATTAAATGATAATAATTATAGCACCAAACCGGAAATATTAAAATAAAAATGTAAATCTTGATTAAATTCAGGTTATTACCTGTCCAATATGTGTGTTAGGTATTTTGTGAACAATAGTCGTCTATTATGTCTACAGAATCGTCAAAATTAACTATTCATAACTTCCAGGAGGAGTGAAACTGGCATACAAATATGAAGTAACTCTTACATCGATATTTTACTATCAATAATAATACATAACTGTCACATAGTCAGTCTGTTTTGAAACTAGAGAAATTAGAAGAAATAAAAACGGCGTGCACAAGAGTACTTAGTACATTGTAAATTAATTAATGTAGAAATAAATATCTTTTACTATGTTCCCGGCCTTTCAACATATTCGTCAGATTTCTTAAAACTAGAAAAACAAGATTTCATTTACAAAAACTGTTTGACAAAAGCATATACTGCTTAATGTCAACCAGGAAACAGATCTGAATTTATTTTAAGTTTAATAATACCTGTCGTTTTAAAAAATTAATCGTTGGACACTCTGTGGGTATAGTCAACTTTGCTTTCCGAAAAAATTTCTATAAATAGAATGTTAAAAATGATATTGATAACTTTTTTTTTCCCTAAAACCAGACAGATTTATTATAAATTATCGTTAGAAATTTTTTTCACTGTCCTGAACTATCTTTGGTTGATTATTATAGGCTTAATTTATTATAAAAAATGTTCACATATTTCAATTTTTTACTTCAAATTTTATATCACGAGTGTCTACAAATTCGACAGAATTAATTTCTTTTTCTTTAAATCTAAGACGTTTCCGTAAAGAATGTACTAAAAAAAAAGCCAAAAAGAATGTCGTCCAGTAAGATTATATCACATAAATGGGAGAGATTTTTTTCAAAAAGATGTTACTAGAGATCTGTTTGTGACATAAAAATTTTAATAAAAAATACTTTTTAAGGAACAAGCTTTTATTGTACTAAAAAGTAGAAAATAATGTTATCTATAAGTCAGTCATACCCGACTATTTGTAAAAGCTTGAGGCGGTTAATTTAAAATATTAAAAATGAATCGGAACGCCTCATCCACTCCACATGCCTAATTACTTTCCGATTCATCCTTGATATAAAGCGCCTCAAGCTTTTACAAAATTATTTTTTAAATCAATAAATAAAAAGTTTTCAGAGAAAATACTCAAAACGAAATACATATTATTTGTTGAAAAATTTTGTACACAAATTTTTCTGTTGACTCATATATAATAAATTGCAATAAAAGTGTTTTTCTAAATAATTTATTATATAAAATTTTCTTTGTTATAACTATTATGGTTCCGTAAATTTGATTGCTGTTGTGAATAAAATGAACGGACAGCATATCAAAATCTATTTAGTTAGAGGATGCATATAAAGTCTTAATTTCAAGCCTATACTTTGTAGAAAAATATTTAATTTAATTTCTATTTTCTACGATATTGCACGTTGCTTTCGAAACCAAATAAATGTTAAAATGAACCCAATAGCTAGTTTCTAAGAAATCTTCTTTGTATTTTTAAGCAAATTTAAAATATGGTAGACGAATATTTTTTTAAAATTGTCATTATTAAAAAATTTTCTTAGCTCTGTTTAAAAATTATGTTTTTCCTTGGCCTTATTTATGGTATGAAATCAAAGAGGACTAATTTTAACACGATTGGATAGTCCAAAATAAACAAGACGTTATTTTGCTTGAATCTTAAGAGGGCAAATAAGGCAATTGAACTCTCCAAAAAGAAGAAAGTTTATTAACTTCCCACAGGAAGAGGAGGCCGATTTTAAAAATCTAAAGTTTTATATATTTCTCTGGTTTCAATTTTCTTCTGGCAATATCCGAATCAAACATTTTCAATGTGATGTCTATACGTGTGTGTGTGTGTACGTATATGCGTATGTTTGTTCGGATTCTTTCGCCTCGATTATCTCGCGAATCGGTTATGACATTAACACGTGGCTGGGCTTATTCGATGCATAATCGCGTATTTAAGAACTGGAAGAGTTTTCAGCAGAATTAGGTTAGCCGTTTTTTAATGGTAATAAAAAGTTGGAAAAAACTGAATAAACAGAATCTGAAAAGTGGATAAAACATATACTTTATCTATGAAGGCTAACAAGACCTTTTTTTTAATGTTTTTCTCCCCTGTGGGAAGGTAGTCGTGTGGGCTACAGGGGTCGTACTCATACGACTTCAGTACTGTCTATTTATTACTTAAGTAATTAACAAATTTCAAAGACTTGACGAATAGTTTCTGAGATATAGACTAGAATCATATAACTAGATTTGATATCACGAAGCAAATTCTTCAGTTGATACCTAAGAAATCGCAAGGCAAATCGGATCGCGTTTTTTTTTTCAAATATAACAAAATTCGAATATTATTAGCTAACGTAACAATCTTCCTGTACTCCGGAAAATGTTTCGCAGAAAACTTAATATACATCCCGTATCAACAATGTATATTGTTTATAGGATTGTATACAAATCTCTCCCTTTTTAAAAACTTCACAGGGATATGTACGTATTATAACAATCTTTTTCTTTATACGTACATACACTCACACGAAATGAGGGGTCATATAATCATTAAATTACATTATTGATTAATTTTACTTTTGTTATAATAATGTATAGTGAAAACTAACATTTTCATTAGGTATACAATGAAGCTTTCATTTCAAGTTTTCATGAAAGTAATGTCTTCTTTTTTTAATATGATAAATTATTTACATATATTTACCTACACAAAAAACAATTGAATGTGTAATTTACAAAATGGACTTTAAAATATTTATGATACTGTAAAATGCACAAGTTTGATTGACGCCCTTTAAATCTTTATTTATAATTCTTTCGGGTTTATTCACTTAATGAATTATAAGTTGATACATAATAGAGAAGTGAAAAAATGGACATCTGTAGGGAATTGAACTCCAGACCTTTGTCTTTTATAATTTCAAACGAGATTTATTATTAATATGTGAGGTGATAACTCAAGCTCTTCTTACGAGAAGGAGAGCAAATTAAGAGTTAATTTGATGAAATGTTTATGGAGTACTACAAAGATGTACAGAGATTCAGACCAACTCAATGTTGGTTTGTACTTATATTTTAAGTTCCGTAATTCAAGCAAGCCATGTACAAATAAAATAATAGTTTAAAATTTTCTGATGTAATTAACATTCGACAAACGAAAGGCAATTAACTTCGAAACTATTCAACAAACCATCCAACAAAATGCATTTATACATTTAATCTAAACTGTTGGCAAAAAATAAGAAATTGGTAAGCCTCAAACAAATAAAGGAGAAGCAAAACAAACAAAAATTAAAGGAATAACAGTGTAACCAATGGACGAAAAATGTGTCGTAACTACTGCAGTAGGTATAGGAAAGTAATTTTGTAAAAGAGGAAATAACTTTGGACTCATCGGTCTCACACGAAGTTGCGAGTATCACTAATTATAAATTAAAATATACTGCTCGATAAGTTTTTTCCATTATAACAGAAACGAATTGAAATTCAACACAGTAATATTAAAATGTCAAACACACCCCCCATATTTTAAAAACAAAATTGATAACAATTTATCAGAAACAAAATTTAAAATGTTTATAGTAAATAAATCTTTCATATCCCAATAAACATTTCAATAGCAAATTAAATAAAACTATACGAAAACCCGTCGAAAAATTCGATTATTATCTTAGAATTGGAATAGATTGAATCAACAGTATTTGAAGTCGTATATTTATTATATAAACTGTGCAGTTAACCCACGTTGTTTAATAGTAGACTTTTGTTGTTCATTGGGCAAGAGGTAGATATTATTTTTATGAAGAACACTTTCAAGAAAAATGTAAGGATTAATATCCTAGAGAACTGTAAACGTTAATATCCCAGAGAATTCTCTTCAAATCATGCACTACAAACTTAATATTTTAACCGTAAATCAAATAGATTTTTGTGTCTTCAGTTAGGGTAATTAATACCTTAATTAAAACAACAAATCAACAACATTTGATGATGAAATAAATATTTTTCGAGATATTTTAGGCGGTTTTAATGAAGTTCCCGATAATATTATAGAAAAAGTTTTTCTCCTAACTCCCAAACACTGCTAATAAAGGAATGCAAGGTATGGAAAATTATTGTTCATGAAATTATTATTTTACTACGATCAGATGTTTAAAGAAAACATCGAACACTGAACCTTCCTGACCAATTATTTAATATGTTGATCCGACAATGTACCAAAAAAAAAAATTTAATAAAAATAGTTTAGAAAAAAAGTTAGAAAAAAAGCAATACATTGCAACAAACACAATATAATAAAAATCGTACAATAAGTTATAATATTATAGAATCTAGATGATATGATATACATTTATTATATAATTCTATTTCTACATTAAATTCCAATAAATCTGTCTGGCACAAGACTCTCTTTTTTTAATGACAACATATTATACAACAGAACGTAGTGAAACAGCATCTGCCAGGAGCATTATAATGTTCATAATAATTCTGTATGTTGAGCCGAAGCCGACAACGATCAAATAATAATAATAATAGTAATAACTTCAGATAAAAGTATGTATGGTTTTATACTTTTATTAACTCATCCCTGTTTTTTTATTAAATGTCGTGTTTATTATTTGACAAGGAAGACAAAACACTGTGCATGGATTGTTCCTCATAGAGTGATATAACAACTATCGTTTTTGAGGCACTTTTCTCTAAAAGAATAATTTTTATATTTGTTATTGAACCATTTTCTTCAATACATTTTATTGATCAATACATACATGATGTAATAGTAAAATAAAGTAAGTCAATAAGTTTTTTAGTTTACTTGAAAAAATATATAGAAACTAGTAAAATTTAATTCTCTACATTAAATTATCTTTTTCCTTAGAGCCTTCTCTCCAAAGTGAAGCGATTTTGAGGATCATCGCCTATTTTTTAGTTGTTTTAGCCGGGTACGAAACCCTAAACTCGCTCTTAAATCATAGCTAAGGACATTAAATTACCTTTCAAACGAACAAAAAAATCCAAATCGGTTTATTCCTTTCGGAGCTACGATGCCTCAGACAGACACACATAGCGGTCAAACTTATAAACCCCTTTTTTTGGTTCGGGGGTTAAAAATACATATGTGTTCTTATCTTTTTCAAAGCTTAAATATACGACATTGTTATCATTGTGGTAGAAAGGTCGATACAGCATACTAAAAAAGTATAACAAAAAATACAAACTGAAATAATATTGAGGTAATGAGGCAGATTCTTACCATTGATGGTCATAAAGCAAAACTACGTCGATCTTTTAAACATCTGAGCAAAACTATCTCGTCCAGGTACGGACTTAATTAAACTTTATACGAGTTTTTATCATAACCGTGAATTAATTAGCTAGACCGAAGAAATATTGATGCAACTACAATATAAAAGTCCACTTACTTGCGCTCCCACCTAATTATAAATTCTGTTTACAACTTGCAAAAACTAGGAACAAACTGAGAAACATTTAAATTTCTCAGGGGATTTTTATACATAGTTAAAGATAACATAGTTAAAGATTATGCCCTTTAAATCACATTTTCCGAAAACAATTTGTTTATAGGAGATTGTCGCTTGAAGGATTGAAGCGACTTTTTTTTTGACAGGCTTAAAACTAATGAGAGAGAAACAATGTTCATGAGACTAGGAGGTCTTTAAAAAACATATGTAAGTATATCAAATCAGTATGTATATTGAAAGCCCTTATTGTACCAGCTCTAGTAGTTGCTACATCTTTATATCTATGGTGCTTATAAAATAACGATTAATTTTAAAGTATATAAATCAATAAATTATCCCATTCATATTAAATTAAGTAATTTTTTATTGTAGATAACAATCAGTAAATCAGTAAATAATAATAATACTTAAAGATAAAGCAATCTTAATCACAATCAAACGATCCATAATTTCTTATTACAGTAAAAATCTTTTATTGGGACGATAAAAAGATAATTAAGACTTATTGTGAGTAAGCCGACTTTATAGGATTAAATACCCAAGATGTTTAAACAAAGTCCTATAATTTATATAATCTTGAATTTTTGTTTCTTTGAAACGAACTTTTTGTATGAGTTTACTTAACGTATCCAAAATCGTTCGTCAGATCCTTAAAATCCATAGAGTTAACTCGTTTTTCGATCTATTTATTTCATGTGGCCGACGTCTTAAATGAAAACACATGCAAACACTGTGCTGAGGAACTTAGATTTACACTATTCATATTTTCATTATTTTTACCACATTTTATAAAAAAGCAAGCTTCAACAATTTTATCAGAATTTGAGAAAATTATTTTGATCTGAATTAGATCCGACAAAATTAAAAATTCACACCTTCAGACCAGTTATCAATAATTTTTCGAGCCTAGAACGAAGTAGAAGACAGAAAATGGAGCACTTTGAACTGTAATTATTTTACGACTTTAGAATATTCCTGTATGTTTGTAGGGATAAATTGTCTGGTACTTGTCACAGGTGAATCCAACTCCAGTTTGGGTTTTCTATATTTGATTTTGACGACTGTCTACGCTGTAGAAAACGATGAATGATTTTGACTATATTTCAAAATAAATGAATAGAAGTTAAAAATCAATGAATATAAAATAAAATGTTTGACAATAATTATAGGTTTTTGGTAGTAAAGATTTCTTATTCTTAAATTTAAAATAATATGAAATAATTGATAATATAAATACCCTCAAGGTATTAATCATCTTTATTATAAAATATTATTAGTTTACCTACATGATCGTTAGACAATACCAATCATTTCATTTCATTTCATTTTGTTTCTATCTTGTGTAGTAGAAAATACCTATCTATATGAATAACGCAGACAAAACAGACATGTTATGAACTTCAACAGACAACTAAATTATGTTACATAGATGGATTCGATCGACCTCCATCTTCAAGCTATCGAAAACGTAAAAATAAGTTAAATAAAAAGCACTATGCACAAACCTAAATAAAAGCGCTTTCAATGAGTTCGACTAAAGGATCTATAAAATAATAGAATTGCACGGTTATCAAACTGACGGATCAAAGTTTTCATATAGAATGCATGCATAAAATGCACGCTTTTGAGAGCTTTTACCAAGCAAAATATTCGGTAATAATTATCGAAATATTTATGTTTTATGACGTGTGTAAAAATGCAAAGGTTGGTTTCTCAATTTTATTCAAAAAAAGATTATTTCTTATACTCATTAAAAGATAAGTTAAAATCAAATTTGAATAGATATTTTAATAATGAATACAAACCATCCGGTGATTTTTCTCCTCAGACGAATATATTGCTTGAACATATATAGCACCTACATCTGACAGTGTAAAAAAATACACTTACACTTCATAATTAATTAGGCAACCCACCTTATATATTTGACCAGGAAAACGAAATGGTTATCCTGGAAAGAATACAAAAAAGTGAGTCGTAATTGTATCATAAGTTCCTTGAGGTTATTAGAAAGTGGCTCATCTTAATATTCCTTCTATATACTCCTTGAACCATTGTCTCAAAAAGGAGTTTTGAAGTCGGTGGGCTTAAAAATCAAAGTGGTAATCAACAAATGTAAATGGATTTTCAAAACTAGAGCCTAAATATGGCTAAGTAATAAATTTTTCTTCTTCCGCCTCAACGTTCGCACACGGTACGAAATTTTTGCGGAAATTTTGTCAGTATCGGTGTGAACGCAACAATGTATGCTGTGTTGAGGGAATAGTAAAATTAGCAATAGTTATGGCGGACGAGTCAATGCAGTACTGACGTCAGGTCTGCAGGTCTACTGGTTGGCGATACGCACATACTTCTGGTGGATAACCCTATTCAATATTGTAATATTATTTATGCTAATATAGATACTATATCTATCTGTCACTATACCATGCATTTCTTACCGTGTAGAGTATTTTGCATGTTTGCCCTAACAGCCAATAGAGAACTTTCTAAGGTAAATAATATCCTCGTAAATGTCTCATATTGTATTCTAGCCGATATATATCTCGCAGTAGCATACGTATAATATCGCTTAATTTCGTTTTTCTTTGATTTTACAGTTCAAAACGAATAATTAACGAGTATTCTCGCAATGCTAATGGCATATATTCTCAATCTTTTTAATTATCTAGAAAACTCAAGATTTACTAGATTCGACATTCTGGCCTTATCATAGAATCTAAGTAAATTGCGCTTAAAATGAGTAAGCTATTAAGAGTACTGAATAATGAGGACTGATTATATCTGCATATAGACGTCGTATGAGGATTTTTTATTACATTTTTATAAAGGTGAGTGAGATTCGTTTAGAAAATGGATGTAGATAGACATAAATAGAAAACAATTGAATATTTTTTTTGACATAGCATAAAAAGTTTGAAAAGTGTTACGAAATGATTTAAAACACTTATATAAAATATTTTATCACACACAAGAACACAAGAAACACAAGATTATTTATTATTGATTGCTTAAAGTGGACCTAAGTAAATATAGTTAATGTTCAAACAATATCTAAAGATAAGTATTACATTTTTTGAATGTTTTTAATTCCCATACATAAGATTTATATTAGTGACTATATCTACCCCTGCGGCTTTGCAGAGGTTGTTTTAATAAAAAAGTTAGTTTTTAATATTCCATTTTTACCCAATTAATGATGGAATTATTTGAATTCATAGTCGAATTACTTGAAACATTAAATAATAACATCGACTTTCAAAAAAATCTCTAAGAACTCATGAAAATATTTTACACTGCCTTTAAGTTCGGCATTATTATTTTTTACACCAGAAAAATCTATTTTTGCCAAAGCTGGCCTTATGCTAAAAGTGAGTTCAGATTTACAATTTTTACAGTTAACCAAAACGGGCACAATAATTTATGAGATTTCTTTATGTAGGGTGTTAACTTCAGAAAAAGAATATCACTAATTCTACATCGAATTACCAATCATGAGATATGGTTTCGTCGTTAATTATTTTTTATTGTTTGTAATTTTGAGAATGTATGCAAGTTTAATTTTAACACAAGTTTAATTTACAAAAATTTTAAAAACCCCTAACAAATGCTTTTTTTTTCTTGTAGCTCTCTACAAATTGAACCGATTTTCTTGAAACATAGCTAAAAACAATCTCCATCTCAAATCGGTTCATCTGTTTAGAAGCTACGATGTCACAAGACAGACGAACATACACACATAGTGGTCAAACTTAACAATCCTATTTTTGCGCCGAGGGTTAATATACGAACTTAGCTTAATTCTCTAAGCATTTTTTAATCTATTTTTAATGTTTAAGAAAATACTTACTTACGTTTACAGATCTAAAACACAAAATTTGTTTTTAGAATACTAAATATTGAAGAAAATAAATAGCTGTAAATTGATTAATAAAACATTCATTAATCAAGATATTCTTACAATAACAAGCAATAATTAACGTAGTCCTATTTAATTAAAAAGAATGAAAAAAATACACTCGAATCAGGACTCGAACTCGTACTTCATGGATTCATGTCAAGTTTTTTCAATTCTCTTTAGTTAAAAATTACTAGACAAGATATTTGTCAATATTTAGTATACGTTGTATGTGTCATATTAAAAACATCAAATATATTCGAATGGACCATGATGTAAATAAATATCGTATGCATGATTAAAAGTAAACAACAATATGTAGTAGTCTTATTTTTCTTAAAATACGATCACTTTTCTCATCAAATGTGGCAGTTAGATCGATCATCTTGTGTCCAAATGTTCAAACTCTTCAAAGAGCCAAAATTGATTTTTTATAAAGATGTCTACATTTTCTTTCAACTAACAACAAAAGAATTTTTTGAATTGATTATATCAATTTAAATAAATATGCCAATTGAATTAAAAAAACAAAACAAAAGCCAAAACACAAAGAGACATGATCAAATTAGCATAATCCAGAATATTTATTTGCAATTTTATTATAAAATCATGGGTATTAAAGATTTTTTATTATATGTTGCTTATATATTTTAGTGTGTAATAACGGTATACATCGAAACTCCTTAAGGCTTTTTATCAGAACGTTATACAATATTCACAAAAATATTTTTACAAAAAAACTTAAAATATGCTTATCAAAATTTTTTTATACCGGTTCTAGATATTATTTTGAAAATATTTTGGATTTTAAGAATGCTAATGTGCGTGAAATAAGGTAACCTTAACCAAAATTTTATTCAAATTTATGTAGAACTAAGCAAACAATTTTTTCCGCTTATTTAATGGGTTTTGAACGAACTTTTTATTTTTTAACATTGGCATATAAGTTTTGATTTTTAATTAAATAGGCTGCAGCTATGCATAATCATACAAACAAAACCTTGAAAAATATATTTTTCACACTTTTCTAATTTTCAATGGCCATTTGGTTTAATTGCTGTGAAAAATTAAAAAATATTTTCAAAAACGCAGTCGCATTTTGTTTTAATGGCCATAAAAATGTAAATTGAAAAATATTTTATCGCAAAAAAAAAACTGTTTATTCATGCAGGAAAAGGTCTCCTTATTAGCTCAGTTGGTTAAAGCATAACAAAGCCGTCCGTGGTATGCTTAGGGTACGCAACAAAATCAATTTAATTAAAAGTTGTGATGGGCTGGTATAGTGCATGGTATATGCATGAAGGGGGTGCACTCAGCATCTGAAATTTAGGAGCTGATCAATGAAATTATCAGCGAAAAGGTGGTAAAACACAAATATGGTATCACAATGGGCTCTATAGCCTAAGTGTGTCCCTCGTGCACAGCCAATATAACCTATCCTAATCTAACCATGCAGGAAAAATAAACTCATAAAATTTCATTTCTATTTTTTACTAATGTTTGCAAGAAAGTACATTAATTAATTTTCGTAGAAAAACCTATTGGAATTTCCCTGAAAGAACGGGAGAATATAAACACTTCTTAAAAGGATAAAAAATGAATTAATGACACTCAGTGTCATTAATTTAACATTAATGACACTGAAGAGATTTGCCATTTAAAAGGAAAAATTCCAAACTTTTCGACTACGAATGATTATACTTTCTTAAAAGTGAATATAAATATTTTCGACATCCAATTTCCCAACGATTTGGGAAAATTTCAGGAAATTTGGTAAAATTTCCTAAAAGAAAACTTTGATAAACCAAAAAACATCGCAATCTGAAGGAAATCATAAATTAAATTTTTAACCTTTCGTTAAAACAATAAATTATTAAATAATAAAATTCAAATGTAAAATCAAATTTCATTTTTTGCTTGCTTTTTATTTAAATCAAGCCTAAAATTAGTTTCGTAGTGTAAAGGCCAAGACCAATTTGTTACACCAATAAATCATAATAGGTATCCACGATATTAATTTTGAACTGAGCAATTTATGAACGGCTCAACTAAAGTAAAGGTGATAATAAATTCTTAATCCGAACTAATGTATTTTGTTTCATTCGTGTAAATATTAAATATTCAGCAACGACTGGAAATATTGTTCAGAAAAATATCTATTAAACTTTTTTCTCAAACTTTACAAACAAATGAGTGCTATTTCCAGATGGCGTTCAATGCCTATCAACACGATTACTCAAATAGAGCGAATGTTAGAAAAGTTAAAAAATCATTAACTCTTTTTTGATCTCCTGAAAAATTGGCTGACCAACTTGAGCAGTGTTTTCTAAATACAAAAAATCAATCAATAGACTTACAATTTTACCATATATTCCGTGTAAAAAAATAATATCCGATATTTTAAGTTTAAAAATTTTCAGGAGATTATGATTTCTAATGTGTTTAAAATTTAACTGCCTAGTTATATTTTAAATTTTTTTAACTGCCTAGTTATATTTTCAAAGATTTTTTGAAACAAAGGTATTTTTTTCTGCGGGTATACTCACTTTTAAATATTTATATCCATATATAAAGTTTTGATAAATGCTTAAACTGCTATCGTAACATCACAAACGCAGGCATTATCTAAAATCACAAGTATTAAGAAAATAATAGCCTCTAATGAAGACAACAAATCTTCACATGTCATAATTATAGAATTGAATCCTTGTAATCTGGTGGTATTTTTTAAACCCGCATTTAAGTTTTATAACACTTTCTTGGATATAAATACTAATAATTTTTATGATTTTGGTTGAATTTCCGTAAACCTACTCTTTTACATAATGGAATAAAATTAAGTTAATTAATAAAGTTAAGGGTAGATGTTAAGAATAAATGGCCTCTTGAGAAATGTTAATTTCGAAATTTTATTCGCTATGAAAAAACCTTTTTAAAGATTTTGTTCAAAAACAACTAAAAAATCCCTTAATTACCAAGAAAACGGTTCTTGCTCCTCTTGTTAAAAAGAGAAACTCCAAAAACAAATATGAAGCTGTGTATGCTTAATCAGTATATGCATACATACGATGTATAAATATGAAAAACTATACACGTCTGTTGTCAAAAGTAGTGTACGTATATAGCAGCATGTTTTTATGAACTGGACTATAACGGACATTATACCTTAAACTAATAAAATATTACGACGATTTTATTTCATATTTACCTACTTAAGTATGTTACAATCATCACCTTACCAATCATCACAGCTTTTTTTCCTTGAGTTTTATTATTATAATCGTCGGCTAAGAATGTGAGGGCAATTGTAGCAAATGAATCAAATGTTTTAATTCCAAATCTTACACATCCTTAAGAAGGTTTCAAATTCTTACAGATCGTAAATTTGTGTAGCAATTTCATAAAATGCTATACCAAAATAAAATGAAAATACTATAATTCATTTTACTCGCCTCTTGGGGGATCGATAAAGCTTAGTATGGTAAAATGGAAAATTTGAAAAAATTTTTCCTTGATTCAGAATTTTTTGGTATATGTGATATAATGACCGAGGCGAAGTAGAGGCTTCATTTCAGAAAGGCACGCATGCCACCCCTGCTTGCTCTGGCGAATGTGATGCTAACTCAAGCCACGGCCTTATTATGACATACGCCAGGGCATCCAAGATTCTGGCCGTTGGTTTAATATATTTTTTTTGATCCCCTAGTTGAAAATTCGATATTTCCCGCTCTAACTCTAGAAAAACGACCTTTTTGACTTGCTAGAGTGTTGCTATGTTATCGAGCCACAAGAACGCAAGCCAAGGTTTCTCTAAGTTAAATGCGATTGGGATGATTTTAACCCCAAGACGTATTTTCGACTAGGATTAACTTTACTCTCGGGGAACGGGTAAAACCTCAACTTCTTCATAACTAAGATTACCTTAAGCAGGTCTTAACAGTCGGGTAAAACAAGTAATGTATATTTTGGTCCGTCTAAGGGTTTGGCTCTTAGCATTTCATAAAAAGCAAATCTGCGATCTAGAATGTATTCAATGGTTATTAACGAAATGAATACCTCAATAAATCGATTTTGATACTTGATTAGAAAACATTCTAACAAAATACATGAGATGAAGGCGAAACAAATTCAACGAAGATTAAATCATTTACCATTCATTAAACGTCATTCGTTATAATAAACTGATACGGAATTCTGAGTAAAGAAAATAAAAAAGTGGCCATCTTATTATTTTTAAAAGACCACAATAAAAGTTAATGAAGTGTAACCATAGACCTAGTGAAGAAATTCCATTACTATGTTATAATATAAATAATAAACATTTAGCCTAAGTCAAATTTTAATGCTTGGCGCTGTAGTTTCATGTAAAATTTGGTTTTTTAAACATTTTTGTAAGCCAATGAATGAAACAGTTTTTTCTCCTGATTTTTAAATAAAACTCAATTTTAAGCAACCCTTTTGTTTAAAAACTTTTGTTTTGGTCTGATGAATAACAAAATTCTGTGTTTTTTTTTTTTATTTCTTTTGATAACAAGATTTTGGAGTTGATAAAAAAAACTTGTTACAATCAATTTATTTGATGTAAAAATAAATTGAAAAATAGTAAAATAAATCAATTTTTTGAAAAATGTTTGATAGGCGTACAAAATGTAAATAATAAAATTTTGGGTTACTATACTTAAAATGAAATCAGTCATTTGTTATAAAGCCCGCTCAATAGCGAACTCAAGGATAACATTACTCTTAACAGTTTACCGTTATCGATAATTTTTCATTGGAAAAACTTTCTGAATGAATTACAATGTTCGAATGCATTAAATACTCTGAACGATAGAGAATTTGTGGAAAAAAGTCAGAAACTTTGAGTATTTTGGATACTCTTGTGAAGAAAAAAAATTTCTTTATTTTTCGTAGCTGATGAACGTCTTAAGTAATACGAATTTGCGCAGTCTTTACCAACCTTAATACCTTAAAGTACACACGCTTTTTAATAGACCAAAAAATTTCGACCTTCTGCAAATATTTTCCTGAAAGCATACTGATTTACTAACTGCCCGTAGAAAAGATTGCTAAATTACGATTCACTTTCATTATTACAAAATTTTTTGCTTTTTAAATGTATAAGAGACTCTTTAATGTCACTGTATTTTTTCGACATTCGGTATACATAGAAGTTTAATTCGAAATCATCGAGACATGTACTTAGTCTTCTACTTGGTAAAGAGTTAGGTTACAATGTCTAATATCATTTACAAAACTTTCTTTGCTTATAAAATTTATTGTTTTAGGAAGGTATAAATTACTTTGTAAAAACATTTACATTATAGTAAAATTCTTTTACATGTAATTCAAATCGATTTTCCTTCCAACATCAAGGGATAAAATATCTTCGTCTAGATATTTATTAAAAAAATTTTTGAAATGGGAAAAAAAATATTTCATATGAATAAAACATTAACATCTATAAAAAGTCAAACAAAACACTTTTAATAATGTACATCACTTCCGCACGTGTAAATTTGGTAATATAATCGAAAGTTAAAGGTTCTTTTTTATCTTTAGAGAGAAAACCTTTAATTTTCATTTATGCTGGGTAATATTTTTATGGTTTTACCTGACTGAACCTGAATGGGTAAAAGGGTTTGGTCAAAATAAAGTATTTCCGAACCATCAGATATTCCAATGTATTGGTCTGTACCAAAAAACAAGTTGATTCAAGCCAAATTTCGGCTTAAGATCATGCTTAAGATTATGGTGAGAATTCAACATTTTGAAATTTGTTTAACGTATTTGTATATTTCTTATAAAAGATTTTGATATGCGTTATTGTCTTAAAACTTCACTTCAAAACATTTCAATTCTTTAGGGAGAACTATTAAAAAAACCCTGTCTGAAAATTATGGAGCGCCAGTTCTTAAAGGTCCACCATCGGCCTAGCATAAGGTCTATCGTTTTTTCTTCATTGAATTCACCTGTAATTATTCTCTTTTATGTTTCTATTTATGAAGGATGTTCCAGACAGCAAATTTTTTAGTTTCTTTAATTGATTCTTCAGTAGTTTGATGAAAATCTACTCAACTATTAGCACATTATTAGCTTTTTTAGCCAGTGATAGGATTTTCTGTTTAAAAAAAATTATCTTAGCTGAGAGATAGTTTATCTAGTTGAAAGTTTTCCGCAAATTAGTCTCGATTTATATAACAGTTGCTCCACTAGATTTATTCAATGAATATAATCGAATCTTACACAGCGAGGAATCAGAGGATCGAGAGTTTTTTTTCAAATCAATATCGCAGTCATAAGTGGGCTTAAATTTTGAAAGAAACAGCAGTGCAAAATATAATAACTAAATCATGAAATCAGTCGCCAATTTTTTAATAGGCAGTTCATTCATATATTTGAACAGTATTGTTGTAAATTACAATGATTTCTTTATATCCATCTATTGCTTCAACGCCTACTGAAACTCATCTTTAGTCTGCAAGCCGATTTGTTTTTTAATTCAATGATTGTCAGTTTTCCGAATGATTTTCCCAATATAAGTTTTCATTTTTTCTTATTTAAGAATTATAGACAAATAATTTTATGTTGGTGTAGTGAGAAATACAGTATCTGCTATAACGCCCTCGCCATGAAAAAATTTCTCTTCTTATTGAAGTTCCACTTCTCACTTTCAAGAATTAAAACTTTGGAAATTGGTAATGAATATCATCCTAACGATTTTCTCGTATAATTAAGTCTTCTCTACCCAAATTCAATTATGCAATAAATAAACTCAAGTGTCATGCTAAATTTAAGTATCAAAACAGTTGGTTGCCCAGATCACCATCACCCCTGCACACACTTGCTAAATATTATTGGATAGTAATAGTTTTTATACATACTACACCTTAACGTAGTATCTACTAAACATTATTATTTCATCTTATATAAGTATACATATATGTATATGTGCATCCATCGAACGTATAAGTCTTATATCAAAAAAAAAAAAAAAAGAAACAGGAATAAAAATATATATAAACTGCGGTGAAAACAGAATTGTACGTTGTACGCTGTGTCTGCAACAGACATACAACCCCCAAAGATTATGCTTATTTATTTGGTTATATCATTTTTATATACAGGTTGTATTCAAAAAATAATTAAAAATTTTTTTTGTTACCCAAATCAGTGACTAAAAAAAGTGTTATTTCATTGAAAAAAGCTTAAATTTTCCCATACAAGATTTCCTTAAACACTCTTCCCTGCCAAAGTGCTATTAAAGAGGTTTTATTTTCTCAAAGTTCGTAATTTTGAACTTCCATTAGCAACAAAGCTGGATGAAAAATCTCAGATTGATTGGAATTTCAAAAATGGTCTCGTCAGTTGAATCCAAAGGTCTGCATTCATATTAAAATTATGTTTATACTTATAAATGATGCAAATTACACATTCAAAATAAAATCTAAATTTAGGTTAGGTTAGATTAAATTGGCTATCCACGAAAGACACAATAAGGCTATATAGGCATTGGCCAGCATCTCAATTATTTATGATTGCACATTCTTCATACATAAACCATGCACTACATAAGCCCATTACAACTATTAATTAAATTAATTTTTTGTTGTGGCGGTGGGAATGAAACCCGCAACTCTAGGCCTACCGTTACGCTTAAACCAACTGAGCTACAAGGTTTGGAAATCTAAATATAAAATTTAAAACAATAGGAAATATTTTAGGAAAACTGAATGTTTTAAAATCCAAAATTTTCACAAATATATAAATTTGTTATATGTTACCAATTAATATAATATTAATAATAATATTAATTAATAAAATGTTAATTAATTTAACTTGGTAATTATCCTAACAAGAATAAACATCTATCGAAAATGTACAATACTTCTTGATAAGAAGTTTTTATATATCATTTTTTCCAAAAAAAAAATATATTTAGTCATTGTTGTTAATCTAGTAAACCTCAAAAGGTGGAAACGCAAGTCAGTGCGTTCATCATATCTATTTTAAGCAAGAAATAATGTTATCGGTGCCTCCACCATTTTTATATGCATTTCATATGTTGAGAAAACTAACAAATGTTTTGATTATTTTTATCTTCTATTTATTTTTTAGTAAATAGGAAGGATTCCTTAGTCAATACTTTTTTTTCCATGCCAATAGGAATTCATTTTTTAATGTGAAAAATTGAAATTATTGCTTATCAATGTAATGTAAAATGTCATGGAATGTGTAGATTTTATTATATACAATTTGTTTTGTTCCCCAGTTCATTTTCCAGTGAAGATAATTTTGCAAGGACAAATTTTTAATTTTTTTATAGGTTAAACTTTTTTCTTTTCTGCGAAAACAAGTTCCACCTTTCTCTTTAAAGAAATTTTAGTATAATTGTTAGTTTGTCTTCTCGATTATCTAATGAACACTTCCTAAATGTTCGATAAGTGCAACACTTCGAATACGTATTGTTTCATAGATCGCGTTTCTATGCCTTTCTTTTGAAAATATTTCAAGAGCTTCAATCTTTTCGAAAGTTCTCTAAATTCTGATGGACTTTTGTGAATATAGAGTTTCAAGTTTTGCCTTCCATTACAAATGTTCCTGTTACAATTTCATAAAGTATAGTTTCCGTGCCTTTCATTCTGTTTTTCTCCAAAGCATTTCAGCATTTAAATTCCGCCAATTTTTTTTATTAGCAAAGAATTGGTGTTCGGTAAGAGTTTAGCCAAATTATCCGAACATATTCGCAATCACCCCATATATAAACAATGCATATAGTATAGGCGTATCGTTAAGTATATTTCGTTTTCGTTTACACACATAGCAGATATTGTGAATGGGCATGTATGCGTTTTACAAAAAGTTTAACTACACACAAAACACATATAATATTCGACTATAGCCAAGCAAGCATTCGAAGCGACGACGCGGACGCACAGTAGAAGACTAAAAACATATCCACACACTATATTATCGTAAAGTAGTTGTTTGTTAGTTAACTGCTGCCTATAGTCGAAGTCGTATATACAAAACAGTTTGTGAGTACAGTTTATGTGTTACTTATAAGAAGACGACTGATGAGAGAGTTTTTAGTTAGAGTTATATTGACGACAAGAACAACGAAGTAGGAGAAACAAAACGAAATATTTACACTCTCTTGCTGTGATCATCAACTGTTTTTAGTGTACCTAAAACTCTCTGATATTCTCTCGTAGTTTTTAGTGTTTGTAGTGTGGAGTGGTAGAAATTACTAAATAGTCTGCACACTAACTTCATGTGCTGTCATTCAATTTCACGTTGTTCATCATATAAGATCAACTCGCTGCGCTTCATCCGATTATTTTAAAAGTTCAATTAATAAATCGCACGACAAATTATTTTTTATCTGTTTTTTTAATAAGGAAATTGGTTTATGCACAATTAAATCGATTCTATTTATAACAAGTGAATTATTATAATATTTTTTTTTACATTTGGGTGTTTTTGAATTAAAAAATTTTTTTTAAGTGATTTTTCGAATTGTTGTGAAATTTTTTACTTTTGTGAGATAAAACGTCGAAAATGTATTTTTCAACAGCAAATATCTTAAGGTAAGTTGTTTTAGCATTTTTATTTTAAGTATTTTGGTTTTTAATTTTTTCTAGAATTTTCCGAGACTACAAATAAGTAAAATTTAGAAAAACCTGGATTCTTATTCCAGATTAGAAATTTTCAACACACGATTGCGTACGACACAGATCAACTTACCGAATAGAATAAATGAGAGTACCACAAGACTTGGTCCTTGGACCTCTAATAATAGAGTTAATTAAAATAGATCGATAGAGTAATAGTTATCCTTAAATAGATAGAGTAATGGTTAACCTTAACAATTAATAGGATTGTTCAAATATTAACCGAAAATGTCAGAGATCCAGGGTTCTGGACTAGTAAAAACTTTAGAATTAAATATTCAAATTTTTAACGATTTTATTTAGAATATAAGGGAAAAGAAATAAAATGTTCAATTCAGAATTTAGTAAAAATGGATCCAAGAGCAAGAATTATTTTTCTGATTACAATAAAATGCAAGACGCAAAGGATATTAAAGGAAAATTTTCATACAATTTCCTTCCCGTAGTTGCTATATTTGTTATTTTTTACATTTTTTAAATTTATTTAATTAATTTTTTTTTATTTAATGATTCACTAATATCGTTTACTTTAAAAATCATTGTATACGAACTAAAGCTAAGTTTTAATCAAACATTTTTAAAATGATATTTTGATTAAAGTAGTGATAAAAATAACAATAGTATATTCTAGAAATTTCGAGTATTCTAGAAATAAACCAATTTAGATTTAGATGATATTTTTATTTTGAGATTAGGTTCAAATTTGTGTATTTTTGTTATTAAAAATTTACTTTTTTCAATTCTTTATGGTTCATAAAAATTTTGATAAATTTATTCTACTTTTTTCTCTCACAAATATCCCGGAAACGAACCAAATTTAGATAATTATTCAAAATAAACCATTATTTATTATTTTTATGTGTTTTATTAAAATTTCTTAATAAATGAAATCGAGAGTTGATTGATTTTATCTCATATAAAAACAGAATTAATTGTTGTTATATTTATTATTGAATGAATAGAACCCAGGAAGTGGAAAGAATTCTTCTAGATGGAAAGATATAACCATTTGAATTAATTAGTAGGGTGTTGATGGATAAATAAATACATGGTAAATGAACCCATTTTTAATGAGATGTTTTTTGCGGCAAAAAAGAGTGATGAATATTTATGTTGGTTTTGAATATTGTTTATTTTGACATATAAATAGGCGTTTTCAATGGATCGCCTTTTTTCACTTCTTCATTAGTTTTTTAAAAAGATTTATATTTCTTTTTAATTATTCTAGTTTTATTAATATATATAATTATTCTTGAGGAATCATTATTATGGATGAATCATATATAAAGTACTATTAAAACCATTTCAATGCAGCATTATTTTCGATAAAATTTCGATTCTAAGAGACTACACACCAAAAGATATTTTGCAAGAATAAGATAAAAAAAATATGCGATATCCCAGAAACTCTGCATCAAATCATTAAATTAACTCGATTTTTATACTTTTTGGGTCAAAATTACCCCTTTCACCGAATTTCATCAAATTCCCAAACAAAATTTTTTTTTGCGTTTTTCTCGATTTTTTCAAAGGGGTACCCCTTAAAAAAATTGCAAAAAATCGAAAAATTTTTGTTATGTCCAATTTCGATAAAACTCAGTATATAAGGTAATTTTGACCCAAAAACTTCAAAAATCGGGTACATTTGATGACTGGTCGAATAGTTTTTGAGATACGGACTAAAATCGATCCAAATATTGAGATATTTCAGAAACTCTGCATCCAATCATTAAATTAACTCGATTTTTATACTTTTTGGGTCAAAATTACCCCTTCCACCGAATTTCATCAAATTCCCAAACAAAATTTTTTTTTGCGTTTTTCTTGATTTTTTCAAAGGGGTACCCCTTAAAAAAATTGCAAAAAATCGAAAAATTTTGTTATGTCCAATTTCGATAAAATTCAGTATATAAGGTAATTTTGACCCAAAAAGTTCAAAAATCGGGTGCATTTGATGACTGGTCGAATAGTTTTTGAGATACGGATTAAAATCGATCCAAATATTGAGATATTTCAGAAACTGTGCATCCAATCATTAAATTAACTCGATTTTTATACTTTTTGGGTCAAAATTACCCCTTCCACCGAATTCCATCAAATTCCCAAACAAAATTTTTTTTGCGTTTTTCTCGATTTTTTCAAAGGGGTACCCCTTAAAAAAATTGCAAAAAATTGAAAAATTTTTGTTATGTCCAATTTCGATAAAACTCAGTATATAAGGTAATTTTGGCCCAAAAACTTCAAAAATCGGGTACATTTGATGACTGGTCGAATAGTTTTTGAGATACGGACTAAAATCGATCCAAATATTGAGATATTTCAGAAACTCTGCATCCAATCATTAAATTAACTCGATTTTTATACTTTTTGGGTCAAAATTACCCCATCCACCGAGTTTCATCAAATTCTGTGAAAGTGAAAAAAATAAAGTTTTAGGCTTATTTCATAACTAAGCAAAACTGAATTTTCTGTATAAGGATATTTATCTTGGCGGAAGCGCAGGTTAATGCGTTTAAGATATTGATTTATAATAAAATTTAGTTTTAACAGCGCCTTTACCATAATTATGTGCATTAAAACTTTCTGTACGAAAATTAAAAAAAATATGTTTTATCAATTTTATAAATTTCCCTTCTTAGGAAATTCAGATATATCATCGATGCAAATATGTGTGAATTTGTGACTATAGGTAAAATTACTTAAGAGCTAGCAGACAACTATAATTGTGCGAATTCTAGTAACTTTAGCAAATTTTACAATTTTTGTGTATCAATAGCTCGAAATAACTGAATGTAATGGAATTTGGGATACTTAATCTAAATCAAAGTTTTATGGAATTACGTTGGGATTTTCTGAGAAAATAAATTAAGCAATTTAGAGTTCTTTCCCAAATTTTTATATCGCTACAATTATCGATGTCTGAGGATCTCTAACAAGGTTAGAAGCCAAATGGTAAATTTCGAGACTGTTCCTTCTCTAACATGCTATATGTTTGGAAGTTGTTTTAGCATCCTAATGGCGTTATCGAAACAACGATGGACAAATGGTCTCAATTCCAAAGAGAGTAATGTTCTAGTCATTATTATAATTACTCTTTTTTAATTTCTAATTTCACTAACACTAGCAATGAATATACAATTTTTAATAAAAAGATTGTAAAATTATATAAAAACAATTTACCATTAAATTTAAGACTCATAAAAGTCCATCGATCGAATTGGATGGATCAAAGTGGATGACCTCTGTTATTATATGTATATATGTGTTTGTCTGCGTATCAAAGAGTTATTATTTCCCTCAAAAAACAAGCAGCGATTAAAAAAAAAACGTCCGACATTATTCAATATTGAATCTAATATTACATTTACATATAATGAATGTTATGATTGGTTTTTTTACCTCTATATAACTACACTTTGATTCATAATAGAATGAACTGTATTTTTCATACCCAAAATCGGTTTTTCATCAGAACTTCACGTTTTGAAAGTTTCTAATATCATAGCTATAACGATTTTGATCAGCGTCTGTTTGAAAGTATTTTCTTTAATTCCTTTTCTCAAGGATCAAAATACCTCAAACCGTAGAGAATCAAAGTAGTCTTTCGTTCATATATTCTAATACAGTCATGCTTTCCCTGTGGATTGAAAAATTGGACGATTTCAAATTGCTCATATATACCACTATACTTTTTCCCAAGAGTAATATTTGATCAACAATCGTCTTTCTGTTTCCGGGAAGTTTCGTAATGATAAATTCCCAGAACATTAAAATTATTTATTTTTACGATGGCATAAATTTTTTCATACTTTCCTTGGGGGAACTTTTCTAACGTGTAAAATCCATCAAATCCTGCTTATTGATAATTGCACTACCATCGTTCTAGAACCCAAGACAACCATTGTAGTAATCTTTGAACGGCTAAATCCATCAAATCTAGGGCACATTATGAACACAAGGCAAGAGCTATAGGAACATATACTCAGCTTTTGCAAAAATGTCCCAAATCGTTTCGGTCTCGTCTGTGGGCAAAAATTCTCAAAAATAAGGATATTATAATATATGTTATAATACCATGTATTTATATGAAATATATCAAGGTATACTAAGTTTAGTCCAAAGTGTGTAACACTTAAAATATTGACATTACGAACAAAATTTTGGTCTATTTTCGTTTGACCGGCTGTCTGTCTGTCTGTGGACACGATAAAAAAATATCAAGCTGAAATTTTTATAGCATAGGACGTAAAGAGTGAGGCTAAGTTCGCAAATGAGGAACATAGGTCAATCTTGTAAACCGTTAGAGATAGAACAAAAGTTTGAATGTAAAAAATGTTATAAGAAAATAAATTGTTCCTTATAAGAAAAAAAAATTTTGTTTAAAACATTTTAATAAACCTCACTGTTTATCCGTGAGGGCGCAAATTAAGTTAGAGCATTTTACATGTATTGTATTGTATCAAGAATACACTTATTGTATGTATGTATGTGTTTGTTTATTAGCATTTCCACTGAGGAAGTAAGAAAAAAGATTACTTTGTGTGTTAGAATGACTATCTTTCTTTACTTACATGACGTAAAATGCAAACGGATTTTTCAAATAATTTTAGTTGAGCCTCCTTTTATTTACGTTTCGGATACAGTGTGTTTCAATTTAGTCTCGAAAATACGGTGATATCCAGAGGAGACTGGTATAAGTATCAGTCTTTCGTGAAGTTGGAAGAGAATAAAAGAGATATCACAAAAAACAGCTCCAGAAAAAACAAGAACAAAACTATAGAAAATATTAATGCAATGCAGGAAAATAGACAATAGGCCATTGACCTAGCTTTTTGGGCTCGGAGTTGCGAAAAAAAAGCATAGAATAATTAGCTTTGTAAAGTGTTGGAAACGTTTCAAACTAATGGAACTACGAGCGAGAGCCAGTACCGGCCGACTCTTTATCTTAAATTGACCAAACTGCAACACCACCTCTATGTAAATATTTTTGTCCTTATATAGAAGTCATAAAGAGCTAACGCCAGATTTTTTAATCTATACAATATATGCATGTTTAAAGAGTACCTATAATAGTGGAAGACATATAATTAACATGTCTATAAATTACTTTAATTTAATGTAAATTTTATAATATGTATATATATAAATAAAATGATATATAATGTTTGTCATGTTTTAATAGGAGTAGCTTTACAAGTACACAAGTAACATGTAATGTGTAATATGTTAGTAGATCTTGTATAATGAACTTGGTTAATATGTTGTGATATTGTGAAGGAAACAAACTGCCAACAGTAATTTTATATTTATGTTTTATATTTCAAATTCAATTAAAATATCAAATTTAATTTTTAATTTAACTTATATATGTGTAACTATACGTCATTCATAGTGAAGCATCGTCAACTGTAGAAAAGTCTTGATGACGAAAGTAAATATTAATGAAATAATAGTAAGATAACAGAAACAATAGTGAAATAGAAAAAAAGTTTAATAACAATTTCTTCCATTAAGATTTTTCGCCATCAAAACCTACGAGTTTCATGAAATATGTAAAATTACGTGACAGTATAGCGAATTCTGAAGTCAGTTTTTAATATATAACAAGTGAAAACAAACAATTGACTGAGTTAACTGTTAAAATACCATGTTTAAAAAGTGTTGATTATACTCACATAAAACATACCATACAATTTGCGCTTAATTTGCGCTCACATGGGTAAACAGTGATGTTTACAAAAAAATATTTCAAACAAAAGTTTTTTTATTTTTTTATAGGGAACATTTTTTACATTTAAATAAAACATTTAGACAAAACATTATTAAAAAGTACTTTTCGCCAGAAGTATTGCGGATATAGTATGGGCCTGTTAGTATGGGCCTGATACCCATACTGACATCGGCTCATGCACGCTAATTTTTGCTTATGTTCCGATGCATTTAATGATAAAATTATCTATGTTTAAAATTCAATAATAACTCAAAATCATCGATATTGCGCTTACGCCTATACTTACATAGTGATATTCATCAAAAATTTCCTACTGTGTAAAAATTTAGAGAATCTAATTTATTCGAACATTGATCTATATCAAGGTTTGACCTTGTAAGTTCATTGAATATTTAGATTGAAAGCTAATCTTTCGATATTTTGGGACGAATTTTATCTTATTCAATCTTTCTGTAAATATAAAGCCATCGAAATCAAGCCATGAAGCTAGATAATGTACTATTTATTGTAGCCTACTATTTATTTTAATACCTAACTTTAATAAGCGAAAACGAAAAGGTTCAATTTTTAAATAAATAGAAAGAAACAAAATCTTGATTTGATTGTATAGCTTTTACTTACTTGATTGCACTCCTAAATTCTCATTCAAAACTTGATTTAAAGATTAGTATAAATATTTTTTCGGTTTTGAAACATAACAGTTTTAAAACCAATTTTAATTTGTTTTAAATGGTCACTATAATGTATTATGTAAGCATAAAATAAAATCCACTTAGGATTTATGATGTTTTAAAATATAAACTCAAGTCTCATTTATTTTTTATGTGATGTGAAATTTGATACTTTTTTTTTCTGTAATTTTAATTATTATTTGAAATATTTAAGTTAAATATTCTTAAAAAAATGTTTTTGCATTTTATCGTACTAAACATTTAATAAAACACGAAAAATTTCGTGAGAAACAATTGTTAACTTTGTGTAGACAAAACACAAAAATAAAGATTAGTATACTATAGAATTAAAAAGTAAATTTTAATATTTATAGCAATTAATTCTTTAATTACAGCATTTTTGGTAGATATAGAAACTTTATTTAGTTAAATTTGAAACAATATTTTAACTTTGAAAATTTGTTTGCTCGAACATTATTCCATATTTGTCATGAAAAATTTTCTCTGATTTATCCTTTTATCTAATTACTATGATTTTGAACGATTTTGCATACGGTTATAGGCCAAATCATAGTTCCTCCCACCTCCGTTTAGATTCATAATTCCTGTTATAAACGGATTACCTGTATATGAATCCTCACGGAAAAATGACACAAAATAGTTTTTCTTAAATTAGAGTTCTCAAAACTTCTCAAGTGAAAGTTATTACCCCTCTATTACTAAGTTAAGAAAGGAAATTGAAAAAGACGTCCCAAGAAATGCTAAAAAAATCTGTATATTATTGCCGTAATATCCATAGCTATGGCGTTATTTTCAAAAACTTTGGCATCTCTTACATTAGTAAATAGTGAATTCAAGTCGACAGTATAGTCTTGAGTGCCATAAGTACTACATTGCAGATGTCGCAATGCTAATTGTATTTCCCACTATGATTTTTGGCGTATTATCAAGACGTATTATTGAACTACGATCCTATTCAGTTTAGGTGTAAACGCTATGTTTGTTGTCATGCTCATCACTATATTATTATTAATTTATTTTGTCATTTTAAAAAATATTGCTGGTATACCATTAGTAGCATCAGTGGCATTACAGTTTTAAATAGAACTATTCGCTAGAAGTATTGTGATTATCAGAAGTCAGTCTGGGCCTGACACTCACTGGACTCACTGAGTTTAGCTCCCGCGCCCTAGCTATTGCTCTTGTTCCGATATATTTAATGTTAAAATTATCTATGTTTAAAATTTTATAGCTAATCAAATAATCGAAACCATACAGGATTGCGTTCACGACTAAACTTATAGTGATTTTGGCAAAAATTTTTTTTTTTTTTTTTTTTCTGTTGAAATATCCTGTTGTAGTTAATTGGAACCACCGTACACAAATTATTACCTAATTTATAAAAACATTTATATCAAAGAAATTTATATCAAATGTTAATATTTCGTATTGCTTATATTATTTAAATTTTGTCCCTGTCTTCATTTCCGTGTTTACAAAGTCGAAGAATCATCACAGAGTCTATCATTATTATTAGATTAAATAATGCATTCAAAAAAAAAGAAGATAAATGTTATCCGTTTTAAAAATAATATTCAAACTGTGTAGAGTAGAGACCACCAATTCTAAAAATAATATACTTTAAAATAAGATTAAATTAGGTCTTTGAAGTTAGCCATATAAACAGTAAAATTTAGAAGAATTTGAAAATTTGTCTTATTTGAATAAATTAAGGTTAAAATTTGTCTTAATAAATAAATTAATAGGTGTGTAAATCACCTGTTATAAAAGGTGATCCAATTTCAGTTTCCTTTGTTTGCAAGTCTCTAAATTTGAATAATGCCGCTTGTTTTAAAGGTCGAATGCTAGTTTGAAACGTTACGTTTACAATATGAATCGTTTAAATAACGCTCCATAACGCCCAAATTAATCACTTGTTCTACAGAAATAACAACTCTGTAAGAACTGTGCATAGAGTTACCCCACGAGACTTTCGAAGAGTCATACAAAATTTCCAAGAACGAATAAACTGCTACAGAAGATCCAGGGGTGACCATTTAGCTGACATCATTTATCATATTAATTTGATTGACATCACCACTATCACTACATTGTATAAAACAAAAAAGCTTCCCGCTGTATGTCTGTTCTTATGTATGCTTAGCTCTTTAAAACTACGCAACGGATTTTTATGCGGTTCTATTAGATAGAGTGACTTAAGAGAAAGGTTTATATGTATAATACATGCATAATATATTAGAAAAACACTGATAATTTTAGAGATTTCTAATGTGAAGTCGTAAATAAACACATTTTGTATATAAAGACATTCTATATATAGTATCAGCATTGCACCCGTGCGAAGCCGGGGTGGGTTGCTAGTTTTTCATATTTTTTTGGAGATATTTTAATAATTGATGCGAGTATCATTCAAATCAGAGTCCTGACTCATTTTTTCTCTGAACAAGTTTAATTTTTTGTGAACGAGATTAAGCCCTTCTTAATTTGCCTACAATTAAAACTGCTAACTTTACAGATTTAAACACATACGAACTATAATTAATTTAAAAGTTTTATCTAATTTTGTCGCAACTCATAATAAATTTTTATAATATTATTTATTCATGATAATAACATATTATTCTCTGTATCTAATAATAGTTTGGATACAAAAGTTGTTTGTGTTTGTATACATTAAGAAAAAAAAAACTGAATTCTTTTTTGAATGAATATAAAAATAACGATACGATAGTAAAATCAAAAATTTTAATCTATTTTAAAATATGATTAGTTTTATGAATGATAAAGCATTTATTATTTTTTTAATATAGAAGCCGAAAATCTCGTTGAAAACTACGGTCTTTTTACCTATATTTCGTTTATATATACAGTGGACTTTGGATAAGTGTGACCTGGATAACTGAGAAATATCCTAAACTGGAGCTCATGCTGAGGTCCCAACACTTTGGCACTGAATTCCCTCTGTTAGTGGGATGAAGCAAACCTCTATATCTATAATTCGTTCTTTCGATTTTATAGTCATAGTTACCTCTGTAACTGAGACAGCGAGTGAATTTTATATGCATAAGCCTATGTAACTGAGATAACATTGTTTTGTTTGTTTGTATTCTTATTCTACCCACAAATTATGCACTTAACTAGTGGGAAGACATGCGATGAAGCCTGTGTTGAATTTAATGTGTTAAAATTCAGAATAAAGGTAAAATTCAATCACAATATTCTGAAGGGCAGAGAAAACTAAAACGTGTACGTTTACCAGAATATCCTGAACATGAAAAGTGTTTGCTAACATGGGTCAAGCAATTTCATAACAAAAACTTTTCAGTAAGTGGACCGATGATTAAAGAAAAGGCATAAGGCTCGGTTTTGAAAGGGTTTAAAAAAAGAAACGGTATATTTTTCAAAGCACGATGTGGAGAAAGAAGCGCTGTTTATGGTATCAAATGTAGCCAATAGATTGATGACATACCAGTCTTTGAAAAATATTGTTATTTACATTTTAATTATTTTATTATTTACATGAATATTTTTATATGTATGTTTCATTTACTATATTTTTTTTATTTGATTTTATAAAGATTAGAATTCATTATTCTATAGGTTATTTTATTTAATTATTGCATCTCTCTAACTGAACTAACCTGTATTCTGACCTATTAATGGAACGTTCGGTAAATGAGACAAATATTTCTTTATACCTGGATATCTGATACACTGGGTAAGTGGAATACCTCTACAAGTGAGACAAATTTGCAGGCTCTTTGATGTTTCACTTAGCCAAGTTCCACTACAGCATGTACAAAAAGTTGATACAGATATTCTTAATAGAGGTCTTGTAGATTTTGCAGATATGAAATGATATCAGACATACAGCAACGGACATTCAAAGCATTTACGTTTGGGAATACACTTTGGTATGTAGTAAGTAATAATGAAATTCTTTTTTATAATTATTATAATTAATAATAATGTTCTAATTATTATGCTACCGATAATGGCTTTTAATTTTATAAACACTTGCTTTTATTAAATTTCGAAAATACAGTGTGCCCACCGACTTAAAGAGAGTAAAAAATGTGGGAAAGTATCCTTGTGTGTCGAGATAGTAAAATTACCATCGCGTACTTTTGTTCAAAACTTAAAAATCCTTATCCATTACAAATTTACCGATAAAGAATTGTGGATTCTCAAAAACCAAATTTAAACACATCGAAATTAATTACATAATGCTAAATTTAAAAAAATGTTTTTGAAAAACCGATTTACAAAAGTTTAATGTAGGCTTTTTAATGGAGCTTTTTATTTAAAGAATATCTTTATATAAACGCGATTTCTGGAACCAAAAGCTTTTAGAATATTCAAATGTAAACTTTTTTCTTTTCAAATAAAAAATACTACAAACTATAAATTTTGTAATTAATCAATACGTCTCCTTTGTATAAAATATTTTCTTTGTACGCTTATAAAAAAAATGTTTTTATAAATTTATTAAATAATGTAATTAGATTCTCAATTAAAAAGAAAATACAATTAAAAAAATAAAATTTATTATCTGTTTGAAAATAAAAACATCAATGACACATAGAAAAGGCAATTGAATAGTGAGAAAGCTTAGGTCTCGGAATCAATCTACACAGTTTTTTTCTTGGAAACCGAATTTGATTGTTGTTTTCTTCGTTCAAGAGTTCAAGATTTAATATTATTCATATTTGGAATTATATCCCTAACGTTCAATCATAATTAAGTAGCTATTTACAGTTAAAATTAGCTAAATCAAATTTAGCTTACAAAATAGGGATGCATTTTCACACTTAAAATTGCCATAAACACACATTTTAAAACCACTTTTTTCATAAAAATTTCGGAGAAAATGGGCAGCAAAGTTTTGTTCTAATATTTGCGACCCCACGTAAACAGTGATATTTACAAAAAAAATGTTTCAAACAAAAGTTGTTGAATTTAAAAAAGAAAATTTTTTACATTTAAACTTTTGTTCTATACCTAACGGATTATAAGATGGGTCTTACGGAATATCCAATTGACCTATATTGATCATTTACGAACTCTAACTCATTTTTTACGTCCTGAGCATTCTATAAAAATATCAGCTTAATATCTCTTTTCTTTTTTGAGTTATCGAGTTGACGGAAGGACTGGCAACTGGAAATGGACTATTTAGGTGATTTTATACACCCATTTTAATATATTGGTCGTATCATCAATATTTTTAAGTTTTCCAAGCTTGGGACTAGAATTAATTTACCTTGGTATATATTTCATATTATACAAGGAATAAAAACGTATACATATAAAATATGGTTGAAGCGATAGGAAAATTAGGGCATACTTAAAAATGCCACCTTAAAAATGGATTGTCATCCTCTTTAACTTGCAAGATTTGATAACAAACAAGGGACAAGTCAAACTAACACTTATAATATTTGAAATTCGATAAAAATCGATCTAAATTCGCGATTATTTGCTATTTATATGTCCTTGGAATTAGAGCTGCCACGGAATTCAATATGGTTTTTTTTATCTTCAAGATAGTGTATAATTGAGATATTTAGATTATGAGTATTTGATCATCCTTTTATTGCAGATTACCAATTGTTTTCTTGAATATAGGATATTCCATACTTTAATATATAATTAACTACTAATTTTTATTTTTCGGATTATTGTATCTACTTTTTCCCCCTTCATTTTGGTAAGCGATAAAGAAAATTTTTGATTTATAGATTTAAATTGAAATATCCGTTTTGACTCTCCCTGAATTCATTATGAAGAGTTCAAATACGTTGTATATGCGTTATTTACTTTATCCTTTAGCTGCTAGACTAAAGTATAGACAATGCAATGTAATAATTTCTTCTTGTATTAAATTGGAATTTAATTCTACTAATTAAAATATGTGTATAATATTATTGTTGAACATACATAAAATACTATAAGATACCAAACAACCACATGAGATGTGTAGTGATGTCAGTTGACAAACTGTCATTCATTTTGTTATTTTATTTATTTTCATTTGTTTTTATACACTGCAATGTTTTATTTTTGTTTTTTTGTTTTGTTTTATTTTCTTTTGTTTTTATATATATACACTTGCAATTATTATTATAGCAAATGTTCAAATGTTTCTCTCATACTATAAGCTACACACACTTGTGGTATATATTATCATTGATATCAGTATTATAGGGTATGTTGTTGATCAGCAGTCTTAAAGATGTACGAGCACCAGGACAATTTATAATATAAAAATGAAACGCTGAATGTGTTGCTAAGCGCAAATCTCGAGAGCAGCTGAATCGATTTCGCTAATTCTTTTTTTATAATATTCCTTGACATACGAGGATGGTTCTTAAGGAGAGAAAAATTTTTAAAATTGCCGGGAAAAGTCTAAAAACAATACTTTTCTATATTCCCATACAGAAGATTCGTAATAATAATTAAAAGTCAATTTGAACACTTATACCATACCATTCAGTTTAAGTGTTAGTAGAGGGGCAAAAAGCAAAACAATTGAGTGACGTTAGTATCGTATAAAACAAATGAATCAACTGTTAGGCAGTACGAAGTTCACCGGGTCAGCTAGTTTTGATTAAAAGGCTTGATTTTCTTTATAAGTTGGACAAAGTCTAAATTAATTTTGAAAATTTTAGGGGGATTTCTCGATTATTTAAATAAATAAATGACTTCAAAAGTAGACATTTTTAACATTTGTTTTATAGGAAAAAGGTAGATGGATGATGTCTTTTAATAGATTTCTTCGAAAATATTCGGTGGAAATTAAAAAAATTTACCAATTTAAAGTTTAAATAAATTTTTAATAATTTATAGAAAACAAAAAAAAACCGTTGTGTCCGACTTATTAAGGATATTAAGGATGTATGAGCACACATATTTAAAAAAATATATAATTTCAATTTTGATGATGAATTATGTTATAATTTGACAATATAAAACGAAAACCAATGCAGATATCGAAAAATTGTATTCCTATTTTTCGTCTACAATCATGAAGTTATAACAAAATTCATCAACAAAGTAGAAAATAAGGTACAAAAAATTTCAACCACAAGTATAAACTTGCTTTGGCGTTGGCACTATCTAATCGGCTACAGATGCCTTTTTATAATGATAACCTCCCTAGATTCGTTACACATCCTGTAAATAACATAATAAATAAACACATATAGTATTATATTGTATATTATATTATATGATCACATCATCATATTATTATCATTGAGTAGTATTAAATCGTCTATCATTGTACTCATTGTAGTAAAATAATAATAACTTCACGCAGTGACACACGTTACATTTATTTTTGCAATGCAATCTATTGAAAATAATATGATCTAGTTTAATTTATATTTACTTTCTACAACATCACACGTTTATACTAAATATTGATTTTTATCAAATGTATACTTTTTTTAAATCAATTTGCACTACATTAGACAAGGTGATACGGTTATGACGTTTCGAGATCTGACTGAGTACTTTTTTGATTCTGTGTTCGTGGATCAACTATTGTAAAAATCGAGTCCAATCTATTAATATCGGAACTTTTAGATACAATGAAAAAAGGTAATTTAAAAAGCTAGAAAAAGTTACTCCTAATCAAATAATGTTGATTTGGTAATGAAATTGTTTTCCTATGGTCTTACTTTTTAGTTACTTTTGTTCCATACTCTGTGAAGAGCGGTATATGTTTGGATCTTCTAATTTTGTTTCTAATTTCTTTTGACTTGTTTCCCCATATTATCATGAGATGCTCCATCCCTAGATTTTTTCAACCATTTCTCTCCATTTAGCTTTGTTCTTCGCATCTATCGCACAAAGGCTACCACATATCTTTCTTATTTCGTCCACTCGCCTTTTCTTTTACATTTACCCGGTTTCTTTTCCTTTCTAATGGTGTCCATACTGATAGTTTTTTGCTCCACTTGCTTTCAGCTGTTCTTATAACATGGCCAGCCAATTTGAACTTTAACTTCTTTATGACTTTCTCAACTCGGTTTGTTCTTAATTTGCCAATTATATCGATATTTTTCATTTTTTCTTCTTTCCATATATTTAACAAGGATCTGTGCATTTGATTTTTGGTGCTAGATAATTTATTTTCGTTGGCTTGAGTTAAAAGCCATGTTTGGCATCCATAAGTTAAAGTTTGCAGGATACAGCGTTGTAAAACTATCGCTTTTATAGTTGTTACGTGGTTGCCCTTTATATTTTCTTAAGTGACCAATACTTTTTAAACCTGACGGAATTCTTCTGTGGATTTCTTGCGACTATCTGCCCTTAGTTGATATTATCTGTTCCAGGTAGAAGTACTCGCTAACTTATTCCACTATTTGATTATCTAATAAGATAGGCTGATTCGGCGAGTTTGACATGACCTTTGTTTTCAAAGAATTCATTTCTGGCAACGACAAATATTGCTCAAGAGTTACTCCAATATATATCTCCCTTATTGTAGAATTTTGAGCAAAATTTCAGAGACTACTCGTGCAATTATTAAAAAAATACGACTTTTGTCTATTTTGGATCATAATTAATCTAGAAACTTGATACAATTAGATGGATACATATATAATAATTCTGACCAAAGATAATAAAACGGTTTATTTAAAAATTGAACTTTTTGATATATTACTTAAAATTCCGGGCAAATTCATTGCAAATGCACGGACGATTCACGGACGATTCCGGGACGATTTCGGAAAATTATCATCTAATATTTTAATATAAGCAAATTTTTATATTTTTTTTGTCATTATTCCGTAAATAATGCATACATTCGAAATTTTAGCTAGCGTTTTCGATTAAACGAAAAGTTTCGGAGCTATTCGATAATAAAGAAATGTCGTCATACGCGTTTATTATTGTATCAGTTGTTTCGATTTTCAGAAACGATTACAATAACTTTCTTTCATAAAATATTAGTTATGTATAATTGGTTTTTAATATCTTTTTTTATCAAATCTTACAATCAAAATCAATTTGTACTATATTAAACATGTTTTCTGTTATATCTTTTATTATCTTAAATTTCTAATTAAGAAAATTTTTATTGTTTTTATTATTATTATTAATTTTTAAATTGTACTAAATTTCTAATAATTGTAATGTTTTTATATTATATTGTTTTATAATTATCATTAAAATTAATCAACCAAAACGAAGTTCATGTTTTTTATTTTCTTTCAACTTAAAATGGATGGTTATATCTTTAAATTTTTTTTATTTAACTTTCAACATAAGTGAACATTGTTTTATCGTGATTTATTCGATTGCTTTCATCTATCACCAAAAATTATAGGTTATCTTTTTCATTCAAATCAATGTCATGCGTGATTTAATTAATATTTTTGACTTATTTTTATAAGACGAAACCGTGATATGCCGTCAGTAATACATTTTTTATTAGTTACATATTTATCAATATTTAGCATTAGGTAGAGAATATATCCAATTAACATAATATTCGTACAAGTCGATACTAAGTAAACTGAAATGTTGGCTTACCAAAGTTATTTCTAGATGCCAAATTTTTTTTGTATATTTGTGAAAAAAATCAATTTGTTAAAAAATTGATTTTTCGATTTTCGAAGAAAAATATTCATTTTTGAGGTTCTTAAATTTCGTATATTCGATTGGCAGAGATGGCAAAAGACATCTTCAATATTGATATATCGATATTCCACATAATGAAATAGAAACTCCACCGGTAATGGTATTCGGAAAAAAAAGACCTAGGAAAAATAGACTGAAAATTGTATAGACCCGGAGTATTATTGTAATTACGAGTTGGTTGGGTTGAGTTTATTGACGAGAGAAGAGTTGGTTTTGCTCTGAAGTTTTATTTTTTTCCTTGCGTTCAAAAAGGGGGCACTTTTACAAAAAAATTTTCTGTCTATTTTTCCAGGTCTGGATTTTCCTAAATTCATTCCACCTCCCCGTAAATTCAATCCAGGATATCGATGCCTTTTAGTCATTTTAACCATTATTCAATTATTAATTTTTGTTTTTGTTTACTTTTAATCATGCCTACGATATTTATTTACATCATGGTCTATTGTCGAGTCCTAGTTCGAGTGTATTTTTTTCAATTCTCTTTAATCATTATTCAATTATTATTTCCTATTTAAATATTTTCTTTTCTTAGCGGCTGATTAAATTTTCACTTGCAACTTTGTGTCTGAAACAGTATAGTAAACTGTCTCCTGCATTGTGCTACCTATTAACAAGGATAGGCGTGAATAAATTGTTATCTGTTGAACTTCATTCTAAGAAGTAGTTTCCTTGCCAACAGTTCAAGGCTGACGAAGACAAGTATATCGTAAGGGTATAACAAATGTGAACCGAATAAAACGTTTTCTCTCTCTTGAGTTTTTCAAAAGCGAAACCAGTATTCTACTGAGGGGCCGTTGGTGATCCAACAGGTAAAAATGCTTGACAATATCCAACCCTCTTTATTTAAATGCATCGACTCGGGAAACTTCTGAGGACTTTTTTTATTTACTGTTGTATTCTTTAAATACTTTTTATTATATAGCTTCGGTCAGTGTGGAACACTCCATATATCATAAAGGCTATTATTTGACACATATTATTATTTTCTATAATAAAATGATGTACAGATTTGACATAGACAATTTTGACAGTAATTATAATGTTTGCTGTTGTGTTAGGATGTTATAATATTTATAAAAAAAGATATCTTACTCTCATGTATAATATGATTATATATTATAGGGGAAAATAGAATACCAGAGATCATAAATATTTGATTTCTGATACAATATCAAAATGTACCATGGATCACCCAACTGAATGGCGTTCTCTTCAAATATCTCTAATAAGGGATAGCCCTGATGTCGTGTTGGCCATATTAACCATAAAAATGTAAAACTAGATTTGATCCATGACAAAATTTGAAAGTGATATTAAAATTCATTAAAAAAACGAAATAGTTATTAGCAATCAAAGATTGCATTTAAAGGATTCCCATCTGCTTTTAGCAAAACAAGGTTTTATATGTAATCTACGTAAGGTTTTATATGATACCCACGTATGACATCACTAGTGGGTACTTTCTCTTTGTTTAATTAGGAATTTTAAACGTTAATATCTTGCATACTAGTAAATATTTTTAAACAATATCTTCACTTTTCTATTCGTGAAGTGAGAATTCTTCATCTGAAGTGAAAAAAAAAAATTTAGTCCGATCGCCTATTGTGTGTAATCTTTACAGTTCTTCATAATTGGACACTGATAAAATCCAATAGCCAGAAAAGATCGTTCCAGGTGAAGTTTTTTGGATTATTGTTTTTGAAAACATTTTGAACCAATCCCTCCATGGTCAGGAAGTGTGTACCTCAAAAATGTTTTTTCCTAATAGGGGCTCTGACCTATATTTGCTGTTTCATTGATAGTTATTTAAGATACTATACAGTGATTTTATATATATGTATAATACCCGGGCTACTACACATTACCCTATATGTCTTGTTGTTGTTTACGTTATTGTTATTGTAACCACAAACATAACGGCGCAACGATTTAGCTCTGCATATGTCACGAACTTCTTCATGTTGTTTGCAAAAATACTATCTATATAATTTAATGTGTGATCTTTGTACACATTATGTATGGGTTGAATATACTTCTGAAACAATTGAAAATAAATAAAACCCACGCGTTATTTTATATATTGTTATACATCGGTCACCGCTTATACGTTGGATATTTAAAAAGCAGCACTCTTTTATGGCAAAGAGGCATTGACTTCATGGTATCCAAGCTTCAAGGCTCCCGTAAACAAGTGAAATTTTCAATTTTTAGAAACTTCAGACATCATACAACCAATTTTTAATTATATTTTATTGTTACTTCTTTTTACAATATAAAGAAAGAAATGTAAAACTGGATGTATCTCTTCTGGATGTTTTGCGTCACAAAATTTGGACAAATTGATCATCCATTTTCATTAATTCATTAAAATTCTAAGGTTTGTAAGGTTTAAAATTTCTAAGGTTTGTTAAAAATAGTTATGACATGTATATATCACATATACCACTAGTTCGATTTACATCTAGGAATATAACTATCACGAGTATGACAGAGTACATACGTTAAGCAATGCATCTAAGTAACAGATATTATAGATGTTATATGAAATTCCAAAAGTGACTTGTATCGTGGCTTTTATCTGTTGTAGTTCATCTATTCAACTATAAAACTCCCGATATTCAAGCGTCTTTCAACTATCTCAACTTTGCTTAACGCATGTATTCTTTCATACTCGTGATATTTATATGCCTAGATGTAAATCGAACATTCTGTATATCACCAAATATATTTTAGAGAAAAAAGTATGGCATTTTTTTACATTTGCTTTGTGCAAATTTTGTGACGCAGAATATACCTACATAATTGAGGATCTATCACTAAAAGCTGGTGGTTTTACACATAATTTTAATCAATTATTCCGGATTAAACGGTATTTTCAATTTCTTTGTTAAAAAATCGACGTTTTTTGGGGTTTTTTGTGTGCATAAACTTTGTTATTTAAGAGATAAAAAACATTTTTAATAATATCATGCAAGTATTAAAGAGTATAGCAAAAATTTTTTCCCGCTAGACCGCATGTTTTCTATTTCTAAAGGAGAGTAATACTAATCCCTAAATGTCAAAATTGCAAATGATTTTGAGGGGTTTTTGGGCATAAGTTTATAATGGCAATAAAATATAATAATTTATTTTTTTGACAGATTTCGGACATTTAGGACTATTTTTAGGACTTATTTCAGCAAAGTTCTACAATGATTTAAGTTCTCGACAGATCCCATAGTTTTTTCAGAATCGGGAGAACGGCTTAGAATATTTTGAGGAAAACGTGTTAAAAGTTTTATATAATGTATATTATTAATATAAGTACCTTACCTAGTGATTAGCGATTCCTGCAAAATTTAATAAACGAAATATCCTGTTCCGGTTTTTCAGCTTTTAGTTTTTTACAAGTGATTGTTAGTACGTTCCCTGTTGAAAATTTAAGATGGATGCACCGTTGCTACTTGGTTATTCTTGATGTATTATTCGTCATGAATTTGAAAGGCTATATAACTTTAATGTTTGTATAGCTTTGATTTCTCGTAGCCCGAACTACCCGTAAAAAATTTTTGTAGCCGTAAGAGCTTTCTAGGTACATAGGTACTTTAAATATAATATATGTGTAGCTTTGATCGCCCGTAGCTTGGAAACTACTCATTAAAAATTTCCGTCGCCAAGAGAGCTTTTGATCAGAATGATCCAAAGATCATTTCAAGGTGAGCTACAAACAGTTTGACAGAAAGGCATTTTCCTATATAATATTGTTCCTTAAAATTATATTTAATAAAATTATCTGCGCTCCCACCAAAATAAAGACTATTAAGAACCGCATTGATTAATCCGTTTAGGAGCTACAATGTCACAAACAATCGCGTCAATTAAACAAGACATAAAGAATTATAATTAATTAACAGTATTTCATTAAATTAAAATTCGTTTTATATTTATTTCGTTATTTTAAATAAAAATAATATTCTGTTCATGCAATTTATAGTCGCGACTAATAATATGCTAATAAACTGTATATATATATATAGGTAGTACATGTTTATAGTAACTATTTTATTGATTGATAATAATAAGCCTAAACATTAGACCGACATCATGCATGCATATAATCTATTCTATTATCCATTATACATTATACAGTATTATTTTATAGTTGACAAATTATTCATTGTTTTGTTATTTTACTCTTGGTCTGCTATAACTGTGGTTTTTTTTGTGTGCATACAATACAGATTATTGATTTTTTTATCTCATTTTAATGGAAATTATATGTTAGTCATAAAGCCAGTGTATTGTAAAGTTTCACCCTGTATAGTTTCAATACAATAAAACCAAACAACACGCAGTGAACTTTAACATATTTTACTGTTGATCAAAGGTTGACTTTTCAAATATTCTAGAATATACACGAAAAAAAATCCATGAACTCTGCCTCCTAATAAAAAAGCTCCTGAGTCAATCTGGAGTATTATACTCATGGGACAAATATATGGCAGATCAGCCATTTTCGAGATAAAGGGTAAGGCAAAGCATTCATTTCTTATAAATCAGAAAAAATATTGACAGACAAAACTTTTTGGCTATTTAGGATGGGGTAGGGTTGAAAAGTTAACCCTAGTCGGATGAACTCAAGCGCGATTTTCTTTTTACAACAAGTACTTTTATGGAAAAAAAAGTGACAAACACCAAAGAGTGGCAGGATGACGGATGACTGCTGTATAAAACAAAGTAAGTTAAAACTGAAAAAAACTTTCTGCCACTCGAAAAATAACTTCCAAAACGACCGCACAAATCTTACACAATACTGGCAGATATTTCCTTCCTTCCCCTAGAAAACACGTTCTATTTTTTCTCAGCTACTTTAGATGCTAGAATTAATTTCATTCTTTCTAGAAAATATCTTTCCATAGTCGCTCACGATCCCAGACTCGATATAGTATATTTACTTAAAACTAGTGCTCGATTTTAGCTTGAACGCGTCGTTTGAGTAAGCCTCTCTTTAGAAAAAAAAAATTAAGTTCAAAATATAAAAAGCGTGGCCAAAGGACCACTGAACCTAACTTTTAAACTCTTAAAAAAAGCTAAATTTGTTTACTCTTGGATTCAAATTTTTTTCAGTCCAATAATTTAACTCCACACAAAAAGTTACAGTTTTGGCATCTCTATTTCTAAAAAACGAACACTACTTACAACTATTTGAAAAGTTCCATAAACGCAGTACTTATTAAGGCAACCCAAATGAATCACGATGTAAAAATAAAACTGTATTTTGAAAGTTTTTGTTAATATTTTATTGATGGTTCTAAAAAGCGCTGGTACTTTAGAAGATATTAACAACCAAGTAAACTAGTATTGGCTCTATAACCATGGACATAAGCGACCTACTGATAAATTCAGCACTGATTTCTTTGCTTCAAAATTGTACCGATATTTCGCTTTAATAAAATTGTGCAACAAGTATTTCATACAATTTTCGGGGGAAAAAAGCTATGCCCAATATTATAAGTTAATCTAAGAATAATATTTACTCATAGAAAGATAAATCCAAATTAAACGTATACCGGCTTTAGGAGTATCTATGAACATGGAAATACTGTATTTGTTAACATGTGTTCAATATATATTTATAAAATAATCTCTTTTGTGGAAGCAGTTATTTGTGAAATTAATTCAGGAATGTATTTTTCAATTAAATATATTAAATGTTTTTCAATGAATATGTGAGCTACTTTGAAATTGATTGAAGTATTTTTTTGTGGTTCAATATTAGCATTTTAACGCTCGATTTTAGTATTTCATAGTCAAAATAATGAAATTCCTGTTTAAAGTGGGTAGAAACAATAAACTTTTACCAGCTTTGCAACTTTTGATCGGAATCAATTCTTTCTCCAAAATCCAAAGTTCACTGATGGATTTTATCTTTAAAATAGCTATGCAAACTTAAAAAAATTTCAAGTTTTAGACAAGTTCTAATATAACGAATTTTTATTATGTTTTACTTTAGCAAAATAAAACAATTACTTTGTTTCCTGTTCACATTCTTCGAGTGTGATTGATAAATTGTTAATAAAACATTTGCACGCTATCTTTTCATAGACAAGAAAACGAATATCTCGAAGACATTTACAATTCACCTGCAGTAATGCAAATTCCATAGATTTGATTTATTTGTTTCAAAATTACTTTCAATTTTTATTATCGTAATTAACATATAAATTCATTTTGCTTCGAAAGGAATTGTTTTGCACTATTAATTTTTATGTAAAATTGATTGAATTTTTGTCTTTTTAATCCCCGAGGGGTGTTATAAATTTAACGTGTCTGTGTAGCTGTTTGTCTGTCTGGAGTTTTGTAAATCTAAAATCGAGGGATCCTTCTTAGGTATGTTTCAAGTGCAAGTGCGAGTTTAGGGTTCCGTACTCGATAACAGCTAGAAAAAAGATGATGACCTCAAACGGATGTGCAAATTTTCTTGAAACAAATGAAAAACACTCTCGATCAAATAAATTTTTAAACAAACAAAAACCAAAATCAGTTATTCCGTTTAGCAGCTACGATACCACAAACAAATCGATCAGACCTGATTTTGTGTCGATGGTTTCTTTAAATCTTCAATTTTATATTATTTCTTTGACCATTTACTGTGAATTTCAGGCCATGATTCGAAAATAAACTTTAAATTGACGAAACTGACTCTTGATACTTTAAATTACATTACAAATCAAATAATCCATAAGAATAGCAAGATGTTCAACTTGGCACGTATTTATGAAATAAAAACATTTTTTGGATTTTTGCAAAATCTAAAATTTTTTTTAACAAAATACATGTGCTATTGTCAGTCACATATTTTTCAATGACCTTCATTCTACATTCAAACCGTCGCCATTGAATTCAAATTGATAGATTTTTTTTTGTGTTTTGTTCTCAAATCAAATTAAATTTAAAGTGTGACATTTAAATAGTCTTCTTTTGGTTGTCTGCCATGCCAAAAGTGTTTTTTATCTGTAAATACATTTTGTACAAATGAACCGAAACCAATTCTTGCATATCACAGTTTGTGCACATATATATTCATCAAACAATTGTAAAATCAATATAAAAAACATTGGTTAATTTTCATGGTTTAATCAAATAAAAAATTTGGGGATAATTTTGGCAACCAATTATTGATCTATAAAACGAACGCAATAATGACCTCAATTCTTTGCTTCTTATTGAAATTTTAAGTTGAAAATGTCAAAGGTTTACTCACAACGGTTTTCGTTTGTCATTAAGCGAGGAGATAAAAAAATTTAAAAATATAAGTATTATAAATTAAAAATTAAAAAATATTAGTATTATAAATTAATAAAATATAGGTCAACGAGAAGCGAGACGTTCTGATATTCGGTATATATTTAGAAAATATTCTCCGAAGTCGCTGATATTGTAACGACATTGCAATTGCGTTTCTATCGAATACATGCACATCCGATAGACACGACTTTGCTTTCTAGAAATATTATCTAAGCAACGTCTGTTGTTTGTACTCCATATAATTGTGGAATAAATTCTCAAACATAGTTCTTTTGGTTTTATTTTATATTTTAGATTTCAGCATTTTCAGATGTAAGAGCTAACTCATACAATATTCTCTTTCAATCTCAAATAATTTTGGGTGGTAATGATTTTATTTCTCTGTAGTCAATACCCGTCATAATAAACATACTAAATGTAATAATTATTACTTTTACTAAAAAAGACGTAAAAAACTTTTAAGGGGGAATAGAATAACCAAAAAATTAATAAAAAACAAGTGAAAACAAACAATTGACTGAGTTAATTGTTGAAATACCATGTATAGACAATGTTGATTACGTAATCGTTACTAAAAAAAGATAGCCACTCTTAGATAGGCACACATACATAACTGATATTCCCATATAACACGTATAATTTGTGCCTAATTTGCCCCCTCACAGTGATATTTAAGAAAAAAATGTTTCAACAAAAGTTATTAATTTTTGTATATGAAACATTTCTTGCATTTAAACTTTTATTCTATCTCTAAAGATTTACAAGATGGGTCCACCGGACCCAAGACCCAATTGACCTATGACCTATGTTATTCATTTACTAACCTGACCTCATTTTTTACGTTCTAAGCATGCTATAAAAATTTGATATTGATATCTCTTTTCGTTTTCGAATTATCGTGTTTACAGACGGACAGACGGACAGTCGGACAACCGAAAATGGATTAATTAAGTGATTTTATGAACACCTATAGCAAAATTTTATTTGTAGGATCAATATTTTAAAAGCCTTACAAAGTTGGTACTAAAATTAGTATATTCTTTCATTTGTGATAAGTCCCGGAAAATGCTATTGAATTAAAGATTTTCCGGGATCAAATTTACAAAACAAACAAAAAAATACTTAAATACAAAAAGGAATTTTTTTTCTAATTATAGAAATAATTCTCAAAACAAAATAATAAGAAAAAAATCTTTGATAGATATTTAATTCAAATCTATTTATTTTCTTTTTGTATACTTGTGGGCAAAGAAAATGGGACCATGAATCCGTCAAGATGATCAAAGATTTGCTCACGCGTTTTAAAAATGTTTCAAATATTTGTTAATCATAGCCTCTACATATTTTTATATAAAGTTATTTTTTAAAACACTAGCATAAAAATGAAGAAATAAATAAATAATTAAATGCATTTCTTAAAATATTATTTGATATTTATTTTGATAAAAACAAGTGAAAACAAACAATTGACTGAGTTAATTGTTGAAATACCATGCATAGACAGTTGCTAATTGCGTTTACATTTTACCCAGAATTGCTTTAATCTAAGATCCCACTTTCCCAAATGAAAGCTTACCCTGATAAAAAATAGAAAGAGTATTAAGTCTGTTTGAGTCTTGAATCACTTTTGTAAGATACTTGAACTATGTGAGGCGTGCCATTGAATTACACAAGAAAAATTTAATTAAGATAAAAATCAAAGTATCAAAATATTTGGAAGAATTAAGAAAGATATCTAGGACATATCGACAAAGAAATTGAATTTGAAAGAAAAAAAAAAAAAAAAAGAGTCTAGTAATCAGATTAAAGTAATTATCTTGTAATAAAATTAAAAAATTGTTTAACTGTTGAAAACAATACGTATTACACCGCCAGTATGCCTCTGCCCCGTAGAACAGTCATGCACAATGCCAACGGTGGTCGATCGACGTGCTATGAGTGAAAGTAAATAATTTTGTTAAGACCTACTGTATTGAAGCCGGCTCAACTCGACTCGGCTCCTATTTATAAATTCATGATATTCATAATTACATATTTTGTTTCAAGTATTAAATAATGCCCTTAATTTATTACATGTACTGCAACTCTGCAAGTCATTTTATTTAATATCAAGTATTTTATAACGCAATTTTACTGTAATTACCTGTGAATGACATCGGTAAAGATCGATTTAACACGATCTTAAGAATTCAGTGCAAATTTTAAATAAAAAAATAATAAAAAGTTTAAAGCTTGTTTCTTTCTTGACAATCGAAGATACAAATAGGGTTTTTTATTTCGCATTTTATACTATTTTACGCATATAGGGACTGATTAATCTAGTTGGGAAAAATGTTCTGGGAACATGAATTCTGGATATACAGGGTACAACATTTTAATCTATTATGGCTAAAATAGTTCGTTCAGATTGAAGCTAGTTTTTGGGGTGGCTTTATTAATCAATTTTAATCCTAAAATGTAAGAGATAGCATAACACATTAAATTAGGAAATTGGTTGAAAATATTCTTTCGAAAATTGTAAGATTTGGGAGGAAATACGACGAAATACGAAAAATATATCATTGTTGCATTGAATCGAAAGAAAAAAAAAACGCAAGATACAGAAAAATGCTTAAGCAAAAGTTGTCCAAATGTTAAAATAATAAAATAATATTTGCAACTAATTTAACAGCACTTAGAATCGATATCCTAAGCCAATATTTATTTTCTAGTGATCAATTAATAAATTATTAATTTATAAAGAAATAAAAAGCACAAATTTTATTACAAATTTTATATTTTCCGGCATTGAAACTTTATGATACCTTCAAATATAATTTATATGAAACAAAATATTGAATCACGAAAACCATTGAATCTTGTTGAGTTGGATAAATGTTGTTTTGGATGACTTATTTACAAGAAACATAAAACAAATACTCACGTGTGCTGTTAAGTCTGTTGTTTGTTTAAATGTTTGTTGATATTATTTATATTCGATGGATATACTTGAAATTTTGGCAGATCGTTGCATTTTTAGCCAAGATTGTCATTTGTAACCCAAAATTCTCACTGCAAAAGAAAGGCATTATAAAAGAAATTTGTATCCGTTTCCACACTACCATTGAGGTAGGATACATCAGCGCGTTTTTTTTTACGTGGTATCCCCTATAGGCCTAATCCACGATCTTTTCCTTCTATTTAAGTGCATCCGGTTACATTTAAACAGAAGAAAAAGATAAATAATCATCCAATTTGTCGTGACCGGAACATGACAAATTGGATAACATTATCGCAATTCCTAAAAAAACAAAATCACAATCCCCAAATACTATCAGCCTAAATTTGACATCACTTAATATAATTACAGGACAGGTATTCCTAAAATATAAGAAAGAGATAAAAAAAAAACATAAATATCCCTGGAAAAAAATTCAATTATTTCAAAAAGAAAAGGAATAAATAAAAATTGCTTAATTTACAATAACCTTTATGCATAAATATTTCTGAAGGTCCATTTGAATTAACCATATCAACCTAGTTATAAGTAGACTTACCCCAGAATGAAACCAATCCAAAATATCACAGGCTATAACACAGGCGAAAAATCCATGTAATCAAGATCATTTTTTCCGTACATTATCTGTCTAGATATACCTAACTCATTTTAAGTGATGACTGCTCACGTTGCAGATGAGACTGAACGACATCATGAGTTGATACAGTCCCCTATCGAGGCGCTTGGCTTATAGACAGACATAACGAGAAAAAATTGATTTTTGACTACACAATTTCTCATAGTGTTATAACACATGCAACAAATCGAACGAGTTTTTCCTGAGAAACATCATACTAACCTTAGTTAGTCAACGTCGCTTCTCAGGATATAGGGCAGACCGATTTTACAAATTTAAATTAATGAACTGATATTTAGAGTAAAATAAATTGAAAAAAACCAAAAATATCTCTGGGCATAAAAGTTAAAAATTGCTTAATTTTCAATAATATTTATGCATAAACAATTAAAGAAAGTTCTAGGATAGGATATGATAAAAAAAGATAATTCTAGGATAGGATATGAATTTTACAAGTCACAAACACAGAATTATACAAATGACAATGTCGGAGATGAAAAAGCATAAATATCTCTGGAAAAAAATTCAATTATTTTAAAAAGAAAAGGAATAAATAAAAATTGCTTAATTTACAATAACCTTTATGCATAAATATTTCTGAAGGTCCATTTGAATTAACCATATCAACCTAGTTATAAGTAGACTTACCCCAGAATGAAACCAATCCAAAATATCACAGGCTATAACACAGGCGAAAAATCCATGTAATCAAGATCATTTTTTCCGCACATTATCTGTCTAGATATACCTAACTCATTTTAAGTGATGACTGCTCACGTTGCAGATGAGACTGAACGACATCATGAGTTGATACAGTCCCCTATCGAGGCGCTTGGCTTATAGACAGACATAACGAGAAAAAATTGATTTTTGACTACACAATTTCTCATAGTGTTATAACACATGCAACAAATCGAACGAGTTTTTCCTGAGAAACATCATACTAACCTTAGTTAGTCAACGTCGCTTCTCAGAATTTAGGGCAGACCGAATTTACAAATTTAAAATAATATATTTAAAAAATAAAATAAAAAAAATTTAAAAAGAAAAATTAGGCAATTTTTCAACCCAGTTATAAGTAGACTTACCCCAGAATGAAACCAATCCAATATATCACAGGCTATAACACAGGCGAAAAATCCATGTAATCAAGATCATTTTTTCCGTACATTATCTGTCTAGATATACCTAACTCATTTTAAGTGATGACTGCTCACGTTGCAGATGAGACTGAACGACATCATGAGTTGATACAGTCCCCTATCGAGGCGCTTGGCTTATAGACAGACATAACGAGAAAAAATTGATTTTTGACTACACAATTTCTCATAGTGTTATAACACATGCAACAAATCGAACGAGTTTTTCCTGAGAAACATCATACTAACCTTAGTTAGTCAACGTCGCTTCTCAGGATATAGGGCAGACCGATTTTACAAATTTAAATTAATGAACTGATATTTAGAGTAAAATAAATTGAAAAAAACCAAAAATATCTCTGGGCATAAAAGTTAAAAATTGCTTAATTTTCAATAATATTTATGCATAAACAATTAAAGAAAGTTCTAGGATAGGATATGATAAAAAAAGATAATTCTAGGATAGGATATGAATTTTACAAGTCACAAACACAGAATTATACAAATGACAATGTCGGAGATGAAAAAGCATAAATATCTCTGGAAAAAAATTCAATTATTTTAAAAAGAAAAGGAATAAATAAAAATTGCTTAATTTACAATAACCTTTATGCATAAATATTTCTGAAGGTCCATTTGAATTAACCATATCAACCTAGTTATAAGTAGACTTACCCCAGAATGAAACCAATCCAAAATATCACAGGCTATAACACAGGCGAAAAATCCATGTAATCAAGATCATTTTATCCGTACATTATCTGTCTAGATATACCTAACTCATTTTAAGTGATGACTGCTCACGTTGCAGATGAGACTGAACGACATCATGAGTTGATACAGTCCCCTATCGAGGCGCTTGGCTTATAGACAGACATAACGAGAAAAAATTGATTTTTGACTACACAATTTCTCATAGTGTTATAACACATGCAACAAATCGAACGAGTTTTTCCTGAGAAACATCATACTAACCTTAGTTAGTCAACGTCGCTTCTCAGAATTTAGGGCAGACCGAATTTACAAATTTAAAATAATATATTTAAAAAATAAAATAAAAAAAATTTAAAAAGAAAAATTAGGCAATTTTTCAACCCAGTTATAAGTAGACTTACCCCAGAATGAAACCAATCCAATATATCACAGGCTATAACACAGGCGAAAAATCCATGTAATCAAGATCATTTTTTCCGTACATTATCTGTCTAGATATACCTAACTCATTTTAAGTGATGACTGCTCACGTTGCAGATGAGACTGAACGACATCATGAGTTGATACAGTCCCCTATCGAGGCGCTTGGCTTATAGACAGACATAACGAGAAAAAATTGATTTTTGACTACACAATTTCTCATAGTGTTATAACACATGCAACAAATCGAACGAGTTTTTCCTGAGAAACATCATACTAACCTTAGTTAGTCAACGTCGCTTCTCAGGATATAGGGCAGACCGATTTTACAAATTTAAATTAATGAACTGATATTTAGAGTAAAATAAATTGAAAAAAACCAAAAATATCTCTGGGCATAAAAGTTAAAAATTGCTTAATTTTCAATAATATTTATGCATAAACAATTAAAGAAAGTTCTAGGATAGGATATGATAAAAAAAGATAATTCTAGGATAGGATATGAATTTTACAAGTCACAAACACAGAATTATACAAATGACAATGTCGGAGATGAAAAAGCATAAATATCTCTGGAAAAAAATTCAATTATTTTAAAAAGAAAAGGAATAAATAAAAATTGCTTAATTTACAATAACCTTTATGCATAAATATTTCTGAAGGTCCATTTGAATTAACCATATCAACCTAGTTATAAGTAGACTTACCCCAGAATGAAACCAATCCAAAATATCACAGGCTATAACACAGGCGAAAAATCCATGTAATCAAGATCATTTTTTCCGTACATTATCTGTCTAGATATACCTAACTCATTTTAAGTGATGACTGCTCACGTTGCAGATGAGACTGAACGACATCATGAGTTGATACAGTCCCCTATCGAGGCGCTTGGCTTATAGACAGACATAACGAGAAAAAATTGATTTTTGACTACACAATTTCTCATAGTGTTATAACACATGCAACAAATCGAACGAGTTTTTCCTGAGAAACATCATACTAACCTTAGTTAGTCAACGTCGCTTCTCAGAATTTAGGGCAGACCGAATTTACAAATTTAAAATAATATATTTAAAAAATAAAATAAAAAAAATTTAAAAAGAAAAATTAGGCAATTTTTCAACCCAGTTATAAGTAGACTTACCCCAGAATGAAACCAATCCAATATATCACAGGCTATAACACAGGCGAAAAATCCATGTAATCAAGATCATTTTTTCCGTACATTATCTGTCTAGATATACCTAACTCATTTTAAGTGATGACTGCTCACGTTGCAGATGAGACTGAACGACATCATGAGTTGATACAGTCCCCTATCGAGGCGCTTGGCTTATAGACAGACATAACGAGAAAAAATTGATTTTTGACTACACAATTTCTCATAGTGTTATAACACATGCAACAAATCGAACGAGTTTTTCCTGAGAAACATCATACTAACCTTAGTTAGTCAACGTCGCTTCTCAGGATATAGGGCAGACCGATTTTACAAATTTAAATTAATGAACTGATATTTAGAGTAAAATAAATTGAAAAAAACCAAAAATATCTCTGGGCATAAAAGTTAAAAATTGCTTAATTTTCAATAATATTTATGCATAAACAATTAAAGAAAGTTCTAGGATAGGATATGATAAAAAAAGATAATTCTAGGATAGGATATGAATTTTACAAGTCACAAACACAGAATTATACAAATGACAATGTCGGAGATGAAAAAGCATAAATATCTCTGGAAAAAAATTCAATTATTTTAAAAAGAAAAGGAATAAATAAAAATTGCTTAATTTACAATAACCTTTATGCATAAATATTTCTGAAGGTCCATTTGAATTAACCATATCAACCTAGTTATAAGTAGACTTACCCCAGAATGAAACCAATCCAAAATATCACAGGCTATAACACAGGCGAAAAATCCATGTAATCAAGATCATTTTATCCGTACATTATCTGTCTAGATATACCTAACTCATTTTAAGTGATGACTGCTCACGTTGCAGATGAGACTGAACGACATCATGAGTTGATACAGTCCCCTATCGAGGCGCTTGGCTTATAGACAGACATAACGAGAAAAAATTGATTTTTGACTACACAATTTCTCATAGTGTTATAACACATGCAACAAATCGAACGAGTTTTTCCTGAGAAACATCATACTAACCTTAGTTAGTCAACGTCGCTTCTCAGAATTTAGGGCAGACCGAATTTACAAATTTAAAATAATATATTTAAAAAATAAAATAAAAAAAATTTAAAAAGAAAAATTAGGCAATTTTTCAACCCAGTTATAAGTAGACTTACCCCAGAATGAAACCAATCCAATATATCACAGGCTATAACACAGGCGAAAAATCCATGTAATCAAGATCATTTTTTCCGTACATTATCTGTCTAGATATACCTAACTCATTTTAAGTGATGACTGCTCACGTTGCAGATGAGACTGAACGACATCATGAGTTGATACAGTCCCCTATCGAGGCGCTTGGCTTATAGACAGACATAACGAGAAAAAATTGATTTTTGACTACACAATTTCTCATAGTGTTATAACACATGCAACAAATCGAACGAGTTTTTCCTGAGAAACATCATACTAACCTTAGTTAGTCAACGTCGCTTCTCAGGATATAGGGCAGACCGATTTTACAAATTTAAATTAATGAACTGATATTTAGAGTAAAATAAATTGAAAAAAACCAAAAATATCTCTGGGCATAAAAGTTAAAAATTGCTTAATTTTCAATAATATTTATGCATAAACAATTAAAGAAAGTTCTAGGATAGGATATGATAAAAAAAGATAATTCTAGGATAGGATATGAATTTTACAAGTCACAAACACAGAATTATACAAATGACAATGTCGGAGATGAAAAAGCATAAATATCTCTGGAAAAAAATTCAATTATTTTAAAAAGAAAAGGAATAAATAAAAATTGCTTAATTTACAATAACCTTTATGCATAAATATTTCTGAAGGTCCATTTGAATTAACCATATCAACCTAGTTATAAGTAGACTTACCCCAGAATGAAACCAATCCAAAATATCACAGGCTATAACACAGGCGAAAAATCCATGTAATCAAGATCATTTTATCCGTACATTATCTGTCTAGATATACCTAACTCATTTTAAGTGATGACTGCTCACGTTGCAGATGAGACTGAACGACATCATGAGTTGATACAGTCCCCTATCGAGGCGCTTGGCTTATAGACAGACATAACGAGAAAAAATTGATTTTTGACTACACAATTTCTCATAGTGTTATAACACATGCAACAAATCGAACGAGTTTTTCCTGAGAAACATCATACTAACCTTAGTTAGTCAACGTCGCTTCTCAGAATTTAGGGCAGACCGAATTTACAAATTTAAAATAATATATTTAAAAAATAAAATAAAAAAAATTTAAAAAGAAAAATTAGGCAATTTTTCAACCCAGTTATAAGTAGACTTACCCCAGAATGAAACCAATCCAATATATCACAGGCTATAACACAGGCGAAAAATCCATGTAATCAAGATCATTTTTTCCGTACATTATCTGTCTAGATATACCTAACTCATTTTAAGTGATGACTGCTCACGTTGCAGATGAGACTGAACGACATCATGAGTTGATACAGTCCCCTATCGAGGCGCTTGGCTTATAGACAGACATAACGAGAAAAAATTGATTTTTGACTACACAATTTCTCATAGTGTTATAACACATGCAACAAATCGAACGAGTTTTTCCTGAGAAACATCATACTAACCTTAGTTAGTCAACGTCGCTTCTCAGGATATAGGGCAGACCGATTTTACAAATTTAAATTAATGAACTGATATTTAGAGTAAAATAAATTGAAAAAAACCAAAAATATCTCTGGGCATAAAAGTTAAAAATTGCTTAATTTTCAATAATATTTATGCATAAACAATTAAAGATGGCTCATTTAATCTTAATTTACCTTTATTAACATAAACTTACTTAGAAACAAACCCGAAAATGAAATTTAAGATTTGGAATTCAAATGAAGGGAATAGATAAATGTCAAATAAATAAGCTATTCATAGTGAATAGTAAAACACACACTCAAATTAATTATATTACTTAGAATAAATTATCATATGATATTTAGAAAATAAAAATAAAAATTTTACTTACCTGGATTTTGAACTCCATACCTGTGTAAGAGGACTCGCTATACTCTCTGCCACACGACTTGATGCTTGTTACAATTTAAACGGCCATAATCGGTGGTAAAACTGGACCAACCTAATGAATAAATATATTTTAGTGATAAATAATTAAAATAATTAAAAATAATTTTATTATTAGTGTATGTACAAATATCAGCCAATTGATTCTCTATAGGTATATGTTCAATTTTTAAATTATCTTTTTTTAATTCTGATCGAATGAAATGGTATTTAATGCCAATATGTTTACTTCTTTTACTTTCCCAATTCTTAACTTATTGAATATTTGATTGATTATCCTCAAAAATTACTGGTTTAACGATAATATTAAAACATTCATTTTACAAACCGCAGCTAGTTAATGCAACAATATTCTGTTTTTTAGATTTTCAAAATATATTATTTCCAAATAATTGAAGGGCGTACATGCGTCAACGATAATAGTAGAGAAATAAAAAACAATATGGTAATGCGATAGTTTAAATGATTTTCTATGATTTAAGACAAGAAAAATAACCTGTTATCGAATTATTTTCATTGAATTTTAAGTTTAAAAAATTGACTAAAAGTAAGATTTAATATGGGACTAAATGGAAAATATAAATACGATATTTTTCTAAAATTATATCGATACCAATACTTTTTTTTACAAGCTTTTACCAGGTAATAAGTATTTAAACTTTTAATAGAATTTCAAAAAAATTTCTATTAATTTAAAATTCTTTAAAATTTACATACTGTTTCCCTATGAACGCACGTAGCAAAACAGGCTCACGCATGTACGTGAACTGAAATAACATTTCATTCGATCAGAATTAAAAAAAAAAAATTGATTATATACCTACAAAAAATGAACTGGCTGATATTTGTACCAAAGGTTTATCAAATCAAAAATTTCACAAATTTGCTAAGTCCATAGAAATCTGTTTTGTTTGAATTGAGCGGAGTGTTGAAATCAATTGAATACAAATTTAGTTTTATTTATTATTTTGATAGAATTTTTTTCGATATTTAGTAACGGAGTTGTTGATTAAAACAATAATATTAAAACATTTCATTAATATTATGAATGTTCAAGTGATGTAGAGTTATTTAGTTATTCATTTAAGGACGTACATTCATGAGACTTGTAAGTAGACAAATAAAAATAATTATGATGATAAAAAAGTTTAAATGATTTTGAATGATTTAAGAAAGAAAAAATATACAATTATATAAATTAATCGAAACGTAATTAATGTTAAATTTTAAATTCAAAAAGTGACAAAAATTAATCTTTAACATAGGTTTAAATGGAAAATATAAATCGATATTTCTCAAAAATTATATCGATAACTATACTTGAAACTTTTATCAATTAGTAATTATTAAAAATTTTAATAAAATTTCAAAATTATTTCAAATTTAAATACTGTTTCCATATAAACGCACATAGCAAAACAGGTTGATGAATGAACGTCTTTAAATAAAAATTATAATTATTAATATTAAAACTGTGTGTTTATTAGTAAACTCTACATCTAAAATAACACTAACGTCAAAAAATTTTATCGAACCATAGTACATATTCATTTTGTTATATTTATTATAAATAAATTTTGTATAAATGAGATTGAATCTCTTGGGAATAAACGCAAGCTCGAAAAATTTTGAAATCAAATAAAAATACTTGTAGTCAATCACTAATAATAAAACAACTAATTCTAGAATGTGATTTCAATTGGAAAAAATAGACAAATGATTCAAACATAATTTTTTTTAATTAATATTAAAAGTTTTGTGTAAAAAAGTATTTGGACAAAATGTGAAACAAATTAAATGTAATATAGAATTTTACAATGTACAAAAAAAGAATTAGAAAAATGCAAATTAAAACAAAAACTTACTCAGAAACAAATTCGAAAATGAAATTTGACGTTTGGAAGTCAAATGAAGGTGAAACACAAAGCACAAATGTAACCAACTGTCCACTATGAACGATGAAACACTACTGACCTAATGAATAATTTTGATTGACCACACCCGAAAAAAGCGCGGAAATTTAACACGCATTTAAATTAATGAAATTAATTTGAATAAATCAGAACATGAAATGTAGAGAAAAAATTTAAAATTTTTATTTGCTCGAGCTTTGAACCATAGACATTCGATCTACGAGTCGCACCCGCTTAACACTGAGCTGCGACACCTCTTATATGATGAAACAATATCAAGAGACATTATCGGTGATACAGCTGTACAAACCTAATGAAAAACTTTGAGTGACTAAAACACCTGTGGGATTGTTACACAAACTTAAATTAATAACGTAGGTGAAAAAAAATTTTTTACCTAGTGGGTTTCGAACCCACGATCTTAGTACTACGAGTCGGACTCGCTCACCACTTCGCCATATGACCCGATATATACACATACAAATTACACAAGCAATATCAGTGAGAAAATTATATTAACCTAATGAATAAATAAATTTAACTTATTCCAAAATAAATGCGTATTCAAATTAATTTAATTGATTTGCAAAAAATCATATTAATAAATTCATTAAAAAAAAAATTAAAGTTTATACTTATCCGAGATTTGAGTGAGAAAACCGAATAAGTATAAACCGAAAACACATGCTTCTAAACCGAAACACATTAAGTCATTCGGATACAGTGTGTAATAACTATTCATAGACCCTATTTATTAAGAATTTTTGGCTTCTATTATAAAATGTTCTATTACAAATATCAGGTTTTTCCTCGGTTTTTTTACTACATTTATGTTGTAGTTAATCTCTTATACGAAAAGTTTTTTTTACAGATTTCACATGATTAATGCTTTTTTTTCCACTGTAAATGATTAACATAATGATTATCATTAAAATTTTTCGATATGTGGAGTAATTTTTAAAATATCGAAAATTGAAAATTTTGTTTAATTATTTAGCTTTCGATATTTCGATAACCAAGACAAATAACGAAAAATTTCGTATTTTCATGATCAAAGTTGAAAATAAAGAACAAATAATTTCAACCACGAATCTCAACTTGATATTACTATGGGCCATTTTAGGAACCGGACTCTCTTAGGTCAAGGAAAATCCCAAATCGTTAGAAATATTTTCTAAATCGATATTAATGTATTATTTATGTTTTTTTATTTATTCATATTCCAAAGTATTTTTCTTATTTTAAATACACAGTTCGTTAAAAACTTTTCCTTCATTCAATTTTTTTTTCTTGATACAATTAGAAAGAAAACCAATTATTTGTGCACTTCATTAAAAGGGATGACTTTCTCCAGATTACGTACCTACACTAAGATCAAAGTAATCAAAAACAATATAAAAGAAAAAAACTCAATTTTCAATTACTGTTATTAAAATTATTATGATACAAAGAAATATAATCACAGTTTGAATTTGATTTTATAAATTTTATAAATTCTATTTCTAACGGTTTACAAGATGAGTCCTACGGACCTAAGACCCAATTGACCAATGTTAATATTTTTAAGCGTTACAAACTTGGGACTAAACTTGGTATATTTCATATACATGTTATAAAAGGTTTTTTGTTTTTTACTTGCAACCATTTTACTTGATGTTGATGATTTTATAATAAAAAAAAAAACAAGTGAAAACAAACACTGAGTTAATTATATTAATACATACTATAAAATGTGCACCTAATTAACGCCCTCGTGGGTAAACAGTGATGTTTACAAAAAAATGTTTCAAACAAAAGTTTTTTATTTTTTTATAAGGAACATTTTTTACATTTAAACTTTTGTTCTATCTCTAACGGTTTACAAGATGGGTTCTACGGACCCAAGACCCAATTGACCATGATGCTCATTTACGAACTTGACCTCACTTTTTACGTCCTGAGTACGCTGTAAAAATTTCAGCTCGATATTTTTTTTCTTTTTTGAGTTATCGTGTCCACAGACGGACGGACGGACGGACAACCGGAAATGGATTAATTAGGTGATTCTATGAACACCTATACCAAAATTTTTTTCCTAGTATCATTATTTTTAAGCGTTACAAACTTGGGACGAAACTTAATATACTATGCATATTTCATATATACATGGTATAAAAAAAGATACACCATTCCGTACATACCGAATTTCAGGTCAAAGTCGCGAAGGCAGGCGAATGTCTTCTATTGCCCTTGGCAACTTTTGGCTAAAGCATTTTTCTGTAGGTAGCGTGTTTTCATTCGATCAAAGGCAATAATGATATACTTTTACGAAAACTAATGATTTTCGAAAAAAAGGTTTTAAATGAAAAATATTAGTTTTCTTATGAGGATCAACTTTATAATTTAAAAAGTTATTCTATCTCTTAGGATCTAAATTGGCACTTAAACCAAACTGCAGAACTAGGTCCAACCTGTCGTCAGATCATGTTGCATCCCATCAAACTCTGCAGGCTTTTGTTTAAGTTGTTTTTTGATTGGTTAGCTACGTAAAAAGCAATTTTCCATAATAGATTTAAATGATCTACTCTGTATTATCCATTTATTTTAATATCTGTAAATGAAGCTCGGTGTCCTCAAATAAATTTTGGTGCAATTGGCCAATTCGGAAATCAATAATCAGATTTGATGATAAAAAGTGAACACAAAAATTATACCTACTAAAAGAAATATTAAATAATTAAACAAATCCAAAAACAATAAAATTTCCGGCGCCAAAGGCAAGAATATCATTTTGATGACTAAGAAACAATTTATACTTGATATATATTTAACAGATAGAATCTTTTGTAGAAATGTATCAAATTTTTTTTTTCTATAAGAATACACAATAGAACTATTTCAACAATTGCAATTAAAGATATAATTAATTCATTATATTTGATTAGAAGGGAAAAACGTTTTTGCACGCAATCTATGTATTTCAAATATTTATATATATATATATATATATAAATTTAATATTATAGTTTTTGTTTGGAAACGTTAATTTTTTTTTATATTTCTAACAGGGAGGTCTTTGACCATCATACCAACAAATGATTTTTCCACTACAAATCAAAACTGATTTTTTTAACCTTAGAATAGTTGAATTAAGATTCAGATATGCCTGATGTAACAAGCAGCAGTCGAAACAGAACAAGTTAAGAAACTCTTGATATTAGGAAAAAAAATTTAAATTTTGAAAGTCGGTTATAATCCGAACCTTTGAAAACGAGAATGTATATCGCTCTAGACGCCACGAAGCCAATATTGCATTAGCATATAAGATAAAAATCCGTTTTTAGGGGCAAGCTTTTATTTATAATTTCTACTATATGGTAGAAAATAATATTTCTCATGAGTCACTCATATACATGACTATTTGTAAAAGCTAAAAGCGCTCAATTTAAAGTATCAAGGATAATTCCTAGCGCCTCAAGCTTTAAAAAATAGTAATGTAAAAGTGGCTCAAAAGAAAAATTATTTTGTACCTTTTAGTACAATTAAAGTCCCTGAAGGTATTTTATATTTAATTTTTGTTATTTAAATCTAAAAAACGGACATATATCAAATATGGTGGAAGCCACGAGAAAACTAGGTCATACTTCAACCCAATCGAAACTTGGGAAGTGGTTCAAATTTAACTTGTTAATTTTTATGTTTGTTTTTTTGTTTGTGTTTTTGTTACGCTTTCACTCAAAAACCAGTGATAGATTTGAATGAAACTATAGCTCATACATCAGACTAAAACACGAGTTATTAAGATATATTTTTTTTAAATTTTAAAATTTGACATTTTACTGAGCCATCTATGATCATCATTTTGAACCATAAATTAAATATTTCTGTAAACATGCTGAGCGAAATACAATTTAGGGCCATCTTTTCTGATATACTCAATGCATTATGAATATTTTACATTTAACTGTACGTATATTTTACCTGTATAAACAATCCCTATTCCTATTTAGAGTGTTATGGAAGGGGGATAAGTGAGAGCAAGGGAGTTGAAGGCGTTAGTTTTAATTTTAAACTCAGCGAAGTGGACGGGTATCAAACTAGTTTTTAATATATTCGACGGTAAACAAAAAATCTAATAATAATACTATTAAATACTAGTAAAAAATGTCAAGCAATACAAAAAAGTCCCTAAACTTTGAAATTTCCCTTGCCACAGGCAAAAAATCAATTACTGGAAACAAAACATTTATTTTTGAATTCCTTTAGCAGGAAACTTCTCTAAACAAACTTTTAATAAAATATCCAAAAATCAGAGAATTATTTTTAAACTCTTCCTTTAATGTGTTTCATAAAGCTGCTCGAAATAATTACGCATCTAATACATGATTTTAATATTTTCCGCTCTTTAATTAATAATTTAAATGCACCATTTTTTGTACTAAAATTTAAAAATTATAATAAGTGGTCAACCGCAATTCGTACAATTATTTGAAGGTTTTAAGTACATTAGCTTATTCTGGAAATACCAATTATCTTACTATATTAGTAAGGAGCTGACATGCAATTTTATCTATAAAAGCATATAACCATATTTTTTAATGGTTATAAATTAATACAGGATGATAAGGTGAAACTTTTGTTACCGTAGTACTTACTAAAAAATTTTATTGAAATTCTTTTTAGCAGCCTTATTTTCAATAATGCTTTTTGATTTCAAAAAGAAGTTGGTCTGGTTGCGTGGTTAATAATGGTTCATTTTTCTAAATTTTTTCTTTAACATTTTCCAGAAGATAAAGGGCAAATACCAATAATCAGACGGTTAGAATTTTTACATAAAAATTCATATAAACTCCTTAACTACTAATTTCTTATTATATTATTTTGTACTAAATTGAATTCATTCATACTTAGATGAAAATAAAAATATATAGATTTTAAAACCATGGTACCTCTTAAATTGTAATTAATTTCAGTCAAAAAAAAAATCATGCTATCATCTTTTATGGTACTTAATTTAAGTAACTTTTTTATTGTTTTTTTATCTTTTTTGGTTACTTAAATTAATAATGAGATTAATTTTTTTCTTCACTTTTTAGCGTAACGATTGATCCAATCCCAGACAAAAATAATGTCATTGTATTCTCTGCTTCATTATAAGTTTTGTTTTATTTTTGTCTAAAAATTTTTGTATAATTTGTACAGAATGGTTCAGGAAAATTTATGAATTAAGATTTAAGATTTAAGTGAAAATAATCCTTGAATCAAATCTGTTAGTTGATGAAGGGTTGCTTATGTTGTACTGTCATTTAAATCGCACTACCAACAAATTTTCCACAAAATAATATATTTTTTATGCAAATAACACTAGTCAATGATTCTTTAGCACCTTCAAGTACCCAAAATTTGTTAAAAGTACTCAAGGCAGAATATTATATTAGAATAGCTCTAATATACTTAAATGATTTTAAACCTCGGTTGTATAATCGAAGAAAAACAAATACAAATAAAGACAAAATTGAAAAATCCACACCAAAATTGTATCATAAGTTCAGATTAAACCTTGTAGATGCAGACGAAAGAATATTTCCAGCATGGTTTTTGCAGTTCCTATGCTAAAACTATGGCAATTTTTTGAAATTTAACGAGAAATTAAATTTAACAATTGAATAGGGCTTACTATTACATCCAAAAGTTTCAGAAATTGTGACCGTTTCAATCAGGAGATAATTATGCCAACGCTCCCAATTTTGACCAATTTAAGGAAAAATTAATACCTCGAAAACAAAACGACATGGTGGTATTTTTTTCTATTTTATTCTAAAAACATTTCTTTCAACTCTCATACTTATTTTTTCAGTTCTGTCGAGAGAATTTTTTAATATCGTAAAAAATAGCTGAGAGGACAGTGAATTTTACATGCTTTGAATGGGGAAATCGCGAACTCTGCAGACTAAAATGCAACTCTGGGATATCAAAGATCAACATTATTCTGAGTCGGTCAAAAAGAAAATAGGCCAAATACGTCGACAAATCCATTAATGCTGGAAATACCTTAAAGTGGAGGTCGATGAGTCAAATCAACTATACATTCAAGTACAAGACTGAGCTCCGAGCTTCTAGCTTTCGCCAGTAGTAGCAAAAAATACTTAAAAAACAATAAATACTTAAAAAATAATAAAATTTAGTTTTTAATTTGAATAACAGATAAATCTTGAAACATTGTGTAATTATTTCAAAAGGCTTACTAATTATTTATTTTTTCTTTTGGTTTTAGTTATTTTTTGTTTTCGCGTTAATGTTAATAATATTAAATTCATATTAAAATGATATTTACAATTCTTAGAATTTATGTGCAAGTTTTTTAGTCACGCTAAATTCTATAATTATTCTAAATTAACTTTTAGTTTTAATTTAAAAAATTTTATACTAAAACTTTATAGTTACTAATCAACTTTACTATATATTATTTATTTTACAAAAAGTGAATTTTTTATTTAATTTTAAATGTTTGTGTATATTCTCTCAAATATTCGGTTAATTATCACCAAATGTGTGGCTTTCGGTTTTCACAAAGAATTTTAAAGACTTATCAATCAGCAAACGTATTTACTTTCAATAAACTTTTTATTTCTTTTTTTGGTATGTAAAGATTAAATTCTTCGTTTCTTTTACATCGATAGCATAAAAAATTAACCACCCAAAAATTCATAGAAATAATGTCTGTTTTATTTTTTTACTTTTTTTTTAAATAAATATAATATTAAAAAAAATGTTGATTTTGAAAGTAAAGTTGATTCATAAAGCATCACGAAACATCTATGTTCATAAATACTTTTGTTTTTACCTACTTTGAAATATAAAAGTTTTAGTTTTATCAAAAAACCCAAATGGCTACCGGCTTAAAACTTGATAACTATTTTAATATATTTTCTAGTAACTATTTTTAATCCATTATGATTGTTATGTAATCAAAATTTTGAATTAATTTTTATAATTTTTTGTTTTACTATATTTTGATATACAAATTTAAACATCAAAGTCTTTCGATTATTATTAATGTTTATGATACAATAACGTACACCATAAACACAAAAATTACTTGTCGAACAAATCTTAAAAAAAGAAAATTGAAAAAATACACATTACCAGGAGTCGAACAGGTGTCTCTTAGATTTATGCCAAGCAAGGAACGCGTTACTCTTGACATGAATTCAACAGACTCCGGATCGATTCACTATATTTATGTGTATTTTTTCAATTTTTTAAAATTATTTTTTAATTTTTAGCAATCTTCTCTTTAGTCGAATTTTCATACTGTATATTTGGTGGAGGCGCTGATAAATTTAGTTAATTTTTTAGAGCGTGTAAATAAGAACTGTTTTTGAACTCTGGGTAGGGTAGTGTTCTAAATTAAGATAATCAGTAATTATCTTCGAACGCAAGATCAGTGGTTCCCCAAGTTTGCAGCATCCCTTAAATATCTCTCTTAAATATGATGAAAAAAAAAGAATTGTCAGCCCAGTGCCAGTCTAGCTGTTTGGTAAATAAATTCACAGTTTGGAAAACTCTGCCCTTATGTAGGCACCGTGTTACCATAAAGCGAGGTGTGATGTCCACTGTATAATTTAATTTATTTTTTTGAATTCAATTACGTCTTAAGTCGAAGGAAGCAATTATTTATTATTATCATCCAAAGATGAAGAACAAAAATTAACGTCTATCAATCCATTGTTATTTAGGTATTTCGATACCAAAAAAATGCAAATAATCCAAAAAATTTGAAATTTTATTTATGTACCAATCATCCTTTTATATGTCTTTCGTAAAAAATTCATATCAATTCTCTGTACGGTTAAGGAGAAATTAACTATCAACTTCAGTGTTTTAAAACTCATTTTTATGCGCACTTCTTAATTTTGATATGATTGTACAGTTTAAAACTTGAGGAATATTGATAAAAGCTTTTTATGTAAATGGTAAAACATTTATTACGATATATCCATATACCACCATGCAAAACAGGCTGTTTTTAATAATTAATTTTTCGTAAACCGTACAGAGAATCGGCTAGAAATTTAAACAGAAGACGTATTAAATACTCATTAATGGACACAAAAAATTTCAGTTTTTTTGTAACACTTTCGTTTTTGTATCGAAACACGTTAAATGATGTCTACAAAATTACTACTACTTTACCAAAGAAGATGACTAGCGTTTACTTAATAATATTCAATTATGGAAGTAAAAAAAAGAAAAATACAAACAAATAAATATTTCATTTATTAATCTCTGATATATGTGTGTTTATAACATTGCGTGTTTTTATCGTTTTGCCTCACGTAGGATTGTAGTAATGTAACGAAATATTATAGAGCGGGCGCTGGATGGGGCTGAGTGTGCAAAATATGAGTACCGCATTTTGTCAATTGGTTCCTCGATTAGAAAAGCTACTAGATTAATATTCTGGATCTTGCCAGAAACTATATTGGGCCAATTTTTGGATACGCTCTCCCCCCTCCACAGAAACAGTTAAATTACATTTTTTGAACCAAGTAAAAGTTATTCTACATTCTTTGCGCCATTTAACGCCAAAAAGGTTCTTTGTGATTTTTTCGTAAACTTCTTCGTTTTCGAGATGTCAACAGTTTAATATTTGGAAAAACTTCAAAAAGGTCATTTTAAAAGCCGTAAACGGGGCCTAAAATTTGATTTTCGAACTTATCAAAATTCTAAAATAATGTTTGAACATCCTTTATGAATTTTAGAAGAGTAATTACAGATTCTTGAATTCTAAAGCCTCAACTTTTAATTCTTTAAAGATGTTATAATTCTTAATAATAACAGTGCGTAAGACTGAAATATTTAGAATCTCAGTCTTACGCATTGTTAATAATGGGAATTAAACATCTTTTTAAAAATTGAAAAATTGAGCCTCTAGAATGAAGTAACCTGTATTACTCTTCAGAACTTTATTAATGGATGTTTAAACATTATTTTAGAATTTTGATAAACTCAAAAATCTAATTTTATGCCCCGTTAAGCTTTTAAAATGGCCTTTTTGGAGTTTTTCCAAACATTAAACTGTTAATATCTCGAAAACGAAGAAGTTTACAAAAAAATCACAAAGAACCTTTTTGACGTTAAATGGCCCAAAGAATCTAGAGTAACTTAGTTGCTTCAAAAAAATGTAAATTGACTGTTTCTGTGGAGGGAGGAGAGGGTATCCAAAAATTGGACCAATATAGTTTCTAGCAAGATCCAGAGTATTAACCTATAAGCTTTTCTAAACAAGAATCAATTGACAAAATGCGGTACACATATTTTACACACTCAGCTCCATCCAGCGCCTGCTCTATTATTATGTATGAATAATATACCTTTTTGCTTCTTATTATACATAAAACAAGTACATCTGAGACGGAGACTGAATGAATGAGTTTGTTTGTTTTTGTTTAATAAAAGACCATTATTAACTAATAAAATATTAAACCCTTGAGAAGTTTTATTTCAATTTTTCACCTCTATCGTCCAGAGCGATGTCAAGTTAATATAAACAAGAGCTGGTAACGTTTTCGAGAATCTATTTTAAGACGACAGAATTTCGGATATTGAATTTCGGTAAGGCTGAAATAAGTCCCGCAACTGAGGGTGCAAATCAAAAATATATTGTTTAATTATAAAACTAGATTATATCAAATTTACAGCCTCACTAAATATTATAATAATGCCTGACGTAATTTTAGCAACAGCAAAACTGTTTGACCATTATAATTTATGCTTCTTAAATTTTTTTTTAAATTAGTAATGTTTGCAGATTTATTGTATAATGCGCATTAGTAAACACAGATAACGCAAGCGGTTTTGTGCTTGTTTTTACACCAGTGAATCTTTGTGCCCCAAAAACATCATTCTTTAATCATCGCTTCTGTAATTCGAGGAGGCGATCAAAAATGATTTCCAAATTTTTTTAATTCATATCAAGGAATACTTGTTCATATTATAAATACTAATTTCGTAAAATTTCACTCCAATTATCCATCTCAAATGTAAGTCGCCAAAATCTCTAAATAAGAAAAACTTAATTTTGTTAAAAAAATAATTAGCCATTAAAGGGTTAAATAAATATCTGAGTTATTTTTTTTTTATATAATACGTACATGCATTCAAACGCTGAAAGTAATAAGTTTTATTTTCATACGTGCTTAGTTTCAATTATGCACATTTTTTAAAATTCTTTTTTTAGTAAATATAAAATTTTTGTTTGTATGATTTTATTAATAAAATATGGTTTTAAAAAACACGTTTTATTACCATGCAAATTAAAAATTTCAAAATAATTGCAAAACTCGCTTATAAAATGTTGTCTACTCACATTTTTAATTTTTTTTAAAAATGTGAGTAGATTATGTGTTTTTATAATCAAATATAATAAATGAGAACTCTAGGATATTTTTAATTAAATTTCGATTTTATCCCAATTTTTCTAGATCCATCTTGTGTTATATTAATACAATGATTAGGCGAAACACGTATCCATATAATACATAATTGATCTAGAAAATTGAGTAAAAATTCGAACATTAATTTTACTTTTTAATCAAAATTTTCTTCTAAAAAAAAAAGATGGAAAATCACCTCCAAGTCAAACCAAAATATGTGTTTTAACCAATATATAATTTTTAATATGTGCTTTTCTAATAAACTAGACATTTTATTCAGCACAACGTTTTATATAAAAATTAAATTTATTATAATAAAAAGAAATAAAATTTCACAATCAAGCATAAAAATTAAAATAAAATAGTTCTCATCAAAAAAATGCATCCATAGAATCTGGATCATCATATCAATAGAAGTGAAACTGTTCCAATTTTCTGGTCTATTCTCAATTTTAAACAAATCAAACATCAATCAATTATTAGAATTTAATAACAATAACAATAAAAGTAATAAATTTGCAATTTGTCTAGGTTACATTTTTTTCTAACAATAAATGTCGATATTATCGATCAACCATGAAAATAAATTATTTTGATTTCGTAGTTTCAATGAAAAGAACTTAGCGAAAAGCTAGAAATCTAGAAATATGAAACAAAACTTCTGAAAATGTAGTGTTTCATTAAAGACGAGATTCATACATGGGAGCTTAATTTCTCACTTGAAATTAGAAAAAATCAATAATTCTCTTTTATCTGTTATCTCTTAAATCAAAACTTCTCTTTGAGCACAATCATAGAATTGATAAGTCGTCAAGTAGTCCTTACTGAGACTCGATCCGAAGCGGTTGATGGCATTTTAAGAACTAAATTAGATTATATTATAATTGAAAATAAGTTCGTGAAACCTTTTGTGCCATATCTAATTTGACCTATTATTTTTGATTTTTTCAAGGTGCTCAATAGTTTTAATAAAAGAAGTAATATCTCTTAGCAACAGTTTATTGGAACTATGTTCCTTATCGCACCTTATCGTTGTGATTTGTTTGCTGGTTGGGAGGTAAAAATAAAAAAAAAATGCAAAAAAAGACACCAAAAACCGACATCTAGTTTACCTAGGAAACTACAGCTGTTTTAATCGATTCAGTTTGCCATGAATTTTGGGAAACTGCAAAAATCTTTTTATAAGTGTCGATTTGTATTTTATGTCAAAATTATATCTTTAATCATTTAAAAAAAATGAGTTGTGAAAGCTATCAGAAGTTAAAGATAACAGAGATAATTTAAAGTAAGTGCAAGGCAATTTTTATCATAATAATTAATCGAACCAAACGTATTGTACTCACATATTGGGTGGTCTACTAAATCAGAAGTAATGTCTTTTTTAAACTAATATTACAATTAATTTGTTCAAGTTAAAACTAAAATTAGCTATACAATTAAATTTTTTAATGAATCAAACAAGTATTTGACTTGTAAAATTAATACCTTAAATTTTCAGCAAAATTTTTTTTAAATAAAAAAAGTAACTACATAAATAATGTACCAAGATACGAAAGGAATGTAAAATAAAAGGAAATATTCTCAAACGAAAATATATTTTATGATTGGGATTTTCGCATTAACGTAGAATGATGAATTCACTTCTCTTCCATCCAAACATTTCACCAGGTTTACTTGAGAAAAAAGAAAAGTTGAAAACTATACTACCTTTCTTTGGTTTCTTTTGCCTGAATCTGAGTTTGCAAAAAACAATCTACTCGCCGGGGTCATATTACGTATTGCACACTGCTCCGTATGCGTATTTGGTACGGTATTTGAAAATTATAGAATTGTCAATTATTACAAAAAATTGATAATTGATCAATACAATAAATATTATTTTTGGTATTTAGGTTGAGTTTCCATTTTTATTAACAGTAATATTTATTGTATTCATATTGTCAAAAGGTTTTTTTTTAATGGATTAGTTTTTTAAAAAATAAACTGATCAACACGTTTACACGATTTATCAATAATAATAAACTGAAAAAAATTTGAATGAAATAAAAATGTAAGCAATTATATAGTATGATTAAAGTTTTTTATTGAAGTTTTTTTTTCTAAAATTATTATTATTGAAATTATTTCAAGTTAAAATTATTTAATTTTTTTTTTTACTTTTTATTAATATTTTATTTCTGTGGGTATATTGTTGATGATCTGCAAACTATTTAATCTCTGCAAAATGCAAAAAAAATAATGTTTACCCAAAAAAAAATCAGAAATAAAAAATCACCCAAATAGTATTTTTAAAATAAATCATTTATTACATTGATCAAATAGATTGACTAATTAAATTGATTTTTGTCAAAGCTTGTTATTTAAATTAGGATAAAAAGAACAAACAGCTTAACCTAGTAACAAACAGCTTAACCCACCAGCACTCGCACCAATCGTTCAAATATTTTGCGTCACTTGCGTTAAATATTGTTTAATTTAGGAAATCATAATCTCTACATTATTATAAATGCCGTACAGAAATAAATTTGGTAACTTGATACCGAGTAAGAAAAACCAAACTTTTAATATTCCAGCAATTCCCGAAGCCTCACGTGTATATTTCTGTGCGGCATTTATGTTATTCGCTTGGAATACTTATGCAGAGTTAGTATATAGAAACGCCGTATATTTTTGCTGGTGCATGAGTGAGATATCAAGGAGTGATATATCCATATTTTCACCTGTACCTAATCACCTATATCGCGCCTATCGTGCTTAAACTTACCTAAACAAACAAGAGCATCTTTTCCAACATATTTCCTGGTAGGCCATTTCACCCAAAAAATTCAGCATGGGCGTGTAATCTATTAATCTTTACTCTCGTGATGAGAGAAACTGTCACAACCTAACAAGGATTTGAAAAATTTTTATTTAAAAAACTTTAGATAGGTTAAAAAATTCAAAAAATAGAAAAATTCGAAAATAGATTCGAAAAAAATTATATGAAGAAAATTTTCAACCATACCATTTGAAAAATAAACGTTATATATGTTTTAAGCCGAGCGTGAGCAAAATGCTTATAGCGCGAGTGCTGACGGGAAACATTTTCTGCCGCATTCACTCGCTTAAGTGTCGCATTTATTAAATGCTGCCGTCCGGCAAGCCTTGTTCTTGTGGTAGGAGTTTTTTAAATAATTTAAGTATAAGCTACAATTTTTGTGGTACTATCCCTAATTTCTCATACTTCTCACTCCTTTCATCTCTAATTACTTTTTGATCCAAATAAGACGAATAAGCGAAATAATCCGAGTTTTAATTAGGAGATCGTAAAGAACACTGAAAGAATAAAAGAGAACCTGTAATTGATTTATATTTAAAAAAAATTTATAATCTTGATTTCATCAAAAATAAATACTGTGACTGTTAATGACCACAAATATGTCAGATGATTGTATAGATATAATATAAAAATAATATTATATAGTTAATCATATGTTTGTCTAATAGATGAATCGTGACTATACTACACTAGTAATTCTAAAATCTAAATCATTATTTTTATAAATAAAAATATATTATACATATATATAAAATAATAATAATGATAACTAACCTGTTATAGTTATTAACGTATATACCTGTAATAATCATTTTATATAGTGGCTTTTAATAAATCATACTAATATTATAAAGAAAAAAGTTTTGTTTATTTGTTTGTTTGTCACTTTATAACTTAAAAATGTCCAAATCGATTTTTGTGAATTAATTTCACTTTTATATACAAACCAACGTGTATTGTTATCTTTTTTCTATTGATTATCGGGGTAGAAAGCCACCTAGAGAAATAAAAAAGTAATTTTTCCTAAACCATTTCCCTGAAGACTAAACATAGCTCTTAACATTCTCTATAAGGAATAAAAGGTACTAGCAGAACTTTCGAGTCAAACAGAAATTAATATCATGGTGTTTCGAACGTATACGCATGGGTAAATTATGTACTCTTTATTTGCCAAGAGAGTAGATTAATATAATAGGCCTTTGTCCTATTTCAAAGTATCTTTCGTTAAATTTTGAAAATGTGCAATAAAAGATGACAAGATCTGAAATCAAAATTAAAAACGATTGATAAACAAACATAATAGATATAAGCAATTAAATAATTTGTCTATCTTATTCTGGCAAAACAACTTTTGATATGTAATCTCTATGGCAATTACAGATTATGACGTCACCATGTGTTATTTTCCTTTCTTTCTATTTGTATATTTAAATCCTTCATATTTTCGTAATTATTGATGTTATCCAAAAATTAATTTCAGACGATATTTTGTCACGATAAAGAACGATTTTTGAAGCAATACAAAAATTTTAGGACAAAGGCCCATTTAAATATTAAATACCTCAAAGTATTTCAAAGAATCGAAAAACTAGAGCTTCTCATATCACTGAATCATCGGTGTGTGGTTGGTAAAATATCAGCAAAAGCCTTATACTGTCGAAAAATTAAAGCAGCAAAATTTGTTTTTAATTTATATTATCGTGATAGATTGCTCGAAATACTTTATACATTAAATATTTATCAATTCTAATCCTGCTATGAAAAGTGTATCTGTGAGAGATATAGATTTGATTGATACAAAAGCTCCTAAAATATTTACGTTAAAATTTATTGCATTCTTCTTTACGAATAATATATTTATTTGGAAATGTTATTAATGTACGTTTTTTCATCTGTTTCAGGTAATTTACAAGTTTATTTTTTCATATTTGGATATTCACAAATAGTGGGTGGTATGTTAAATTGTTATTATAAATTCATCTTATGTTTAACATTTCAGAAAGTATTTAAAAAAAATAATTTTAAAAGAATCTGTCATCATTAAAAGCCACCCTCAACGTTCGTTATTTTTTTTATGTGTCTCAATTGCTGAGCCCGAATAATTTTATATTTGCACTGCTTGTTTGATTGAAATGTATTTCATGTCAAAGTTATTCCAATCTTTTCGAATTTTTCCTGTATTTTGATGGATGATTGCTTACCTCTAAATTTATAGATACTTTTTAAATTTTAAAACGTTGCGTGCTATATTTTTACTTATCTTGTTAACTTTTTTGATATACTACTATACCATTGCTTTAAAAATATTATTCACGTAAAAATTAGGGTACCGCTTATATATTTACTAATAAAAATATTTGAACCATTACTTCTCTCATGTAGGTAAAACAACAAATTTCAACCTTTTTCAAGACACGTGTGTGATTTAATTTGTAAAGATTGTTATGTAAATGAAGGCGGCCATTTAAACTATTTAAAGAATATAACAAACACTAAGCTATTAATATTATGAATAAAAGCTGTGAGGTATTTTTATTGCATAATTTCTTTCTTTTTCTGATATTTTTTTAAAGATTATAAATTGTGGTACATAAGGCTGCATATTTGATAACAATCGTAACTTAAAATTATTTATGCATGGCGTTGTTTATATGAGGTCTGGTTAACTATTATGACTCGAAAATGTTGAAACCAATTCCGTCCGCGGTATGAATAGGGTAACGGGTTCGATTCCGGCCGTCGCAACTGAATTAATTTAATTAATGGTTGTGATGGGCTGGTGTAGTTCATGGTATATGCATGAAGCAGGTGCACTCAGCCTCTTAAATTGAGGAGCTGATAAATGAAATTATCAGCGGAAAGGTGGTAAAACACATATGTGGTATCCTAATGGGCTCTATAGCCTAAGTGTCTCCTTCGTGGACAGCCCAATATAACCTAACCTATGCTTACTTTTAAACTGTTTAAAAACTAAAACAACTCCATTAAACGTGGACTATATAATTTTGAATCAATTTGGAAAAAAAAAAATTAAAACTCATAAATGATCATTAAATATATTCCTAGGTCTTTGTTAACCATTAATACAAATAACTGTGCGTAAAATTCATAAACATAAATCAGTTTATAGTTTAAAACTTAAAACAATAGGTTGTAAAAAAAATGTTAATATATATTATTCATTCCGGAAATATACTTAGCATAAATTATTTACCAAAAGCATGCATTTTATCATACATTCCTTATGGTATAAACATTTGACAGGAATTAAATAACCAGTAAATGATTTATGTAAATAATTCAAAAGTCCACCACCCACGGCTGTGATTTTACAATATTGGTGTAAAAATTATTGAAATATTTATTTTGATATGTTAAGGCCAAAAATTCAAAATTATAACAAAAATGTAACATATATTGATGTAGTAGATATTTTTTTTTTCAAAGGAGATAAATTTTAGTGCTTAGAAATGTTTTCCAGGAGCTGTAAGAATTTATATTGACCTGCAGTGACTTTTTTTACTAACTAAATCATGAACATATACAATTTTTTTTGAGACTCCTAGTAAATTGAATATCTTTCAATTAACCCACAATCCATGCAATATTTCAAAAACTGTAAAAAAATACTTGTTCGTTGATTTAATCGATACTTTGATTCGTAACAGTTTGACATTTTAATTAATAACAAATAATAATCTGACAATCGATTTATTGATTGTTTAATTAACTGTTAGATTACATAATCTTACATCTAATCTGTAATAGTTTGATTAATCGTTTATTTCTAAACATTAAATGAAATATAATTGGTAATTTTATTAAACAATTAATTACTTTGGCTTTGAATGACTTATTGAAGCTACTTTTAATGCCGCGATTAACTACAACTGCCAATGGTTTAAATTCATCGACAGTTTTATCAAACCGTGTAACTAAAAAGAAAAATGTAAACGTATGTAAATCAATAAAGAATTATTTTTTCAAGAAACAATTTGATTCGAATATTGCAAAATAATTGTAGTATAAGTTTAAAAAAGACATACTTCTGATTTAGTAGTCAATTCCATATGTGAGTACATTACGTTTAGTTTGATTAAAATATTTTTTATGTCATAACATACAAATTGCATTGTACTTACTTTAAATTATCTCTGTTTTCTTTAACTTCTGATAACATTCATAACTCAATTTTTTTAATTGATAAATCATAAAATTTTTTCAAAAAACACAAATTGACAGTTATAAAATGACTAACTTGATACCCGCCGGCTTCACTGAGCTTAAAATTAAAACCACCGCTTTATAGCCTCCACCTCTTTTGACTTCACTTATCAACGTTCCATAACACTTGAAGAGATTGTTTTACGCAGCTTTTCTGATATACTCAAGGATATGAGTATATCAGAAAAGGTAGCCATGAATTGTGACATTTGTTATTTTAAAGATTTCTGTAAAAATTTAAAATAGTAAATGTCAGATTAAATTAATTTTAAAAAAAATTTTTGTTTAGTATCTTTATCTTTTTAATTTACAGCTCATGTGTTATTCTGATGTATGAGCTATATTGATGTACAGTTTCATTAAAAACCATTCGCTAATTTTTTCGTGAATGCTTAACAAACAAACAATCAAACAAACATCCTTACTTCCACATTTATAATATATAGGGATAGGAATTTTTGCATTTTCTCAAAATTCATGGCAACCTGAATAGATTGAAAAATGTTTAGTTTCCAACCAGCAAACAAATATCGTGTGATAAGGAGCATAGTTCCACAACATCAATAATAATCGGAGGACTTGGGTGTTTAAATTTGTATACAAAATTAAGTAAACAAACAATAAATATTAAATAGCAACTCAAAGGTCAAATAAACTAAGTAATCAAAAACGTTTTGTGAAACACGGTTGTATGTATTTTGGAAAGGAACAGTTGAATCTTCAACCTTTAGAGTTTTGCTTTGGTATATCACATATGCATTTTTTATACCCACACAATGTACAAATATACAAATACAAATATACATCTTTTACTATGTTAGGTGTATTATTTTATGGAAGTGTAATGACCCTTCTTAGTCCATTCTTGTTTGGCTTATATTCATACTGAGGGTCTGACTGTTCATATGTTAAAGAAGTGTTATATTATTAATATAATAACAATATATATACTTAAAATATAATATTTTTGTATATTTAACTTCATAAGATCTTAGGTAAATTCATCATATTATAAGGCTGTTGATTATGTCATATAGAAAGGAATTAAGGCGTTCACGAGTTGCAGGAATCGTTCAGTGGGTTAATAAAGAAGAAAACTCGCGGAGTTCTATTAAAATGGTGGAAATTGAAAATGGGGATGAAAAAGCCTCCTTTTAAAATTTCGAGAAATTTAATAAAAAATCTTGTTTTTTTGGAATCAACTTTTCTATAGGATTAGTAGTTTTCAAAAATTTAAAAAAAAAAAATTTTCATGCCAATACAGTCGAAACAAACTGGAAAAAAGGGACAGGAACTTTTTTAAAAGGAAATTTAGTCTACTTGCTTTTGTCTGAAGCAATGCCAATACTTATCTCTGCTCAAAAAAAAAAATATAGTCGAAAAGGAAAAAGATCACAAAAAATCTAAATTTTTTTTCCTATTTGCTTCAACTGTTTTGGCTTGAAACAATTTTTTTTTAATTTTGAAAAAATACTTATCCAATGGAAAATTTGATTTTCTTCAAAAAGTTTTCAATAAAATTTCTCGAAAATTTGTTGAGTTTACGAGATATTTGTAAAAAATCCAAATCATCACGCTATATATCAATTTTGTTCCAATTTTTAACATGAATGAAGTTAACATGAATGATGTTTAGTCAGTCATAGCTGTATTCCTACTCCTTCCTTTCATTTGCCCTATCTTATTTTATGACATGTTCTGTTCATTGCATTCATTGTTGGTAAGAGATTTGAATGAAATAATAATGAGGGATAATAATGCTAAAATAAGAGTTGATACCATGAGAAAAATTTGAAAGCGAAAATAAAATTGATTAAAAAACAAAGAAGTTAAAAGCAATCAAAGGTGGCATTCTATCTTCTTTTAGCAAAAGAAAGTTTTATATGTAATATCTATGGCGATACTCACGTATGACGTCACTAGAGGGTATCTTCCTCTTTGTTTAATTAGGAATTTTAAACGTGCATATCTTGCATACTAGCAAAGATTTTTTTAAATCAACTTCACTTTTCTCGTCGTAAAGTGAGAATTATTCATTCGAAAAGATTAAAAAAATTTAGTCCGAGTTTTGAAAAAGGGTACAAATGTTTTTTGGGGAAATTCGAACAATTGGTGTGAAAGACGTGAAGACCAGGAACCCAATCCAATTTTCGGGTTTGGGATTGGTCTATTCGAAAAGAAAATTATAATCGGTGAATTCGCAAGGAATTTAAGATGAAAGAGATGAGAAACTTGTTGAATTTACCTACTGCCCTTGATAAATATCTTGGTATACCGTGTCTAATTTAGATCGTATGTGGATAAACTTGTCTTTATCATATAACAAAGATGATAACTATTTTGCATTCAATTTGTATGCATACCTCGTATTGATTTTTGCTAAGACAAAATAGCCTATTATGCCGCTAAAATTCTTGTAAAAACTTGCAGATTTAAAAAAACCCAAAAATATGTTTGAAAAATCCATGCGGTCTTTATATAAGGTAAAATTTCATGGATATTCAAACAAAATACTGTTTCGTAAACAATTTTGCATTTCTAAATAAACGACAAAAAAAATTTTCTATCTCTTTGAAATTTTTTCTAGTTGTTGATTTTTACAAACACATAAATTTAATAGACTTGTAACAATATTACTTTTTGCAACAAACGAACCGCGAAAATAAAAATCGAATAACTACGGACGTTCGCTGAAAGTACTCCACTTTGAAAGCTTAGAAAAATTAGGCAAACAATTTGAAAGCTAAGTAAGCTCCGATGTTAATCTTAGCGAGCCACAATCTTAGAAAGTCTTAACGACATTAAGATTAATAAATTCATTAATAAATAATTAATTAATTCTAAAGAGAATTAGGGTCACATTTTTATGAATATTCAAAAATATTATTAAACGATAAATATTAAACATTAATTTAAGAATAAATAAGAATTAATTGTTTTTTATTAAATTTAAATTCAATAAAAACACTTTTAATTTTTATTTAAGAATAATTATTAAAGTTCGGTTTAAAAAAATTAATTTGTTAACTAATTGTAATAAACGAAATTAAAATTTCATTAAATATTTATGATGAGATAAATTATAATTATTATTAAAAGTAAAATTTGTTTAATATTGTAGGGCCTTTTAAATGCTGTTTTAATGTTTAAAAAACCAGTTTCATAATTTTTTTATTATTATTTAAGTATTTCTTCATAATTAATATGAGCCAACAAATGCATTTAAACCATTCGTTTTACCTTTGGCTCGGTATAATTTGTAACCATACAGAAAAAAAGCTTGTCACACATAGTCACACATTCCCAGAATTCCCAGAATATGAAAATAAACCAAATTAATTGTGTTTTTAATGTATATTTTCGCAGATGATAAAATAACTTTCAATAACTCCCTTGAATACTGCAATATTAATTTTTTATTTGTACCACAGATGTTTAGCTTAGATTCTAAACAAACATGCGCTTTCTACGCAATAAGTACTGGCATCATACGGAACTTTCGTAAATATTTTTTTAACTCCTTACAAATTTATAAAATCAATTACCTGTTTTAATATTTATGTATAAGGTTTACAGGAAATCTAATACAGTTTTCCTTCGATTGGAGCATAAATTCTTGTTAAATTGATTTTCTACATCGTAAACGAAATTGTAGACGAAAAAATATGTACAAATGAACGAACAAACATTCATATACACCGGCATAATACCACTAAAGAAACAAAAATGTCATATAAAGTGGTGAGATATGTAGAAAATTTCGATTTGGAGACCATTGCAATAGCTTTTCTATTATTTTCATTTTCAAGTTTGGGTAATATATCAATTTTGTATCCATTTTGAAAAAAAATTGTCAAATCGAAAGTCTGCTAATAAACTCCGCTAAATAAATATGATTTAAAAATACTTTGGTGGAAGCGCAGATATGGCAATTTTATTATATTAAAAAATTTTAAAACTATGTTCCTTATCGCACGCTATTTGTTTGCTGGTTGGAAATTCAAAACAAAAAAACTACAACAGACACGAAAAACCGACATCTAGGTTTCCTAGGAAACTAAACTTTTTTCAATCGATTCAGGTTGCTATGAATTTTGAGAAAATGCAAAATAATTTTATAACTGTCAATTTATATTTTTTGTAAAAATAATTTAAAGTAACTAGGTACAATGCAATTTTTATGTTATGTCATAATAAATATCCTGATCAAACCAAACGTAATGTACTCACATTTTGGGTGGACTACTAAATCAGTATGTCTTTTTTTAACTAATATTACAATTATTTCATACAGTAAAAACTAAAAGTAGCTATAAAATTAAATTCTTTAAAAAAATTAAACAATTATTTGACTTTTAAAATAAATACCTTAAATTTTTTTGAAAAATATCTTGTAAATAAAAAAGTACGCGCTACATATATAATGTACCAAGGTACGCAAGGTATAGAGTTCCTACAGGGTCCACAACTCTTAATTTTTTTTTGTTTATACACATACCCAAGAAGATGATGTTGCCTCTCATACGTTAATAGAAAAACCTCAATCTTTCTGCAACCAGAATAAGCAACATTTTAAAAGTGCAATAAAGTCATTTGCATGTAACTCGTTTGCATCAAACATTATAGCGGGAAATCAAAGTTCACAGATATATATTATGAATTTATTAATAGATTATATATTTTATAATATAAAAAAAATTCAATATATATTAATCATATACTAATCTCTATCTAATTACCTATGGACTCCATCATTAAAAAGTAAAACTCATTTATTACAAAAAATACAAAACCTGTTTATTGAAGAACTACATTTAAACTGCAATAACGTTTATTATCTATTTAAAAAAAAACGTCATTGTAATTAATTAATTTTAAAATTTTTTTTCTTCATTATGCAATAATTACAATTTCTTAATTATTGCTTATATTCAAAAAATTGTATGCCTATTTAATCATTTTTTTATGTCTCGAAATAATATAATTACCGGTGCTTTTAGTCCGAATAATAAGAACCGTTTAAAATGTCTCCATGCAAATCTCAATTTGAATGTCCCGGTAATATACTTTATTTTGTTAACTACGGTATACATCAATAGATGTCAGAAAGAGTCATATTTGCAGTGTATGTTTCAGTTTTTTCCTGAAAAAACGGGTAAAACGATGTTTTTTAAAATGAAACCTAGCTAGATCGAACTTTCGCCCCAAGAAACCCCTGCATACTCATTTTCATAAAAATCGTTGGAGCCATTTCCAGGATTGTTGATATATATAAATATATATATATATACAAAAATTGCTCGTTTAAATAAATAAGATAAGATAAGATGTTACCGTATTAGGCACAACACCATCTTTTTGAATATTTCCATAAGCAAAATTGTCGTAAATAGAGCAATAAAAGTTCTGAAAATTGGATAAAACAAGTTAAAATAAACAATTAACTGAGTTAATTGTTGCAATACGCTGTATAGATAGTATGAATCTTCAGTGTTTGCTTTATTTTTAATAAATTGAAAAAAGAAAAGTTGAAAAGTTGAAAAAACAAACCCATTTATGACTTTTACAAGACCTGCTAGTTGAAGCCACCTACAAATGTTCTCTCTATCTTTTATAGTTTTGAAGGAAATGGACTTCATGGTTTGCTCTAATTTACGTCCTCGCGGGAAAACAGTGATATTAACGGAAAAATGTTTCAAAAAAGCTAACTATTTTTTTATAAGAAACATTTCTTATATTTAAAAATTTGATCTATCTAATAAGATTTACAAGATGGGTCCTATGTATCCAAGACCCAATTGACCTACATTGTTTATTTACGAGCTCAAGCGCAATTTTTACGTCCTTTGCACGCTACAAAACTTGATATCTCTTTTTTTTCTTGAAATATCCTGTTTCCAGACAGACAGACGGGTGGACGGAAAAACGGAAATGGACTAATTACACCAAAATTTTTTTTGCATCATCAATATTTCTTGAGGCTAAAATTAGTATACCTTGATATATATTTCAAATACATACAAGGTATAAAAACTCTAAAAATAAAGATAATTGAATCACAAATGCAAAAATATGTTTTTTCTTAAAATTTGCAATTAAGCGAAAATCTGTTCAACCTGTACTTTGAACTTAAAAAGTTCCAATCTCTCAATACCGGCTTGGTCAGTGTTGTTGTGGAGTCTAGATTCAATTTTTAAACTTGTTGCAAATAATCCCAAAAAATTACTGTGGGTTTTATATCCATCAATTATTACAGAGCAAATAAAAAATTATCTTCAAATAAAAGTTACGGCAAAATATGATTATTTCAAAAAATTGCATCTAATCTAAAGCCAACATGATGATTTTGTTTATAACACGAGGTCTCAGAATCTTTCTGCCAGTACCATCTTCAACAATTAAATCGAAAAAAAAATGTTTCTTTGCAGTTAAAGCAATTTTTTGCTTATAAAAATTAACGAAGTAAAATAATATAAAATGTAAAAGAATTCAAGTGACATTTCATTATAAAGGAATGCAAATGTCAAAGTTGGTAAACAAAACAATAACCTTGACTTGAAAACCTTATGTAAAAACTTGATGGTCACATGAAGACTCATTCATCACTGTATCATGTCTTTCTATTTTTTATATAAAGGGTCTTTCATTAAGAATGATACTTTTCGAAATTATATATTTAAAAAAAATTCTTTGTTTTGAAGCTTAGATATTGCCAAAAAATTGTGTCTTTTTATTGTAAGCACACTAAGCAGAAAACACCGAAATAACCAGAAAATTCGATCCTATACTTATAAAACGTTAACTGACACGTTTTGTGGACCCTGATGTATAACCTGGATTTAGAGAAACGACTAAAGTGACCCAATTCACTGGCTAACAATTTCTAAAGTGCAGATTCCAAAATGTTTAGGAATTGTTTTATAAGGAAACTGCAAATTGTACTGAATATTTTCACATCTAGAAAAATAAATTGGCAGTACATAGTTGGTGTGGTACTGAAGTCTTGCGAGTGTGACCCCTGTAGTCCACACGACTAACTTCCCAGAGGGGGATAAAGTATTAAATAAAGGTCTTGTTAGCCTTCACAGATTATTATTCGAACATGTACTGCAGCTAATGCTGGAACGATCATTATCTCCATAGATAAATGATATGTTTTCCAATTTTTTTAATGCACTTTTCAGATTCTGTTTATTCAGTTTGTTCCAATTTTTTTATTACCATTAAAAAACGGCTAAACTAATTCTGCTGAAAACTCTTTCAGTTCTTAAATACGCGATTACGCGTCAAATAATCCCAGTCACGTGTTAATGTCATAACTGGTTCGCGAGGAAATCGTGGCGAAAAATTCCGAACGAACATTCGCACATACGTACACACACACACACACACAGACATCACATTGAAATAGTTTGATTCGGATATTGCGACCTTGAAACCGCGGAATGTAAAACTGGAGATTTTCAAAATCGGCCATGACATTAACTTCCTCCGAGAAGTGAAATATATTAAAAACTTTAAAGTATCAATCTTAATGATAGATCCTTTTTTTTAAATGTTGAATTTAATAAAAATCGTTTACATCTGGTATTTTTTAAGTTGTATTACAATTTCATTCGGTAGCTTTAACATAAATTATCAGGGTAAGTGATGTTGTATCAATTCCATTTAACATTTTGTTTACAAATGGATACTATGTTTTTGTTGCAATTATTAATTTTTATAAAGGATTTTATTGCATTCGCACCGAAATTTAAAATCAAAAATGTTATGATATTGTACTCTGGTATCGAGGACTCTAATATCGGGGGTGGATATGGAAAGTTCTTTCGTAGAAAACATCGAAATTAGGTCTGGGATCTAAGCTCTGTAGAAGTAACAAAAATAGAACGTGATTTGCATGGAGAAGACATAAATAATAAAAAGTGTATGAGTGTGCTTTGAAAATAACAGTCAGTCGGTACGGAAGAGTGGAAACAAACAGTATAGTGCGAGGAATGCTGTTGAATTATTAAAAATATCATTAATTAGTTAATATTGTATTTGGAAGCCAATTTTGTAAGGATTGTGGAAAAATTTTATATAAAATTATATATAAAATTTTGTTAAAAAGTAAAATATATCAAAGTTTTGAAAGAGTAACACCTAGCGATGTTTTTAATTTATCGAACCTAAGAGGAAAAACGTTATAATATTTTAAAATTTTGAAGTATCTAAAAATGTTGTAACATCTTTTTAGTCATATTTTCCACGAATGAACACATAAGAACTTATGTATTGAAGGTATATTAGACCGTGGAGCACCACGGGTTTTCTTAAAAGATAAATTAATACTTTGTTTTGAGTGGCTTCGTTTTGACGAGACGATGTCGTCATATTTGAGTTATCGTTCTAAAACAATGCAGCAGGGAAAACGTCAACTCAAATATGACGTCATCATGCTCATTTGAAAACGCAGAGGAAGTTTTTTCGAGAAAAAACGCAGAGGAAGCTTTTAAAGTTTTACGAACCTCTACAGCCCCTCCAAGTTAAGCTATAGGATTGAAAATATGTATAAAGGTTGAGTTAGTGCCCAAAAAGTGCCTTTGTAGGTGTTATTTGTCCGCTTTTGTTCCTTTCGTAAATATCCAGAAAATAAACCTATTCAATATAAATTTGACTGGGATCTCTTTTCCATGTAGTTTGTGCGTTATCCATTATCAGTTATATTATTTATCAGTAAAACACTTACTGTACGTAATTAGAAACAGAAAGTAATTAGTCAGATATTTAAATGTCATATGCATTGCAACTTGTTTGCGTCTGTAAATGGCGCCAACGCGCGTCAGTCTTAAACAAGGCTCTTTTTATTCAAAAATGTTCATTATTTTAAATAATTCAAGAATATAAATAATCCTTTTTTAATTTTTGAATAGGCTACATTTTCAGTATCTTTTAAATATACTCATTATACAAAAATAAACAATTGTAAATTTTTATTTATATAAAAACTTCTTCATAATTCACTTTTTAAATGGTTCATAAATTATGTGCGATGAAATAAAAATTATAATTTAATTAATTTTTGATGATTTATGATTATTAAAGATCATATTTATTCATTCATAAATATTATGTTAATATGCATAACTATTGTATATTATACACACATATTGTTCAAGTTCAAGAACACATATTGTATGCATACTATTGAAATTCATATCTTGAAAATCACAACTTAAAATTTAATTAAAAATTATTTTTAAATGATAAAAAATTCATAACAAAAAAACCAATTTGGTTTTGAGTTTCATTTAATATAAATCTTTTCATAGTTTTACATCATAAACAACAATATAGGTTTAATTTAAATTTTAATTTCTGATGTAGCATTAAGAGAGTTGATAAAAAGATTAGAACTCAATAGTCATAGACAAAATATTCTGTCTAAAAAAAAACTATTTAGAATTACTAATTTGTATAGCGGTATACAAAACTAGTATAGCCACAAATTTGGACCATTTGATTCTCAGAAGTATGTAAATAGAAACGTATGAGAACTGCTCTGCTTGAATATCGATACATGTGTTCTTGAAACCCATGAATATCGATACATGTTTTATCAATAATTGGGTAATAATTTTCAGTAATCTTAACACATTTTTGTGATTTATATTCGATTTTAAGATTTCAGCGCCACGAGTAAAAACAATGTTAACCATACTTAAACGACTCAGTTGATTTTTTCATTGAATTAAAAAGTAAACGATACCTACTTTATTATACATTTTAATGTGCTTATACTCTTTTATAGTGTATGGCGTATGGTTTACATTGTAGATTGTAAGCAAACATTTCTGTTAAATATTATGTATCTATGGGCGTTTCAAACTATAGTTCTTTTTTCTATCACTAGATTACTAGACAATTTTAAGAAATAATAGTTTTGAAACGAAAAAACAATTTTGGGTAAAACATTTCAGTCGATTTTTACCTAACCTGTACGGTTTGCCCGAAAAATATTTCGAACAAACAATGTTACTTTTTTAATCAATAAAAACTTTCTTATTTAATGTGTTCATCTATCGATTCCGAGTTATGGAGTAGAGTGAGCTCCACAACTGATTGTTCATTGAGCTTGAAAACCTGGTCAAGCTTAATGTCTGCGTAAGATGTGTTCTTTTATTTTCCGCTTGAAGCATTTTTATCGATAAAAGTTTTTTTTTCGAGTTTCAAGCATATGTCACTTGTATTGAGATAAATAAAATTTGCATATTAAAAAACTTTCTAATTACCTATACAATTTCATTTTAATCGGAGTATAACCTCTCTTCTCTAGTTGTTTCAAGTTTAAGGTCGATATAAAACATAATTATTATGCACTAAATAAATGTAGGTATACCTATGCACATTAAATTTAATTATTATGTATATTTAAGTGTTAGCTTAGCTCGTGGATGATTACATTGCAAATAAAATAAAATAAAACACAATAAAAAGTATAAATAATACGCCCATTTCTAGCACGCATTCAAATCATTAAAGGTGAATATTATTAAATTTTTTAGTTATAATTAAATTAATGATTACAATTTGTAAATACTTTATAACATTAGTGTTAAAGAAATTAAATAAATATTAAAATTTATATTTAATGAGAAAACAAATTAATTACCTACATAATATGTAAATAGAAGTATATTTTTGTTTTACTAATCGTCTTCAGTGACTTACTAGTCCGTAATAGATTACATTTGAGCTAGAAGTAAGTTTCAATGGATATTTCGTACCGCGACCAGTTTGATCTATTGTACCTCCTTGCATCAAAGGTGCTCCAGAAACCTTACAACTTTAATCAACTTTTGGATATTCCTGAGTTACACTTCATTTATTTCTCTTGAGTGGAGATCAACCAATCCCAAGTGATCGTGAGGTCGTTTGGGAGAAATGCTTTAACATTCGTACCTACATAGTGTGCATTCCAGACAATATTACCCGAGATCTGTCTCTGTGAGATTGATATTATGCATATGCTTTCTGTGTTTAGAATCACCAGTAAATACCCTCACATGATTTTTCCACAATTGCAAACACTCTGAATCTTTCCATGAATTGTTCATGAAAGCTTTTACATGGTGTTAGCCATAAATATTTGTTTGCCCAGGAGTGATAAGAGTCATGTACCAGCCAATCCTTTATTTTTATTACACTTTTCAGTAAATGGTTCGGGGCCGTTTAACGGAGTACATGCACCCATTTCAGCTAATTGGCCAGGTTTTTCGTTCCCCATGGAATCCTGGGTGTTCGGAAACAGAGCCAATAATCTTTTTGTTATGTTTCCCCACATTTTAATGATTCGCTGCTCAAAAAAATAGGTTTATATTTTATTCCAAGTAAATTTACCGTTGTGAGCACAGCCGAACTATCTAAAAGAATGTTTATTCTTGTGATTCCACTAACACCTCTACATTTATTTAAGACATTCATTTTAGCCTGGAATATCGGGCGTATTTACCGTGGAATAGATGTTCGTTTTCAGACACTCGCGAGTATATTCCTGAATGCAATCCGGTTTCGGTTTTGGATTCACCCGTGTACCAGAATGTTTCTTAGCTATTAAAAGAAATAGTGTTGTTATCCCATAGTTTATTTCTCGAGGCACGAGAATTCTCAACCAAGATTTCTCGAGTTTCTCGAATATCTCGAAACTTTTAAAATTTATTGAAAACTGAATCTTAACTTAGATTGAACTTGAATTTCAGTTTGGTTATAATATATACGAGTTCTCGAGGCGTTGATTAAAAATTGTTTTTCAACAAATGCCTGTTAGAAAATTATCTTTAAATAATTAATATAGCTATTATTCGGTCTATTGGTAGGCCTCGCCTCGTAGTACTGTATTAGCTTCGATTGTCAAATAAACTAACTTAAAGCAAGTTTTTTACAGAGAAAAGTATTAAAACAATACTGCAATATTCTTTTCAATTTTAATGTGTATGAAAAATATTAAAAACAGTGTTGTTGTTGTTAATTTATACCGTTAGAAACATAATTATTTACCTTTACATTAACGATATGACAGTGTTTTTTTGAAGAAAAAAAAACATTTATTATTATGAATAGAATAGAATTACACACCTTTAATACTAATTAAATGAATTATATGAATCTTAATTATATGACTGACTAATTAACTATAATTATTATTTATTTGTGTTCTTTACTAATTACAAAACATTGAAAAGTGTAATATTCTGTATTTTTGTATTAAGCTATACATTGTTAAAGATATCCATTAATCCCGATTTAGGAAATAGACTAAAAAAAAATATGCTCGGAAAAATAGATCGATAAAAATTTCTGTAATTTGGTCCCATTTTTGACGCTTAAAACTTCATCGCATTACCCACTACCCATAAGTCAGAGGACAAATCAAAGAGAAGTAATTTACCGTTTCAAAGTAAGTCAACATCAGTTATAACGACATTGATGGGATCCAAAAATTTCGTCTTCAAAACCGATAGTCGTTATAAGCGATATGTCCATTTTTATATTAAAGTTAAAGTATATACATATACGCATGTACACATTCGGTCGTTATTGACCGACTAATTCCAACGACGACTGGTCACTATAACCGATATATGAGTGAATAAGATCCAAAATAAACTCCATAAGGCTCAAAATAATGGTTATATAATAATGTTTTGTTTTACTTAAAAATATATACATGTAAAATAACGTGAGTTTTCACATACGTGGGTAGTAATAGCCGATATATTTTCTCATAATGCCAATAAATATTCGTTATTCCCTGATGAATTGGTTTACAAATACATGTGTTTACAAAGGAATTCAGTCGGGATGATCCAGGAACTATTTCTACAGAAATGTTCTTCAGAAATTTGATCATAATTTGAAGCATTTTGGACTCAAAAACATTTATCGCTCTCATTTGAGGTTTAATTGAGTATCTTTTCGCGATATCGAACCGAAGTAAAATGTTTTTGTGCATGATTTTAGATGATATCCAAAAAATTAACTTACCCAATCTTTTGGTCCGCTTTTTGTATTTTTGGATCAAAATTACCTTGTGCACAAAATTTTATTACATTCCAAAATAAATTTTTTTTGTTAAATTGTCCCGATTTTTTCTCAAAGGGTTTCCACTATTTAAAAATTTTTAAGAAATCGAGAAAAATTTTATGTGTCTGATTTAAAATAAATTCATTTTGTGATTAATTTTGACATTTCTGAGTAAATTCATAAATCGAGTCCCTTTTTTATTTGGTTGAGTAGTTTCTAAGATTTCGATTAAAGTTATATATATGATGGGTGATATTCCGGAGCATTTTGCCCTGATTTTAACTGCCATATTAGCTGCTTTATATCATTAATGATTTCCCAATATCTTTTCCAATAATTCAAAAATTAAATTTATTATCTTTCACTATCATAGATTTAATTATACAATTTATTTTCATTTTTCCTTAACTTATAATGTACCAAATTTGTTAAGTAAAAATACACTGTAACCCCAATTGCAAACATCAGCTTCGCTACGGTATCCTAATTTATTCGAATAACTTGTCAAATTTGTTGTTTTTTAATATAATGAATTACCAAAACTTTTACGATATAAATTTCATACTAAATGTAATTTTTTTCTCATTTCAGGTGAGTTGATTAATATTTCAAGTGCAATCCATGAATAGTTGTTTGTTTGTTGGGTTGGTAAGTAAGTTACCATAATAAGTCAAAAGTATTTTTTGATACAATTCATTATTAAAATATTATAGCCATAAAATGAAGCTGTACTTTTTTTTTTAAATAAAAATCAAATGCACCGTTTTAAAACGCAAGACATACAGTGAAACATTAAGAAATAAAATAACTACAACATTATCATTTTTGAAATACATATACCTACTAAAAGGAATTTTTGTCTTAAGATGATGAATAATTATTACTTTGCAAGTATAATAATTTTAATATATAATTGGTCATTTATTGTCTCACTTTTGGTATGTGGTAGGTAAACTGTACTGGATGTATCAAATAATTTTGGCAAAATATATTTATACATCGATATATTTGATAAATTTCAAGTTTTAGCCATTTATTGATAGCAAGTAATCTTCTTTGATATCTTATTGACTCAAAGACTGATGCAATTTTTCTTCACAAGTGATACAAGAATATTTAACAACTAAAAAGCTGTTCCTTATAAAAAAATTAACATTTTTTATTTAAAACATTTGCTCATGAAAAAAAAGTTGATTTCGGTATTCTAAATAAAAAAGTGTTTCCAACAAAATCTTTAAGTTATACTGCGATAAAAATTTAAACCAAAACTAAATTTCAGTTTAGGTTAGGTTAGGTTATATTGGTTGTCCACGAAGGAGACACTTAGGCTATAGAGCCCATTTGGAGACCATATATGTGTTTTTCCACCTTTCCGCTGATAATTTCATTTATAAGCTCCTCAATTTCAAAGGCTGAGTGCACCTCCTTCATGCACATACCATGCACCACACCAGCCCCTCACTACTGTTAACGTTTATATTAACGGTCTATACCTGTTTGTTTTTGAAACTTGACGGACCGCCGCTAACAATTGAGGGAGTTAGCGACCAAAATGAACCACTCAGGTCAAAGTGTGACCAAATATCTACTTATTTGGGCATTTTTCAAAAATTTTTTTACTAAAAATATTAAAATTTTTTTTTTTTTTAAATGCCCAAATTGACCAAAGTTTTGAAAATTGCCCAAAATATTAATTCTGTAATTACTGCCAGGCAATTCAATAAAACAATTTGGTTTTTTGATATTTTGTAGATATTTAGTCATATTTTGACCTGAGGGTGCCCATTTTGGTCGCTGACCCCCTCAATTGTTAGCGGCGGTCCATCAATTTTCAAAAATAAACAGATGAGATTTTGTTTTTGATAACATTAAGAACCCATCCTTATTTGGTCACAAAGTGTGTACCTCATAAAAGTTTTTTGGCCGATTAAAGATCTCAGATCTTGATCCCGATAAAGTTGGTGTCACACATTTGTAAATAATAAGTTATTTACAAAGTTTGCAAATAAGTTATTTACTGGGGACAAGCCAAAAGAAAATAAATCCTAAATTATTGGAAAAATCACTAACGACGTCAAACAGTCGATATGGCAATCATCATCAGGTTTAAATCTGACAAAAATAACAGTAATAGAAACCCGTCTATCGAATGATAAGACCATTAAAGTTTCTTAATATGCTTCTATTTATTCAACGGCTGTTAAATCCCGTTAAAAACTGTTACCGTAGCTCTTTTTTATTTTGTCAGATGACAAAATGATTTTCCCAATAGTAATAAAGATAATTAATTTTGGCAAATTTTTTGGGTCGCATTAACGGATTGAACATACTTTAAGTAACCTCGAACAAAATGATATATTTGAGTATGATATCAATTAATGGCTGTATTTATCTCAAGATTGACACCAAAAATTCCATGTTACAAAATTCCTTAAAAATTTAGACATCTTCTTAATTAGCTATAATTCGCACATATGTTAAATTTAATGAAGCCAAGTCAAAGACCTCAGAAAAAAATAATGTTTTGAAGCGGTATTATACATTGTCAAAGAAGTTTGTCATTAAAAAAATTTATGATTTCTTATCTGTATTATCGCGCAAAATTAAACGTTTCGTATGTTAACCCGTTATTATTTATATAATAAAGTAAGCATACGACGAATTTTAATAAATTATCATATTTTTGATGTGTCTATAAAATTGATAACTAAATCTAAAAACACGCGTTAATTACTTTACTAATTAACTAAAATGGTATTTTTTATCAAATTAATTGCAAAATGTTAATGCGTCGAAGATATAGGTATTGATAAATTTCGTGAGAAAGGCAACGTTTTCTCTACAAAAAAATTGTAATAGAACAGAAATTGAACTCAAATTCATTTTAACATCTCAAAACGACTATTAATTCTATTATTTATTTCGAAAAGCTTGTGAAAAAAGCACTGATTCAATCACAAAAGTTATCCTATAGTGATATTAATGATTTTGTTCAAAGCATCTAAGTCCTTAAATTTTTAGTCACCTTTTTAACCTTTAAATGTGAGTTCAAATAACAAAATATCCAGCATTTCATATTGCTGATGTTTTGAAACAAAATGCTTTGTCATTTGAGTACACATTTAAACATTTAAGAAGTATCAAAATTTAGACATTTAAGTGATTTGAAATGCTTTATAACTGTCTAGTAACAGTATGCTAAAATAAGACTGAAGTAACTAAGCCAGTTTCTTCAACTTGCAAGAGAACGCAAAAAGGATTATTCCGACGTTGAAGAAAAACTTCCCAACGTCACTTATTAAAGTCATATTTATTTAAACTGAATAAAGTTGGATATTGAAATTTAGTTGCCAAAGTCATCGTATAAACTATAAAGCTATAATTCTGAAGTAATAGAAAATTATCATCGACTCTGAACATATTTTTAAAAAGTGGTCGTGGGACCCCTGTTAGGAACGAAATTCCTTACGAAACCTTCACAAAAACAAATGTAAACGTTAAATATACAATTTTACTTTTCTTACTTTTTTAAATCTGTATTATACATATAATTTTACTTACTTTAATTTATACATATAATTTTACTTACTTTATACATATAAATTTACTTACTTTTCTAAATCTGTATTATACATATAATCTGTTTTTGTTCGCCTAAATAAAGATATAAACTAATTAGGTATAATAATGTATTAAATAATTAACGTTTAAAAATTATTGTTCGTTTGTCTATATCAGGGCTTCTTAAACTTTTGTAATTCACGACCCCATTTATGATTGCGAGTTTCTTGACGATCCCATACAAATATAAAAGAAAAATAAATTAATATTTTTTGATGCTTTATTTATTAGGTAACAATATACATATACATATGAAAATATATAAGTTTAGAATTCGTTTTGAAACATACAAAAATCATAAATTAAAAATTGCACAAAAAATTATAAAATTGTATTTATTATAGTTTCAAAAATAAAAGTGGATTCTGACCGTCTTAATTCTCTCGAATATATTAGAAGTAGTTGCGTGGTAAGAATTAAATTAAAGTTTAAGTTAAAAATTTAATGAGATGGATGTGCCTGTTTTTTATTGCAAAACAAATCAAATCTTGGTGGAATGTTTGAAACTGCTGGACGTAAGACCTCTTCAACATTTTTTATCGCTGAACGATATTGGGATTTAATATGTGTTAAAGCTGTTTCTTCAGCAATAATACCTAGAAATTTTGTTGACAATTATTTCTCGAGATTATTTCGGCTTTTAGAGATTGACAAAAATAAATTTATTTTTTTTATTAATTCCAATAACATTTCATAATTCATAGTAAATGTTATTCAAGTTATTATAATACTCTTAATAGAAATGCAGGTACAAACAATCTTTCCGAACTAGAAGATTTTGATATATTTATCTACGATAATTGTTATTTTATCTTTATAACAATAATTTTACAAGTTAAAAACATTTTCTGTTTAATTTTATTTTTACCTCTCGCGACCCCAGAATTTTGCTACGCGACCCCAAATGGGGTCGCGACCCATAGTTTAAGAAGCCCTGGTCTATATTAATGAATTTGGTTAATGTCAAGCAGGTGGACATGTAGTGGTTTCCATGGGTATGGCACACACACAGTATATCCCACATGCTTACGTGGCGATTTCTATCAACTTGTTCACCATGACAAGTCGCGATAAAGAACTTCATTCCAAAAACACTAAAGCCCTGTTCAATGCATCGCGTTTGCAACATATTAAGAAATTTGCAAAACTTAGGATAAATAGTTAAATGCACGATATACACCACGTTAAAATTTAAAGGCGATTTACCACACCGTTTATAATAATTGTGATTAAAATTGAATTGAGAGAAGCGTGGAAAAAGTTATAACTTTTATTTTTCTTAGTAAAAATATCACCATCTTGAAAAACTGATATCTAGTAGAATTAATTAAATCGTTATTTTGTTTAAAGGTAAAATTAATTTATTTTACCTTTAAACAAAATAACGATTATCATGGACTTCCACAAATTGAAGCTCTCAACAATCAATTAATTAAATGTTTAAAATAAGTTGTATGTCCAAAAACATTGTAAATTTTGAAAAATTAAAAGCAATCGCAAATTATACCACATTTCATTACAAGCCCATATACTCTTAGCGTATAGCTCAAAACTTTTGGACAATATTGTAGCGGAACAACCTCTTTAATTACTTTTTACTTAATATATATTTGCAGAATCCACAAACCAGTGTTATCTTTTTTTTTGCCATAAATACCAAAGTTATAATAAAAAATTTCAAATTTTTACATTTATATGTCCTTGACCCCTCACATCGCTTTGATATATATACATGCATACAGACATATATTGTGCTGTTAATAATACCTTCAGGTTATAATAACTGCCGGTTTTATTAATAATTTTAACCGCCCACATTTTTATACCGTATAATTTTCTAAATTAATAATGCATACCTTCTTCTTCGTAATAAATAGACCGGTATTAAGCTTAAAAAATTGATTGTGACTCCAATCTAGGCACCCATGAAATCAATTGATAATATTTCTGCAAACAAAAATGCTAGGATAATCTTATTGTTTTCAGTCACGATTTTCACTTAAAGGAAGTAACATCCTATCCATTATTGATCAAGCTCTGCCCGATTGAAGATTGTTGAACATTTGACCAAGCTTGGAAAGCAAGGTCCAGTCTTGAATTACCATCGAATGATAACTACGCTTCATGGTTGAGTGTCACCCTGGTTATCCCTTTTTGCCCCAAATCTCTTGGCCCGAAAAATTTCATCCAGTTTGTTTCTTCCTCCAAATTTATTTAAATTCTATGTCTGCTAACCAGTTTTTCAACGAAATTTGAATCAAGAGTTGGCAAACGATAACTTGGACAATGTCTTCCATACCAAGCTTGATTAATTAATCGTGGTCAAGTTTTAAATAAAGCTTGGAAAACCAATTAATTTATTACCTTTGGAGAAGGGCCGACCATGAAGGCATAATCTCGATATTATCGTCAAGGTTGACATTTCCTACATGGATTAACTTCGAGATATAAAGATTTAACTTGAACAATTTAAACCAATGCATTAACCGTTTACATTGTTTTTTTCGTTTTCTACGTTTACATTGAATGCAAGACCCATTATTCTATGTAAGCTACTCTTCTAAAAGAGTCTTCTTAGCTAAGTATAATCCGTGTATAAAAAATTGTTTAATTAATATTAAGCCATTTATTTATTTTTATTTTTTTCATGTTGAAGAATATTAGTAGACATTGCAACAGTAATCAGTATATCTGTTGTATTTTCTCTAAATTTATTTAAATTAATGTAGCATAAAAAAATTTATATTCATTTTTTTATTTTAATCTGATTTGTTTTTATAAATTGGCGCCAATTTAAATGTTTACCTTAATATAGAGAGTTGAACGTAGATGGGATTATTTTTGTATTTAGACATTTTATTTTCTCCCTGTAGTAATTTTTTTAAATTTTTGTTTACTACTTTAGCTAAAGTTTTAGGATTTAGTCCCTCATTGTTTTTATTACTAAGATTCGTTTCCATTTCCCTGAATTTCATTAGATATAATTGGCAATATTTTCGAAAAATCATATTGTTAACATGACATTCTACGACAACAAAATTGCCTATTGTACAAAGAATTCAGCGCCTCGTCATTTTTGAATTTGTGAAAATCCGTAAGGAATAAATTAGTTGAGTCTAAATGAGCTTGAAAATAAATTCTGGCATTTTCAAATCTCCTGTGTAAATAAATTTTCCACTTTCGTACCTTTTTCAGTGTAAAATTAAATCTCTCCTTGTCAGAAAAATCTTACTATATCAAAATCTTACAGAGAACTTATAATTTTTAATAATAGAAATTAAAAATTTTAATTTTTAAATTAATGATTTAAATTTAGATAGCATCTAACATCACCAGTAGTCGAATTTATGTAAACATTTTAATTACAAAAAATAATAAATTGTCGTCTTTTGACTCAGTCCTTCTTGGCAGACGTAAATTTTCGTGATTTTTTAATTAAGATATTTACAAAAACTTTCGGTAGACTATCTTTTTAACACGCTTTTATTAGTTTCTTACGTATGTTAATATGTTAGTATGTTAGTATGTAACGGAAACTTTGAACATGATTTTAACTCCCTTCAAAACGTCGGATTAACTCGAAATTTGGCATACTTATCAAGGACCGATGAAAATGTAATAATTTAAAAAGTTTATATGATTATCCTGATCAGGATTGTCAAGAATAACAATTTCTATATCTGAAAATATATACATTTATTTGCGCTCCTACCATATTTATATTGTTTTTTTTATAAATAAATAATCATCTTTAAAACTAAAAAACACAAAATAAATAATGGCTTAAAAAACTATATAAAAAATGCTTTTGTAACTAGCTGAACTAAAAGGTAGAAAATAATTTCTTTAAGTTCAAAAGAGTCATTTTATCTTAAAAAAGCGTGGGGTGCTTTTTAAGATATTTTATAATGACTTTAGTTTTACTAATATCTCTCTATAAAGATTGAGCACCCCACATTTTTTACGATCGAATGATTTTTTTAATTTAAAGAAATTATTTTCTACCTTTTTATAAAAGTTTTTTAATTTTTTAATCCATTGAAGGTGAAGCAACATTGTCTGAAATGCACGCGTTCATACAACATTTGCTATTCACAACATGTTAGAATTTCAAATTTTGAATTATTATTAACATAAAAACACTTTGTCAGATTTTTTGTTAAATTATTTTATGCGTTTTAGCTAGTACTATACATTGTCATAATGTCCGATCAACCTTAACATATTTATTTGTACCTCCTATGAGGAAATATTATCGATAAAACTCATCCATGAATAATTTGTTATAAATTATGCAAATAAACCTACCTTTACCAACCATTAGAACATTATTTGAAGTAATAATACGATATGATTGTCGTCAATACATTACAGTTTTGTGATTCAAAAAACCGCTATGCTTACATACATACATACGTAATATGTACCATCGCAATACATGTTTCTCATTAAAAATAAAGTGAAAAACAGTAAAATGAGTTTATTTTTGAAAAAAAAATCTTAACCAGATACAAATTAACAAGATATGCTTTAGAAACAGATAAGAGCAGCAACCAACTTGTTCTGTTCTTGTGGTTTGACTAGTTTTATTAAAATGATATTTACATTTAATATTTATATAATAAAAACATTATATAAATATTTTATGTATTGAAATAATTCTGGTCGTGTTATATTAAGGTTATTCGGTAAAAATAAAATACACCAAAATTTGTGGAATTCTCACAAACAAAAAATTTTATATTTTCAATTTATTGAAAATAAAAAAAACTTTTGACGAAAAAAAATGACTTTTCCAAAACAAATTAATATGCACTAAAAAGTATAAAGATTACGATAGTATAATGTAGTTAAAATTATTGTTATTTTTGGAGTCGGTGTCAGCCAAGGAATAAACTCAGACAGACAGACTGACAGAAAAGTTTGCTACATTACCTTGGCTGACACCGACTCCAAAAATAACAATAATTTTAACTACATTATATTATCGTTATTTTTTACTTTTTAGTGCATATTAATTTGTTTTGGAAAAGTTTTTCTTTTGAAGGCGGTTTTCTTTTTGTCAAAAGTTTTTTTATTTTGTGATTTTTAGTGAATCTGAAGTACACTAACTAATGTCTCTCTAAAAAAATCATCATCGAAATCATTTGGCGTGATATTGAGTTATTCGTCTCCTTGTGGCGCATCCTTAATGCAAATTTAGGACTTTTATGGTTTTCTCATGGAGGTCGTTGTCAGAACTAGACCAAAATGAAATGGGACCACACGGGAAGCATCAGCTTTCAAATAGATACAGAATCAACAAAATCGGTTCACCCAGTCGAAAGTTCTGAGGGAACACACCTCCTTTTTTGTTTGAAGTCAGTTAATAAAATTAAGGAGGAAGGCGTCACTTTTTTGACGTATTTTTTTACAAAATCAAATGGTAGATTCAAAGAAAACAATTTCAACTTTCGAATGCTGTTGGAAATATTTCTGTGTGATAAAAATTTCAGGTAAACAGCGGTTTAAATTCAACATACTTTTTTTTAAATCAATATTTTGCAACTGTCAGCAAAGTTTGACCTTTTGATTAAAATCAGTGTGACTTTACAAATTTATAACTATGTTTGATACAAATCCAAATATTTTTCACCGAGGTACAGATTTTGAATTGAGTTTTTCCAAGTGGTATGGCTTTTTGATGACTGGTATAGTTTTCTGCTGTCAGCGTAGAAAGTTTTATAAATTTTGTAAATTTAATCAATTTAGGAAATTTTGTTCTTAAAAAGAGCCAATAATCATATTTAAACGCAATTTTCGATACTATGCGTGTACAACTTAACAATCGAATAACCTTAAATATTAATAAAAAAATTTTAATAAAATGTATTATTTGAATATACCGTTAAAAAAAAGTATCAAATCATTTGTTTAAAAAATCATTTCACTTTAGGGAAAAATTAATATCAAAAATATTTTTTTTTTTTTTATTATATTGCAAGATGTTATAAAAGTTTGTTTATATTATTTTTTGGTAAATGTTAATAATAAATTATTATACATTTTAACCCGAGGTTTATAAAAATAATTATCATAAATCACGGTGTTATTATTATTATTATTATTTTTATATTACTTGTTTTGTTTTTTATAATAAAACTAGCGTGATACCCTCCCGCTTCGCTGGGTTTAAAAGTAAACATTATTAAAGGCCACCGTGTTAAAGCCTCCACCTTTCTTGCTCTCACTTATCCCCTTTCTATAACGCTCGAAATAATGACAGGAATGTGCTTACACAGGTAATATATATGTACGCTTTTCTATTTTTTTTAAATGTAAAATAGTCATAATTCATTAAGTATATCAGAAAAGATGGTCATGATATGTTTTATACTGACCATTTTTACAGAAATCTGTAATTTAATGTCCAATTAAAATAAATTTTTTTATTTCTAATATATCTTTATAAATTATAGCTCATTCTGATATTTGAGCTATATTATTGTTAAGTTTTATTCAACTCTATTCATTAGTTTTTGTGTGAAAGCGTAACAAACAAACAAACAAACATCCTTACTTTCACATTTATAATAAATTAAAAACAAAAAGCAAACGCAAGCGGCCAAATTATGTGTCAAAAATAATGTAGTCCAACAGAAAACAATCGTTCCACACAATAGATGGTGAGGAGTCTGCAAAAAGATAGCCTTAACTCAGTGGATACAAAATGAATTGTTTACAATGGTCCAAGAAAAATTCAATATAAGAATCAAATATCTTTGTGCTACATCCCTTTATACAAGATGTGAAACAGTCTCTTTATATTTTCTCCGTAAATTGTTTCCCCAAAATTAACAAAAGTTCAAAATTTTTCTAAAATTCTCTTGTGAATTTGATATTTATTTCAATTGAAAATCAAAAATAACCGTTTTAATTCCGGTTCCTTGCAAACTCAAAATCAATTTTTTCATCGAAGTAAAAACTTTTATTCAAATTCCTTCTTCCAAACAATCAATCGTAGCAAGTTTATAGCCGCTAGATATTCTCACGAATTTATAAAAATGATCAATCTGTTGGTTATATTTTCAAAATATTTATATCTTCCAAAGATTTCGCAATCCTACTGAGCTATAAATAATATGTGCAGACAAACTTTTAAAGAATTAAATATAAATAAAATTTAAAAAACTTGGTGTGGTGTCATGGGATGACCCCAAGATATTGATTCAATTAAAAATCATAAATAAATAAATAAAAATGCAAATAAAAAAATAATATATTACATGTTTTTTATTTAACAATAAATTAAAGTTTACAAATAAAAAATAAGAAATAAAAAAAAAGCTTTAAAACGTACACTATAACACTACACATAAAAGTAATAAATCAAAAATGATCAAATGCTCATAATAATACTAGGCCAGTACGTTTCGGCGCACTAGTTCGAAAAATAATCGACTTTTAACTTCAAAAACATAATTTATTTTACTAAATTATGGAGTTCTTAAAAGCATTTAAGATATAGTTATTAGCAGAAACTCATACAATCAATACTCTTTAATTTAATAACCGCCCTTTTTATACCATGTATATATGAAATATATCATAGTATATCAAGTTTAGTCCCAAGTTTGTAACGCTTCAAATTATTTATGCTACGAAAAAATTTGGTATTGGTATTCATAGAATCATCTAATTAGTCCATTTTCGGTCGTCCGTCCGTCGTGTGTGACATGTATTATATGTGTAATGTGGTAGAGTAATCATCACTGTCTATATATGATATTTCAACAATTAACTCAGTCAATTGTTTGTTTTCACTTGTTTATATTCTTTTTATAGTACGTACTTGATGAAGAATTAAATCAATTCGAAATGTCACGGATTAGTTATTGAAATAAATACCACGATACTCGAAATAAAATCAATAATTTGTACCAGTTTTATTCTACGACCATTTTTCTTCCGAAACACAATGAAAAGGATAATTATACATTTCCAGATCGAATATTAATAATGAATTATCGAGTTTAGTCAATTAATCCCATTAACAATAATTGTCAAACTGCCGCTGTCGTGCAATCTCGTAATCTCTCTGTTCCAAATTTATGATCTTGTTATGCTTTTTAACAACAAAATTTTTCGAAGAAAAGCTGTTGTTGGATTCCTTCAAAACAAAAAGACAATTTCGACGGTGCCTCTAAAACATGTTACCCGCAAAGTTTTTACTGTGATACACTAATACATGCTCGACTATATTGCAACTTATAAGAATAAATAAGAATAATTTTCAAAGCTTCTTTTTATACTCAGAGTCAATACAGGAAATTTAATTTAAAATTTACTTATCGTAGTTAATAAATCACAGTTTAAAAAATATCAAAAGACATATCTTTTTCTTCTCTTTTTATACACTGGCATAATATTTTTTTAATATCAAAAAATGTTTTATTCAATTTAATACCAAATGTTTTATTAAATTTATTATCCATGGCTCATAATGTTTTTAATAATATTTATTTACAAAACTGCAGGCCTGCAGCGGGGTTTGAATTTATGAAATACTGTTTTGGTAGTTAATAAATAAATTTTAAAACGTTAAAAAACTAAATTACAATAGGGAATATTCATGAATTTTAAATTTGGTTCAAATATTTTTCTTCCTTAACTTTAATGACTGGACATTTCAACTAAATCATTATTTTAGAAATTAATATCTTTTTAATTACTTAAAATTAATTAATAAAAGTACAAATTCAGTGAGGGCATTTAAAAATTTCTAAAACAGAAATTCAAATTTTTATACGGACGTGACATCATAGTACAGGCTTGTCAAATTTGTTGACATACTGTATGGTATGTATTACTTACATTTTATATGGTATTTCAGTAAACTATACTATTCTACGGCTTTTTATTAGAAAACTTAATAATAACGAGGGTAAATTCTGTGTTGTAAATTCATTTTTTTCAAGTGTAAATTTTTTTACACTTAATTACAGCATTTTGAATTTGAAGCATTATTTATATTTTTTACTTTTTTATAACGGTGTAAACAATAAATTAAAAATATAAAAAAATGCATGTATATTTCCTATTGGTTCTAAAGCCTGATTGATATATTTAACAGTTAAAGGACTGTTTTTGGGTGATGCTAGTATCTAATGGCACTCGTGAATCTAAAATATGTGAAGTCTTAGAAAGTTTTCTTCGTTATAACAAATTATATTAAAATTGTACGGTTTTTCTATGCACTTAAGTTCCATGGGAACTAATAATTTCACATCTTGCAAATCATTTATAGAAGTGTAACATTATAAAACCACAAATATGTTCTCTGTAAATATTATATTGACAAAAAAAAAACCAGCTGATAAATTGGAAGAAAGATTTATTGATTTTTTTACAACTTTACTTATGTTGAAGTGTTGAGTTGAAGTATTGAAAATCTAAATTGTTTTTAATACAATCATATTTCCCATCACTCCCATCGAATTCGTATACTGGGACCAAAAATTCAAAATGTTCAACATACAGTATATGTATTGACATTCAGATTGCTGTCTGTATGCACGAAAGTGCATTTTTTCCGTTATCGTAAATCGAAACTCGAATTTGCACCAATCAATGCGTAATGACATCAAGATAAGCTGAAAATATTGACAAAAACGGTGCATAGAAATTGGTGCGTTGGAAGGAAGGAAAAAAAACGTTTTTAGTGCTATTTAATTCATAAAGATGTTTTTTACTAACTTTACCAATTTTGCATACATACTTAAACTATTTGCTATAAAATTGAACAGACAATCATAAGATCCCGTGTATTTTTTCATTATGTTAATTAATTATATCTCTTAAATGGTACGGTAAACAAACTTGAATAAATTTTTTTTAAATAGTTGATAACTACGATTTTATTCGGTATAAAAATTGCATACACAAACAATACAATCAATAATTATCAAAATTATAATAATTGTTCTCTAAAACAATAAACTAATAAACTAGTTCATTTATTAGATAATTATTCAAAAAGTTAATTAAAAACTGATGTTAAATTATTTTTCAAAAGAGTGCCTGCTTACTTTAATATCTCCATAAAAGATGAAGTTACTTCTAGTCCAGTCGACAGATTGAAAAAAGTGAGTCTAGATGAAAAAATGTCGGAATGTACTGAAACTTTGGGATGTTGTTTAGAGATAATTAATTAACATTTTCTCAACTTTTGGACCTCAAGAAATATGCGAGAAGTGAGGGAGAATTACAAATTCATCTCCATACTTTTTTGTAGAATGTTTAATTTTGACCGTTCAAACATATTTGTATGTTTCTTATTCGCAAAATTCTACCTTATTTCTTCTGTTATACCCAAATTATGATGAAATGTTTTTGTAATTATGGCAAATATAAAGCTACGTCTCATGTACCTAACCGGGGGTCACAAGTCACTTCAAATCTTCCTCTACAAATAAAATACAAGTTTGATTCACTAAATGTAGACGCCATCTTCGGTCACATTTTACGCGAGCACGGATTCACTAGGCTTTTTACATAAATGTATAAGGACGCTTTTCCATAAGACGAAAGGGAAAAAAAGCTAGTAAGAAAAAAACAGGAAGAAAGTAGAAAATATTCCAGGCCTCCGTCCTCTTTTCGCACAGGGTACTCGTGATCCAAAACGTAAGAAAATGTTATTTAACCATTCTTGAACAACATTCAAAATTTCCGACCTTTATCTATCTGAAAATACCTATCAACTGGACTATTCTTAGAGGTACTACCTTTACACTATAGGAGACTGAAATGGCTAAGTAAGTATAGTTACCCACAATAACGATTCGATTTTATGTTTTAAAAGTAATGCTTTTCAATGTTATAATTTATTACCACCAAACTAATTGAAGTGTTTTGTAAATAATAATAATTGTATACAGACTATGTCATTCATAATATAATTAAATAAACTTGTACAAGGTGGCTCTTCAAAAAAAACGAACTTATAAATACGAAAATTTTTTTATAATTATTCGACCATAAATCTGAATTATAATATTTTTATACCATGTATATATGAAATATACATAGTATATTAAGTTTAGTCCCAAGTTTGTAATGCTTAAAAATGATGATGCTACGAAAAAAATTTTGGTATAGGTAAATCGATCGGAAATCGATCCGAAATATCGTTTTTTTCGAAAATTACTCGGCCAATCGCCAAATAAATCGATTTTTGAATTTCTTGGGTCAAAATTACCTTATAAACTGAGTTTCATCAAATTCCGAAACAAATAATTTTTTACGATTTTTTCGAATTTTTCTAAGGGGTACCCCTTGAAAAAATTGCAAAAAATCGATACAAATTTATCGTCTCCAATTTCGATAAAACTCTGTATATAAGGTAATTTTGACCCAAAAAATACAAAAATCGGTTTCATCTAACGATTGGGCGAATAATTCTCGAGATAATACCGGAAATCGATCCGAAATATCGTTTTTTTCGAAAGTTACTCGGCCAATCGCCAAATAAACTCGATTTTTGAATTTCTTGGGTCAAAATTACCTTATAAACTGAGTTTCATCAAATTCCGAAACAAATAATTTTTTACGATTGTTTCGAATTTTTCTAAGGAAAAAATTGCAAAAAATCGATACAAATTTATCGTCTCCAATTTCGATAAAACTCTGTATATAAGGTAATTTTGACCCAAAAAATACAAAAATCGGTTCGGACAAACATCTTGATAAAAAGATACGATTTTATTGATTCAAATCATCGGATTGGATTAAGATCCAATTTAAGATAAAAACAAGTAAAAACAAATAATTGACTGAGTTAATTGTTGAAATACCATGAATAGACAGTGTTAATTACTTTATCACATTACACATACATACATGTCACACTTGCATAACTGATATCCCCATATAATACATACTATACAATTTTCGCCTAATATGCACCCTCACGGATAAACAGTGATGTTTACGAAAAAATGTTGTTTACAAACAAAAGTTGGTTATTTTTTTATAAGGAATATTTTTACATTTAAACTACTGTTCTATCTCTAACGATTTACAAGATGGGTCCTACGGACCCAAGACTCAATTGACCTATGTTGCTCATTTACGAAATCGACCTCACTTTTTACGTCCTGAGTAGGCTGTAAAAATTTTAGCTTGATATCTTATTTTGTTTTGAAGTTATCGTGTTGACAGACAGCCGGACAGATAACCGAAAATGGACTAATTAGGTGATTTTATAAACAAATTTACCAAAATTTTGTTCGTAGCATCAATACTTTTAAGCGTTACAAACTTGGGACGAAACTTAGTATACCTAGCATATTACATATATGTATGGTATAATAAATAATGAGAATAAGTTTGAAATATTTAAGCCACTATTTTTTTGTCTGCGATAATCTCTTTAAAATATGAATATTGGAAAAAGTTTAAAATAAATATCAATATTAAAAATTAAATAGGAAGATTTTTTTTCAGAAACAAAATATAATAAATTTTAATGTTTTGAAATTTATTTTAACTTACGAGAAATTCAATAATTTTTTTGAGTGCTGGAAAGATTTTTAACGTCAGCTGTCATTTCTTGTGGCTACCAAAGGGTTACATCTAGAAAAAAGTAAGCAAGCTTACAGATTCTCAATTTCTTGGAAATTTTCGAAATAAAAATATTCAGAGAGAAAAGTTTTGGTTTTATCAACGATTTAAACTTTAAGAAGAGAGAAAAATAAATTCTGTATAGAATTTTTAATCACTACATAGTATAAAACAAAGTCGCTTTTTCTGCCCCTATGTCCCTATGTCCCTTTGTACGCTTAAATCTTTGAAACTACGCAACGGATTTTGATGCGGTTTTTTTTAATAGATAGAGTGATTCAAGAGGAAGGTTTTTACGTATAATACATCCATATTAAGTAGAGTAAGGGGTTGAAATAGGGGTTGAAAGGGATATGCTTCAAAAACTAAAAAAGTTGTGCATCGATTAAGCTCAAATATTGACACGATATACAACCAGTTTCAAAGATCTATTGTTTTTATCTAATTTTAACCTTCGGAGGGTAGAAAGGTGTAGCGAGAAAGTGGGAAGGAATTATCGAATATTTACAAATATACTTAAGTGGGGTATAAAAGAGCATGACGTGTACATTACAAAACTGTTATCCCACGCAAGGAAATGTGGAGGGAGGGGTGCAAGTGGGGATGTTTCCCAGCAAAGCGGGTAGTTCACAGCTAGTATTTGTATAGAATATTTTAATAGTTTTTTTGCAAATATTTTCACGAATGTAAATAGTATGTCAGTTTTAGTTATAAAGTTTAAGACATCTCCAACAATCAAACTACAAATAAATATATTAAACAAGTTGAAAATAAACGTTCTTAAAGTACCAACACCATTAGACAAGCACAAAGCATATTGAATAATGAAATAATGTGTTCATACATTTACTTTATAAATATGTAAATATTTATTTCAAAAAATGTTTTTGAAGCATTATTATTATTAATATTATATTAAACACATAATTTTTTACCTTACAGGCTTTAATATACTAAATGGGAGAGTAATGTACCTTGGATTATTATAATACCTATTTAAAAGACATTTACTGAGACTCCGCCTTTCATCCATCCGCCCGCCCGCCTGTCAGGTGCGAGTTGAATTTGCGCATGAAGGCCTTTTTTTTCTTTTACTATAGTATTAAATGAAAAGGACATAGTCATATATATATATCTTGCACGATGTTACACTTCTCACACAGGAATTCCAACTCGAACTTGACTGTTGTTAAAACTTGTTAATTTTTTATCACCCCTTGCCACTTTGAACCGAAGATTGAAAAGGTGAGAATTTTTATCGCTAAATTTTATATAAAGTTTAGAAGCGTACCAAAATTATTTTACAACTTTGTTAAGAACACTCGAAAGCTTGTTTGTTTCTCATGAAAATGAGCTATAAAAATTCCCGTACGAGCTTTTTGGCCAATATATTTACTTAACAAACAAAATTGATACATCTGGGTTTAAAATCCTGTATCTTCTGAAACAATCATCGCACTTTGAATTCAAATTCAATGATTTTTCACAGAGAAACAGCTATTTGAAATTAAAGTGAAATTTTGTTCCTTTAAAAATTTGGTTGTGTATATAATAACAATGGAAATAGCCTCTTTTTATCTTATCTGATATAATTAAACGAGCAATTCGAAAATTAGTATGCAGAGTGTTTTTGAAAATCGATCTAGCTGGGTTTCATTTTTAGAAAACGTCGTTTTATCCGTGTTTTCAGGAAACTAATTACTTCATTGACTAAAGATCAGGACTCCACATGATAATTTACAGATGCGTTTTTTCTTTGCCCCTACATGTGATTTAAAACGCAAAACTTTTTACTTTTTGTTTTAAAAAAAATAAATAAATAAATAAATAAAAAACGAAAGCACATAGACGATCCGTCTCTTCGTTGCCTATCCTTAAACTTTAAAAACTAAACTTTATCTTCATATACTTAGTTGTATCTGATAGAGAAAGTACATATCCTCCAAGAAGCTAAAGGATGATCTAAGGTACATTGTCAACAAGGTAAAACACTTTACCATACTATATGCATAAATTTATGAATAATATTATGAAGTTTTTGACTCTTTGAATAATAAATATTCATAATCTTAAGACATCTTTGCTGATTTAAAAAAAGTTTTTTTTTTTCATTTTGTAGTATGTCTGAGTTTTGCGATTAAGTTAATTTAAAGATGAAATATGTTAATTGATGTATATTTTCATATTATAAGTCTGCCATCAAGTATCAAAAATTCAATTATAAAATGATATTTACCGACATGATTCACGTGAAACATCTTATGTGAATCAACGAGGATTTAAAAAATGGTTAAAGTGCTATCTTTTTTTAAACACTTTCAACAAGCTCAGACACAGACTTGATCAATTTGTGTTCGGTTATAGTTTATTATTTTCTTCAAAAATCTTAATTTTTTGTAAAAGAGAATAGTTTCCACTTTCCAACTCAGTGGGCTATAAATTTAGTGGACCACACTTTTTTCTGTTAAGTGGAATCTCACTTTTGGCATTTCAGATAACTAGTAAAAAACTGTTTGGGTCAGAGACATTACATATTATAAACGGTCAGATACCCAAATTTAGTTTTTTTTTGGCCAAAACTTGAAAACTTGATCAATTACAACCTAATTATGATACCTCTCTGTTTTGATAGTTCTCGAACAACAAGTTTACCCCCTGGCACTTGACGAGATGGGTACCTTACACGTTCTTAAAAATTCTGAGGCATGTTGTAAAGAATGCTTTAAAAACTTAGCATTTACGGCTTTTTTATAGTTACCAATTTTTTCAGAAAATTCTTTAATCGGTTTCCTCTTGCAATTTCTATACTTATCAAGATATTTACGATATTCCTGTTCCAAATGCTTGTTTACATTGAATTGTTCCTAGTTGTTTTAAAGGTTACAAGGTCTATGATTTAAATTAAGATGCGAACATTTAAATTGTTTTTCTCAGAAATCGGAAGATTACCATATCATTAGAAGTCGCTACAAGTCGTTAAATGATAACTTTGGTCATCATTTTGAACCATAAATTATAGATTTCTGTAAAAATTTAAAATAGTAAATGTCATAAATTTCATGGCCATTTTACAGTTAAAAAAATTAAAAACTGCATATAGTTTAGCTGTGTAAAACAATCCCTTCGAGTTTTATGGAAGGGGCATAAATGAGATCAAGAAAGGTGGAGGCTATAAAGCAGTAGTTTTTACTTTAAAGCCCAGTGAAGCGAGCGGATATCAAGCTAGTTGTAATATAATATCCTTAGCATGTATAAACAAATAAAGAATTTTCAGATACTATAACGAGACAACAACCTTAATATATGACTAGGTGTCACAACCACACACATATCAAAACTCTAATAAAAATGTTTAAGGTATATTAAACACACAAAGTTCAAAATTTTTAACTATAGTCAATAAACCGTTAACGTGCGTCTAATGATTTACTGCTAGCGTACATCAAAAGATTATATTTTATTTATCTTATTTATATTATTTGTTTATATGTTTTGTATACTCTCATGGATAATTAAAAATTTTAAAACTTACAAATATAGGTAAAACTGTTTTACACTCACATATCACACACCTTAAACTTTAACATAAAAAAATTTTTTTAACTCATAAAGTTGTTTATCTTATGTAATTAATTTACCTGCCATATAGTCCACGTTTTTCTTTAGATCATGGTTCATACAACACTTTATGCGATGAACTAAGCAATGGTAATTCAGATATTGAACCATACGATTCAATTCTCAGTAAAGGGATTGGTGATTTAATTCTCCTCGCAAGATTTTTTTATCACTTAGGCCAGACGATACAGTATACCTGTTATCCTACATTACATACACGCTACGGTAAACCGGTAGATTTTAAACTCAGTCGCGAGATGTAGTCGGTTTATTAGTGTCAACAGAATCTAAAACTCAAAGTTTAGTATAAGGATTGGCTCACAAAAAAAAAATGAATACAATCATACAAGGTAACTAAAAAAGTTAAATTGATGGCCTACAAATTACCGTAATCATTTGTAGATGAATAAAAAAGTCGACCAAAAACTGTTGTCACACGTAACTCCCCTAATACAAAAGAAAAATACAGTTACTTCTATTCTCTCCAGACTGAGAGTTTTTTTGAGATTCCTTACAAGAGGTTGATCGAACACTCTCTATTCAAGGAACTAGCGACAGATTATCTAAATATTGCACAAGCGTGTCGGAGTGACTCACACACACGCACAATTTATCTGTACAGGAGATCTGTGCAGATGTCCGGAACGCGTCACGGAACGTGTATGCTGGGTCAAAATGTCAGTATAAAAGGAAGGATTAATATTCATTGACCCATTCGATTGAATTCCTAGTAAATGAATCAGTGATTTGATTCTTCTAACAAACTGTCACTTAATTCCAAAAAAAAAAAGAAAAAAGAAGCTGGTTTAATCTTCTGACTCTTTTTCTATTCTTGTTAGAAGCGATATTAGAATGAATATGAATTTATTAAACGATAAATTTAGAAAGCTTTTATTTACGTGAAAATTACAAAAAATTTCATTTACTCTAGCATGTAAATAGCAACAGTGCAACATTATTTTTATCGACAAACGATTTCTAAAAGCAATATTCATAATGTTTTCTAAATTGATAATAAATCATGTCGTTTTCTATATTGATAATAAATAAACATTTACTTATAGGTACAATTTTATTTTTAATGAAATAATAAATATTTCATTGATGCATTTCTCAAACAAACTATACGACCTGAACTTTTCATGTACAATTTAATTCTTTATCTTGTGTGTGTATATTATGCAAAAGGTTTTCCATTAGCATTGTCTGAACTTTAAACTTAAATCAAAGAACTTGGGATATATCATAAAATTTTTTATATTTGCAAGAGTATTTTATGGAAAATTTTGTGATGTATAGTATATCTATCAAAGACAACTGGCAGCTTCGCTAGGAGGCGTGTATTCAAAAAGTACAAGTTTATTTGAAAGATTCCAACCAAGCAACCAATAGGCGCTACAGCCCGGGGTGTGCTTTGGGCTTTGGCCTTTTCGACCACTTACCTCCAGATAACCCTTGATAGCAGATCCCTATCCAGTGACTCGCTGAAACCAAGTTGTCGATCAACTTCAGTGTCGAAAACTTGGTCCAACCATCTGAGTCGAGGCCTTCCTCTTCCTTGTGTGGCGTAAACTTTGGCATGCAATATTTTCTGGGGCATCCTTCCTTCCTCCATTCTTTGCACATGTCCGAACCATCTGAGCCTCTGTAATTTAATGAACTTCTTCTCTCTTCAGAATCTCCTGAATTTCTCTGTTGGTTAGGATGCGCTATTCTTCCTCGCTCACTCGGATTGCACCATATACCCTTCTTATTATTTTTCTTTCAAATCTTATTTTTTCCTGGTCTTCATGTGTCAGAGTTCAACTATCACTGTCATATGTTATGATGGGTCGAATCAGGGTATAGTAAATGATCATTTGGAAGATTATTTTATGTAAAATTTTGTGATGTATAGTAAACCGATAAAAGACAACGCGTAGCTTCGCTGAGAGGCCCGTATTTTAAATGTACAATTTTTCGATCACTCGATCTAAATTTGGTTTGACATCCCTCATTTCGATAGCTTTACTAAAATATTTGATTTAATATTACTGATCAAACGATGAAAAGTCGACCGTATTGACGGTATGAGACTGTATTTCACATTATATTATTATTAATTTTGAGATAAGAAACACAAATTGTTTAAGTTAAAAGTTCGGACACGTTTAATGGGAAACCTTTTATATGTATGTTTGTTCATGATTCTTCTTCTTCAAACTTTCCATAAAATAATCATATCAAAAGTTGTTTAAACCAAATATAGTTAATTTAAGGTGTAAATTCTACAGAAACATTAAAACTTCTTTTAGTATGTATAATGTAATAATAATCCTATCCAAACAAGCATCATTAACTTTTATAATCCAGGAAGTATATTTTATAAACGTAAATATTCGGTCCTTAAAACCAAATTAAAAAGTAATTTTGAGTTTGGTACATTAATAATACAATACTTCGATTCTTGTTAAAAATATATACATATTTAAAAAAAGACTGCAAAAAATATGAACTAAAAAGATGAAAGCAAAGCATAAATTTGATACTGCAGCACTCAGAAATGAATATGTTTCAATTTCAAATAACAGAAAGTTTTAAAAATATTTTAAAACTTTATTTACTCCCATGGGCCAACGCCGACAGATGAAATTTAAGGTCGATCGGTTATTAAGACAATATATAGATAATAATCTGAATTTTTGATATTTGTACATGTGTAAATTACTACTCCATCTTCTATAGATTACATTACGTTAAAATTTAAAAAAGATAGTCTTCCGAAAAAATGAAAATGATCCCAAAAAATTTTTAATTATATTTATCAATTAATCATCCTTTTATACTTGAAATTAACTATCAAAGTCAGTGTTCTTACCAAAAAAAGTTGTTCATTTTTATACAAACTTCTTAATTTTGGTATGATTTTAAAGCTTAAACTTGAGAAATATTGATAAACGTTTTTTATGTAAATAGTTACATTTTTAAAAGCACTTATTGACTAAGACCCAAAATTTTTTACGACTTCTTCATATGTACAAAGGGCCACCATGTATAAAGGGCTATTTTTAATAATTAATTTATCGTAAAACGTAAAGAGAATCGACGTATTAAATACTCATTAATTGACGCAATCAAAACTCCTTAAGAATTTTGTTAATATCTTAATTTGAAGGATAAAACATTCACGAAAATTTTCTTCCACAAAGATGGGTGATTTACGTAAATCCTATTACTACTATTTAAATAAATTTAGAGTGTACTGTAAAAGACTATTTTAACTTGCTTTGGAAGGTTTTTAGGGTGAACTTTTTGTTTAAGTCATTCTAATCTGTTTTTTTTTTCTGAACTGAACAATTGATATTTTTGCTATAAGTTTAGCAGCAATTCAGAACGTTTGGACCCCGTTGAGTGCCTCGCTGTTTTATTACTTGCTGTCAAAGTACTTCCGGCTGTGGTGACTTCTTTTATAACTAATCAAGCTTTAATGAAACTGATAAAAACTTGCTGAATTCTGGCTTTCAAATATCAATTTCATAAACTTGTTTTATTATAAGTGATGATAGATGCTTATTTAAAAAAAAAAAAACTCTTATCATGTTAACAAGTTAAAGAACAATCTTTAATAATTCTGATTGAATTTTTAAAAATTTTTTTTGCTCATTACATGGAATTCAACAACACAATAAGTACATAAATTATGTTGCATTAGAGCATAATATTATGATTTCTAAGTAAAATTCTATATTATATTGAAAGTAAAAACAATAATAATCTTATCTAATTTATTCTATCTTCGTGAGTAGGTTATGTTAACGATTTTCTTGATTGAATAATAAAATTAATTCATTTTATTTTTATTTCTAAGTATTTTTCTAAGTAAATTAATTAAATTCAGTAATTTTTTTGTGATAATTAACAATAATATAGGATGTTCTTCTATGATATATTGTATTTTTTTTGTTTTATTTATGCATTATTAATTTATTTATAAATAAAGTTATTTTAAATTAAATATACCAGATGTCTTGTACCGTACATGTAAAGTTACAAGAATTTGAAATTTTCAACTTCATTGGAAAAATTATCTTTCCTACAAGACAAATTGAGAGTAGAATTTCTCTTGTATCATCTAGACTTGTACAATTTTTCTATCTTTTAGTACTTGTATTTTATAGATGACAGTTTTCTTGATGAAAAATACATTGAAAAATATCTTTTTTTGAACTTAAGTAGATAGATCGGTTAATGTATTTAGGTACTTAGTAAGAATTCGAGACAAAAAATTAAAAAGCTTTAGAAAACGTGTCCAAAATTGTTTTCTTCCAAAAACAGCAATGAACAGAATGAATCAAAAGTTCTTCGATTATTTACCATTCTTTCGTATATTTTTCGAAGCTGGGTTCTCAATCAGTAAAGTAGTGTGACACTCAGTTTTAGTTCAAGATTAAAAAAAATAATCAGTTTCTTAAGTGTAGTTTGGTAGATATTTCGAAAGCTCTATAATATAAAAATAATCGATATAAATGTTAAAAACATTTCAACCTTTTAAAAGTCCGGATCTTTGCAACTGTCCTTAAACTTCCATCTTAAACTTAAACCTCTGTAATCAATTAGTTTATATCAGACTTATTTTAAAATTGACGCTTTGCCATAAACCTCGAAATTTGTAATATATCTATGAGAATTTAAATTTATAGACAAAAATAAGTCAGTCTTAGTGATAAATGTTATCAGAAAGATTTACCTACGGTCAGTTCTTGGATCATCGGGTAACCAACTATTTATAACAAAGGCATTACTATTGACTGTGACATACAGTAAGTATATGAAAACATTCCCAGGATATTCTATCATTAGCAAAAACAACATCCGTTTCTTGCAGAAATGTTTTTTAACAAATATTTTTTTTAAATGCTAATTACAAAAAACAGCAATGTTCATTTAACATCCATACGTTATTATTAATTATCAATAAAGTATTAATTATTATTGAATATATTATTATTTATTTTATGAATGACAATGATTGTAAGATCTGCCTATTTATCTGACTATTGACTATTTCATATACATCTCTAACTACTTGGATGATGACTACTTGGTAGTCGAAAATACGTATTTTAAAAATACAAAAAACTGATCTAGGAATTGGGGCAAAAATCGAAATTTATTTCGACATATCCTAGAGTTCTCATTTATTATCTTCGATAATATTTACATCTCTAACTGTTTTGTAAAATTGTAAATATGCAATTCATTATTATTTTTTACTCATGTAGAATAAGTACTCTCTTTCCGCACTATAGACTGTGCGACCTATAATTACTTTATACGAAAAATGTCCAGAAAGAGAGAACACGTTCATAAATATAATAGTATGCCATTCTTTTGACAAATCGCAACCCTGAAAGTTGCTCACACTGATAGGTCAAGCAAGTCTGTAGATCCATCTGGTACTAATGTATCAATACATAGTGTAAAACGAAGTCGCTTCCCGCTGTCTGGACCTATCATGTCCCTATGTATTTTGATGTGGTTTTTTCTAATAAGTAGAGTGATTTAAGAGGAAGGTTTCTATGTATAATAAATGCATAATATAGTAGAGTAAGGTGTTCACATAGGGGTTGAAAGGTATGTGCTCCAAAAACTCAAAAAGTTGTGCATCAGTTTAGCTCAAATATTGACAAGATATACAACCAGTAGGGATGAATTATCGAATGTTTTCAAATATATATCCAAGTGAGGTAACAAATAAAAACGCATGATGTGTACATTACAAATGGTAACCCCTACGCAAGGTGATATGGGCGAAGAGGTGGAAGTGGGGATGTTGCCCAGCAAAGCGGGTAGTTCACAGCCAGTATTATATACAACATAGTAAAAAAACTATGCTGTGTAAAAACATAGACCGACAGGCAGACATAAATGCATAATTAAAGTTTTATTATTATATGAAACCAACATTACAGTCAGCTCCAACAAATCTCAGTTTCTTACATATTGGCAGACAATTCCGCATGGTCTGCCAATGCATGAAGGTCCTATGAAGCACATGCAGATTGATTATTACTGAAGTTGTAAAATCACTCTGACAATTAACAACTGATAGCACTTGTTGCATAATATACTATTACAAAGTTAATTACAAAGAATAAAGACGACATATTTGAATTATTATTCATTGTCAGGTCAATGTATTTAAATATTATGACTGGGCTGGAGCTATATGACTATAAAATGTACATAAATATTAGAAAATAATATGAAATAAAATATTGATTGGAGTGTTTTTAATAATTAACACGATTTGATTAGCTTGACCAGTATGTACATATGGATGAATGTAACGGAATCTTTCAAAGAAATTTTCTCTAACTTGTAGACGTCCGATTTACTTGAAAACTTGCAACTCTTATCAAGGACAGATGGCAATTACTCTGATCAGAAGTATAATCGATTGATACATTATTACTTCAATAATATTGAAATATTAACTGTACTAACAACGCAACGGTCATGGATTGTTGTAGCATTGGGACCCGCTCCTCATGTGGAAAGTCGAGAGGTTGTTCAAGTGTTATTGATGAATGTACACCTCGAATTGGGAATCAACGTCTAGAAAAAACTTCCTAGGATAAACTCTCACAGCAAAATATTTATATTTCAATTTTTGCATTAAAAAACTTATTTCAGATCAGATACTAGAAAAACCCTCTGGGAGAAATTCTCGCATCAAAATATTTATATTTCAATTTTTGAACATAAAATTGAGTTTTTTGATCGAAAATGTAAAAATCTGGAGTGTGATATTTTTGAATTTAGTCCTAATTTAATCCAAAAAATCTTCTAGAGCCAATCACGGAGATTATAGATGTTTGGGGGGGGGGGTAGTTTAAGGGTTTACACACCGGAAAAACATTTTTCCAAAGCGGTGCTGTCCGGCAGATTCTCAACATTTTTCGGGTTATTAAATCGACTAATTTTATTTGATTATTTTCTCATTCGAATGTCGTCTTCAATGAACATTCTTTGAGAAGAAGTTTGTAAGATACAACCTAAATAACATCCTCCCAAATTGCCAACCATAAAGAATGACCATCAAATCTGGATATATAAGTAGAATGAATTTAAGAACACTTTTTGTTACACGCAGTACTAAGTATATGATGATAGTATGATAGATTTCATACATTCATTATATAACTCTTATAAATAATTTATACTTATTTTATACAATTGTTGATATAGTCATAAATAATGAATTTCTCATGAAGTAAATAATCTATTACTTACTATCTCATTTATCTAATAAACGTGTTTAATTCGTAATCAAAAATGCATTTGTGTAAATCAGCAATTGATAAATACCAATGTTTTATTCTAACAAGAGTTATGTGAGTATAGAAAAACTATGAATTACTTTGTTTAAATTTTTGGTTTCTTTACTAATTGGTATAAGAACTAGCAACGTCACGAAAAAGTTAATTTTGAGGCGCATAGTGGAGTATTTATATCAAATTTCTGGCCAAAATATAATGTTGGAATTTTATGCTCAAAATTGATTGTCTTCAAATATAATTCATTTTCTTCATCTAATTTTTTTAATTTCTTTTGCTTCTGAACAACTTTTTATCTTATCTATGGTTGTTTTTGTTTCCATGTGATTCTTTAATTATACGTTGCAAAGTTTCACCCGGAAACTGCTTGCAGTCTTCTTAATCTATCCTTATCTTAGTCTTTTTTCATAAACATATTAAGAAATACTTTCACTTTTGTCCGACAAAACCGGGCACATAAACAAAAAGCTTTGAGTATGATAAATTTAACGAAAAAAATAATTAACAGCAAATATGTATCACAAATATTTAATTATATTAATAGAAACATTAAAATTAAATGTTAGTTAATAAAGCACAAACCTTCGTCTTAAATTTTCAATATAAATCTTTACTTAATTTGCACTAACAAAAAACATAAATTGAATGACACGGTAAATCGAGAGCGGCAACAATTATAACATGCACTCGTAAGAGCAGGTAGATTTTGGCTTACAAAACAGGCGGTGCGCGTAGGTAACTCAAGTGACCTGTTTGTGATAGAGTGGTTATCTAACTACACCAAAAAACAATGGTATATTTCGAAAAATTTTACTCTTAATTTTCGTCTAATTTCCCCAAATACTACCAGAATCCATTCTCCAAATTTTAAATGTTAGTCTCAAATAAATTCATGAACTCATTTTTTAGGGAACGTCCTTATTCCTTAAGCTATATCAATTGCATATAAATACAACAACATAACAAACATTCAAAGATGACATATTTATTTCATTGCAACATTGCACAACAATAAAATTGTTCTTTCATTCAATTCAACAATTTAATTTTATATATTATACATAAAATGGAGTTAAGTTGCGCTTCTTGTTCTTTGATAAACGCAATAATAATCATACATCAACCAAAAATGTTGATGTAAATGTCCATACATTTTAATATAATATACAGGTTGTCTATTCAAACACGGAGGATAATTCCAAGAGTATTTCGACTCGAAATACGACTAAATATTGTCGAAATTTAGAAATATTTGCCTCTGGGCAAATCCTTATAACTCTTTCGTTGGCCTAGTACATTTCTAAAAATCTTACTAGGTAGGCTGGTAAGAGTGGCTGTCCTGGGGTGGGATACACTTAGTTCCTCTCTCCATCTAAGATTGGCCTTTATTAAGGTATCCTCTTTGAGGAGCAATTTACAGTTCGCAAATGGAACTCCTAAAAATTTTACTAAAAATCTGTAAAATTACTGCGGGTACACAGTTTTAATTCGGATTCTTACGAAAAATCCATTCATATGTTTATTCGTTTTCGACTCACTGATCTTTCTAATAATAATTTTTGGAGCATCTTTAGCCTAATGTTAAATCTAAACTGAAAATGAGATAAATTTGCGTCCCAAATCTCGGAAACATCGCGGATGGATTACCGAAAAAAGAATCAATCAAATAAATAAGAATCAATTGATTAAAGATGGGTCAATCTATTTCAAATAAACAAATTTTAGAAAATTGCTCCAGGATATAGCTTTTTGCACACAATTTTGAATGACTTCTTGAGCATTGAAAATCTCCAATGTCCAATCGTCAAATAGGCCCGATTTTTGCATTCTATGGGGTCAAATTTAATATATAAAGTGATTTGTGATCAAATAATTTTCCCTTTTGAGAAAATCACAAAAATTAATATTTCAGAGTCTTAGCAAGTATTTATGATAATTATAACACAAAGGGCAAGAGAAACATGTTCATTTAATGATATGGCGAGTATTTTAAGATATATTAACTAAAATGCAGCACAAAAAGCTTATATTTCGGAGAAATTATTGAAATAATCCAAACAATACTCATCGAATGGTTAAAAGATCTAGATTTTTATGGTTTGTAGATTCAAGTTAAACTTAATATTCCACAGACATCCAAATGATTTTGCGATTGGATAGTATATACCTGGATATCGATTAAAAAAATACTCCGTAAAATCAAGAGAGTTTAAGATTTTAGTTACTGTCTCGAAAACTATTCATTCACTTGTCAAAGAGCTCAGATTTTTATCTTTCTGATTACCAAAGTTTCGTCATTTCGTAAGTTCGTTCCTTTCTGTACATTTACTGTTTTGCTAACTTTTGATGGGTTACAATCGTAATGTTTGTTTATATATATTTGTTTGTTATGGATGCGCGTTTTCATGCAATAATAATAACGTTTATTTGTTGTGTAGGGTCAATTGTGTGCTATAAGAGCGGTTCCAAATTTGGTTATAACCAGTTGATTGCGACCATCAATGTTTTATACTGTTAACATTTCACTACTGAATATGGTCACTTTTATTATTATGATTATTATTATTATTATTAAATGTGTACTTTTGAAATTGTATCATTCGTTAAAACTTTTTTTTAAAAACTTGAAATTACCATTTTCTATTTTATTTTCTATCGAATTCTTTGATTCTATATCCCTATAATAACAACATTTTTGTGTATATTTGTTATTTGAGATTACATTTATTTATTGCATACAAGGAGCAACAAACGCATAAATATAAAAACCCGACTATTACGACTCATCTCCAGTAGATTCAATCAATTTATTAATAGGTTAGGATGTTGTATCATGAATCAAAACTATTATTTGTTTTGAGAATTTAAATATTAAACACCTATCGAAATAAACGTGTGCTTTATAGTACATGATAAGTGTCCAATGATCAAATATCATACTGAACCATGGTTCACACACTAATGTATCTAGGATCGCTCCACCAATTATAGCTCAGTTTGAAACAGGGAACATAGAAAGCTGTATATGTTTCTGTTACAAGCATCAATTTTTTGAGTACCCAGCAAGAACTACACCACATATTCTTCGCTTACCTATACTTGTTTTTACTTTTAATGCATTCACATTACCATGTATCAATGGTACAATATGTAATTAGATTCAAAGTACATGACTTTGCCTATTTGAAACTTTTTCTCCTCAAAATGTTACATTTATGTTTAAAACTGGTATGTTTAAAACTGATATAGTGATAACACACTTTTTTCTATTGAATGTACGGTGTTAAGTTTTCCGCGAACAACTATTAAAATTTGATGCTTCACATATATGAGCTTATATGAAAACGTGAAAAAGTATTTATTCTAAAAAGTTATGAATCTTAGTCGGATTTCAGGCTACAAAGTCGATTTACAAATTTAAATATGTAGAAATGGGTTTTTAATCCAAAGTTTTTTTGTTAAAAATGGAAAGATCATATATAAGTTTTAACAAATTTATTTTTTTTATTTTTCCTGATAATTTTAAAGTTACAGACAGTTTTAAAAGAACTTTTCAAAAGACAAACGAAAACGCCCGACAAAAAAAATGTTCGTAAAACATCGTTATGACGTAATAATGTTAATTGAATAGTATACACTGTATACAATTATTAATTAGCATTATGACGTTACGCGGTCTTTTACGAACAGTTTTTTTTTGAAAATCCCAATTATGGCAAATTCAACTTTGAAATGTTATTTTAAATTATTTCAAATCAAATTTTCAACGAGGTGCCAAAATTTTTCACGTCGGAGTTGGCTAATCTCTCTATTATTTGTGATATAAGATTAAGATAAGAAGAAATCGTTACAAATTGATCAGCGTATCAATCATATTATAATCCAAACACTTTTATAAATTAGTTAATAAATATAATTAATTATATTAATCAGTAATAGCTATATACTCGTATATACTATTTGATGTCGATAATTTAATATGTAAATCTAAAACCGTTACTAATACACTTTACAAGTAATACTTTTTTTATACTTATTAGTACCTACTTACTTGAGAAGGTCGTCAAGGTCGATTACACTCTATACTTTTGCCTATAACTTTCCTATAAGAATTTGGCATGGAATGACATATTATTGAAAAGACTTAAAAACAAAAGATGAAAAAGGAATACGCATATACATTTTTTATCCACATTTGCCCTTTTTGTCTAGGTTATTCGATTACCTAGACACGATAAAATCGATGAAATATATACTGCAATGATTAATTAGATATAGAAAATGAATTAAAAAGCCAAATTCGTTTAATTTTCTCCTTTTTTTTTAAAATTACAATTCAAGGGAATGGAAACTAATCGTCATATTCCTAAAATTCCGACAAAACATTCTCCAAATATTAACGTAATATGGTTTTGCTGTAGATTTTACGACCTTTTCGTGGCTTTAGCCATCCTTTTTCTGATTGGTACGGTCTTTTGATACAAAATTAACCCTGAAATAAATTAAATCGATAACACATGATTTTTTCAGTGTATTTCTCTAACTTTAATCAATTAAATACTTACCATATGTCTTTGTTTCAACTAGGTATATTAAAAATTGAGTTTCCCATGCGAAAACCAGTGCCTTAAAGTATAACTACGAAAACGGATTTAAAATAGGTTTCTGCAGGGATTTAATAAATTGACGAACTATTAAGAAACCATTAAATTTGAAACAAAACTGTTCAACTATGTGGATGAAGTGTTTCATAATAAAAACCACTCTTTAAACGATTCTAGCTATTCCATAAACCACTACTGTTTTTCTTAAGATTTACGCTTGACGTTATTAGTAATTTTCTTAATACACGAAATGAAAATCTTTTCTAAATTAGTATGACATTCGGAGCTAAATTTATATGCAATAGGAGCAAGTGAAATTTACAAAATTTAAAAAACCCAAATTTTTCGGGTACGAAACCCTAAACTCGCACTTGAAACATATCTAACAGCACTCTCCATTAAATTATCTTTTTCTTTAGAGCCTTTTCCAGACTGAACCGATCATGGTCTAATTTTTAGATGTACCGGAACTCTAAATTCGCACTTAAAGCATAGCTAATAACACTCTCCGTTAAATTACCTCTCAAACGAAACAAAAAAGATCAAAATCGGTTTATGCGTTTAAGCGCTACGCCATAAACAGACAGACAGATGGGCACAAACACATACCGGTGAGACTTATAACACCCCTTTTTTGGTTCGGAGGTTAAAAATAAATAAACATGTTTCATGATAACAGAAAGTTTAAAAAAAGGGAGTGATTCGGCCTTGGTAGCGGGCTTATCTAGTCAACTTTCCTCAATTTACTATTATTAATCTGCACTAGTTTTTATTTTGATAAAGTGTAACTTTTTTTTGTGATGTTCATGCTAAAAAAATAAGTAAACACAATAAAAAAAACTAATAAAATATTATAAATTTATAAATTATGGCTGTAATAATTAATGGTAATAAAATAAGCTATGCCCGTGGCTGGATATAAACTGTAAAGGTGTGTGTATCATCAATGTAATGCGTAAATTCTTGTGATAAACTTTTGACCTAGCTTTATGGTAAGTTATCAAAAGAAGGTCGATAGATTTTCTTTCTACCTGCCAACATCATAATTCAGGAAGAAAGACTAAAGATTGTTTTCCTATTAGAGACGAACATTTGTTTTTACACTTTTGTTTTTTGTTACCGGTTTTCTTTTGTAGAACTCGACCCAACTTTAGGACCAAACATGTCCGAATTCCTCAGATATTATGAGTTTAAAAAACAGGTTATTTTTCCTGCACTGCAAGAAAGAAACGAATAAACCCGATCCCAACACGTTAAAACGCTTTTGACGTTATCAAACACAAACCATTTTCAACCGAGTTTTAGGTGAAAACCGAAAATTTCATTAGAAGTATAAATTCAGTTAGTAATTTCTAAGCAATAAATAGATCTTTAATTGACCATAAGTTCAATAAAACTAGTTCACTGAAGAATGTTGCAGGAAAAATTCTTGCAATGAAAAAACTCCCCTCGTTGTTTTTAAACAAAAATTTAAATAAATTTAAAAAATAATAAAAAACCCGACCGCGTTAAATAGCGACTTTAACAGTCTGGACTTAAACACTCTATGTTAACTACTGGACTTGTTTTTTTCTTTTCAATTTTTATTTAACACAGTCCGGTTTTTTGATTTTTTGATTTTACCATTTTTAGTTAGAATTTTTAAATACCTACTCAATGCAACTCTACTTAACATAGTTCGCCAGCTCTCATTTTTATCTTTTTCACTAAATTACGCCTACTTGTTGCCATATTGAATTTTCATTACTATTACGTGTTTAGTAACACTCAAAATATTAAGACAAATTGATTGACGTAAGAATAATCAAAATCGACCCACGGGTTAGTCTCTAGAATGCCGCAAAGGATCAAACATACGTACATACATAGACTGGTAAACACATTACCCCTCCTTTGCGTTGCGCAGTCGAGTAAAAAGAAGGATAATGTTTGAAGATGAAATACTTCCTGTTGGATATCAAAGCAATTTATATGAGCCTCCCTCAGAGCAACTTTACTAAAGCTAATTAAGAGGAAATTCCTGGATAACTTTTCTGTAGAAAGAAAATTGAAACTGTCAATAGTATTCTATATAGCTCTGTAAATACAAGATTATTGAATTATTAAAAATCTCAATGTTCTGAAAAAAAAAATTTAGCCATGGAAAAGAAATCTTTGACTAGTAAAAGATTGTCATTGGAAATTATTTACTAGAATGATTTTATTGAGACAAAATTTCTTCCAAATGAATAGGCCTTTGTCCTGAAGCCGTTTTCAATATATCTTTCGCTAAACTTTGAAAATGCGCAAGAATTAGATAACAAGATCTGAAATCAAAATTAAAATCGATTGAGCAACATAAAAGCTATAAGCCATTAACTATTTTTTTTCTATCTTATTCTTGCATAACAACTTTTAATATGTCGTCTCTATGGTAATTGCAGGTTATGACGTCACCAAGTGTTATTTTCCTTTCTTTCTATTTGTACCTACATTTAAATCCTTCCTATTTTCGTAGTTATTGATGTTATCCCAAAATTGATTTCACACGATGTTTTGTATCGATAACGAACTTCCTTTGCAACAATAAAAATATATTATGACAAACGCCCATTCTTATCAATATTTTTTTAATCCTTAATTAATAAAATTTTTCTTTTGTTTTAGGTTTATTTGCCTAAGTTGCATCATGACAACAATATTAGCATTACCAAAACCAAAATCACTAAGTAATGCTGAAGTACTATCAAAACTTGGCTTAAAACGATTACGTGTCTCACCGAGTCATCATCGAAAACGTCTGGCTGTAGAATCACGACATCATCAAAGCTCTGACGATTCCCATATGTATGTTGTAAAACTACCACCAAATCCATACTACTATGTCAATCATAATCCAAATGCCGTTAGTGACACAGCTGAATCTGGTAAAAATGTTCCAGTCGGTTTTAAATCCAATGGTAAACCTGGTAAAATCTACCACTGGAATATACCAGTGTTGAAGAAAATTGTTACATCACAAAGTAGTCGATCACGATTGGACGATAGTTCAGTGCATAAATTGAAAAAATTACCAATGAAAGATTATGAAAAATTCGCTAATGAAGTTCATGATAAAATTACAAATGTAAATCGTAAATATCAAAAATCACCAACATATTATGCACCAGAAAGCGCAACCAAATCCAAGAAAGGTTCATTCCGGAAATATTTCGCTGGTAATGGTAAACCAAAATCATTTTATGTGATTGAAAAAAGTAAAAAACCACATTATCATCGATTATTTCCATGAAAATTAAATATTTTTAAAAAAAAGTTTTAATTTTTTTTTTTTTGAGTGAATGAAACAGACATTTTTTTGTAATTATAAGTAGAAATTTATGAGAAAAACCCACAAAATCACATATCATCAAAAACCACAACATCACATCACAATATTCATCAAAGCATCAGTTTAAGAAAAAAGCTCAATCTATAATTATTGATCATTAATTTATTTTAAATGTGGAATTTTAATAGTATTCCAGTTTTTTACTTACATTATAGAAAGATTGTTGGACAAAAGAACAAAGTTTACATTAAATGAATCATCTTATTTATTTTAAAATTAATTTATGTGACATGTTTCGACCTTCTCCGTTATTATATTGCATTTTTTCTAACGATTCAAAATTGTATACCGAAAAAAAGCTAACGAACACTGTAAAATTTTATCGGATAATTATTTGGCTAGTATGTAGCTGCAATGCAAAAGGGTTTCAGTAGGTGTTGTTGTAAGAAATAGATAGATTATTCTATTCGAAAACCATAGTAACTTACAACAATACTACTTAAATCTGCTCAAATGAATGAACTCTCATATACAAAATGATCCTCTCTTTTAATGGTCAGGTCGTTTCTTAGGTCACTGCTTTTTTTTTAGGATTAAAGCTTTCTTATGACTGCCATATTGGCTAATTAACGTCAGTTATAATTTTATTAACATTCAATGAGCTTTAGTAGATTTCAGCTAAAATTGTTTATAGTGGACAAAAAATTTAAGATATTTTGTTCAACTTTTATCCACCAATCATTTCTAAGGAACACAAAATATAAAATGGAAAAATTTGTCAACAATTATTAAATATTAGGTTCTCTAAAAAAATATATTTTTAAGTAAATAAAGTATTTATTTTATGGGAGCAAATATGTGAAATCAAGGTTTTTTTTATATCCGAAATTACTTCTTACAGCTAAATGTTTAGTGCAAGAAAGTAAAGGGCGATCAGATAAACGTTTTTAAACTGGAATAAAAACAAAACGGTATAAGATACAAGTTTATATTTAAAATGATTTTATATCCATAAATAAACACTTCTTAGGCGTGTAACGAGGCTATTTTCATTTTCAAATATACGATATATTTACTTTTTCATAATTTCATGAAAAAATTGGTGAAAGTCATTTTTTGTTAAATGGCTTGGTTAATAAGCAAAATTGCCACTTTGAAGTTAGGAATACTGTTTATTAATCATGTTTACATCCGCAAAATATAGCCAAAGTTTGGTGTGGTTTCCTGGAATAGAAGAGTAAATAGACTGTATTTAAAAAAAGAAAAAAAAAGAAACGTTGTTGTTACTTCTAAAGAAGTTCATTTACATGAAATCATTTTAAAATAAAAACGCTATGATCCAATGCTTAAAATAAATAAGAAATATCAATGATATCTCGTACCGTTTTACTTTATTTCAAATTAAAAATGTATAAACGCACTTCGATCACCCCATAATACCAATTTGAATTTGATATTAAAACTCAAAGCTCAACTTGATTCAAGCTTTAATGAAGTAATTTCGAAAGTAATTTTTTTTTTAAAGTAATTTATAGATAAAAACCTTGTAAATTTAATTTGTGGTTCGAGTTACGGAGTTTCAAAATGGTGCGAATTATCTTAAAATATTGTATAAAATATAAATATTTATAATTTCATATGCATTTATTATTATATTATTCAAATAAAACTCGCATAAAAATATTGCAATCAAAAAAAATTAAGTGTAAAAATGAACAACTTTATATATGTAATTGTATAAAAAAAATAGTGGAATATGTAAGTTGCGTCCCCGAAATCAATATAAACCAGGCCATGATGTAGACAACTTTAAGGTGTTTTCTTCTAAAATTGGGAAGTTAGATTTCGCTATGTATCAAGTAGTATACTGCAAATTTGGCGTTGTAAAGAAGTTATCATAAAATAATACGCGTACCGACCGACTTCGCTATAATTTCACCTTAACTTTGTCTTACATCATGGAACAGACCATACACTATTTATATGATTTAATTAAAGCTTTTGTTTATATTTGGATATCAAGTTCAAAAGAAAAGTGATTTATACGAATTTTCTCTGAAACTGAAATGTTTTTCAACGAATCAAAATAATATTGTAATAGATCCCTCAATATAAATTTATGTGCAAAATAAGTGAAAAATAAAAAACATTTATTTTAAGAAGTTTTTACTTTTTTCTTGTACTCCTGCAATTTATGAGTTACTAGGTGAACATTAACACAAGAGAGATCATAGTAATTAGTTGCAACTTTCCTGTGCTATTGGACGCAACTTTCATGCAACTGAAAAATAGGTACTGCGATGTTTGACTAAAAAGAAAGTGGGAAAATTAAATAAATATTTACAATTTTGTGTTATGACGTCATATTGCATGTGCATGTACAAGGTGTCATTTCTTATTCATTGAATATCTCGACCAATTTATCATAACTTAAATTTTTATAATCAGCAAGGTTTTATAGAGAATATCTTTTCGATAATTTATCATCAGCTTATTTATTCGGTAAGTTTAATTTCATAAAGAAGTTTACGTACAAAAAAATTCTAGAATATAAAACTTGAATTTTATATCTTAGAACTCTGATGCTAAATTGTAGTAGGTATATCATTTATTTCCTTCAATTTAGCTTATTTTTTAAGTTTTCGTAATACTAATCGAGAAATTGTTAAAATTAAGAACAAAATTTAACGTTGCTCTTGCTTTTCTTAGATTTCCTTCAGAAATACATAGTTTCTGTTTGATCCGAGGATTAAAAATTTCCTCTCAATTTCAAGTGTCAAAAGCAAACACACAAAATTTTAAGACCTCTAATTTATAGTCAAACCTCCTTTTTTTAGTTAATGAAACAGTCAGCCTTTTTCCCATGTCCCTCCCACAAACAAATCATTTATATTGTATTTGTTAACTATAACGAGCTTTATAGAAATATAAAATTTAGTTTTATAGTTTTTAATATAACAATGGAAAGTGTGTAGTACCTGGAATCAAAATTTACATTTTTATGTTACTTGTTTAATGCAATTTTTTAAAATATCACTTTAGATAACGTGTGAACCATGATAGAAGATCATAATATACCATGATTCACATCCTAATGTACCCAGAATCATTCCAATCGATTGTACCTTATTTGCAATTTAATCTAATGTACAGCCTCATAGAACGTATGTGATTGAAACATCGAAAACGTCCCTACTCTGAGCGACTAATATGAACTTACATTGGTATTTTTAATGAATCTCGATTAATGAGACTTATTTTTCTCCACTTTTACTACGTTAATCTGATATGGTGGTAGCCTCTAATAAAGGAGAAATTGAAAATTAGTGGATATATCTATTATCAAATACCCATGGTACAACACCGTTTCTTGACCAGAGGTACATTACGGTGTGTCTTTTTTAAAATTTAACTTCTCGACATCTTACGTTATGTTTCAAATTGTATATGAAATGACAAAATGCCCACCAATAAGTAATGATTTAGGAAAAATATGATTTAAACCGCACAAAAAAATAGTCAACTTGTAAATAAAAGAATAGATTAATGCAAATTTGTGTGCTTTGAAACACTAAAAAATGCTATTCTACTTTAACCGAAAACAAATACACATGGATAATTGTTCATTATGTTGCTTGCTTTCTGGTAATTAAACTTTGTCGTCATATAATTAAAGTATACTTATAGGCAGCAATATCTGTCGAAATATCAAGAATGAATCGAGGTAACTCTGGTACTACACCTTACCATATTAACTGCATCTTATATTTAAAAGAAAAGATTGCATATGAAAAAAAATAATGATTTATTATTGGTAATGTGCAAATATTGTTTAAGAATTTTATTATGTACACTTATCGATAAAGAAAATAAAACAACAATTAAGTCTAGCCCTGGCAATTTTATACTAATGGGTAGATGATATTGATTATACAAGATATCAATACATACACTTTTCTCATTCAACATAATATTGCTTGAAAATTTTTCGAAACATGAAAATTAATTAAGTGAGCATTTTATTTTTGTTTCATTTTCTATACCGATCAGTTTATATAACAATTTTTTTTTGAAATAATATCAGAGAAACAATTAAATACAAATTTAAAATATTTTTAATCAACATTGTTGTAATAATCAGTTCCAGTCAACCCATTGAAGCCCGCCATATGATGAGGGATCATTTTACCTAGTATAATTTTACACACAAAATAGGGATCATTTTAACATATAAAGCGAATCATTTTACCCGTAACGACAGATTTGAATATCATCATGAAAACTATCCTTAAAATTTATTAAACGCTTATCAAAATGTGTTATAATAATATTAAAAGTCAACAAAAGTCAAGAGTAAAAAAAACAGCCATCGAAAACTAACACAAAAAAATAAATTTTACTTTGAAATTTATCTTTCCATAGATCATAAACAGTAAAATTAATATTTTTGCTACGAAACACAAAATAGCGTCGCCATAAATCTTTGGTGAGCGATTAATTAATCACGTGGAAGCCATCTATCGATATATATACTAGATGACTATAATGGTTCACTAGAAACAGCAAGGGATCATTTTACTCTGAGGGCTCATTGTATAGCCCTTTCTCCTACTAGTGTCCGATCAACCTTAACATCGTGTTTAATTTCCTATTAGCTAACCTTCGTAATTCACTGATTAACATTTAAAAAAAAAAAAGACTTAAAGTAATCCAATTCCAATCGGTATACTTAAAATTTTAAAGAAACCTTTCACGTCGTTAAATTTATCTGAATTAAGAGATTACAACATTGTTGAACACAAATAAAACATAAAAAAACATACTATTTGTGTATTTATACAAATAAAACTAATTATTGTAATACCTAATTATTAACAATAAATAAAAATAATTATTATTTTATTCATTGTTTAATAATAATTATAAAAATTTATTATTATATTAATTAATAATTAATAAAGTCTGATTTGTATGGAAAATACTTTTATTGAATTAAAAACAAAAATAATAAAAAATAATTGTTGTAATTTTTGTATTTAGTAGTATTATTATTAATTATTATAATGCGAATTTATTACAATAAAGTCTTTTTTACATTTTTAATTAAGTGTTTTTGTTTTTTTTTTCTGAAGCCCATATCAGTCCGTAACAATATAAACGGGGTCGGAGGTGCGCGATAATTTACTGCCCCAATAAGCATTTCCCAGGTTCTATCTGATTTTATACACAAATTTCCAACGCTCTATCCCAATTAGGAGGGCCTATAAATAAACAAGAACCATAATAATAAGTTTTTTTTAAATGAGAATCTCTCCAATTTATACAGCTCTTACATATCCAACAATATTTTCGATCAAGACAAAACAAACAAAAAAAAAACTTTCAAACAAACAAAAATTAATTAAAATCGGATTATCCGTTTAAACAGACTAATACAACGTATAGCACTCCTTTTCTGTTATTTTGGAGATTAAAAATGGAAGATTGTGAAAAGAATTCTTTGCTCGGAAGCTAATTAAAAACAGGCTTGTAGTCGAAAATAATTTTAGTAAACTTTAAAGAATACAATTTCAATAATAAAAAACCTACCCAATTTATAATTCAAAAATTCAAGGACTGTGATTAGAAAATTGTATAAAGAATTGTTTTCAACAAAATGTTTTTAAATATAGGCAATTTTTTTACACAAATATATTGAAAGTAGACTAAATATATAAAAGAAGCCTATACTATATAAGCAATAAGACCTTTGAAAACTAGAAATACTAAACAATATGGACTTTGTCAAGGCAGAAATATGGCCGAAACTAATAATAGAGTAATCGGGGAAATGTCCCAAGGGTTTCTGGCAGAGGACTAAAGATCATTCAGAATTCGTCATTGTCGTACAGTCATCCGGACGTGTGCAAATCAGTTCTGATGTTCCTAACTGTGACTGTCTCTACTGTGACTGCGAACGCCGAGCGGGCTTCCTCTAAATTAAAGTTGATCAAAATCTTTTTGCGTAGCTCAATGAGTAGTTATAGTTTACTCAAAATTTGCAATTTAAAATTTTTTGGAAAAAATGTCAGCAAAAAAATTTAATTTTTTTAAATCGAAACACACTGTACAGTAGTTAAAAATGGATCAAACAATGAGTAATTACCATGACAACTATAAATATTTACATTTTAAATATTTACAAATCGAATATACTTTACAATATTACAATACCTTTATTATTTATTATTTTTATAAGGAGAGTGATTATCAAAGAAGCAAAATCTTTTCAAAATAATAATGGCATCGAAAATTCCTATGTTACAACCAAAATTAGTTTTTGGATTACAACCTGATATAAAAGGGAATGTACAGTTTGAATCAGATGAAGAAATTATATATCCAGTGGGAAATGTTTTGGCATTTCATAATTTCAATCATAACAGGCAAAAAATTATTAAGTTGGGCGATCGTACCCATCAGCCAATCAGTATGATTGTAATCAGTCCAAATAAGTAAGTATTAAAAATAAGTAGGTAGTTCATTAAACGTAGTATTTAACAGTCATTTCAAAATGATAAGAAATTTCTAGTGTTTAGCAACTTTTTCCTTTTCGGAAATTTGCATAGCCAAAAACTTTCCGTTCGACTCTTCATGAGAAGATAATTGAATCAAGAATCGTTTTGTCACAAGAACTCATGCTCTAATTTCCCGATTTTGCTGATTTTCGAATTAAAAATTTTACTCTAGAAGTCTAGAAAACACACTTTCAGCTTTCTATCTCTTATCGTTTATGAGTTATAGCAAACGGACGGACGAACAAACGAAATTGGACTAACTTAGATGAGTTTATAGATACCTTTAGCTATTTTTTATTCCTATCATTAAGTTCACCTTTTTTGTTAAAGAAAAGTTGTGGCACTCTGTGAAAAAGGTGATAAACCAATAATCACAATATACGATACTGGAACATTAAAAAAACGTAAGGTAATTGGTATACCAGCAGTTGGGCCTGAGATACCACAATCAAAAGAATTTATTACGGCACAATTTTCAATGGATTCAAAATATTTAATGGCTGTAACAGGTGAACCCGATTGGATGTTGTATTGTTATAATTGGGAAAAGGGTAAAACTGAATGTTTCTGTAAGGCATTAAATCCAAATGGAACTGGTAATGTTGTTCAAGTAAATATTTTCTTTCTTATTTAAAGAAAAAAGTATTCTTTTACTTACCTAAGTCTAAAAATTCGTAACGCTTAGAAATATTAATCATAGGAACAAAATTTGGTGCAAATGTTCATAAAACAATATAATTAGTCAAGTTCTACCAATCCGTCTATCAGTGTGCATGATATCTCAAAAACAAAAAGAGATATTGAGACCCATCAAAAAAGATTTTTAAATTTTAAAAGAAAGAAGAAAAAAAATTGTTTAAAAAAAATAAATAAAAAAACTTCCCCCTCCCTCTAAAAATGTTTTAGATAAAAATTAGTCCAAAAAAATTAATTTAAATCTTTGAAAATCTGGAAATGTCACGGTTTCTTTTTTAGTCAGACACCCTGATAAACCTAAGTTGACTTTATGACAACTCTGAGTCCCTGAAGGATCATCATAAAGATGCTTTGAATTCAAGTTTTGAAATGTTTTCTCAAAAAAGAAAAAAATTTATTCTTCTAATTATTTGCTTGTGTCAGGAAAAACCAGTTTCTCTTTAAAATAATATTATGAGAGTAATTTTTGTGCTTGATTTAACTATAGATATTTTTCCGTTTTAGCTTGTTTGTAATCCAACCGACCCAACAACAATTGGAATGGTGGGTAATCAATTATTACGTTTGTTAATGATCAATGAATCCGTATTTCGTCAATGGGGTTTCAGTAAAGCTGATTTATGGAACTTGACATGTTGTTGTTGGCTATCACAAGAAAGATTTTTAGCTGGTGCCATAGATGGGCAAATTCATTTTATTGAAAGTGGTGAATATAAGCTGTCGTTTCGTGCTATTGATACTGAAATATATAATTTTAAAGTGAAAGAGTAAGTGAAATAACATTTAGAAATAAAATTTAATTCGTGTTTTTTTACAAGTTCATACGTGCAGCTGGCGCAGAGTTTTCCCGCCACTATGCAGCTGACGTTTTTTTTTCATCTCCTTATACTATCAACTACCGCGTACTATAATTACCTAAATTTTTCTTCTTTTTTTATCACTTCCGCAACCTTTGAATCGCACACCTTCGCCGGTACGTAAGATAAATCTTGGTTCACCTATTATGCATTCGAGCAACTAAAATGCAACGCTACCTCCCGCACACATTGCAAGATAATAAAAGCTTGTAAAAAAATATTTTTGCAAGTGCTAATCCCAGGACTTATTACATACAAATACAAAGCGCCTGTTTAGCCTCTATGCTACACAACTTTGATTCAAAAATATTAGTAATATTGATATTTACTATCTGAGAAGTTAATGGCATGGATCATAAAATGAACAGCTTCTTCACAATATTATTCCTTTCTATGTTTAGAATCGAAGAACAACCATCAAAAGAAAGTTTACCACCAAAATCAAGCGGACATTCAAGCAAGCCAAGTATTGTATCCACTACGAACGCACTCGATTTTTTAATTGCGTTCAATAAAGGCTTTTGTTATGTGTGCCAACGAGGTGTAATACATTTATTTGAAAAATTATCACCATTTAAATATGTAAAACGGCATTTATACAAAGTACCTGAAATTACATTTCGTTCTGGTCCTGAATATGATCAAATGACAAAAATCCAATCGATTGCAATTAATCTATCGGAAGATCAATTACTTGTTACATGTTTACGTACACAAATTTATACAATTCGATTATGGGGTCCAGAAACAAATACGGTAAGAATTACTTGCATAAATATACATTTTTTTCTCAAACCGTAGAAATAAAATACGCCCAATGCAATCCCAAAAATAGACCATAACTTTATAATTATTTTTTCTTTGTATTTTTTAAGGATACCTATTTAGTACCTATGGGTGCATCATTACATCACGGTCCAATCTCACATGTTGCAATGTGTGCATGGAAACCAATATTTATCACATGTGGTGCTTTGGATCGTTCGCTACGTGTATGGAACTATGAACTAGAAAATTTATCATTTGTTAAAGAATACAACGAAGATATTCATAGTATTGCATTACATCCCACCGGATTATACGCCACTGTTGGATTCTCGGATAAATTACGTTATATGCTTGTACGAATTGATGATATTGAAGCGCAAAAAGAATTCCCGATACGATATTGTGATGAGTGTGCGTTCAGTTCAAATGGGCATATGTTTGCGGCAGTCAATGAAAATGTTATACAAATATTTTCAACAATTTCATTCGATAATTTATATAATTTAAAAGGTCACAATGCGAAGGTAAGCGATTAAATTCCAAGTTATAAATGGTAGGTAGATAACGTTAAAATAATGATAATTTCTCAATACACGAATAACCGGGAAAGCCTCCTTTTCTAGACACAGGAGTGTTGAAATTTAAAAAAATAGTATTTTTGTGTTTATAGTACCGAAACGGTTGTTAAAAAAAATGCTTCATGATTTAAAGTTATGGTCATAAATTACGAAAATCAGCGGGAAAAATTTGGGTTTTTTATAACCCAGTTTCAAAAAATCTATTATGCCACAGATTTCATTACAAATAAAATAACGTTAAGTATATTCTTTCATTTGAATGAAGTAACGTAACAAATTGTTTTCGAAACAGGATTATGGCACGTCCAATCTCCACCACTGGTTTTCGTAATTTATCACCATAAGCTTCAAACCATGTAAAATTCTTAGATCATACTGGTTGCCAAAATTTCAATTTTTAAGCACACGATTTGGTAATACTCCCAAAATGTCATTTTTCTCAAAATTTCAACTCCCGTATCTAGAAAAGAAGGTTTTCCGGCTATGAGTGTATTGAGAAATTATCATTATTTTAACGTCGTTAGGTACCATTTGCTGAAGTCCTGCTGTTATTCGATAATAAAATTAAGATAGCTAGCTTAAAACGTCGCAGTAGCAATAAAATCATACAACTATATAAAATTAGAAGTTCATTTTAACATTATTATAATGAAAGGGTGTATATCGAGATATATGTTTTTATCAAAAATTGTGGTACTGTCCGTAAAAATTTGGGAAAGTTAAATTTTCAAAATTACTAAATCCTTGATTTAAATTTTCAATAGTAATTTCCAGATCTTTGCACAAATAATTTTCAAAGTATTTCTATAACTTGAATTTTAGGTTTCCTCACTATCATGGTCATCATACGATTTGAAATTAAGTTCTTGCGGTATAGGAGGTGCCATTTATGAATGGGATTTGACTGAACCAGATCATGTAAAACGAAGCAGTGAATATATTACAAAATCAATTGTTTACAACGATTGTTCAATCGGAATGGATGGACATGGAACATATGCAGTTGGTGCAGATGGGAAGGTTTGTTTCCGCTTCATTTCTGATACAACTTATTTCATTAATTAGAAAAAGTAAATTAACGAGTAGTTTCTGAAATATTGACTAACATTTTATACGGGTGTGTTGACACCTTCTTCTTTCGATAAATACTTGTGTTTCAATCGCATAATCAATCAGATTTTCGTACCTATAGATAATTTCTGTTACAGCTAAAATACATACACAATTCTGTATGTGTTCGCGATATGCCTATATATGATGGAGAATTAACTAGCTTAGCTAAAGCACGATCCGAAAAATTAATGTTCATTACTGGTGGTCCTGGAATTATTTATTCGTTGGATTTCCCAATAAAAGATTCTGCTGAGACAGTGGACTACAATGATTATAAAATCCATAATGATACTGTAACCAAGGTAAGTTTAAAATAATTTTTAGTGGAAAGACAATTTAAATATGACATATTGGTCTAGGACCAAGCGTAGTATTTGACAATCATTTCAGAACGAGACGTTGTTGTTAAGGTCGTATCTGGATTTGTTTTCCCAAAATTTTCATAGGAAATTGTCAATCAGGGTGAGCTTGTCAATCAGGGTGATTGGATAATATTTGATTGTGCAGGAAGCGCTTATAAAAGCTAGTTTAATTGTCCTTCGTGAAATTGCTATTAAGCACGGCCGTTACTAGAATCTGTCAATTTTCCAAACATATTAGGGTACTATCGTTAGTCAAAAATAAATTATGAAATTTGAAAAAAGTTAAAATTTATGTAAAAAAAATGTTTCGAGTCATAAAAGCACATTTTTCTTTTAAAATATTAAAATTAAAAATCGTAATTTTTAAACTTATATCACGTGATCTAAAACGCGGGCAAGCCCTACTGTGATGTCATTTCGGTATGAGCCATAGACCTTACTTAGTTCAGTGTAGACAGCTGGATATAATATATCCATAGATAATAGGTACTTATATTTATTATAATCAGATGTCTATGAATATATCTGTCAAACTTATTTGTGTTATTTCGTATAATGATACCGATATATTACGTCATCAAATTTGATGCCCGCCTTTTTGACAGTTTAAAAAAGGTTTAAAATTTAATATAAGTTTTTGGCAAGAAAGCCAAATATTTTTTTATTTTTTTATGTACTTTTTCCGAAATAAATTTTTGGTGGCTTTTTATTAGCAAAATCAACATTTTGAGGTACTATTTCAAAAATAGTGGAATACCCTAACTACTATTAAAAGGTATGAAATCGTTTACATAATTTTTTATTTTGTCAAAAAAATATATCTCCTTCAGGACCCACAATAAAAATATTTAGCTAAGTTTATACAAAAATATTATTATTAATTAGGTAGACCGTTTTCGATTGCTTTGGTGATTTATGTAATATTATGACATACAGCTTACTTGATATTGGTGACAACATTTTACCATCAAATTTCTTTAAAATAGTTCATAGTGCAACGATTAATTAATGCAAAAATTAATGAATTCCAGATTCGTTTATCATACGATGATAAACGATTAATATCTGTTTCGGTAAATGGTATTATTATAATTTGGTCATTGTTATTTGTTGAGGGAAAAACAATAAAATTAAATAAAGAATTTGGCTATTCGGATGAAATATTGATTGGGTACAGTGATCTAGAGGAAAAAATTAAATTAATAAGAGAATTAACAACACGTATACATGAAATGGATGCCGAACATGAGTATCAATTACGCACAATTGATACGACAAACTCGGAAAATGTTCGAGAAATTCATAAAGATTATAATGCAAAAATTGAAGAGTTAAAAGATAAAATACAAGTAAGTAAAATTGAATAAACTTACGCTGGCATAAAGGAATTGATTTCTCAAGTTCTTGAGGCGTTGAATTTTTTTTCCCGTCTCGACTACCCTGGTGGAAAAAATATTTGAAAAAAGAATAAGTCTTAATAAGTCTTAGGAAACTCTGAAAAAGTCTTAGAAACTTTAAAAGAGTATTAAGAACTCTGTATAACTCTGAATTAGACTAGTCCGAAAACGTTGAGAAATTCAAAGTTCCTAAGACTTTTTCAGAATTTCTTATTCTTTCTTCAAATATTTTTTCCATCAGGGTAAAAACAAATTTCGCGAGAATTCTCGAGCAAAAACTCTGGTAATAACCAAATCTAACAAAATTTTCATTAATTTGCAGAATTTAGAAACTGATCATATTATAGAATTAAATAATATTAATGGAGATATTGAAAAAATGAAAAATAATCATGATCAATTAATGCAATCACAAGAATTAATGTTTAATGAAAAATTAATAATTGAATACGATAAATACAGTCGTTTAGAAGATAAATTAGCAAGTGTGCGTAAAACATACAATAAACAATTAGAAGATTTACAAGAGTTAAAAGAACTTGATGAAAAAAAATTAATAGAAAATTTTACAATACAATTAAAAGATAAAGATATACAAATTGAAGAAATCAATGAAGAAATGAAACAATTGGGTTAATATACTTTCCTAATAAAATAATAGTATAGACTATTTCGTTGTCTTCTTTCCCTACTAACATATCAAGATCGGTCCGCCGCGTCGAACGAATCTGCGGACCCACATAGCCAACTCGTCCGTCTGACTCAAATTTGTAGAAAATATTACAAATAACATTATATGTTATTAGCCAATCCCCATATCTACGTCTTGACAAAACTTTTTATATTTCAAATTTATGTAAATATGAAATAATGTTTTAGTGCGCGAACATGAATTAATAAAACAACAAATTGAGGACGATGCAGATCGTGAAATATTAGAATTAAAATCCGCCCATGAAGCTGTACTACGTGAGGAACAAAAAGTCAATATAAAATTGCGGAGTGATTCAATGATTATACATAAAAAATATATTGCTGCAAATAAAGAAATGGAAGAATTAAAAAATACGGTTGGTTCAGTAATAATGTTTTTGAATTCTAGGAAAATACTCTACGTTTCAAAATTTTGTGATGTTATTTGTACGACTCGTAGACGTCTAAAATTCATATCCATTAAAAATTTTCCATCGGAGGATTCAGTTGCATTTTTCTTTGTAGTTTTAGGGGGAGGGTAGAATTGATCATATAAGAACGAAGTAACCGACTCCTCCCACATCAAAAATGTAATTGTAAACACGGATGTAGTTTAATAAATAAAGATTAACAAATAACGATGTGGGTGGCCTCTGTTATAGGCATATGTGCCAGAGAAACGGAGATTAAACCCCATTATTATTATTATTATAAATAAATTGAAAGTCGCTAGCTTAAATACCTACAACTATTGCAATAAATGCAATTTTTCTTTAAAAAAATTTTTTATAGTTGGTTTTTTGTTCGTTTTGTTTTTGGGGAAAATATATATTGGCTTGCTGACTTAAAAACCGATATAATTTTGTTTACACGAAATTAATTTTACGGGCTTGCTGGTTTGAAATACTGATCTTGTGTAGACAGGATTAGTCCTGGCTTTATGATTTTTTTTTACTGACCTACAGATTTAAAGAATTTGAAGACCATCAGGACAATTTCGTTTACACGAATCCAACGATAATACAGATAACGCATTAAAATTTTCAGTCGTAGAGCTTCCTCTTCCTGTTTAAGGGAAAAATTTTTATCATTATTAAACTGCATCAGGTGACATCGTTACAAGATGATCATACGAAATTTAAACAAATTATTACGCAATTAGAGAATGATATTGATGATTTAAAACGTGAAATTGTTGAACGTGATCAAACAATACAAGATAAAGAAAAACGCATACATGATTTAAAACGGAAAAATCAAGAATTGGAAAAATTCCGTTTTGTATTAGATCATAAAATTAAAGATTTAAAAGGACAAATTGAACCAAAAGAGGAATTAATTGTTGAACAAAAAGAACAAATTGATGATATGATATTGGAATTACAACAATTACAGAAAAAAATCCATAGTTTAGGTAAACAAAATTTAGATTTCATTAGTTCGATTCATCAGTGTGAATTCTAAATCCAAGTCAGGTCTTTTCAGTGCTGTAAGAATCAGAAAGTACTCTTCTTTTATACTTTATTTAAAATAATGGAAAGATTTTATTTTTTAGATATACAAATAAGGGAATTAAAAGAAAAATTGCATGCAGCCGATAATCAAATTAAAAGCGAACATCAAAAGTTACAACAATGTAAATCGGTGCTCCGACGTATGCAAATTGATTTACATGATGCCACTGGATTAATACAAGACCCATTAAAACTGAAAGCTGCCCTCAAAGTTAGTTTTCTTATAAACTTCAACGCCATCTTATCCGGGAGGGAAATCGAGTCAATTTGCTAGTTTTGAAAATTAGCTAACAAAAATTCTTCATTCTCATAAAATTTAAGCACCAATATTGTTTGGATACCAACACATGAGAATATAATGGGAATTGGATACTAATCAACAATTTAAGTTGTATTATATTTATTCCAATAATTTAATGTTCGTGTTTCCTTATGATTTCAACACCGTAGCGCATATTTAGGACCCGATCTAAGGGGGATCACCTGGGAAAATACATAAATAGCGGGAAAAAAAGTGGCAATTGAGAGCGCCGATTCCACTTAGTCCTACCACGATTAGCAACCCGGCAATAAGTTTTTTCTAAGGTTTTCTTTAAAAAATGCTACATTTGCAGCTTTAAATCATGTATTTAACACTTCCTGTAACAATAGCAAAAGCAAATAGTCTTTTTCAAAATCGAAAATAATAAAAAATTCTTCATGCGTTCTACCATGACCCCAGTCAGAAAAATTAAATTTGATGTTACTATAACAAACATTAATTTTGATCAGTTTTCTTATTCGGGCTAACCATGATGTACTAACATTTTTTAAATCGTACCACTCTCCCAAAATCAAACTTTGAATTTGCCACCAAGTACACCAGGCGTATATCAAGTTTTATTACCAAATTTTTTTAAGGAAATGTATCATCGATATAATCAAGGAAATGATTTCCAAGCATCACAAATGGAAGAAGCAGAAGCTAAAAATGAATTCGCACGTCAACGTTGTTATTTAGAACGTACTGTTAAAGGATTAAAAACAGCTGTGAGTTTAAAATTCTTTATAAAAGTTTAAAGTATATAGAAAATCAAAAAGTTTAAACATAAAACTTTTTGTTTAAAGAATGAACGTAGAGAAAAATATGGACGAACTGAAGATAAAATGCGTGTGGTTGAACAAAGTACACAGCTTATTATGGAAGCAAATAAATTACGTAAAAAGTATAAAGATACGTTACATAATAATGTGAAAATGGAATCCATATTAGGATTGAACAGTAGATTTATGGGTCCAACAGAAGCACAAGAACGATTAAACAATGTTGTTAAAAATAAAGAAGAAATTCATGAACAGTATAGAAAAAAAATACAAGTGAGCAATTCAATTCACATTATTTATTTCAAAATACAACAATTTTGATGGTTACACTCAAACTTAAAATTTTTTTTTCCATTTTGTGACCTCTTCAGAACTTTTTTTTTTGGGCTTGAAGAGTTTATTTGAATTTCAATTCTAATTGTTATATACTCCACAAATGGGGTTTTTTTGTAAAATAAAGAATATTTTTGTATTTTCTGCCCTATATTAACAATTGATAGTGTTTATTTAATTTGAGACTGAGCTGTAGTTTGAAACAAAATTGGACCTTTTTGATTTTTTGATGGTCCCAAATATTCGAATAAGTTAAGCTCCCGTGGCTGAATTTACGGTGCCTATCTGGATGGGAACTAGTCATCGGTCGTTGTGCACTTTGTTTTGCACTGCGCATCCGGCTATCTTTCTCTCGAACGAGAGAGAAGGCGATTTTTACACAATTGAAACAATTAAAATTGTTTTCAATCACTTTCAATTGATTGAAAACAAAAGACAAAAATTTAAACAAAAGGCAGCCTGATGCGCAGTACAAAGTACGCAAAGACGGAGGACTAGACCTCGCCCAGATAAGCGTCTTTTTTCCTGCTACCCTCTCCACTCGAGTTAATGTCCTTGTTATATGGGTTTGTAGTTGGGACATTCTGTCCCATCACAACTGATAATATAGGAGTCAAGGACGTATCTAATAAGGGCGTAAAACTCGAGTGAAGGGTAACAGGAAAAAACATTTTTCAATCACTTAGCCAGCCTGATACGCAGTACAAAGTATGCAACGACCGATGACGAAATCCCGCCCAGGTTCAAATCCCCTTAAATTCAGCCACGGGCGCTTATAGCTCGGCATATGAAGTATTATTTGTCCTTTACGTTCTTGATAAGAGTATTACAATCATTGAGCCATCTATTAAACACGGTCTGAAGCTGTGTAAAAAATATGGTAGGTTATTTTCCAAACTAACTATTTATGTGATAATGAGCCATACATCGAAAAGATGCCCAAGAAATTTTGGAAAAACTTATTATCAGAAACTCTTATTATATTATATACAGGCTGTTTTAAATATTCACGGCACTATTTTAGATGCGTCGAAAATATTTTATTTTCATTACTATAATAGTGAAACAAAAAGATATTTGGTTACATTAAAAATATTTGAAGAGTCTCATTAATTGAAATTTAAATGCAATTTAGTTTAATATTCAGAAAGTACAATGGCACAAAAAAACTTGTGCAGTTACTTCTGTTATCACACTTCAGAGTATGAATCTCAGAATCTTACCAAGAGTAATATCAGGCGCAAATAGCCAGGCGCTAATAATATTACTGCAGAGTTCTTCAGGTATTACAAATAGATATTTTAACCTGTCTAGTTACTCTTCAGAGCCAATAAATTAGTCAGAAAAGCTCTAAATAATTTCCTGGAAAATTTTTATATTTCTCAAGAGAATTATGATAAAAGTAAAACCTGTAGTTAGTTTAAATATATCCTGATGTGAAATGGTTTAAATTTTACTGATTAATTATGAAAATCTCAGAAAAAGAATATTCTTTTACTTTAGTCGGCTAACTAAATTTTCATAAAATTATTTCTGAATTAGTCTTCTAGGAGAACTCAGAATAAATCTTCCGAGAGAGTCTTAAATTTATTACCATTTTTTGTTTATTACAATTTTGTTTAATGATTAATTAATATTGCCATGTTCTTCCCGGACACTTAAGCTAAGTTACTTTTATATTACAATTAATGAGCCTCTTCATTGATCACATCAGTGATCAGTAGAAGTGGCTCTTTCCAAAAATTTACATATAATTAATTGCTTGAAAGATGATAACTAATTGTATATTACGTGTTTCAGTGAAATTGAAATCTTCGAAAATTAGTTCTGTATTTATACATTAAACTTCAACATCTCACTAGTGAGAGCTACACAATTTAGATTTGTATGATATATGTATATTACTGTTAGTTGTAGGAGAATTTTGATGGGTTAACATCAATGGTTTGTTCTTTGTGGATCGGTGTACTACACTGAATGAGAGTATAAAAGGATGATGCTATCATAGTGTTAAAATACCATCCTTTTTTACTGGCACCCAATTATGTAAATAGAATATACACAGGAGTGCAAAAATACCGTACTTTAGTTACTGTATGGTCCGTTTTTTCTATGCAGTATAATGGTACATGTTTGATAAAAAACATCACTAGTGTTAAGTAATTTCCATGAACAAAATTTGAACCCATTAATCCAGTAAACAATCTCGGTCAAAAAGCTGTAGTCTTTCTGCGCATCTTATGCTATTGGCAGAATTGAATAACTTCATTAGCTTAAATAAATAGCGAAAGACTGAGTGTTAACAGTCTATCGCTATTTTCAAGGAGAACATAGAACACCCCTTAGTCTAGGTGGTAGAAGTTCATATAAGGTACTTCTTTTATCAGTAAAATTATTAATTTCCATGATAAAGCTTTTTAATATTGAAATTTTCTGTTTTAAAGAAGGAAAACAATTACCGCCGTAATTATCGCTTTGAACCTTTAGTAAAATAAAAATTTAAATCTAGAAATACCTATAACACTAATAATGTTTTCTTCTATTTTTTTTAGTTTTTGGAAAGAAGTGTGAAAAATCTTAAAAGTGAAAATGCAAATCTTTTCCATAAACTACTAATGCACACAAAAGGTGGCCGTTCTGATGACCATATTGCTTAATACGATTTTCCATTGTTTGAGAGCTACTGGAATTATTTAGTACTAAAATTATTGACATTCGCAGTAAAGATGGCGCGATATTTGTATTTCTTAATTTTATAACCTCAAAAAATGTGATAATAAATCTTTTATACAAATTTGTTTTCTTTTAAATTTAATACTTAATTTATATACAATGGAAAATCCTAAAGATTTTCATCTTCCAGTAAGAGGACCCAAAATTTGTCCAATTGATGTAAAAAATAAAAGTTTGGATAAGGAGAAATTATTAGAAGATGCCAAAGAAAAAATTAACCAGCATAAAGCTTTATTTTCTATTTCATCTCCAAGGTTTAGAATTAATTTCACTTCAATTTTTGATCTTACCTTGAAAAACGTAAATTTATTTTAGACATTTACGATCTGTGGCAGAATTCAAGAATAGAAATGAAATTGAAATCAAAAAACGTTTAGGAAAAATGTTTCTATATTTCGGGACACAAACTAAGCATAGTTATAAATTATTGCCAGAAGAAGCATTATATTTATTAGAAATGGTAATTTATTCACGTTTCATGAATCTCACTTTTTACGGAATGACTATTCACATGTGCCCATGTACAAGGGCATTGTGATCCACGAGTTGGCAATACCTTTAATGTGATCGAATTAGCGTTCTCTCTGTGATCTACGAGTTAAATATATCGTGCTCAAGTACGCGATTACGTGTAATAGTCACACCGTACTTTTTAATATTGCATTTTAGTGAAAACTTGTGATATTTTACATTTCAGAATTATCTAGAATTACAATGGAATTCAATTCCTATGAGTGTTCAGCAAGCGTATGCAGTTTTATTAGATGAAAGTGATATTTATTGTAAATTAAAACATTATCGAATTTATAGTCATTTATTAAGACAAGGATATCGATTAATCAGACATGAAGTTAATCATGATGGGAATATAGACTTAGATGATACAAAAAACGAAAATCCTCCAAAAAAACAAAAAGTTGAGGTAAAAAATGCTGATTTTTTTCGACCATATTATGCACAAATTCTGGTAAAAACAATTGATTCAAAATTATAAGTTTCAACACAAACATAAACTACTTTTTAGCAGCCTTCTGACTTATGTTACACCTACGACTAACGTTAAACTTTCGCATTCCGCTTTAGTAATTATATCTATTTTGAGAAATCAAATGGACAGTCTGTAATCTACCATTCGACCTTTAAAGTCAAAATTGCCCGATCTATTACTCGAAACATGTTTCACAATACTTACTTTTTGAGCCGATTTAAAAGTTATCCTTAAAATTTTTTGTTTAGGATCAAGAAACAATCGAATTCAGACCGTTAATAGATGAATCTGTGGTGGATATCAATACAGCTATGCAACGATTACAAATCTTTAACACTAGTCCGACACCAGTGGAAAAAATTTCTTTTATTTATAATGGATATAATCCACAAAGAGAATTTTCGAAGAATAATATTCCACCAGAACCGGATTTATTGATTAATTATGCATGGTAATTTTAAACAGAATTACAGTCAAAACCAGTTAAGTCGACAATTAAGTGACCGAAAAACTATGGTCGTTGTATCCGCTAGTCGTTACATGTACATTTTATCGAAATGTAATAATTATCTTCTAAGAGTTACTTTGATAACTCACTAAAAATTAACCTACGCCGAGGGAAAATGAAATTTCAGCTGTAAAAAGTTTAGTGCCCGCCAACAGATTAAAACTGATTTTGACTGTATTATAATTTTTTTTACCGATTTCAAAAAGGAAGTTATATTAAAATGTATATTTTTTCTAGTTCAAACGATACAGTTCCTACAATTAGCCATTCCGACAATAAAAGTGAGACAAAATATATTTTTGCATTGGAGGCTACAAAAGACGTTGTTTATTATTCTGTAAAGCATGTTAGTATACAAAATTTACTTTAAGATTTCGGGATCGATTCTGTAGTCATGAATTATAAATGCTAAATTTTAAAATTTCATAAGCATCGTTTTTCTGAGCATGTAATGGTATTAAGCCGTTGAATAAGTGACGTCCCAAATATTTAGTAAGGGATATTTTATTTTGACAGAATATTTTTACCAAAATTTATTATTAAACCTAGAACCTGCACATATGAATGGAGTTTTGGTTGTAATTTCAATTAAGCACGAAAACTGCAAATTAGTAACGTAAGTTGCACTCATGTGTGCAGGCCCTTGATCTCTGAGTTTTTCATCAAGAAAAAACTGTTGTAATGATCTTAGTCATCTGAAAAAATAGAATTTCTTATATTTTAAAGACGGGTATTCTTGTGATAAAAAGATAAAGTAATTTAATAATCAAATTTTATTTCTTACATTTATATATTAATTGAGCATTAAAGAATAAATTTGGATAATAAATTAAAGCTATTTTTATTTTATTATTAATTAAAAGTTTGTACCAGGATCAACCATTAGTCAAATAACGTACGAGAGCTGGAAACGTTTTCGAGAGTGTATTTTAAGACGGCTTAATTTCGAACATTTCTTATTGAAATTTGGTAGGGAGGAAGTTCCTCTTTCCACTGAGGGCGTTTGCGTTAGCTAAAACTGGATGCGCGCTGGTAACGCAATCGAATTTTTGTCTAGAAAATTAAAATTACATTATTTAATTATAAAATTAAATATTATTTAAATTACAACAATTTGAAATAGTTTCTATTTAATTGTTAGATTAGAATAACATCAGGCACATTATCTTTTTCTGGAGTGTGACCAGTAAATGCAACCACTCTCTGGTACTCGAGTACTTCATCCCTACATAATTTCAATAAGAAAAGAAATATTCAAAATCCAGCCATCTTGAAATTCACTTTGCCGTGATGCTGCTAGCTCTTATACCATTAATTTTATAAACAAAAATATAAATGATGCATAGTCTGTAACAAAATTTGAACAATAAAATAATTAGAAAAAAAATTAAGAAAATATATTCAAACCGCTTATGATTTACCCTGTGTATATGGAAATAACTCCTGGTTTTCTTTCATTTTCAAACTGAGCAATGAAGTTATACTAAAACTTCCATTTAACTTATATTCTAAATTCAGTCAGATATTTTAAGGTCTATTCAAAAATTAAAAATACAGCGCTATTCGAGAAGTAAAAAAATTGGTTCTATTTTTATTTTATAGAGAAATTACAAGTGGAATGTAATAATAAAATAGTTTGGCTATTCATTTTCGGATTCTTTGATTCGGGAACATAAAATGTAGAATGTGCAAGTATTTGGTTTAGATTTTAACATTTTTGGTTTTAACTTAAATTTTTTTCGAGGATACATAATCCATTTTCGCATAAGAGTGTCAATTTCGCTTTGGCAATTAATAACTCGCTTAAAAAAATGCTAAATAGCTCTTCTATAACAATCTTGCCAATAATAATATCGGTTTGGATTCAGATTTCGACCCAAAAATGTAAAACCAATCAGTTTTTTATTACATCTGCTCAATGGTCTTAAAAAAAAGAAGATATTATATGATTTCTAAAATGGATCTAATCTAGCTTTGCGGTAGAAAAATCGGTAACAAGTGGAGAACAATGTTATTAGTATTTTGATCAGGAACAAGTAGTAATAGGAAGAGTAAGATTCATATAAATATCGTCGATGATTGATAAATAATAATATAGGGTATTCCATTTTCAGTCTTATTCTAAAATGTGGCGCCATTTTGGTGTTTTAGAATGTCTTGTGTATTTTGACATATGGTAAATAAAAATATTCCGGTTAACGAAAATGACGAAATATTTGATATTTAAACGATTTGGCAATCGAATAATGTCTCGTAAAACAGACGTTACTTGATCACATCTAGACCTTGCGATTTAACACTTGGTTAGTCAATAAGGTCTATGATAATGATCATAGAGGTATTATAAGAAAAGAGTATCCGAAAGAAAAGTGAGAGTGTCCGCAGATAAGAGAGAATAGAGTGACGTCATCACACGATACATAGAGATATTGTAGCTCGGCAGCGTTCTCTCTTTTACTTGAAAATACTCTCGCTTATGATTAGCATGGGCACTCGCTCACTCTATTCTTATCATTTCTCTATATGCTAATGATAATTAAGACGGTATTTTCAATTTAAAAAATTAAAAATAACATCAAAATGGAACAGCCTTGATTAATCGATAGAATATTTCATCACATTTGTTAAACGGGATATTTTTACTTGTTACTTGTTCACAATACATGACATTTTAGTACAAAAGACCAAAATAGCGGCAAATTTAAAAATAACATCGATTGGAACATCTTTTTGAGTAATCGCTAAGAGTGAAAATTTGTTTGATATGATTCTACACACAGTCTTATTTGGTTATTAAATATAATTGTACAAATGTTTTCCTTGAAAGTTAAGCAACTTTAATAATTAAAAAAAAAACTTACGACGAAATAGGTCTACGGCCAGGCGTAGTAATTGACAGTTATTTGAGAGTAAAATTTGCATACCCCGACTCAGAAAATGTTTAAGTAGGCGACAAGCTAAAAATTGATGAATATTCATTGAGTATGATATTCAAATTAAATCATTGCTTGACACCTTAAACATAGCAATTAACAGGAGTCCGGCGATGGAACCTTGCTTTGTTGAGTCGGATAAAATGCGTTTTAAATTTTTTCTTATTTTATCCGTCAATGTTAAAATAGAAAAGTTTGCAGCTATGTTAATTTTTTTACAGAAAAAGTTATTAGTCGCGAGCTTAAAACAGCCTCTTAAATTTCCAAATATTATTAAACGGTTGTCAAATACCACGCCTGCCCCTAGACTTAGGAGACTGTGTTTCCAATTTTCACATATTTTTAATTTTAAACTAAATATTCAAACTAGACTAGATTTTGCTATTACAGTTTTAGACCAGAGAATAAAATCAATTTATATAATCAAATCAAGCAAAAGAAGATAACAATCATCAATATCTAAAATCGATTTTTCATTACTGATCTTTTTGACGTTTTAAAACGATCTTGAATGTTCTATTCACTGGCCTATTATTCAATTTTGGTTTTCTTTACTGAATAACTTTGCCAATCGAAAAAATAATGTTTTGGTAACTTGTAAATATGGCACAAATAAATACCTAAAATTTTATGACCTTAAAATAATTTAATTTTTACATAAATTACCTAAATATGTTATATCGAAGTTGCTTAAATTAACCACAATTTCTTTTACATAAAAATTTGTTCACAGGCGATCAGCCAATAGATTCATCGAATAAAAGTTTCTGATCCGATGCATTTAATTAAAAGAAGTCAAATTTTTTTTTAACATTTTTGCAAAACGTAAAATGTGTACGATTATGAACATTTTAAAACACAGTCAATCCCATTTGAAATTTAAAAATAATTTGACTTGTTTGTCTAAATAAGTAAAAAAAATTCATTTCTTTCATAAATAATTCTTATTTGAATAATCGAAATAGTTGTAATTTAATTCAATATTGAAAGGATATATTTTTACAAAAAACGATATAGAGATTCAATGTATTTTGTTTTAAATATTTATCACAGATCTAGGTCTACTAAGTTTAACTTCTCTTTAAGGGGATCCGGAAAATTTTAAATTGTACAGCAAACTGAAAATTGATGACGATATTCGAATAAAAAAAATATAAAAATCATTTTCTCCGACAATTAATAAAGCAGGGTATCCGTCGTTTGAAATTTTGAAAATTGCAAAACTTTATGGTGTCCAGCAACGGATACCTCTTTTATTTCGAGTGACGAACAAATGATTTTTTTCTATTCAAATAACTGATTCAACGAATACTTTTAAATTTTTAAGCTTTGCTGCGTAATTAAAAATATCTCAGACCTTCCGAAAGATAAATCCGCGAGACAACCGCCTCTCATATTTCAAATTGTTTTGAAATAACCGTCAAATTATTCACTTGTCCTTAGATCTGTCATGCTAATATTTGGCAAATTGAATGAAAACAATTGGTGGATCAAAATATAGACACTATAGCCAAAGTCTGGACACAACCTAAATAGTAGCCATTTTTTAGAAATCCATTAGAAATTGAAATTCAAAACTTTGATTTCAGTGTCTTTAGATGAACAGTGCGTTTTTTTTTTAAGTATCTGTAGGCGAATTAGCCTCTGGTGTGGATCAAAGGGTGTTCCATTTTCGATGTTATTTTTTAGTGTATTACCATTTTGAAGTTTTAAGCTAGAATTTCCTGTATTTTGACATGTGGCAAATAAAAACCTTCAGGTTAACGAAAGTGATGAAATATCAGACCTTGCGATTTAACGTCTGTTGGCTATTTTTTTGAGATATTTGAAAGCAAAGGTCTACACTAATGATCCTCAAATCAAGAATGATCCTGTGTCAAAATTTTATCTAAACTTTTGATAATTGAGATGTTGTTTTTAATCAAAAATAACTTAATGGAATACCCTTCATTCACATAAGTTCAACGATGAAATATTTCGCCATTTTTGTTGGCCGGGATGTTTTTACTTGTCACTTAATAACATCGAAATTGGAACACCTTTAGATATTCTAGTCGTTCATTTTCATTCCACAAAAAACATTCATATTAAAAAAAAAGTGTTATATGAACTTTTTACACTGAATATTATTTCAATTTTTTACCACAATGAAAATTTGAAGATGCCTTCAGTGTTTTTTATGTAACAAAATATGAAGACGACGTTTTTGTCTTAATTTTAAGAACACGAATCAATTAACACTACATTGAAAAAGTTGAAAACAGAACATAAAATATTTCATAAAGATTCGAATCATGAAAATGTTCTGAATGATGAAAAAAGATGATTCGTATACAAATCACGTATGTGCAAATATATGGATTACATATAATTATTAAGTGTGCAAAAATAATTTATGATTAATTATTTTGATTTTAAGGCCAACCGAAATTGATACCAGTAAGCTGATAAAAATGTTGATTAAAAGGTCGATAAAATTCTCTTAATCTAATTAAAGCTGAGACGGGTACACGTGGATGACTTCTCCCTTTTGTTTTACCCAAACAATGTGGACTAGATTTCGTTTCCGATTTAAATAAACATGGAAAACCTTTCGTTGTATTAAAGTAAAAATGTTTTTCAGTAACTAATCGTTTCAGGCCAAGAAAATCTTGTACACGTCCCACTTCTGCGGCAGGATCGACCACAAGACGTTCACCACTTATAAATAACATTTGTGATAATGAAAAATATTTCAACCATCGTAACAAATATCGTGCATATACACCTAAGCGAACAGGTCCCCAACGGGTGTCGACAATCCCACCATTTGTTCCATTTAAAAAAGCTAGCTGTTCAAATGATGGCATTCCTGGTCGTTTACTGGACGCTTGTGCGTAATCACTTAAAGCTCTCGTAACTGGATCTCTTACAACTACTAATAATTTAGTGCCTGGATTCATTTTTGCAATTCGGGCGGGTGCATCTTTTGAAACCCAATATGCTGGTGTTTTCTCCATGGTAATTTGACCCAATACAGTCGGGGGCATTTTTTTACGATACCATTCTAAACCTTGATCGTAATAACGATCAAAGAAATGTACTTCACAACCAGCAGCTCGTATATCTGGATGAATTCGTAGAAATTCCAACAGTGCTCGTGTTCCAGCCTTTTTGATACCTATTATTAACGCTGTAGGTAATCGTCGAGCTCCACGTTGTCGCACTGAACGGTATTTTGTTTCAGATACATTTGTAAATAGTGGAACTACCCGAACACCTTTTGAAATGTATGGTGATTGATGAGGTATCATTGGTGTTGTACGACGTATTAAACTCGAAACTAAACATGAATTAAATGTATACGATAAGTATAATGAGAGTAGACCAAGAAATAGAAAAGCTAGTAGCGGTCTTCGCCATGCAGTTGGAATTGAAGTTTGTTCAACAGTCATTGTTTATTTTATCTTATATTTATTTACATTTACTAATAAAAATTTTCCATATTTTTTCTTAAAATTCTTTACAAAAAAATCACATTCTGTGCGCGGTTTTTTAAATTTCGTTTTTTTGTTTATTTAATTGACACAATTTTTGTTTGTTTGTTTATCGGCTACATTTTAGTTTTTATTTACACAAATTTTAAATAAAAAATACGTTTTAATTTTTTCTTTTTGGAGAAAATTTTATTTTCCATTGAATGTATACACTGTAAACTTAATCCCGGTGTAGGTAATGTACGAACACTGCACTATATTTAGTACAGGATAGAACGGTGCTGCCATTTTCAAAACTAATATTTTTCTCAATAATATTTTCACAGCATTAATGTTAAAAATTCAATTTTTCGGTGACTAGACCATTTTCGATATGGGCACTAAATCGATCTCACGCTTCTTTTCTCCTTTCTTCTTTTTGATCTCACGCTTCCAAGACATTTTACCTGTTATCTGATTATTTAAGGGAGCAGTTGATCTAAAATGTTTTATTGCCAAAATTATTTGATGGTTGGTCATATACGTCTATAAAAAGCATGTAGTACAAGGTAAGTCCCTTGAACTGAACATTTATTTTGATAAAAAATGTTAATAATTTGCCTGCGTTAACATTGAATGTTGATTAAGTTCAAATTTCATCATTCTTAATGGGAAACCCTTTATAAAGCCCTTTTTTATTTATAGAATTTTTTTCTAATAGTTTACACTAATATACCCTGGACTCTATTAGTGTGATGTGCTTATTGACATAATTTCAACTTATACGCATTGCGATGTGCAGGAAAAGCTTTTACTGTAATCAGAAATCAATTGTTGACATGATAAAAAATATATTCTTTAACTCTTGTTTTTCATATTGTTATCTTTGTCTATTCAAATTCATGGGCAGTTGTTGTATATGATAATTATTATGTAATTGATAACGCATTTTTCTATTTGTTAATGATAACAAACAAAGTAGGAGGGCTATAGAAAAAAATAGAAATTTTGAGGTTGGAAATAAAATCAGATGAAAAGTTTAAATTTTAATATAGAAGAAAAAGTTGTAAATATTTAGGAAAATTATTTTGATTTCTATATTCAACATGGAATACTTCTTCTATACTACAATGGAATATTGTCGCATACCTATTGTTGCAAATCGAAACAAATATTTTATCGTTGTAGTCAACTCAATTCGCTTTCGCGGCCACAATAATCTTATTTATTACGTTTTTACGTAAATAAATGGTTTTCCACACTCAACATTTTCTAAGTACTGACTGAAATTTTTTTAAATAATGATTTAATTAATTAAAAAATTTCTATTTTTAATAAAATTAACAACATATTCCCATACTGTTTATTTGTTGTGAATTAACGTCGCACTAGATCATTTCAACGAAACTTTAAAATTAATTTGAAAGAAATTAATTTATTAGCTAAAAATAAATATGTTTTTTAAAAATGTTCTTTATTTGCTCCAAAAAAATTTAGGAATAACTTCTTTTTTTTTTTTATTAAAACTGGCTTCAGCAAATCTGCTATATAGCCATTAACCAAAAAAGTACAATTAAGTAACAATAAATAATAAATAAAATGAATAGCTTTTAAAATAATCATTTAGTATTGGTAATTTTTACATAAATGATAAACAAGTTGCCTAAAAATAAAAAGTTTGCTAAATATCAGAATAATTTAAACTTTATGGTGATTTTCACATGAGTCCGTTAAAACAAATTTTTCTATCGCTTTCGTAGAATTTACTCAAATAAAAATTATTAAACTCATTACATTCGATAGATTTCAAACAACTGTAAAGAAATCCTTATAGATGTGAATAACACCTCATCCTAAAAATACTTTAATGTGTTAATTACTAGGCCAAATATTAAAAAAACTATTTAGTTTTTATTAAATAGTTGATATTAATTATATGACGATAGCAAGCAAATTAAAAACAAGGAAGTATTCTACGAAGGCGAATTATTTATTGTGCTATACTTAAAAGACTTGTTAATTTTGTCGTCTAATAAACTACATGCGAAAAGAGCGTCCACTACCAGGTTTTGTGTTTACAAAAACCAAAGAGTGTATTTTTTCTTTGGGTCGATTGAATTAATTTTATACTCACCATAATTGGCTTAAATGCTAAAACACGATACGTTAGTCAATCAAATACTCGAGTCTTTATATTACGTTTTGTAAAAATTAATTTTGCTAATTACAGTTTTCGTTTGTAACTAGGGTAATTTCGTAAATAGAAGCTCATGCACTAACGCCATTTGTTGGTCCATTAGTGAACGAAGTCGGTATAAGTACGAGATATACTATATTGGCAGTTATTGACCATGGTCAGTTATTGGTGGATGAAATGACGTATCCACGTAAAACTTGAAATGTTCTTAACAAGTTTGAAAGATTTTAACTAGTTTTAAATAAATTTTCTTGTAACCATGCACATATCCAGCAGTTTAAAACATGATTTTTGGAGGAGGGCAAATCAAAAATTTTAGATCTTAAAATATCATAAATTCACCAGTATTTTGTCATAAACACATACTTAAATAATAAAATCTGTGGAAAGATTACATCCTAGGAGGCAGTTGCTCTGACCGACCCACCCTCGGTGCGGCCACATTTATAACTTTAAAATCACAAAATTTTTGCTATAATCAAAGCTTCTAGTTTAAACTATTGGCAAGGAACATGAGGGGAGTTGCTAAAGCGACCGTAGCTCTGTTATAAATTATGCAATTATAATCATGCGTTTTATTTAAAATATGACTAACTTTCAATTGTTCACATGTAAATGGTATAGTAAATGTAAAATTAAAATGATTGAAATATAACAATGAAATTAATTGCATTAGAAATTGTGAAAATAAGAAACGAATTTGTAAACGAATAGTCGGTTTTTTGTACATATTCCAAACCGACTAGAGTCCATTTTATAGGCTGACTTAGTACTTTTTATTGTAGCTGCTTATACAAATTACATATTTAATAAAAACTTCTATTCAATTTTATTAATAATTTTTATTATTAAATAGTTCTGGATTGCCTTGTTCAATAAAGTCTAGTATCCGTTCCATCATTAGATTATCGTGTATATTGTTACAATATCTATGTCACTTGGGTACAAATTTCCATTATTATCTAATATTTAAATAAATTAATTCATTTAAAAAGAGTATAATAATGAATTAATAAAATCAGTTTATAAAATATAATTAGTCATAAAAGTATAATATACCTTGAGGTGGATTATACAGGAATTATTTTTATTATAAATTAACTTAATACTTTTAATTCCTTTTGATGATAATAAATTAATTATTTTATTTAAATAATAATTATGTGTTACCTAAATAAGGAAAAAATATTTTTTATTGGTGATGTTTCAAGATACAAAAATGTGTTTCATAGTTTCAATGTGTTTTCGTTTTCGTATTTGTAATTATTTGAATTGTTCAGTAATAATGGATTGGTTTTGTATAGTTTTATGACGTCACTGTGCCATAGGTAAAAAATAAATGTGTTATTGTCTATAAATGTCTTGTTTTCTTTAATATTTGGTACGAAATGTATAGTAATACGAAATAGAGTTTTTTGTCCTTTCTGGTCCACAAATTGTGGGAAAATACGTTTACAAATTGAATATTTCGTGTATAAAATATGAATATGTTCGATAAAAATATGATTGCTTAAAAATCAACAAAAACTATTAAATTTTGGTTCAATTTTGGTTTTCGGAGAATTTTTAAAAAATCACAATTTATCATTCAAGACTCCAAAAAACCTATCTCATGATCAGAGTTTCAAATTTCCAAGGCATTTTTTTTCCATAGATTGATTTCTCTCATTCAATTTCAAACAAAAGTTTCGGACAAACAATATCAGTTTTTTTTTATAGGGAAAAACTTTCTAATTTACATTGGTCTAGCTTTTATCTCTTATCAGTAACGAAAAAGAATCGACCTTTATCCGACTATGAAGGTCAAGTTTCAATCTAGTAAGGGACATTCGATGCCTCTCTTTCATACTAACAACTTTTGCTATGAAACACTTTGCTATATCTGACTTACCTTAAAAGAAAAATCTCGTCGAAGGATGATTAAGTTCTTCTGGGAAATAATGAATTTTGAATATTATATATACAGTCTATATTTTTCGAATAAGACTGTGATCTTAATATATTGGAAATTCAATTCAGTGACGTCACATCATTTTGCGTGATGTATAAGCGCGAATTTAAAAAAATCATATTTTTAATGATGTTTTCTTGCGTTAAAGCTACTTTGTTAAGAGGCGATTAGGTCTTAGCTTCGCACCAACAATTAAGCGTAATGTTTCTTATCTATTACGCCTGTTTAGATGGATAAGCTACAAAATGTTTCTTAAGAGATCAAAACTTATTTTTGAGCATTAATATTCTATACGAATAAAACTGAATGTGTCCCAAACAGTTAACTTTCAATAATTGATAAAAGTCAAGTGAAGTCAAATGTTAATTATTTGTATTATTAAAATATATTCAATGAAATATTGTGATAGACAAAAAAATTATTTAAACCGTATAATTTTTGAATACTGCATTTGCATTACGATTCATTTATTAATTCCAAAAATCTGCTTTTGTTAATTTTTTGTGTATTCAAAATGTTACAACATTTTTGCATAGTCAGAACAAAAAAAAAAAAATGAATCATAGAATTTATTTAAATTTTTATTTGAAGCAAATATTTGACGGGAGTGTATGTTTGTGTGTATGCGAATGCAAAAAATGGTTTTATCATAATAATTTTTAGGTCAAATGGAAAAAAAATGTATGAACTATTCTAATTTAAAATTGTAATTAATCGTTAAATGATATTTATATACTAATAAAAAAAAGTTTCTTATCGATAATATATTTTGGGTCCGTAGATAAAATTATATATTCTCTATAGTCGTTTCGCGAAAAAATAAATGGATCATTCTCCGATGTACGGCGGTCGTTTTAAAATAAGCACAGGGGCTCTATAACCCTTGGTAGGATGTACTATAGCGTATACCCTTAACTACGTCTTTGCTAATTTTAAATGTGCCGAATGCCAACTGAAAAATTTCAATTAATAAATTAAATATGGTCTTAACTAAACAATTACCTTTTCAGTTCGAGTATCAGAGGGATTTTTGTGATTGATTAAGGTTCACTGATATACCAAGATGTGTTTTATATATTTATATAGCAAAAAAAGTTTTTCGCAGTTATGTTATTATAAGTATTCTGTGTCTACCCACTTATTTAATTAGCCTTTTTCCTCTGACGATTAAAAAAGATCCTCTAGATGGCAGGATATATTTGTACCTCCCCCTAGTGTTGCCATCTAGTGGACCTTTTCTTAATCTTCAGAGGAAAAAGGTATCCGGATTTAATGATAATATGATAATGTTTATAATTTGTCTTATGTAGTTAGTTAAAAATTTTTATTAGTATTATTTAAAAAATATAATGCTTTAATTAGCTTTTTTACTCAGAAGATTAAAAAAAGATCCGCTAGATGGCAACACTAGGTGGGGGTACAAATATATCCTGCCATCTAGAGGATCTTTTTTTAATCTTCAGAGTAAAAAAGCTAATTAATTAAGACTCAGAAGGACTAAGAATCAAGGAGAAGAACTAAGGGTTAAAGAACTGAGGAGATTCCTAATTGGCCAAAAGGGAGCGTTAGATGGGAAGACGAAGTATGGGAGTTTGAAGTGATAAAAATATTTTAGAGTGATATATATCTATGGAATTTTCGAATGAAGGGTTTTGAATTTATTATAGCATCATATAACGACAACCATCATTTTCTCCGATTAATCTTTTAGTATCCCTTCTCGAATTTGAGTTAATCAGTTCAATTTATTTTCAGATAATGGTACTATTTTAATAACACTTCTCATACGGTTTCGTTTTGATTCACACTTATTGAAAAATGATGACTATTTTAACGAGTATATGTTTAATGTACGCTTGTTGGGGTTAGCTGGTTGACTATGCTAAATACATTGTGCGATTGTAAACACAACAATTTAAATAGTTTATTTAATTTTGTAAAAAAAAAATAAAATTCAAAAACTAATCAAGTTTTTTATTTGACAAAGCATTGATGCCATAATAAAATATTAAATCATAAATGTTAAGTTTAAAATGTGCGTGTTTAAAAAAGTTTTGTACATAATAAATATTTTAAAAGTTTGATGACTATGAGATTCTTTTAGTAATAGTTGTCTGTAGATGTCGCTTATACAACTCTGACTCTCTGTAATGTATCTACTGATTTACCTGCTAAGTAGAACAACGACTCGTACATCGTACTCGACTCCATACACACATAGTATTATTATGTGCGTCTGCCTGCTTATGATCGATTGAGTCAATGCGACTCAGTAGCATTGTCAAGTTCTCAAGATGGACTCAATAACATGGTCATGTTCATGTTGTCTACGATTTAAATTTAGTCCTGAAGAGATTGAACAACGTTATAAAAGTCAAGAAATTGATCGTATGATCGAAAAGGATAAACAAACATTTCGTCGTCAAGTGAAATTATTATTGTTGGGTGCTGGTGAAAGTGGTAAATCAACATTTTTAAAACAAATGCGAATTATACATGGTGTTAAATTTGAAAGTGATTTAGTGAAAGAATATCAACATGTTATTTATCAAAATATTGTTAAAGGGATGAAAGTGTTAGTGGATGCTAGGGATAAATTGGGTATACCATGGGAGCATACGAAAAATGTTGATATTGGTTTAAATCTATTACAATTTCAAAACAATGTTGTGTTAGATGCAAGACTTTTTTTAAAATTTGTACCACAATTAACTAGTTTATGGAGTGATTCAGGTATTAAAAGGGCGTATGAAAGGCGAAGAGAATTTCAATTGGTAATTATTTCTTATTTTTATTAACTTTTTAATTCATCAATTTAATTAGTTTTACATACTTACTTATCTTCATAACAAACCTACTTTTTAAGTCAATGGTTTTGACATGTCAACTTGGATAACTTTGGTTATAAGAGTTGAACTTTAATTTCCCTACCATTTCTAGATGAATTAAGTATTTTCTTGAATACATATTTCCATTATAAAGTAGCTAATCGTAGGAGGGTGTTATTCATCACTAATTTGGCAACTATTTCTATTCAAATTCATTGTTTTCTTCGAAGAAACTGCATATTTCGAACAGGAAGAACTTTTTATTAACCATTTTTAGTTTGAATTCAATAATTGTAACTAATATGTTAAAATCTCGGTAATACAAAAACTAAGCTCAATGTTTCTTTAATAGAATTTCAAGCAGATAAAGATATTAGGCTAAAAACACACCGGTGATGTCTGAGATACAGTCTAATAATTTTCTAAATATAAGGTTAAATGTTTTTTAAAAAACTTTTTCCTCAATATATTTTGGACAGACAGTAATAAGTTGGACAAAGATACAAGATATTTGTTAATAATTTTATCACATTAGTTTTTTAACAAACTGTCCGAAACAAAAGGTAATCACTTTTTAAAATGAAAAGGTCTATTGCTTCGAATATGCAATTTTATCTTTACAAAACTTGGTGACTGATATTTCTTCAAAGAAATCGTCACCAAGTTACTTTAAGAAACATTAATAAAAAGTTTACACATTATCATAGTACCGTATTTTTACCTGGAAAATATTTGCGGTTAGTTAAGTCATACTTACAATGATTACTTTGAGGTCGAAATGCTTATTTATAGAATACAATTATTGAATGAATCATCTAGTAATTAGGGTAATTCGAAATTCGATTCCATCAAAACTTGAATTCACAAGACATAATTCATTTCAATTCATAATTATAAACGAATTTTTAAAAGGGAAGGAACTTTAAGAAAGTATCCTTGGATTTTCTATTACAATTCAACTGTTTTGTAATTTCTAGGACACTCCAATCCAGAATAAAATAAAAAAGGCTGTTCTTGAGAACCGAAATCATAATTCGTATATAGTATTTATTATAATTTTATTGTCGCAATAAAAATTTCATCCAGCAGTGATGGATAATTTTGGCGCCTTTTAGGCTGAAAGAATCAGAGAACAGACAATACATGCCATCCTTGTGTAAAATGTATTTAAAGTAACTATGGTCTTAAAACTTTTTAACATCTCTATATCTATATATTATAAATGCGAAAGTAAGCATGTTTGTTTGTATGTTACGCTTTGACGCTAAAAATAGCGAATGGTTTTTAATGAAACTGTGCAGCAATATAGCTCATACTTCAGAATAACACATGAGATATAATTTATAGAGATATATTAATTTAAAAAAAAAAATAATAATAATAATAATAATAAAAATTAATTTAATTTGACATTACCGTAAATTACAGATTTCTGTAAAAGTAGTCAATTGACATTACCATGAATTACAGATTTCTGTAAAAACAGTCAATATAAAATATTTCACGGCCATCTTTTCTGATATACTCAATGAATAATTACGACTATTATACCATTTAAAAAATAGAAAACCATACATATATTTTACCTGTGTAAAACAATTCTTACTATTATTTCGAGTGTTATAGAAAGAGGATAAGCGAGAGCAATCTTTATCAATCTTTACTTTTAAACCCAGCGAAGCGGATGGGTATCACTCTAGTGATAAATAAAGTACAATTACATTTAAAGCGGTTGCATTTTAACCGACTTCAAAAATAGATGGAGAATTATTATGGCCATGAATTATTTATTTATTTTGTTTACAATTTGTGACAGTTATTCAATATCACATGTTTGCTCTTGAATATTTAGAAAAATTCTTTTAGGGATTTAAAATTATTGCTCTGCCAATTTGTAGAAATTAAGTAAATAACTGAGATTTATGTATACATGACCCAAAACCACTTTTTTAGAATCCCTGATTCTAATTTTTATTGTCGTAAATACATTTTATGCGTTTTTTTAAACATTTGGTAGTTACAAAAGAAACCAACAAAAAATTTTTTATTTAAAAAAAAATTGTTTATTTTGTACTTCTGTAATAAAAATGGATATTATTTTTTAAAAGAATCTAAATATTCTTACCTGGTTAAAACCGACATAGGCATAAACCATTTGAACCCAAAAGTAATGTTTTTTTTTTAAAGTTTTTCTAGCTAAAAGCATTTTAATACCTTACATCTTACAAGATTTTGGGAGGTTGTTCTTTAATTTTTAAAATAATTATATCGTTAATTAGGACATATATCAAAATTATTTGACACATATAAGGTGTATAATGGTTACAAATTTTAAACTTACCTTATTTTCCGAAAGATACCAAGAAATGCAAAAAAAATTTGCTCTCTTTTTGGAATTGATAGTAAGTAGATAAAAAGAACACAAAAAATCCAGTATCATTGACGGCTAGATAAGTAGTTCTCGAAATACCGTCGAAAATTTCTTCAAAATATGGAGGATTTCGAGGGATATCACAGAAAATAGTCAACCATTCGTCAAATTAACCCAATTTTTACATTTTTTGGATCAAAATTATTAGTTTTATCAAATTTGGAGTCAAAAAATTGATTGTGATATTTCGATTTTTTCAAGTACTCCTCAAGAAATTTGCAAAAAGTAATAAATTTTTTTGGGTTCAAATTTGGATAAAACTTATTGGATAAGGTAATTTTGACCCAAAAAAATACAAAAATCGTATTTATTTTATGATTGGGTGCATTTTTTCTACGATGGTGCACGAATGGGTGTTTGGAAATTTCTTAGTGACTTTTTAAGTCTTTATTACTTTAGAAAATTGAAAAACTGAATCAAAATTTTTCAATTTTAAATACATACAAATATTTTCATCTCCTATTTTACCCCCTTGAAGAATGAATTTTCATAAAAAAGTAATACAGTAAATTTTGGTCTCAAACCATGCGCATGTATCAATTTTTACATTTCTAGCTTCAAAATGAATAAACTCCCCCCCCCCCCCCCCCCCATGAAGAATAAATTTTTTTTAAAAATCATGGTAAATTTTTGTTTTGAACTGTGAGCTCATGCATCATTTTTTACATTTCTATCTTCAAAATTGACCAAGTTTCATACAACAAAATTTCTTACTGCATGCATACTATGGTCATTTAAGAAAAGTTTTTGTAAAATTTCATGCTTCTAGACCTAGCGATTTAAGCTATGCGTTGATATATCAGTCAGCCAGTCAGTTTCTTCTTTTATATATATATATATATATATATATATATATATATATATATATATATATATATATATATATATATATATATATATATATATATATATATATATATATATATATATATTACTGCCACGCCAATTCATCTAGATTCGTTTTAATTTGCGCTCGAATTTATTCGGATATTAAAAAGATTTACGAAGGAACTACCTTAACCTAGTTTTTCTGGCGCCACAATCTTATTATCGATCGTAAATTGTTTATTGGAAATAAAATTGAAAAATCATTATTCTAGATTAAAGAACTATTTCTACAAAATATCTTTTTGATGTTTTCAAACAAATCAATAATTATGTATCGACATAAATTGCATTCTTGTCATTTTTCTGCATAAATAAATTTTCTATAGACCATGCCCATATTTCTGTTAATGACTCAAGTTAAACATATAATTAAAAAGCATTTTACAAAATTAAAAAAAATTTATAAACACATACGTAATTCAAACTTTTTGTAAATTATCTCATGTGATTATGAATTCTTAGAAATCTATACTGCATCATATTTTGTATTTAAACAAAAAATAACAATACAGCGTGTTTAATGTGAATGAAGGCGTTTGTTTATTTACTAAACACAAAAATACTTATTCTTTTTAACACATTTTGAAAACAACACTTCCTACAGTTTAGTTTTTTCAACAAGGAAATGGAAATTATTTATTTGCGATAAAAATATTTATATCTGAAAAATTATATTTATTTGATGAAATCCGTTGAATAATCAACGGTACATACATTATCTGTATCACATCAGAGTATATTTATATTTTAAATCGAACTGTAAATGCCGTAGACTATTTTATCTAGCTCAAAATAGATTCATTTAAGGTAGTACGTTCACCAAGGCAATTTTAGATTTTAGGTTGGAATTATTTGTACCTTATTTTTAACTTTGATGGTGAGTTTTGTTATAACGTCATGAATGTAGTTTTCGCCTACATAAGAATAAAAATTTTCGATATCTGCCTTGGTTTTCGAAATATCGAAAGCTAAATAATCAAACAAAATTTTCAATTTTCGTAATTTTGAAAATAACTTCAGATATCGAAAAATTGTATTCTTACTTTTCGTCTTATATTGTCAAGTTATAATATAATTCACCATCAAAATTGAAAATATATATTGTTTTAAATCTGTGTGATTCAACCCTGCGCATAAAAAAAGTAAGGGATGATAAAAATGTACTTCTATCTAAATATTACAATTTCATCCGCGGTATGCTTAGGGTAGCGGGTTCGATTCCCACCGTCGCAACAAAATTAATTTAATTAATAGTTGTGATGGGCTGGTGTAGTGCATGGTATATGTATGAAAGAGGTGCACTCAGCCTCTGAAATTGAGGAGCTGGTAAATGAAATTATTAGCGGAAAGGTGGTAAAACATATATGGTATCACAATGGGCTCTATAGCCTAAGACAGCCAATATAACCTAACCTAACCTAAATATTACAAGATATTGAATGGTATATATTGCATTCATATCCAATAATTTTTCGTCAATTTAAAACTGTTTGAAATTTCAAGAAAATTAAAAAAAATTTTAAATGCGTCATTTTTTTTTTCGAGTCTGTATATATTAGTAGCATGCTTACACCCATTACTTATGACCGGAAAACCTCTCCTATTTTCTTTATATACAATTCAAAAGAATACAATCTGTATAAAAATTATACGATATATTAGTTCAATAAATATTATCTCATTATTAATTAAAATTTAAGAAATAATAATTTAATAGAACAATTTTTTTATTTTATATTATGTACAATTCTTTTAAAAATAATATCATTAAGTCAGAATTAGTTTTTTAAATAATAAAAAACAGATGAATTAGTAAAAGTTTATTTTTAACTGCATTTTTTGATAACATAATTGGCGTCATGCCTTGAAATTTGCCTTTACTCAATTATTTACTGCTTTATTCATGATTTCCTCTAAATTTTTATTATAATCGTTTTTTTCTCGTTTTTATTAAAATAAAATTTTTCATTGAAGGGCGTTTAAAAATTTGAAAACTGTTTTTGGATTTTTTGGTAATTTTCATTTCATACTTAAAGGAAAGTCATTGTTAAGTAATTAATCTGATTGACAAGGCCACTGAATCCTGGCATGAATAGAAGGAAAAAAACCTTTTGTATTAAGTCTTGTAATGCCGTTATTTTAAGGAAGTAGCTATACTAAGTTCCAAATAGTTCTTTTTGTTGGCATATTTTTAAGTCAGATTGGCACGCGAAACGGTGTTTAGGTCAGATTGTTAACAATTACAAATATCCATATATTGTTTTGAAATAAATATCACGATACTCGAAATAAAATTGTATATTAAGAAATTCTATTTAAAAAAAAAAAATACAATTAAAAAATATAATATCGATATTTCGATTGCAATGCAATCATCGTCAGTAGCAAAATTTATTCATGTAACACATTTCAAACATTTTACACAAAATTAAAAATAAATAAGCAAAACATTACCAACAAAACAGTAGCGATTTGCAAAAATAGAAATACAAAAATTATCACAAATTTGAAGAAAAAATTTCTCAATACCACCAAACTTTTTGTAAAAATTTCACAACAAATTATTTAGTGGGTTTTTGTTATATGAATAAATTTTGCTACTGACGATGATTGCGTTGCAATCGAAACATCGATATTTAGCGACATGTAAGTCCGTTGTATATGTTTTTTAATTGTATTTTTTTTAATATACTATTTTATTTCGTTAATATTTCTTAATATACTATTTTATTTCGAGTATCGTGGTATTTATTTCAATAACTATGTCTCAACTCGAAGTCAGCAAGAATTCATCCTTATATCCCTATATTATTTCACAGTACGAAATATCTCCTTTAATACTTCATCAATTTTAATGAATTTGCTGTTATTTTCATGATAATTTTCCCCTTTAAGTGAGCTAAGTAATAAGAAAGTCGAAAAAAAATATTAAAAAATTTATTTAAAAAGAAACTTATTTTCTTGATACTTTTAACATATTTGTGTTAAAAAATAGGCTATATTAAAAAAAAAAAAAAATTGGATGTAAAAAATTTTCTGTATGTCTACTTGAGAGTAAATCAAGTGTATACTTGGAGGCGTCAAACTTTGCACGAATCATCTTGAATTTTAAGAGCAGAAAATGTTGACTTTTTGTGTTTCTTCCGAAAAATATTTTGAGGTGTATTAAAAAAAAATTACTAAAAGAAATGAAAGGTATACAATAACAAAATGACAGGAACACTAAAAATTGCGTAATAAAACATACCGGATCAATTAAAAACCTAAAAATTCAAATCGACAATCATAAATTTGAATTGAAATTTCCGGCTTTTAATTACATAGTCCAAGCGATTACTGCAAAAATATAATCATTTAAAATTTTTCGTATATCCACCCGCTTTTGTAGCAGGATAATGTTTCGCGATCTTCCCTTTATACTCAATGAGTAATCAAGTATTTGAGTAATGGAACCTCGAAACTATTTGGAACGAGTTACTTTCTTTCCGTTTAACTGTCTTTGTTCGTTAGTTCTGCCATGGACAAAAAAAATTATCTTATCTTGCGACATGAAATCATTTTTACCCTTTTTGATTATTTTGGAGATCTATTCATTTTTTTTAACTAGTGGGATCCCGTAAAGAACAGTATTTTCTACTAAGTAAACGTATGGAAATAACCATAACAAAATATCTAATGCTTTTGGAAGCTAACTATGCCAATTTTAGTTAACATTGGATTTGCACTCAATCCTTTCCTTTTAAACAGTGACACCCGGACTATTTATAATTAAAAAGATAAATTCCAATAGTTTAAAAAAAAGTTAGATGTATGTTTGTAGTATCCGTATTGCTGCGGTAATACAAAGATCTTCATACATTTTATATGTTGGTCAATTATAGTAATTACAACTTACTAAAAAAATACCGCTTTTTATTTATTTTTTTTGTAAGCGTACTTGATAGTACCAACATTTTGATGATAATATTTACGTGTAGAGCATGTCCTAGTCTACATTGAGTAAGCAAAAAGATTGAACTTATACTTTGATATGAAATTATTGTATCGGGAAGTCAGGCTTAAAATTAAAGCTTAACTGTAATAACTGACCCACTGTCTAAAAATCGAAAACATTTCAAAGTTAATGAATGGGATCCTTTCCAGTGGCGTGCCCTTGATCACCCGACAAGCGATTTTATAGAGGCGACTTTAATAGCAGCTCGATTGCGACTTGACCAGTATAATCGTGGCGCGATTAAAATAAGTTTTCAATTTTGATAAAATTCAATCATTAGGGTAATTTCGACTCAAAAATTATGAAAAACTTTCTTTTTGTTTGAATTTATTTGAGCGTATTGCCCGTATTTTTCAGGATATGACGTTATCACTTACTTTAGTTACAGATGTTAAGAATATAAAATTTCGGATTCGAGTACGGATACGGATATTTGAATAATAAACTAGTTTCCAGTTTTCGCCCACGGTTACGGAGCTCCATAACATCGCTATTGTATAGAATAGATTTAGGCAAAAATAGACCGAAATAAATTTCTGTAATAGTGTACCATTTTTGAACGCAAGAACTAAAAACCCAACCAACTCGTCTATAGTCGACAAATTCAAGCCAATCAACTCGTAATTACAACAATTTTCGGTCTATTTTTTCTGATTACCGTATACAATACATGCACTCATTCAGTATGCTATCATTTGTGTACAATACGTTTGACTAAAGGTCATTAGTACGAACACTATTATTTCGACTCCTTTTAATTTTAATTCTTTATTTTTTAACCACTGCTTTCTTAATTTCGGATAAATTTTTATATCGAATATCCGATAGTTTCGTTAACAGTTACGAATTTCCATAACATCTATACTCGAAAGTCATAACTAGGAACGGATTGCAGTCACTGCCATCGTTTTCACTATGTTTAATTTAGCCTAAAACAAAGTATTGGTCCAAAATTGTGGAGCAAAGTTTTCGAATTTTTTCGACTTTCTTAAAGGGTGTCACAACGTGAGTATCACTTGAAAAAGGTGTGAATTAAATGATTTGTTTTCAATTTTTAATGAAAATTGTTTATTAAGGTAATCAATTACGAAAATAAGATGTATTGAGAGAGTGTTATCTGTTTATTTAAAGATATAACGTTTTCCACAAAGGAGCCAATTATAAAATACAAACAGGGTGAGAAGGGTAATTGGCTTAACGCGATAAAATATGGTAGAAATTTCTAGAATTTGTGATATTTTTAGTAGCTTGTAGAAAATGTGATGAAAGGAGAGAAAGGGTTGTCCAAAGAAGAAATTTTGTGTGGCGTATTTTATGAATGGTCCCAAAAAGATTTTAAACTAAGTAATAGCAAAACATGCTCATTAATGAAATATTTATTCGCTCATAAAATTGGCACACTCAACTCCGGTTATCTTCTACAAAAAGTAAATGATAATACCAACCGTTTTTTTGATGGTATTTTACTTGATAATAATTCACTTTTTTTCTTTTATTTTTATTATGAATGTTAATTTTAAATAATAATAATAATAATAATGATAATAATACTTACTGACCTAATAATTTTATTATGCAGAAGAAGAATATCCGGCTTTTTAATCATAATCATGTTATTTAAATTGTATTTGTATGGGGTTACCCAGACTTAGGTGAAATTTAAGTTGTGAATCATCAATGAAAGTAAATGTGTTTTTTTGACAAAATATTTACTTTTTTAATTTACACACAAAACGGTATTAAAAGAAACAGTTAAAGTCGTCTTTCTAATTTTTAATTCAATTTAGCAAGAATCTAATTAAAGTCCGTAAACTTAAGTTTTTATAGAATGAAATAAAAATTTGAGGTAGATGTTAAGAGCCCCTTTAAGACATGCAAAATTCAAAACTTTTTGCCTGTCAATTAAAAAATATATTCGCAATCAAAGTTGGAACTTTTTAAATGGGTTAAAATGTACCAGTTGACAAAAAATATCACAATTTAAAGCATATATCTTCGGAACATTTTTACAAATTTTGTTCAAATATCTTAGTTATTTACTATCCTTGAAAATAAAATTGAAATTGTATGTGCAAATTCTCGTAAACTTGTCACTTATAAGAAGAATATTTCATGAAAATTGTCTTTTATTGCAATATCACAAAGCGATTCGTATAATTTTACTCACGGTAATAACAATTATTAGATAAATTATCATAATATTTATCACATTATAAATATGAATAACTTCCTTCATCTTATTACGAACAAACGTATCATTGAATACAATAATCATCCTACAAGTTTTTGGATAATATGTTTAATATAATTAGTCCGAGCGCCAGTCAATAAGATATCATTGATAAATAGAACTGTTGAAATTCTTCTCTAGCTTACTTATGCTTAGTCTAACAACTTTTTCCTCTACGAAAGTTGTTTTTCACGAATTTTTCATCGCGAGAGCAAACTTAAAATTGAGGAATACCTTTTTTAATTTTTATTATTTTTTACCATTATAACAGGAAGATAATAATTTTTCCATTTGTTATTCGATGATTTTGTTATAGTAACAAAACAAGATACCCATCAATTTTGAAGGTGTTTTCACAGTGAAAAATTTTCCGAGTCGCGTGAAAGACAACAACCCCCAAGAATTTTGTGTTTACGGGCAACGGGATTAAATGTCTTAATCATATTTTGTATTTAAATTATTAATATATTGGGCACCGACTGTGTACAAAATTAAGGCCTTCAAGTAGTACACCACAGTAAATTACATTTAATTAGATAATACTTTATTTTTTGTCTACAAAAAATTTTACATTTGCATTTAAGAATAATTTGTTAACGTGTGGGCTGTTTAAAATTTATTCTTTTTGTAATTTGTATTAATTTGTTTGCATTTGGACTACACAATAGGTGATCATATGATTTTTTTGTTACTTTATGAAGGCAGTATTGTTATTTGATACAGGAAACAATGCCTATGCGTTTTTGTAGAAATAGACGTCAAAGCAACAGAAAATAACAAAACTTCCATCGTTAAGAATAGATGCAAAATCTTTATTCTGAAGATACCACCCAAAATATTTCGAAAATAAAGGGCTTCAGATAAATTTCGAAACATATCATAGAACGATCATCAATCGACCGATTTTCTTGTTATAAATTTAACAAAATCCTGTATGATCCTTTATGTCGTAGTAAATAACTCACATTATACTTTTGACTAGTTTTGTTCGGGAGACACTACAAGTCTCTGAGAATTTAATACTTTGAATGGTAACTACTCCAAGAAAATAATTTTAATTCTAAATTATTTTACGGGACCAACTAGAAATAGAAGAAAATAAATTCAAATAAATAATAGTTTAAAAAAACTAAAAAAACACGCTTTTATAACTAGCTGAACTAAAAAGTAGGAAATAATTTCTGTAAGTTAAAAACAAGACCGATAAAGAAAATATCATTTAATCGTTGGCAGATATTGGTAAAAGTCATTATAAAAGATCTTAAAAATCATCCAGCGCTTTTTATGATTAAATGATTTTTTCTTAATTAGAAAAATTAAATTATTTTCTACTTTCTAGTTCAGCTAGTTATTTTTATACTATTATTTGATTTCTACTTTTTAGTGGCACAGGATAAACTTATTAAATTATTGTATTGTCATCGGTCCTTGATAAGCGTGCGAAGTTTCAATTCAATCCAACGTTTTGAAATGAGTGAAAATCACGTTCAATGATTCCGTTTCATAGTGTAAAACATTTTTCATGACATTCTAGCTGAGACACCAAAAATTCCTTACTTTGTGCAACTAACCATTAAGAGTCAGATAGGAGTTTGTAGGTATACAGTACATATCCTGAACCAATTATGATTTTTCAGTTGACCACCATCCTTGGTAGGTTAAAGGTTAACTTTGATGCAATCTCCTTAACATTTAATTACAGAAGTTATGCCAAATAAATATATACCGCCAATCTTTTAAATTAAGTAATACATAATTTATGATGTGAACATTTCCTAATTAAGTAATTACACTTCCTTTACCCACTAACTCATACACACTCCATTGACTTGGCTACGATCTGAATAATGAATGAATGCTGCCCAATGATTAAAAAGCACATATTATTTAAGTAGGATGTAGAAAGAAATAATGTGAACTCACACACAAAAGAATGTTTTATTTAATAATATTTTGCACGACAAAAAACACTAAAAAATCAATTAAGGCTATTTTGACTATATACATGCCCATGCTAAAATTTTTCGTGTGAAATGACCCACCAGGAATCATGTTGAAAAAGATGCTCCTATATGTGTAAAAGTAACTTAAAGCACCATGGCGTCAGTTTTGCGCGGTACAGGTGAGAATATGAATGTCACACCCTTGGCGTCTCACCCCTGCACCAGCAAATACGTACAGCGTTGCTGGATTCTAACTCTGAATACGTTAAGTGAAGTTACCAGAAATGAAAACATTGTTTGATTTCTCGTCAATTTTCGAAGCCCTACGTGATTTATTTCTGTACGGCATTTATGTAATTCACTACGAATACTTATGCCGAGCTAGTATCCAGCAACGCTGTACATATTGCTGGTGCAGGAGTGAGACACTAAGTGTGGTGTGCTTTCAAGAACGTATCTAACGATCATTATTTCTTTGAAAATTTTCAGAACTGCGACATTTTCTTTTAGGAGACTTGGAAAATTTTTAATAGTCTGACAAACTTTAATATTGATTAATTCATTAATAATACAGTCAAAATTTGATTTAAACATTACCTACGTAGACTTAATATGTTTTTAAAAGTATTCGCAATTCAAATAAAACATGTTTATTGTTGAATTTTTGATTTATTACATATTGATTCCATAAAATAAAAAATTGTTTTAGGATTCCGTAAAAATTTTAAAAAATTTTACTTGATTTTATAAATTTAGTATGTAATAATCTCAATCGGAGATACAAATCGATCCTAGAAGTCGCAATTCGTATGGAATAATATATTTTTTGGATCAAAATTACTCAATAGACTATATCAAATTCTGAAACGAAAAGTAATTTTGTGAATTTTATTAAGTAACCCATTAGAAATTGGTCTCCAATTTTTAATAAAACTCAATAAATTGTAACCCAAAAAATCCAAATGTGGATTGAAACGTGAAAAAAAAGCTGATTAGTTTTTCTAAATTCTCGAAAATTCTATAACGAAGAAAACAAAACATAAGTTTATTTGGACAAAATCATTGCTCTAAAGTGACATGACGTCATATTCAAGGGTATGGTACGTAAAAAAAATCCATGAACCCTAACATTCTGCCGTGTGATAAACAGCTCCTGAGTCGATGTGGAGGATTTTCTTTGATAGGACATATATATAGCAGAACAGCCATTTTCGAGATAAAGGGAAAGGGGGAAATAAAATGGGTAAAAATTTAAAAAAAAACTTCTGCTCCTTGCAAATAAGTTCCCTAACGACCGCCAAAATGTTACGTAATGCTAGCTGACATATCCCCCTTCCCTTCTCGACTAATATCAATCAAACTATGTTACTCATTTGTGGACGTTTGGGAGGACGAAGGGGGGGGGATATCTGCCAGGAGTATGTAACACTTGTGCGATCATATGGAAGCTTATTTGGTAAGAGGATTAATTTTTCTCAATTATTACTTATTTTATTTCGCCCTTCCCCTCTATTTCGGAAATGGCCACTTTGTCGTATATATGTCCTATGAGAGAAAATGCTCCACATCGACTCAGGAGCTTATTTTCCACGCGACAGAAAGTTGGGGTTTTTTACGTGTCATATCCTTGAAAATTATTTCAGTACGACTTTAAATTTCTAAAAAATCAGAGAAAAGTATGATAGAATACTGTGAAAAATTTATAATAAGATTAATTTGAAAATTGATTTTTATGTCCAATCTGTTAGCATGAAGTGAATAAACTAAATGACTTCCTAGAAAGGAAGTTTTCTCAAACGCTCTTCTTTCTTTTAAAGATGAAGAATTTACACTTGTATAAATTTGAAATCCTTTTTCGTTTTTTTTCTCTAAAAATGTATACGGAATCCTTGTTATAGTAAAGAAAATTCATGAGGTTTGTTTGAATGGAATTGTACATTTTATAAATATATATGCCGTAGCTGTAGGGCTATTGGTATTACTTTAATTAACAAACTATTTTAATCACTAGTATTTTTATACTTTTATTACAGATTTTCATGACAAGGCCATTACAAATATTTATTGTTACGCTCCGTACTTAATACATTCAAATTACCACAATATTTTCTTTTTTTTCAAATTTCTGCGAAAATTCTTGTCATATCTATATTTTTCCATTTCCATTTTATTATTCTGATCTAAGATTATATGCTATTTCTTCTCCTAGTCATTGCAAGGATGATAATTAGAAGAAGTGTTAAAAAAATACAAGAACATAAGCATTCATTTTAATCTTTTATGCAAGTTTGACGTGAAAATGATGTCATAATTACATAAGATGTAAGAAATTCATTATTCATTATGCCATTACTTGTTGGCGAAATATGATGTCAATTGAATCTTGTTTTTAAAATTTTTATTGGTTAAAAGTTTTTTTTTATTGTTTCCATAGGTTTTTATGAAAATTTTTATAAATTCTATGGGCCTAGCAAAGGGGCAAGGTAGCGAGGGGGCTTACTAGTAAAGTTTCTTATGAAATTCCTATTATCTATGCATATAAAGCTTGATCCTGAATGACTGACTGACGGATCAACGCACAGCCTAAACCGCTGATCGTAGAGACCTGAAACTTGGAGGGTGTGTTCTTTGTATGACGTAGGCATCCGATAAGAAAGGATTTTCGAAATTATATCCCAAAAAGGGGGAAAACGGGAACTAAGTTTGTATGAAACAACCTGATTCCTTGAAAATCTACTCCAAATTTTGCATAAACATTCATTGATGAAAGACTTGTTTTGTATTTTATTGAAACTCATCGCTTAACGGGGTTAAAAAGGGGTAGAAAGTGATTTTGAGAGTAATTTTTGTATAGAAATTGATATTCGTAATTTTTGAATTAAATACTTAACCGATTTTAAAAATTATTTCACCTATAGAAGAAAGTTACAATATCAGTGAGTATTATAGGCTTTTTATTTTCGAAAGAACTAGGGTTCCCCACTATAAAATTAAAATCCACAAAATTGTGAACAAAAGGGAGGATAAATGAGGTCAAGGAAGTGAAGACTATAACACGGTAATCTATGTTTTTAAAGTTGAAATTGTCCAGCAAAGCGGGCGGGTATCTGTTAGAATATCCCCCTCGTTACCCGTTAGTATACCCCTGACTTTTTGCTGTTTAAGTCAGGGCGTTGCAATGATTTTATGTTATTTAAATTTTCGTATTTTGGTAATTTATTTTTAATTTTAAAGAGGCTTAAGTAATGCTACTGAAGAGGATTGCCAAAGCAATTGAAACCGGTCTAGTTAATTAATAATAATTTTATAATCTAGCTAAATACTTTTATTGTGGGTCCTGAAGGAGATATATTTTAACAAAATGATTTGTGTTTATGTATGGACTTAACACTCTCTTATTCAATGCCAATTTGAACCCTAGGTTTTGGACCCTACACAAGTTACTCTAATTTTAAATCCTTAGTATACATTTTCAATAAAATCTTCATCAAAGTTCTGAATTCAAAGCAATTAATTTAATTATTATATTCAGTAAAATAATTAATAACAAAAACACTTAATAAAACTATTAATATTTCCATATATAAAACAATATTTTCTTAAATATTCATAAATTATAAACAAATATGTGAAAAATGACATTTGTTACAATTTAAAATGCTAAAAAAAAATCACATATACAAAATGAAATATTATGTCTGCGTAATATTATATTGTAATAAATTAATATACTTTAATTTTTTAATATGAGTCATTATAAAAAAATACGACCACCCAATATCTTTCATCATATATTACTTTATTATATTAAAATTCATTTATTATTCAACAAATCATATATTCAAAGCAAGTGTAATAATAATTAATACAAAAATTTGTTATTATTTCAAATTTATATTATTTTCTATTTCCTTATTTTTCTATTGAAAATAGGTTTTTTATATTTTATTTATTTTTATATAATTTTCATTAATTTATAAATTTAATTCACGTGTGGTTTATCATTTTTAACCCCGACTAACAAAGTGGGATGTTAAAAGTTTATCGCGTCTGTGCAACTATGTATCTGCGTGTCTGTCTGTGGCATCGTTGCTTCTAAGCGAATGAACCGATTTTAATTTTATTGTAAGGTTTTTTAATCGAAAGTGTTCTCAGTTATGTTTTAACAAACGAACCGATCAGACCTGGGACGTTTTTTATTTTTTTGTTTGAAAGGAAAACTTGATCGAGAGTGTTCTTAGCTGTTTCATGTGTGAAGGTTCCGTACCGGTAATAACTAGAAAATAGATGATGATCTTCAGACGACTCAGCAGATTCTCTTGAAACATAGCTCACTATCGGGAGGTCACTATCGGTCATATTTCCTTTCCTACGATGCCACAAATGAATCGATCAGACCTCTTTTGTGTTGGAGATTTATTTAAATTTTTAATGTCAAAATTCAAAGTAATTAAAAATGTTTAGGTATTTTGCTATTGTGGTCTAAACAAAGCTGCTAACGTTGACCTAAGATCCAAAACTTTGCGCCACAACTGGTATTTGGGCACATTTGTTTGTTTTCAATGACTGCTCACAGAAAAAATGCCACTTTTCGAGAAAATTTTCTTGGAAGTTAATGAAACCTTTCGACGATTTCTTTTTACGAGAGTTGAAATTATAATGATCTTGAAGGTAATCGTCTAATTCAAGGTATCCAGTAATCAAATACTCTCTTATGAAACCGAATAATTTTTCTTGAAATATTTTCTGTATCTGACTTACTATAAAAGCATTTTAACACTCTGTGATTGATTACCGTTGTTCAAGTTTCAGCACTTAATATAATGAGTAAAGTAAAAGAATAAAATATTATCCATAAGCTCATTGTTTTGAAAAAACTTGATTACATATTTTTAAGAACAAAGAAATGTATTCATAATTTGTTGTACTTTACATAAGGAGTTGCCTAGCCCGGAAATATTGGCAAATCTTATAAATAAAAATTAACCTTCCCATGTTTTTGGCTACAAAAAATTATTCAATGGATTCACTCGAAACTTTACACGTTGGTATATTTATACTCAAGAGTATTTCCAAAAGTTCCCACGAAAGCGGCAAATATTTAAAAATAACTGAAAAGAATGTAAGATATATAAATGTCATGCAGTTTCGTTTAGCATTCATAGATGGCAAACTATGTATAGAATTATAATTTCGTTTAGTATTCATATGTGATATGTATTGGATCATAACTCTGATATAGAATCCGTATGTTTGTGGTCGCAAAACTCGAAGGTAATCGATGAATTATTTTGAAATTTTGTTTTGTTTTGAAATTTTAAAGTTCAAGTCAAGCTACGCAAAATAGAATCGACACCAATTGCGAATAATGCACGCCAATATCTCCTAGACTAAGTAAAAATGGATAAAATCGTATGCATCACATTTTTAATATTTAAAATATTATTTATTTACTGTCTGTCTATTACTATTCAATTAGTGGTTTTCTTTGTTTTTGTCATTAATTTCATATATATTTTTGTTTATTCAAACATTTTTGTATGTATTTATTTATTTGTTTTTTTTTTTTAATAAGTTGATCCGTTATTTTAACTAATTAAATATTAAAAGAAATTTTTTTAATATTACACCACTGTACGTAATTATCACAAATAATATTTCTAAAAATGTGGATCTTTTTCAATTTTTATTATTTTTGTTTCCTGTATCAGTTTCAATGCCACGCGATACTTTTCTACAAAAGTATTGATAATAATTTTACAAAAAACCCAAATTACAAAAAAAGGTTAAATTAATTCATTTTTAAACTCAATCTTCTCCTTAGAATATTGATAAATATCTTGGAAATTCTCTCTAAATAAGTAAAAGGAAAATAAGTGTTTCTAAATTTTATATAAAATTATTATTAATAAAATGTTTAATTTCCAACCTTGAATTAATATGTAAAAATTAACCCACAATTCCTGGCTGAAATATCAACAATAATTTCAGGTTCGTGAAACATCACAGAACATTTCCAGATTTTGAAAGTAAAAAACAAAAACAATTTCTGATGCACGAGTGACCTACAACTTGTTCAATATAAGAATTAAAGCGTCTGAGCTTTCGAATATTATTTGTTTACTTTCAGCTTCTTTGTGTGATTTTAAAGGCTTAATTCTGATATCTCTGCTGTATATTTATCTAAAATTCACCTCTTTTAACAATGAAACACAAAAAAATTGTTTTTTTAGAAAACCAAGTGTAACAACTTAAGGAAGTTATTTTAGGTGTATAAGCAGTTTAAAGTAAAAAATTCAATTTTTCTTTGACTGCTATTAATAATTCGATCAAAAAATCTCAGAAGTAGACAAATGAGAGCGCTTTCAAAAAATTTGTCTCCCTTTTTAAACCCTTAACATAAAGCGGGTTAGGTTTGATTTTTAAAAATCTGAATTAAATTTTTTTTTAAATATTCTTTTCAAACGAGCTGCTTGCGGACCAAATCCGATATGTGGGTCGAATTCTATTAGTATTTGAAGATTTCGAAAAGGTATTTCGGAACTGATTGTTTTATAAAAAAAGATTTTTTACCCCTTAAAATTTTCGATCCAATTTTTTTTTTTTCATGTATCATAATTTCATCATTATCCGAAATTAAAAATAAAAAACGATATATACCACTTTTTTTTTATATATTAACTTGAAAAAATTTCAAATCAACATTTCAAAACTTAAAAACTTTAGACAAAATTTTTCCTATTTTATCGCACGTTTGAATATTATGTTTTAAAAAAATAAATATATATATTATTTTGTATATCTCAAGCATTCAATTCAATTCAGTTCAGTTTACGTATGAATATGAATGACATTGAATTTTCTAAATTAAAACTGATAAATACTTTCAAATCAATTTATGAATGGATAAATAATTAACATTCTTTGTGCTGAAAAATAAATACAAAAATGTCTAGATCAACAATCTTGTTCTGAGTTGACTCTGACTAACCATGTCTATCCCTTTTTATTTTAATACAAATTTTTATCATAATTGTGTGTATAATTTTTTAGAATGTCCAATGTTTTCTGTCAAAATACATTGCAGCATGGAAAAAATCGAAACTTTTTAAAAAAATTCAAATGTTTGCGAAATTTCAAAACATCTGTATTCTGTAATTTCGAGAAAATTGTCTTACCGCGATCATCTACAACTCATTCGAATGCTTGTAATTCGTAGTTTTTCACCACTACGAAGATGAAAAACATATATCGTCGAGATTTAGAAAGATGAAAAAATAGTTAATCTTATAATTTTCTATAAAATTTGAAAGCGTATATACGGGGCGCAAAATTTTTTTGTTATAAATCTTAGGGATGAAATAGTGTCCCATTTTTAAACGCAACTTCAGAACCCAACCAACTTCTCTATAGTCGACAAACTCAACCCAACCAACTCGTAATTACAACAATATTCCGGTTCTATAAAATTTTCGGGCTATTTTTTCAGATCTATTATACCAAATCGATTATAGCATTTCTTTGTCGAATGTGTTTTAACGCATCTTTGCACGATCTTTTTGATCAAATTATGCACTGTCAATTTTTGTATTTATTGGATCAAATTTACTTACTTACCAAAAGACTTTTGTTAAATTTTTTTATATTTAATCAAATTTGGCTAATTTTTACTGAATTTATGTAACAATTTTTCAATTTATTTGTTAGTAAAATTTTATATATCGAAAAATATATCTAAAAAATAACTTCTGTCCATACTCCCTTTGCCCAAGGATTTAATCAGTTTTGGATATGATATTTAGAATCTATGGAAGTCTGGATTTTAGCATGTTCTGAAATGATAAAGGAAAGAATTATTCGAATTACTTTTCTAGGAATATCAATTTGTTTAAACCGTAAGAAAAAAAACTAAAAATGTTCCTCAGCATATTAATTTTATAAAACCTTAAATGTTGAAATTTTAAGAACGCGCGATAATAGTTTTAAGGTTTGTAAAAATATTTTCTGAATTGCTGTAAAGTTTGAAGGTAAATCAACTTGAACTAATTACAAAAGTTTTTATCCAATTTGAAAATATTTTTTATAACATTTTTTTCCTAATAATATGCGTGAATTTTTTCTTGTAACATTTTTTTAATTATTTTTCATTATGATGATTAATAGAAAAATTTAAAGGTTTTTCTTATCAACAATATTGATTGATTGATTGATTATTTAATATCCATAAATAATATCGATTTCTATTTAACAAATTACCTTTGGTACAAAATATATAAATTGATAGTAGTAGATATAGAATGTCGCGTATGATCATTGGCGTATAAAATTTCTTCATTTTTTTTTCAGTGTTGTAGCTTAAACATCTCGTTTTTCTGATTACCCTAGAAAGGGGATAATTTTCGGGATACAAATGCCACTCGGAAGAGTGTTGTGCCTACTAAGTTCTAATTTCTATCTTCAGTGATTTTGCCCTCGACTTTTTCTGTGGGTTTGAACCTTAAGTATATAGCTTCATAACCTTAAGTATATACCTTCATGGTTGCAAATATTTCGTACAACGATAAGATATAGTGCAAAAGAAAACTATATTTATAAAAATTAATTATACATGGTATGTTATATTTTACATTTACTGTACCTATTGTATATGACAATATAACCAGTTTTGTTTATAATTTTATTATTAATAAAATATAATTTCAGATTTTAGGTTTATAAAGAAGAATTGATATCATACCGCTTGTGAGAAGTGTTATATTATTTTGAAAATATTGTTAATATTGTATATCAAAAAAATCTTAGTTACAATACAACATACGTTCATCAATCTATATTGGTCAATAAAATTATTAACATGGACTTCCCATATACGAAATTCACACCCCGTTTTTAATCCCTTGGGATAGGAATTCCGTAAATTCTTAGTGGACGTCCATGTCACGAAAGTTAAGTATAAGTATGCCAAATTTGAAGTTAATCGGACCGATAGTTTCGAAGATTTCGTGATGAGGCAATCGGTGGTAAATCGCTTATATATATATACTAGCTGAGAACTACCCGCTTTGCTGGGCAACATCCCCACTTGCACCCCTCCCTCCACATTTCCTTGCGTTGGATAACAGTTTTGTAATGTACACGTCATGCTCTTTTATTTGATACCCCACTTAGGTATATTTGTAAATATTCGATATTTCCTTCCCACTTTCTCGCTACACCTTTCTACCCTCCGAAGGTTAAAAAAATTTCTAAATGTAATTTAAAACATTCTGACCAAGTTTTGAACTATTAAAAGCCATAATTGAAAAATATGAATTTTTTATTCATGAACACCCTCGCAACCCCCCTTGTGGGTGCAATTTCGTAAAATCCGTTCTTAGCTGACCTTTACTTGGCAAAAGGAATATTCCTGCCAAATTTCAAGTCTCTAGGTCTTATAGTTCCAGAGATATCGTGATGAGTGACTATCTATATCTATAGAAAGTCTCCTATATATTTATAGATAAGAAGATGAGACCGAAAATGTACACTTTAATAGATTAACGGCCATTACGCATTACGTTAATGAAAATAAATTTTCCTCCTAATCATTACGTTCTTGTCTGATTTACATTTATAAAAAGTTATGGTGGTAGATTTAATTACATTATTATTTATTTAGTTACTCTTATTTCAAGTATTGTTTATTGAAATATAATATTAATTATAATTAATATTATTTATGTATTTATTTAATTGATATAATATTTAATAATCTAATCAAAACAATATAAAATTAATTTACTGCTACTAATGAAAGGATGATTCATTTTTTAAGGAGCGTGTTTCTGCTATCACTGTCATAGGTATCGTTCTTTGTTTGCTTCAAGAGTTCTTAAGATAGACCTCTATAAATTAAGAAAATGTATTTATTTATTCAACCCAATAATTTTATAAATAAAATATTCATTTTGTTTTATTTATAATAATATTTATATTAAAAAATTTATAATTAAATACTCATGCAACTTCTATATCCACCAAAATCCTAATTTTGCTAGTACTCCTATCGAATTAGATGAAATGTATTGATGTTTTAGAGACAGCAATGCCACCGATTCCAACTTTTAAATGCTATCGAAAACTATGTATTTTAGAGAAAAAATAGGTCAGTCTAAAGTGATCGGGCATAAAATTCTGATCCATTTGTATATACGAGTATAAACTTCATTATTATCTTTCATGTTCTCTGAAAAATTGGCATCAATGTACTAAAATTTTCTGTCCTTTTGGTGATTTTTTAATTTTTCTTAAAAACTTTGCATTCTATTTCCTGAGCAAAAATTTCCTACGTATATTTTGATTATGCCCAATCTTTCTCATATTCGGAATAATCGACGCTTCAGCATCTCATCAAGAAATGAAGCACTCTCTTTTGAAATATCTCTTTTTTAAGAAAATGCCTTCCCTAAGTTTGCCTTACCATTGGAAGCTTTTTCTTAATAAAGGGGTAAATATATTCCTGCATATCCAAAATGCATTATTTCCCTTGGTTAATCACCAGCCCAATAGAAACCACCACTGTTTAATTTACAACAGGATTAGTTTACCTTATCCCTGTAAGTTTCTCCTTGAGAGTTCATTTTTACTAAGAACCAACTCCTAACATTTCCGTATGTGCTTCTGTGATGAAAATAGACTTAAGAGATAACTGGTACTTAGAATTACCAACAGAAACAGCTTCCAGGAATAAGCTAAACTAATCCTGTTGTACATTGAACTGTGGAGATCACTTGAACTGAAAACTAACCAAGACAAATAATATATTCTGAAAAAAACTTCAGTAATAGTGTCCCATTTTTGAACGCAAGGACTAAACACTTCAGAACCAAACCAACTCCTCTTTAGTCGACAAACTCAACCCAACCAACTCGTAATTTTAACAATACTTCGGGTCTATAAAATTTTCGGTCTATTTTTTCCGATTACCGTTTATAATGATTAAAAATTTGATTATCTACTAGGAGTTATAAGCTTGTAGTCGTTAGTGTCACTGAGGATCTGAGATAAATTCCTACTGCTTCACTTTGAACACTTCTAAACTACCAGTTCACCAAGTAATTGAAACAGAAGCTATGAGAACGACCTATCTACAAATTTTGGATGGTAGTACAACAGCGTGAACACGGGTCTTGCGAATATAATGACCAAGCTTCAACTGCAAATTTAGTGTTGCTCATTCTGCTCGAGCGTTTGTAATCGAAATGAATAGAGCGTATTTATACACAGATATGTCAAGAGCGGAGACATTCAGAAGTTGGAATTGAAGGAATCAGACCTAAATAAAAAAAAAAAACCTTACATCATTCTACGGCTGATGCTTGTGCGTGGAAGTAAAAATCTTTGATGGAATTTGTCGCCATAACAATAATAAGAGTATAATAATTTTTATTTGGCATTTAAAAGTTATGTAAACAATATAAAATATGTCTGTTTACATAAAATATTATTGATGTCACAGCTCACAGTCACAAACTCATGGTGACAGAGATGAGTTGAACGCGTGTACGTATATTCAGTTAATAAGTTTTTAAGGTTGATTGGACATAAAGTACATTTGTATATTAAGGTAGTACGAGCACCAAGGTAATTTTAGATTTAGAGTTGAAATTATTTGTACCTTATTTTTAACTTTGATGATGAGTTTAAAATTAGAATAAAATTTTTCAATATCTGCCTTGGTTTTCGAAATATCGAAAGCTAAAAATTAAACAAAATTTTCAATTTCGATATTTTAAGAATTACTCCAGATATCGAAAAATTTTATTCTTACTTTTCGTCTTATTTTGTCAAGTTATAACATAATTCGCGCACCATCAAAATTGAAAATATATTTTTTTTGTAATTTGTGTACCCACTACCTGTGCTTATACATCCTTAATTAGTCGGGCACAACGAGTTTTTTTTTTTTTTTTCAATAATTTATTAAGGTTTTAAATTTAATTTAAATAGTTTTTATACCATGCATATATGTAATATGCAAAGTATACTAAGTTTAGTCCCAAGTTTGTAACGCCTAAAAATATTAATGCTATGAAAAAAATTTTGGTATAGGTGTTTATAAAATCACCTAATTAGTCCATTTTCGATTGTCTGTCCGTCTGTCTGCCAACACGATAATTCAAAAACGAAAAAAGATATCAAGCTGAAATTTTTACAGTGTATTCAGGACGTAAAAAGTGAGGTCGAGTTCGTAAATGAGCAACATAGGTCAATGTGCGTAGCATCAATATTTTTAAGCGTTACAAACTTGGGACTAAACTTAATATGCCTTGCATATTACATATATGCATGGTATAAAAAGTTAGAGTATAATGTAAAATTAAAGTGTACTGCCCAATCCACCTTAAACTGTCATTTAAAACGATGCATGCTGGTTGCAATGCAATGATATAAAATGATTCTTACATGATGTGATAAATGATTTTAATTTGGCATGTTTATAAAATTTATTACACTTCCGTTTTTAATAAAATGCAACATACAGTAGAATCTCGATAAGTTAAAGTCCAAGGGAAACAAAAAATATTTTAAGTTATAGAGGTTTTTAGTTATCAAGGGTCTATGTTATTGAATGCATCAGAAGGATGGGTTCAATAAAATACTGAAAATTAAATACATATGTAATCATATTTATTCACATTACTTACATGTACTCATTTTAAGACAGTTTTATCACACAGTAAGTAAAGCGATGTTTCCAGAACAACAATCAAAAAACTTATGATGCAAGCAAGTCGTTGTCACAAAGCTAACCACCGCTAAGCTTTGAAGAATTTAGATAAAGCAAACAATAGGTAATGTTATTGTTTACGTTAACAAGTAAAAACGTGCAAGCAATAAATATCGAAACCATTTGTTTTGACACTCTTTCAAAATGACTCATTCACACAATTTTATGTTATAGAGGTTGTGGAAACATTTCTTTTAGTTACTGAGGGCCTAACAGAAATTATTTATTTAAGTTATAGAGGTTGCGTATTTTAAGCTATAGAGGTTTTGGGCTCTGATGGGAAGGGAACGTAGTATTTTTTGAAGTAACTAAGGTTTTTATGTTACCGAGGTTTAACTTATCGAGATTCTACTGTATTTTATTAATTAAATACAATTTTCTTATGTGTTTTTTTAATGCAGAAATTCCCAACATGTTTTAATATGGTATTGCGAACAATTACTGGGAAAATCGTTGTAATTCTTACGCCTTTCTTGTGTTAATATTCGGAAAATTCGTTTATTGACGATTCTTCGGCAGCAAAAATCACTCTAACAAGATGCATACAACACAAAAACCAAATTCTTTTGCCGATTGGATGGGTGGTTTTCAAGATACTGTAGAAAATCTCTCCAAACTAGAAAGTTCATAGAAGACTTCGGCAATGTATTAGGAAATACCCGATCAATAGTCAAGTCAAATGATCCCGCTTTTTATACCATGCATATGAAATATATCAAGGTATACTAAGTATAGTCCCAAGTTTGTAACACTTAAAAATATTGATGCTATGAACAAAATTTTGGTATAGGTGTTTATAAAATCATCACGATTACTCAAAAACGAAACGAGATATCAAGCTGAAATTTTTTAAGCGTGCTGAGGACGTAAAAAATGAGGTCGAGTTCGTAAATGAGCAACATAGGTCAATTGGGTCTTGAGTCCGTAGGATCCCTCTTGTAAACCGTTAGAGATAGAACAAAAGTTTATAGGTAAAAAATGTTTCTTATAAAAAAATAAACAACTCTTGTTTGAAACATCTTTTCGTAAACATCACTGTTTACCCGTGAGAGCGCATATTATGCGCAAATTGTATTATTATATCAGTTATATGTGTGTGACATGTATGTATGGGTAATGTGATAGAGTAATCAGCACAGAGTAGTCTATACATGGTATTTCAATAATTAACTCAGTCAATTGTCTGTTTTTACTTGTTTTTTGTAATACAGTAGAATCTCGATAACTTAAACCTCGGTAACATAAAAACCTCTGTTACTTCAAAAAATACTATGTTCCCTTCCCATCACAGCCCAAAACCTCTATAACTTAAAAGACGAAACCTCTATAACTTAAATAAATAATCTCTGTATAGGCCCTCAGTAACTACATAGAAACATGTACATACCTCTATATTAACTAGGGTACATAGAAACATGTACATACCTCTATATTAACCTTTACCTAACATATAGACACTTGATAACTTAAAACCTCTATAACTTAAAATATTTTGTGTTTCCCTTGGACTTTAACTTATCGAGATTCTACTGTATTTAGATCTAAACTATACTATTACAAAATTGCACATTAATTTTATTAAATTTTGAAACAAAAAATTGCAAAATAGGAGCTAAAAATTTATTAGCTCCAATTCTTATAAAACTGAGAAAATAAGCTAATTTTGTCGCAACAAATACAAAAATTTCTTTCATTTACTGTTTGAATGCATAATTTATGAGATAACATCCAAAAAAAATAAAAACAAAGTATTTGTTTGAAACTAAAGTTGCAAAAATCAATATCAGTTTGAATAAAAATCAATATTAAAGGAAATTAGTGTGAAAAAACCCGTTCACTTGGCTATCTAACTTGTAGTTTTTGAGATAATGTCGGATAATCAGTAAAGAAAAAAACAAAAGTAAAAAATATGCATTTGTCCAAAAATTCTACCTCCGAATGACGTTAAACTTCAATCTGTATGATTTCTACAAGATTAGGAAAAAGAGCGATGAGTTATATTGGTAAGTCGAAAATTTTACAAAAAAATTAAAAATTAATATAATATCGGACTATCGAAATGTAACTAGCACCGAAGAAAATTAAATAAAACAAGTATTTAAGGCTAAATAGATTTCTATTCGTTTTTTTGGAATCGGAGATAAAAACCATTTTACGTTTAAGCCTATCAATTAGTAATGAATTAATTTCCTGTTAAAAATAGTCCAAATATATTTTGTTAAATGCATTCGCATAAAATAAAATACATAAATTAAAAACTCGTGAGCAGCAGAGCTCTATCACTTAGATCCTGGTTTCCCCTCTTTTTTTCATAATTTTGAACAAAAGCAATATTATTGCATTGGAAGAGGGAGACGTAGGGATCTGAAACTGCTAAAGGCCACTAACATTAACTTTTGCTCAATTTAGGGAAACTTTAAAGGTGTGCAAAACCTTAAAAACGGCGAAAATTGGAAAAAAATTTCACTAAAAATGGGTATAGTTGTTTTGATGTCTTCTGGATCCACCAGAAGACACTTCCTTGACACATATCATACATTAATATCTGGATGACCGAGCTTTGCTCGGTATTTTTTTAGTTAAAAAGTCACAAATTTTATCACTAATATAAGAATCATTTAAAACTCCACATAAATTCCAATTTGAATGTCCCGGTAATGTACTATATTTCGTTAACTACGATATACACCAATAGATGTCAGGAAGAGTCATATTTTGCAGTGTATGTTTCAGTTTTTCATGAAAAAACGGATAAAACGATGTTTTTTAAAATGAAACCTAGCTAGATCGACTTTTCGGCCTTGATATCTGTTTTTGTTTTTGAGTTATCGTGTTGGCAGACAGACGGACAGACAACCGAAAATGGACTAATTATTTGATTTTATAAACACCTATACCAAAATTTTGTTCATAGCATCAATATTTTTAAGCGTTGCAAACTTGGGACTTAACTTAGTATACCATGCATATTACATATATGCATGGTATAAAAACATTGACTATATATCTGTCTGTTTTGGAATGCTGTACGGTACCGTAAAGTATATACTACAAATACTGTTATTTGATTTGATTATCTCTTCTGTTCTAATTTGCATAAAATATGTTGATGTATCTAATTTAATTACATTATAATATTAATAATAATTATAATATATGAGACCATAAGTTATTTTTAATATTTGAAGTCATGTCAAATTTACACAGACATCAATCTCAATCATATTAGCAATGATCTCATTAACAAATTTTATACATTTTATATGATTCAAAGAAAAATCATCATGTTTTATGGTTGTTCATATATCAAAATCCAAAACAAAAAGTATCGATGATTATCAAGAGATGTTCTATTTGCGAAAAAAAATGTATTCAATTCGAGAAAAGTCAAAAAAATATTCGATCTTAACAAAAAAACACAAAATTCAGGAAAAAGATATACAACAGTTACATAAGAAATTATACAACAAAATGGGCTAGAAATGGATACTTAGGAATTTTCGGGGTCGCTGATCACTATTCCGAAGTCAGAATTTCGATATACTCCCTCCCCCTTCAGGGGTTATTCACCCCGCTGGTCCAAAATTGCAATATTCTGTAAATATTCAACAAAATGGATCAAAAAAGTATACTCGGGGGTTTTTGGGTTCGCTGATCTCGATTCCGAATTTAGAATGGGGATATACTCCCCCTTCCTGGGGTTTTTTGCCACTCGCTGGCCCAACACAGAAATATTCAACAAAATAGGCCAAAAAAGTATTCTCGGGGCGAATAACCCCAGAATAGGGGAGTACATCTTCATTCTAACTTCGGAATCGTGATCAGTAACCTAAAAACCCCTGAGTATACTTTTTTGATCCATTTTGTTGGATATTTACAGAATATTGCAATTTTGAACCAGTGAGGTGAATTACAAGTGACCCAAGAGGGGGGGATTATATCGAAATTTTGATTTCGGAATAGTGATCAGAGACCCCGTAAACTCCCGAATATACGTTTCCGGCCTATATTTTCAAGGTATTAAAATCAAAACTTTCTAGAGGCAAAAAGTTAGGTGTAGATTCTGATATATGGACCTTCCAATTTTTTTAAAAAAACTGGCTCGATATAATCCCTTTTTTCTTGATTGATTGGGTACTCAGAAGGTTGCGATGAGCTAGTATTTGCTTTTGATTTTTAAGTGCATATAATCAATGAAAATTTTTCATCCTGCATTCCGCAAATTCTAACATATATGTTATCTTCAACTAATGAATTGTTCAACTGCAAAGCCAAACCTCCACTTTCATGAAAATACCTAGAGGAAGCATTCATTGATTATATTCACTTAAAAATCAAAAGCGAATACTAGCTTAACGCAACCTTCCGAGTTTTTACGTTTGAACTACCTTAAAGAATTATAAGAAAAGCATAACTTTTTAATATAATAATTATTACCTATTTTATTATTAATGAAAATCACATATTTTTACAACATAAATTTTCCATTAATCACTGTGACCTTTGTGTAAATAAGTTGCCGACAACGCAGCGCAAAGAAATTATTATACATATTTTATGTATTCGTGGCTTTCATATATAAACTGAAATTAATTTTTATTCTTTAGAATATTACAAAATCGATGGTTTTAAAACGCTAAAATAATACATTTTATAATTAAAATTTATAATTTTAAAATGATGAAATGCAATATAGTATGAATCAATATGTATGAACCATTGAGTCACAGTCTAAGGGGGTACACTTAAAGGTAATTTATTTGAGAAAACAAGTTCATTTAAAGTCAGGAGTCATCCATCCTTGATCAATTTCTCGGTGGTACCTTTCTACCTTTTTATACCCTGTATATATGTAATATATATCATTATACCCTGTATATATGTCATGTATATCAAGGTATATTAAGTTAAGTCCCACGTTGCTAAAAATATTTATTCTACGAACAAAATTTTGGTATACGTGTTCATAAAATCATCTAATTAATCCGTTTCCGGTTGTCCGTTTGTGGATACGTTAACTCAAAAGCGAAAAGAGATATCAAAGTGAAATTTTTGTAGCGTGATCAGGACATAAAAAGTAAGATTAATTTCGTAAATATACAACATAGGTCGATTGGGTCTTGGGTTCGTAGAATCTATCTTGTAAACCGTTAGAGATAGAACAAGGGTAAAAAATAAACAACTTTTGTTTGAAACATTTTTTCGTAAACATCACTGTTTATCTGTGAGGGCGCAAATTAGAACAAAACTTTGGTATCCATTTCTCAAAAACTATAAAAACACAAAGTTGAAAATTTTTCTTCAACGAGTGTTCTTGTGAAACATTCTCGACAAACGAGAAAAAAATCTAAAAAATACTTACGAAATTTTCGAAACCCAAATAAATTTCGGCCGAAAGGCCATAATTGTGTTGGTTTATTAAACTCTTCTAATTTATAAAAAAAAATGCAAGCACTGATATTGAATACTTTCTATCACTTCTTTCTTGGTCTACCTCTGATTTTATTTCTTCCCAAATTGCGTTTCAGAAATTTTGGCACCCTACCCCTTTTCTACTTTTCTAAAATTCCCTTCCTATGTCATTCTTTTGTTTTAATTTCTGTAATTAATTCAAATTTTTTAACTACCATTTATTTGATTTATTAGTCAAAATCTGGTTTCGTTTACCCCTAAGATTTCCCTTGAATTTTTTATCATAAAAACTGATTCCTTGGAAGCTAGATCATTTCGAGTCCATTGTAGTCATCATCAGTACGAATTAGCTAATAGTAATTCCAATCCGGAGGCAAAGGTTACTTGTTGCTAAATTGGTCACACTTTCGTTCACATTATGATACCTAGAATTCTCATTAATTATCTTTTTAGTGATCCATTTTTGTGCTTAATTAAATACTAATTTTTCTTTGTTACCAAGATATCACATATTAAAATAAATTAAATCTCAACTACGTGACATAATTATTAATAAAATTTATTAAATTCAATTTTTCTTTTCTGTTTCAGAGTGATTCTGTAGAATATTTTTTAAATAATTTGGATCGAATTGGTCGATTGGATTATACGCCAACAAATCAAGATATATTACATTGTAGAAAATCAACAAAAGGTATTACCGAATTTGTGATACCAATTAATAAAATACCTTTTCTATTTGTGGACGTGGGTGGGCAACGATCACAACGACAAAAATGGTATCAATGTTTTGATTGTGTTACGTCAATATTATTTTTAGTATCATCATCGGAATTTGATCAGGTGCTCCTAGAAGATAGGTAAGAAATTATTTAATGTCCAACTATTAAACTTAATGTAACAGAGATGAAACTATGAAACAGACAAAAATATCTAACTGGAAATTAAGGATTTGAAGTTTTTTTTATTCTTATCCAGTAAGTTCGGGTTCGATTCTTGTAAACAGAATCAATTCTCTAAACCAGGGTTCTTTAAACTTATGGCCCCACGTACCCCTCCTGAAGTTCTCAGACGACAGTAATACCATCAAATAAAGAAAATAAGAAAAACTAGCTGTAGAAGAAAATAGGGTTTTTTATTTTAATAAAAATTAAGAAATACAATGTCACAAACAAATTTGTTATAAGTATTAATGTGACGGGCTTGTTTCTTATAGCAAATTGAGTCGATTTTAGAAGTAATTTTGGATAAATTTAACCTTAATTCTGACTCATCAGAATTAAGGGTGTGAAAACTCACTTTCACGCAAGTATGTTGTTCCGAGAAGTAAAAGAAAATTCACCGCTTTGCGTTAGAGTTCAGGTATTCTTCCTATCGAGTTGCCCAAAAATTAATTAAAGACACCCTTTTTAAATCAGCTTGAAAAGTTTCATCTGCGTATATTTCTAGTAATGACTATTGAATTTATGCTCTCTTCTGTCACTATAAATGTGTTCAAATCCAGCTAATAATACTAAAATTATAAATTTCTCTCACTCCGCGCTTGTTCCCGGATATGTAGCCATCATCTTTACCGTTAAATGAAGAGTGGATCAAGACATTTCCCAGAAAGTCACTCCACAAACATTGCTCTAGAAACCATCATTTGCTCGAATAAAAGGGCATAAGACTAAAAGATGTCGTTGTAACATTTGTCGTTTTTAGGTATTTATCTTCAGGTCGAATTTGCTGTCAATGCCTACTATTTAAACATCTTTTTAGCAAGACAACATATCCCTGGGGACTTCTCGTCACCTAGAAATTTTAATACACTCGGTGACAACGCTAGGTTGATCTACAATAATAAAATGTGAGATAAAAGATGGTACAAAATATATACCAAATATTTCCCCCCCAAAAAAGACGTTAAATTCGACAACTTTATTTGAAAAAGAATTTAAGTTTCTTTTAGGTAAACGACCGTTATTACTTCTGGGACAATGAAAGTGGAACAAAGAAAATTTTATTGCAATCTGAACTATACAATCCAGATAAGGTTAAAATTGATCAGTTAGCCATTTTTTTTACATTATTAATCGTCAATCGTCCATTATTATTCACGAAACATGTTTTACGAGATGAATTTTTAATTAGAAAAATAAAAGTATTTTTGGCTGATTATCAATTTATTTATAATTTATCATTTGTTCAAAACAATAAAAATTCCCATTTTGGTATCATAATTCCGATAGTAAAAATATGATTCAGAAGTGCAACGAATTATTCATCAAATGCAATTTCACGTATTATGATAGTATTAATAGTCCAGGAATCTGTGGAAAAGTTTCTTTTAATAAAACTGGTCAATTTAACTAAGTTAATTACATTTCTTATATATTCATGATTTGAGAACCTGTGGTTGAACGAAAAATCTAACTCAAGTAACTCCTTCCCAATTTTTTCATTGTAAGAGATGGGAAATAACAGATGAAATAATCCATCGTGTCACTTTTCTCCCCGTTATGCCTTCTTCAGGGGGCATGGCACACTATTAAAGCTTTTTCGATGCGGTTGTGTATGAACTGACTCACTATAAATATGTGATTAGCATGCAAAGAGATGAATTTTTTGATAATTATCAAAAAAATTAAGAATTTCTTTCCGTGAACTTGTTAATTTTTTTCACTGTATGAGATAAAAAAACATATCATATAACAGGACCCACTTATCATTATGCTTTCAAACAAATTTTTTTGAAGCAAAGATAATGAATGAAAAACTTGAAAGATTATAACATTTTTATTATTAAATTTAGTTTCCATGAATTCCATTATCTTTGTATGAAGTCTGTTTCAATAGCTCTTACTCCCTCTTAACATTTCGAAAACAGTACGGAATTTTTAAATTCTGTTTGTTTTTTTGAATAACGGGATTTTTTTTTTCTCAAATTTATAAAAAATCAAAAATTGAGTAAAATGATGTCCTCTTTATGATACATCCTTGTAATATAACACATAAAAGAGAAGAAATATGAAGTCCAAAGTTTGAGTGGATCCAATTTCAAATTATCCGTCTCCGTTCTGAAAATAGACACTAAGGACTTGAGAGGCAGGGTTATATAATAAATTTTATTTGTTTATAAATAATAATTTTCCTTTTTTGTTGCAGAAAAACGAATCGCTTAGAAGAATCCAAAAATATATTCGATACCATTGTAAATAATCGTGTATTTGGTAAAATGTCAATAATATTATTTTTAAATAAATTCGATTTATTATCGCAAAAAGTACGAAATCCAGAAACGGATATACGTTGGTATTTTCCACAATTCACTGGCAACTCACATTCAATACAAGATGTACAAGCATTTATTTTAGCAATGTTCACTGGCGTACGAAGAGATCCAAAAAAATCAATATATTATCATTTTACAACAGCTGTTGATACCGAAAATATTAAAGTTGTTTTTAATTCTGTGAAAGATACAATTTTACATAGAAATTTAGAAACATTAATGTTAGAATAATATTTTTATTTATTTTCTATTTTTTTAGAGTTGTTTTTAGTGTTTTATTTTTTTAATTTTATCATAGACAAAATAAGTCTAGTGCCAGGCGAAGTATTTGATAGCCATTTCTAGAAGGCTGGAAATTTTTTTAGAAAGGCTGTTGTCAAATTCATGTCTAACAAATTTTTCTTTTACGAAAATATTTTCAATAAGCTTGGGAAATATTTAACTATTTGATAAGCTTATTAAAATAATAAGAAAATTGAATAAAAATGAAAAAAGTGTTTGTAGCCTAGAGTTGCCACCTCGCAGTTCAGGGAAGTCGGGAGATAAATCAGAAAAACGGAGGATTGTAAAAGTCATAAGAAACAGAAAAATCCTTTAAAATATCTTTATTTACTGAACTCTGGAGAATTATTGTTAATATCGGAAGTTGAGAGAAACTGCTGGTTTTCTGAAGTCTCCCGATCAAATCTAAGAGGTGGAAACTCTAATTCTGGCCATCGACTACATTTTAAAAATTGTGTCGGACAACGAGCATATTATCGTTCTTTCGAGTGACAAAAAAAAATTGTTTTTGAGTTTTTAATTTTTTTTTTTTTAATTTGAATATTCTCTTAAATGAATATTTAGACTGAAAGAGTCCCCTATGAAAACTTTCAAGGAGTAAAAATTTGGTAGGCACATCCTTGACAACAGCCACTCAAGTTTTCTACCGTTCTGAATTGAATGTCAAATTCTATGCATGACGCAAGATCTGAAATATTATTCTTAGATAGAATAAAGTGTTGGCAAATTTGTCCATATTCTTTTGTTATATAATCCAAAAATATTATGTACATTATTGTTTTTAGATCGTTAGTTAAATCATCGACTGATGTTTCATCTTTTTATATTTTAACAAATTATTCCAGCAAATACACAAGATGGGACCCTCAAAATAATTTTAAAAAATAAAGTTTTTATAAAAAAAAGTTGGATTAAAAACATTTTACTGAGTAATATCCACAAAGTCAAGAAATTGAACTCTTGCTCTTTTAGCTCTTAAGTTATACAGGGATACTTTAAATTGGAGAATTATTCCTCAAAGAAAACTCAAAATTCAAATTCTGTTAGATCTTGAAGAATCTTTAAATTGCAAAGATTGATCTATATATAACCACAAACATGTGTTGTAGATATAATTTCTAATTCAATTCATGCTCAATCTCTTCGAAATAAAGATTTGAAACTTAAGTTATTGAGTTTTTTTATGAGGACCAAATAGTACAATTGTTTTATCTTACAATTTTTAAAGATAACTATTTATTAAAATCATTATTTTTCGAATTATTCGGGGGGTATGATTTTATTTTACACCCAGAATATCAAAACAAGTAAGGACATTCTGTTGTTTTTGAAATCAAGTTTAGTGGATTCAACCAAATTACGAGATGGGCTCTACTTGATATTTAACGATAAAACTGTAGCCGGGACTCAATCATGCGCATAAATAACTTGTCTAGTAAAAAAAGCTGAATGTCCTTACTAGTTTTTGATTCTACTGATTATAAAAAAAAAAGCTAAGAAATTGAACTTGTTGAGAAGATAAGAACCACATCCACGCGCTAAATAGTTAACCAATAGAAAAATGTGATTAGAGAAGAGTTATAGCCAATAATAAAACAGTATTTCTTATTGGTTAATCGTTGAGCACGTTGAAACTGCGTTGTATCCGCTCCGCTATGCAAATTCGTTGATTCAATCATTGAGTTTATCGTTTAATTGTTTTTCGGTAAACATCATTTTTTAAAAACATGTATTAATTAATTGAAACAGAATTTTAATAAGATGTTAATTTAATTTAAACTGTTCTTTTTACTAAAAAATGTCCTTTTGATATTGTCCAAAAATTTGAATAAAAACAATCATCGTAAAATAAATTTGTAAATATTGTAAACTTTGAAACATTCCCACAGAATTATGGGTAAATTGTTAGTAAAAAAATCTAAGATTTTAATGTTTTACAAATAATGAGAATATTATTATTTAGCAATTATATTTTATATTCAATATGATTATTGATCACTTTCGTTTATTATAAATGTATATAACAAAGATTAAGAATAAAACGAAATCGAAAATATCGAAAAAATTGTCCTCAATTCTAAAGAATATTTTACAGTAGCACTTACGAACTACAAATTAAAAATAATTTGTATACGTATAAGAAATATTTATGTCAAAGTTAATTACTATAACATTTTTTAGGTGAAAACTCAACCAAATTAAAAATAAGACAACGCCCTGTTCCTCTCCCTCCTAATAATAGTTTAAACTCTACAAACTATTTATGAATGCTATTAAAGTTTAAAGAAATCATTGATATATTTTTTATTTCTATAGTTATGACTTCTTACTTAAATTAAAAGCGCTGCTTCGATAACATATTGTTTTAACCACGGCTTTAATTAAACAGATTAGACGCAGGCATCGGCAACCTATCATCCACGAATCACTGAGAATCCTAAAATAAAAACAGTTTTTGAACTAAAAGTATTTATCTACGCCCATGAGAAGTACTTTTTTCACTCAGTATGTATGGGAAAAACAGTTCATTATCGCTCTAGTGTGATAATGAATTCATTCTCGGACTAGGGCGGCAACGCATTCACTAATGTGACTTTTTTAATTTTCTATTTTTATCAATAAACCATGAAAAATTTTAATAATAATTATTGTTTATTTTCATATTTGAAAGGCGTAGATAAAGTTTTGTACGATATACGTGTGATAGCGCATTGTTAACGTGCTTCTGCGATTGTCCAACTCAATCGCACGCAAATTTTTACAGCCGTACGCTAATAATGCTACTATCGCTCTAGTATCGTATATAACTATTGTTTTCCTACAGTATTGTAAAAAAGTTTTGGTTTATTTTATTTCTCATAAAATATATAATGTACCAAGTATTGTTTACAATTCTGTTAATATAGATATCTCTCTTCAACCACCAATACTCTAACTATGGTCGTTTCTGCTCAACAATAAAATTGATTAACTTTTCAACAGTGAAAAGTTCAATAATTTGTTTTTTTACCGTGGTTAGTACTTTAATTGTCCTTTTGTTAAACAGTCCATAGATGATGGATAAGCAAAAGACAGCTTAAAGATAGAAAAAATTAATGAAAGATAGCACGTTTATTTCCCATCCCTATGTTTCTAATTTTCGATGTTGTCGTATTCTTAATTTCGTCTACTCATTTGCACCAAAAAATTAAATTATTCATCTGACATTCAAACATAACTTTTATCTTTTTGATTACAATCATTTTCAAAACCTTGAACTTTTTGTACAATATTTTTAAATCCTTTTATCTTTAACAATTAATTAACAATTAATGTTTGCATGGCAGTTTATTACATTCCGTTAAATAATGCGTACGTTTTTTTTTTTCCACCAAATAAATTTAATATTAGATTTCATTTAAATTATCAAAATAGTCCCAACTTGAATTCGTAACAACATAACCCAGTTCAGCTTCAAGGTGACCTCTTATAAAATATAATAGTTTATTATTGACGAAAATGTTAAACTTGTGTAAAAAATAAATACGAAGAAATATGTCAGAAACGTACATCTACATCTACATACATACATCTGAAGAACATGACCCTCCTTCTAAGGAAATCGGATAATAGGTTTCAATTGATTAGCATCTGCTCCGCGTCCAAAATGAACCATCACAAAATAATGCTTCTTTATTCCTGAAAGCCTTTAGCCGTTAAAACTGACTGAATTTTGGAATAAAAATTTGACGTAGGCAACCGGGAATTAGCTGTTTGTAAAACGAAAAACAGTGTGAGTAAAAATAATAATTTGCTTCTTCGCAAGCTAGTAATATTCATCAATAAAATTTAAAATGAAATCATGTGTGTACGCTATAGTTAATCATTATTTTTTATTTGATTCTACTAAGATTATCATTAAATACCAAAAATTAGATTTATATAAGCTATCTACGCCTAAAAACAACACTATTGGTGAATAAAGCTACCAATAGCTTATCGACTAAGCATCTTTAAACTTTATTTTACAAAATATTCATCATTGTTTTGTGGAAAAAATATCATTGTTAATATACGTTTACAAGGCATACGAATCTGTAATCAAAAATTATTTTATTTTAATCACTTACATCCATCCCTAATAAATAGTTAACCCCCAGACATTTAATGATCAAAATTAATAATTATGTACATTTTTTAAAACTTGCCAATTCTGAATTAATATCCTTTACTTTTTGTCGGAACCCTCTGTTGTGCATTTAACTTCCAACAACTTTTTATATTCGGAGTAAGTGATTCTATAAGAGATAACGGATATTTTATAATAATTGTCGATCGAAAATAATGCTAATACTAACAAATCGCAAATATGATGAATGTCTTCCTTGTTAAAAACAACTAAAAATAATGTCTCTGATTTAAATGCCAAACACTTTATTAAAAAAATATTTATAAAAGAAATCAGTTTTATTATAAATATATATTTTTAAGATTCAAGTTAATTTATTTCATATTTCATCCATTGTTTTATCAAAAAAATAAACAAAACTTGTAAATATATAAATTGAAAAAAGAATAAAAACAAATTCAATACTGTTAGTGTACAAAAAACATATCAATAAAATTGAATTAAAAATTTTTATATAATTTCTTTTATTCCTAAAAACCCTTTTCCCCAAAAAACCAACCAACGCAATTTTTAGTCGATTAAAAATTATATGCAGTACCTATTATTAACTTAATTTTGAGTCGTATTCACTATACAGTAGACCCCCGGTAATCCGACCCCTGGCTAATACAGCGCTCCTTGTAATTCAAATTATTATTTTTTATTAAAAGATGGTAAATAGATATACATATTATTGAATATAACATATAGAAACTTGTCATTGGATTTGTTGGATTACAATATACTCTTTTGTAAAGAATTCCGGACTATAGGAGATCTTAGGCAGTACTCCATAAACAAATTCGATAGTGCGACACTGCCCTGTAAAACTTTTGAAATGTAAAAAATTATTATTTGGTATGAATTAATAAAAACTCTTATTTTGTTTCTATGGTGTTAAAAATATATTTTAATAAAAATACTGCGATTTGATCTTAAATGAGATGATTTACCTGGCCAGACGCAAAAAACAGGTGTTTTATCGGAGATAGTGGTTGATATTTATGACATTATGGCGCTGAAATCTTAATTGAAAAGCTATTAGCGTTAGGGCGCCATCGTATTTGAAGCAAAAAATTTCAGTGTGGCTCTTACACTAAAGGAGGAAAAAAGGAGAAAGAAAAAGGAAAACGCGGGCGTCAAAATACAAACCGAAACAATAAAGGGTAAGGTCGGAGTCTCACAATCCGACCCTTTGGTATTCCAGCTTATCTATGAACAGCCTGGCAATCATTTTTCTTCGGGAAAGGATAATTTTTAGTGAAAAAATCTGAAGTTTTTACTATAATTTAAAAAAAATGAATTACAAAAAATTTCAAATAAATAATATTTTATTTATGGTTCTTAATTCACAATATTATTTTTCAAAATTTTTTTAATTTTCCCAATTAATTTTGTTGTAGTTTTCTTATTATCTTGAGCCTTAACCATTTTCTTCATAAATTTACAAACAACTTTTTGTAATAATTTCCATTGTAATAAATCCACATGTTTGGTTAAAGATTTCTTATTTGCAGATTTTCGATATTTATCCTCTTTTCTCATGAATGATCTTAAACTTTCAAAATCCGTAATGCTATCTACTTTATGTTCGCTTTGGTTTTTCTTCGTTTCCAAAACTTTCCCTTCTGAGCTTATATTATGGACATTATCATTTGGTTGTAAATTTTGGATACCTTTGATTTTCTTGCGCTTCGTCGAAGTTTTATCTTGTGGTATGAGTGATGATTCCCTTTTTATTTTAACTGCAATATTACGATTCGTTTCAGCTTCAAAACCGGTATTATCTTTAGTTTGAGATGTTTTATTATTTTGTGAATTTTCCTTGGATTGTAAATTTTGGACATTCTTATTTTTTCTCTGTTTCTTCGAGGCTTTGCCTTCTTGTGTGTTGAGTGATTCCCGATCAATCTTAACTCCAAAATCTATATTCGTATTTGAATTACAATTTGTTTCAATTTCAAAACCTGTTTCATTCGTAATTTGAGGAAATTCTTGTGGATTTTCATTTGAAATATTCAACCATAAATATAAATCTGATGGAAAATTATAATCATCTGCTAACCATTTTACGCCAGAAAGTTGTAATATATCCAAATATGGAACAATTCCATTATAAAACTCACACGACTTTTGAAGTAAATAATTTGAAATAAAATGGATTCGACTACAATTACTAACAACTAACAAACCTAGATTCCACGATTGGCCAATACTAATTCGACTACTCATATACTGCGCCGTTATTTCACACGATTCTATGATACGTTGCATTAATTTTGCAAAACCTTGAGTTCGAACCAATAAATATTCTAGCATTTGTTTCGTTGGTAAATATATGTCGACGTTATTGATGTCTTCGAGATCGATTGTATTTAAAAATGTTTGGATATATTGAACGTAATTCATGTTTAAATATTGTAAAAGAGCTCTATTCACTTTTTCCATATTTTTGAAACCTTTATCGCTACGAAATTTATATTTCATACGATAAATTATACGTGATAACATTGCTGCTTCCTGGTTTATGCATTGTGTGTTTTCGAATTCTCGAAAGAATTTTTTGATGATTTTATGTAAGTTTAGGACATCTGAAAATAAAAATCGTATCAGACAAAAATTTAATGAACTAAATAAATGGCCATAAAATACTTCATTTTAAATCTTAACTGTTTTAATACCACGTATCTATGGAGGATAGAGATAAGGAGAATCATCACATATGGGGGACAAATTGAAAGTGTCCAACCGTAACGAGTAAATTATTAACTCAAAAACCCACCAAAAGAGCGTTAGCATAGCAAGTGGCACCTTTATTTTACTCTTATTACTTTGCGTTTGATGTGCACTTCTCTTTCTTTCTCTAACAGCTTGTTTAGATTTTTATCTTACTCTTATTACTTTGAGCACTTCTTTTAAAACTTACGCTTTTGCTACAGCAGCAATTATATCACTTACTAACGTGGCGCCACCAATTTGTTCTTTTCAATGATCACTTGTTATATACAGAGATTAGTTCTCTTTATCTCTATGCTCCATACGCGTACCCAACCACCTTAAAATTACGTCACAGCGTAATCTTCTCTCTCCCGAAGGAAAGATATTTTGATAATATACATTGCTATGGATATTTATAAAGAAATAACATTTATTTTTTCGAAAATCATGGTTTTCTTAATTTCACAATCTCCCAAAAATATTTAACAAATTCCAAGATTCTATCTCAAATGAAGCCCAATTAAACAACACAAGAAAATTTTTTTGTACTTAGTATTCAATAAAAAAAATTAGGTTAAATAAATTCATTACCTGTTCCTTGAATTTTCACTTTAGATGTATTTGTTGGGGGTGGCAATAGATCTTTTAAATTCCATAAAATCTCCATTTCGATAATTTTCGGCACTCACATATTACTTAAAATCGAAATTATGCAATCCAGCGCAACAACACATGTCATCACCATGTGTTGTTGAAAGTTGAAAGGAATGAAGTTAGCAGTTTCAAAACTTTGACACTTGTAAAATAATGCTTCATACGAATTAAAAATCAAAGTAATTTAATCTCTAAATGCAAAATTCTTAACGTCTTTATTCTACTTATTCGAAAAAGAGCTCTTCAAAATTTGAGGAATCAAAATTTTAAAAAAATTCAATCCATAACTAGCTTCATATAAGATACTCCCCTTGTTTACATCGTTAAAAAGTGACATTTATAAGTTTGACGTTTGTCAAAATATAATTTCGAAAAATGGTAGAGATTCACGAAATGAATACTAATTTTAAATATAAATATAATATACTGTTAGATAATGTTAACGAAACCGATCAAAATGTATACGAATTGGATATACCATTGAACTTATCACATTTGGAGTCATCATCAATTGAAGAATTATCCCATCGAATAATTAATATGTTCAAAACACCGAAGTATATTGAAAATGGTTTGCATTTTTCTTTTCAAAAATTTAAATAATGTTATTGTAAACATAGATACTAGGGTTGCCGGCTCAAAGTTCCGGGAATTCGGGAGATCATGAAATTAATTTAATTATCAGTAAGGCTATCCGAACACAATTGTGCGTTTAGCGTGAGTCTCACTAAATACTTTCAAGTTTTTTGAGAAAAAATTAATAGTTTTTCCCTGCGATTGCGTTTGTTCACTGATCCTCAGAAAAGCTCAAAAAACGATAATATTCTGTTCACGTTAATCATCTAATAAAATTAATTTAACGTGACTCACGCTAATCACACGATAGTGCCCGTATAGCCTCACCCTATAATTGTATCACTGAATCATAATGTTGTACAATATTTTTGATGCTTTATATACCCAGTTATTATAAATTTAAATAAATATCTTTCAAATAATTTAAATAAAAGCTACTTAGAACTGCCGAATTTACCTAAATATGAAACAAATATTCAAAATTCGGAAAAATCTTTTTACTGAACTCTGGAAGATTTTTGTTGGGTATCGTAAGTCGGGAGGAACTAAACAATTTCTGCAGTCTCCCGATCAAATCGAAAGAGGTAGCAGCTCTACTAGATATAAAACTCATCACGATGCATATACTGTATCTAAAAATCATTCGGTATTCGAAATTAAATTAGATTTATAATATTAAATTTCGATTTACAAAATATTTCATAAGAATGTAGGGTTCCGCATCAAAAAATTAAAGCCTATTAAATTGTGAACAAGTAGTCTTTGTTTTTAAAGCTGTACTGTATATGAAGACAAGTGAAATTTACAAAATTTAAAAACCCCCGAGAAATTTTTCGGTTACGGAATTCTAAACTCACACTGGGAACGTATCTGAGAACACTATCCATCAAATTACCTTTTTCCTTAGATCCTTCTCCAAACTGAACCGATTTTGAGGACCATCGCCTATTTTTTAGTTGTTCCAGGTACAGAACCCTAAACTAGCACTTGAAATATAGCTAAGAACACTCCCCATTAAACTACCTTTCAAATGAAATAAAAAAAAATCAAATCTGTCCATCCGTTTAAGTGCTACGATGCCACAGACAGACACACATAGCGGACATAGCGGTCAAATTTATGACACGCCTTTTTTGGTTCGGGGGTTAAAAACTAGCCTCCATCGGGAATCAAATTTTCAACCGTTGGCATGACAGACCAGCGCTTTACCATATAAAATATCGAGTTCCCTGAAAAGTCAAAAGTTGTGTGTACCATTTCCAGTAGAAAGTACTTTTACGCATATTTAGCATTGACGCCAAAAATTAAAATTTCAGATTTAACAAATGCGTTAATTAATTTTAAAACAAATGCATGCAATGAACATTTCAATAATGAAATCAAAAAACTAATCGATAAGAAACAAGATATTGATATTGATGAATGCTGTAAAGGATGGGAAGATTATCTTAAAGATACAACTTCAACGTATAGTGAACATATTAGTGAATCTGATGAACAAGTATTTGGTTTAGCTTATCATAAGTTAGTACATTCTTCAGGTGATTATCATAAATTGTATAAATATTATTTAAATTTTTGTTTAAATCCTAATTTTATTTTAGCTTTGCAAATGATTTTGGATCGAGAATACAGTTATGCACAATGCGTTCGAGAGTGTTTACAACAGCAAAATAAACAATTAAGTATATTATCAAAAAAGTAAGTAAAATTTTTTGTTTTTGTCTTTTAATTCTCATTTTTAGTCATATTTTTTCCAAAAATAGACTTATGTACTGTATCGAAGGTCAACCGAAAGGGATGGGTTGGCTTATAAATCCGTTTCATGATCCCTAAAACACAATTTATGGGTTTTTCTAAATGTATGATATTTATGTATGCATTTTTATTTTCTATTACTCCTTTGGGCATCCTCAGCGGTCCCCTTTAGTTTATAAGATCTGGTTCCTGCATGAAATGTTTAGTGGTAGAATGGACAGGAAATAAAAATGAACTTGATTGAAGATTGAGATTCAATTTTAAAAAGAAATATATAATTAAGGGGAAATATGACTTTAATATCCCTACTGCTTTTGAGTTTTTTTATATATTTATTTTGTATTCTTACAGGCAAATGCATGAAATGAGTAAAGCAATCGAACATTTAAATCAAAGTATGTCAAATGATACCAATGATGAATATAAAATCAATGAACTATCAATAAAACATTTTAATGCTCATTCATACCTCCATGCACAATGTTGTTCAGAGATTAATACAATTAAAGATGTACAGAAACGTATTTATCGTACATGGATTATGGAATTATTTGAACAACAACAATTTAATAATACAAATATAACAACACCATCTTTAACCACTGCTACAACAATTGATTCTGATTATAATAATGATATGATGAATGAAAATGATATTGAAGAGAGTTTTACAATTCATTTAGGTTCACAAATGAAACAAATGTATAATATTCGATTGATTAGTACTAAGATACAATCATTTTTTAATATTTATAATAATAATAGTAGAAAGGGAAGTCAAGATGATGATGATAGTAATATAATTGCGACCGATAATCCAGATTTGATTATTAATAGGTAATTTATTATTTGAATACGTTAAATGCAATATAAAGTAAATCATCTCCGAATTTTAGAGCCGTGCTTTCCGAAAAACCGCGATGATAGCTTATAGAGCCATAAAAAATATTAAAAAAGTTAGAAAAATTCCAAATGTTTATAGAAATCTTTTGGGCACTAGCAAGGTTTAAGTATAGTCTTGAGATGTAAAGTGTTGTCATGACTGATATGTTTGTTAGGGAGACATATTTCCACCTCCAATTTGATGAGCGTTTTATAGCTGTATGATTTTTCACAATTTTAAAAAATAGACAAGTGTTTAAAATTAAATTTTAATCAATCTGTTATAGATAGAATCAATCTACGATAGATAATAATCTGTAATGAGTATTTTCGTTGTAAAATTAACACCCGCTCAGATAATAGGGCTCATTTTAAAATCACGATTCACATTTGTTTCGTACTAAATGATTTATAACCAATGTGATAAAATGCATAACAAATATTTTCTATCTTAGTCCTACTTATTGCTGTCAGTACGAAAAAATAAATTCTGCACTTGCGCATATGACATGATGAAAAGGTCTATGGGCGGTGACTGCGCGATTTTGTCGCAAAATCCTTCTTAACCCTGTGATTGTGTTCTCTCACTTTCTCACGGCTTTTGACTTTTTGGTCAGCGAATTTGTTCAATTTTATTTAATAGTTATACAGCGTACAATTTTGGTTAAATCGTAAATACAAAACGTATATGAACACATTTTGTAAAAAACATTTTTAAGAAAGTTATAAATTTTTTTTTTAAAGTTATAACTTACGCTCTTTAAATTGATTGCCGATAATTTGTTTTTTTGGAAATTTTTGTAAATATTTTGAAATTTTTATACCATGTATATATGAAATATACATAGTACATTAAGTTTAGTCCCAAGTTTGTAAAGCTTAAAAATACTGACGCTACGAAAAAAATTTTGGTATAGGTAAATCGATCGGAAATCGATCCGAAATATCGTTTTTTTCGAAAATTACTCGGCCAATCGCCAAATAATAAAAATATTATAAACTGAGTTTCATCAAATTCCGAAACAAATAATTTTTTATCGTCGATAAAACTCTGTATATAAGGTAATTTTGACCCAAAAAATACAAAAATCGGTTTCATTTAACGATTGGGCGAATAATTCTCGATATAATACCGGAAATCGATACAAAATATCGTTTTTTTTCGAAAATTACTCGGCCAATCGCCAAATAAACTCGATTTTTGAATTTCTTGGGTCAAAATTACCTTATAAACTGAGTTTCATCAAATTCCGAAACAAATAATTTTTTCCGATTTTTTCGAATTTTTCTAAGGGGTACCCCTTGAAAAAATTGCAAAAAAACGATACAAATTTATCGTCTCCAATTTCGGTAAAACTCTGTATATAAGGTAATTTTGACCCAAAAAATACAAAAATCGGTTTCATTTAACGATTGGGCGAATAATTCTCGATATAATACCGGAAATCGATCCAAAATATCGTTTTTTTCGAAAATTACTCGGCCAATCGCCAAATAAACTCGATTTTTGAATTTCTTGGGTCAAAATTTCCTTATAAACTGAGTTTCATCAAATTCCGAAACAAATAATTTTTTCCGATTTTTTCGAATTTTTCTAAGGGGTACCCCTTGAAAAAATTGCAAAAAAACGATACAAATTTATCGTCTCCAATTTCGGTAAAACTCTGTATATAAGGTAATTTTGACCCAAAAAATACAAAAATCGGTTTCATTTAACGATTGGGCGAATAATTCTCGATATAATACCGGAAATCGATCCAAAATATCGTTTTTTTCGAAAATTTCTCCTCACATCGCCAAATAAACTCGATTTTTGAATTTCTTGGGTCAAAATTACCTTATAAACTGAGTTTCATCAAATTCCGAAACAAATAATTTTTTATCGTCGATAAAACTCTGTATATAAGGTAATTTTGACCCAAAAAATACAAAAATCGGTTTCATTTAACGATTGGGCGAATAATTCTCGAGATAATACCGGAAATCGATCCAAAATATCGTTTTTTTTCGAAAATTTCTCCTCACATCGCCAAATAATCTCGATTTTTGAATTTCTTGGGTCAAAATTACCTTATAAACTGAGTTTAATCAAATTCCGAAACAAATAATTTTTTACGATTTTTTTGGAATTTTTCTAAGGGGTCATAAGGTCATTTGGGTCTTTGCTGCGTAGGACCTATCTTGTAAACCGTTAGAGATAGAACAAAAATTTAAATGTAAAAAATGTTCCTTATAAAATATTAAACAACATTTTTTCGGAAACATCACTGTTTACCCTTACTGTGAGAGCACAAAATTGTATAGTATGTATGTTATGCTTATATCAGTTATAGTATCAGACAGAGTAATCAACACTGTCCATACATGGTATTTAAACAATGAACTCAGTCAATTGTTTGTTTTCTCTTGTTTAATTTAAGAAAGGAAAAATAGGACTCTTTAAAGATCATAACAATTTTCGTGACATGTTCCATGCGTCAGGATAAACATTGAACTTTCCTTTTAAAAATGGTTTTGAATTTTTAATAGCCACGAAAACAATTCGAGTCTTAGTGTAAATTGGAATAGCGCATCTTCAAGTTCATTTCTTAGCCCTGACAATAAACCCTCCATGGTAGAGCCAAAAAGGACCATGGATTAACAAAGTTACATTCTTGGAAATATTGTGTATTTTTAACGAAACAAAAATTTGCACGTTTTTATTTTTCGAATATATATTTAATTTTTTTAGCTCGGCTCAACGATTACAAACAGCTATGGCATTATACTCAAATGATTTATGTGGAATCATACTTCTGACAGATAATAATATGGGATTTACTAGTATAACAAAAGGTAAGAAATTCCCGGTTTTTAATTATTTTCAACAGTCGCATGAGTTGGTTAAATATAATAAAGTAGCCATACAGTCTTTCTGGATAAAATTAGACCAACGTTGTAACTTTAAACTACTGCACCTCGACAAAAACTTTTCCCTTTTACCTGACTGCGTCACACATAGAAGTGGTAATATGTTTATATATGTACTAGCCTAGATGCCTAGATTCCGCAGAAGACATAATAAAAAACAATTTTTGGGGAAAAAATTTTCAGTATGTTTTACCTAAACTGTACGGTTTGCGGAAGAATGTTCCGAACAAAAAATGTTACTTTTTTAATAAATAACCACTTCTATTTTAAAGTGTTCATCTATTTGTTACCAGTTATGGAGTAGACTTAGCTTTTCATTGAGTATGAAAACCTAAGTCAAGTTTAATGTCTGCATAAGATGTGCGCCTATAGACCCAGCATTTTTGCTTGAAGAATTTTTATCGATAAAACTTATTTTTCGAGTTTCAAACATATGTCAACTTAAAATATACTCCCGGTATAATAATTAATATTTATTATTTAGGAAGTTGATGATGTGGACCTTTACATAATATTGATTTATTTTGATTTTTAGAATTTACAAACATTTGTCAAGAATCAACTGAATATCATTTTTTAAATGTCGATGATCAAATGGAATTAATTGGCGAATGCGTACGAAATAATTGTAAATTATCAAATACAAACAATACAAACAATGGTAGCAACGGTGGTAATAGTGATGAATGGCAAACAATATTATATAAAAATTTAAAAGATGGTGATATTTATATAACAACTCATTCAAACTTATCAAAAGTGCATGTTGTATTTCATTTAATGTATAATAGTACTTGCAGTAGTACGGATATTAATAGTCGTCATAATGTTATACTGGGTATACGTAATATATTGAAATTAGCATGTTCGAATAATATTACAACGTTAACAATACCATTGTTATTACAAAATGAAATGTCTGAGGTATATCATTTAATTTAATTTTTTTAATTAGTTTATACACTCCGCAAAAATATGTTTTTATCGTTGGTCTTTTTGGTCTCTACCAGGGCTCACTTTAAGCGCAAAGAAGTAAACTTGAAGATGAGCTACTAAAATTTATTCAGATATGTTTCACGCTGACGCTTGAGACTTAGTTTGAACTATGTAATGTAGAGATAATGAACACAATCTTATATGGCTGTTTGAATCAAAAAATTTCCACAAAATAGCATTAAATTAACGTTCTGTAATGGCGCTCATGAAGCAAAGGATATGTATATCTTGGACAAAGGAAAAGAAGGGAGGGAGTTTAATTGTACCAGAGAGTAAACGATTATTGTACAACTTTATACTTTGCCCCTACTTTTCTTTTATCTATGATGTATTGCATGATATCAATGCTACACCAATGCCAACTTAATTTAATGCAATTTTAGGGTCACTTTTGTAACAGAAATAGTAGAGAAATACTTATCTCTACATTCTATAGTTTGAACGTCAAAGTAGTTCACATGATTAGTTTAGGCTGTGCAGCGTCACATCGTAAAAAGCTAAACATAGTTTAGCTTTTGATTCTCAGGAATGAATCACAAAATTTCTTTGATATATATTTTATTTTACGCTTCTGTATAAATATTTCATTGCATAACAGAACATATATAATTATTTTACGCCTAAGTTTTTTTGACATTGATAAACCCACAATTAAGACTCCTCCCCCCTTGACTAAACGGTTTTTCGATACGAAGTGATTACAATCAAATAAGCAACTGTGCCAAATTTCATAGATGCAACTCTTTTTTCCTTATTAACTTTATATTTTAAATAATTTTTTGTTATAAAAGATTAGAACAGTTTTCATAAAAAGAGTTTAAGATGTGTCGTGCGTCAGGACCAAGATTTAGTATTTTTTTTTACAAATGTTTTTGAATTTCCGTTTCTTCAAGCACACTTTTTTGCTCTTAAAATGAGCCATAAGAGCGTCCAAAACAACCAAAGATTCCAAAGTTACACGTCTGCAAGTATTGCGTATTTTTAACGAAACTAAGGTACGCGGTTTTATTTTTGTGGAATGTATTTTATTTTAAATAAATAAAACAAACCGAATGTGCTTTTGTTTATCTAGGAGATGACAGTCCAATGGTGTACAAAACGTGCTGAATTAATATTTAAATGTGTCAAAGGATTTATGATTGAAATGGCATCGTGGGGTGGATCAGAATTAAAAAATTTACAATTTATAATACCAAAAGTATAGTATTTCATTTTATATAACAAGTAGACTTTCCTAAGGGAATAAAAAAGGGGTTTGGGTAACCGGCTTTGAATGCAAAATAACCATAAATCAGTTATTACTAGCATTTTTAGAATTCCATCATCAAATATGAAAAGAGGAATTCTTATAACTTCACCACGTCCACCTGTGACACAAGCATCAATAGACATCCGGAAGTTCCATTTGCGAAATCTCTCTGTTTGCGTGCTCTTCAAAGAGAATACCTTAAAAAAGGCCACTCATAGATGGAGTGAGGAACGTACTTTTGGTACTACAAGACAGATATGGTCTGAGTACAATCGTAGGCGCTCTAAAGATCTTCTATCACTTCCAAGGGACTCTATTAGCAAAATTGTTGCGGCTACTACAGAACACTGGGCCAACCCTTTTTCGGTATCACAACGGACCCTATGGTCTAAGTATGTCGCTCAGGACAGCGACTCTAACCTAACCTAGCCTATCTATAAAATTAATTTTAGCGAGTGATAAAAAAAACTATTTTATGAGTAAAATCTTTATTTATGCTAATTTGCATCTTTACAAAATTATAATCAATACAAAATACATTTTAAAAATTTTTCAGGGTATTTCAACGTCCGTCTTTACATCTTTGGCGACAATGTTAACAACGATATTCAAATTATCAAACCCTGTTGTATTTAAAAAACAATAATAAATTTTTTATTTATTTTAAGTACTTTGTAACTTAGAAACATATTTTTTATATACAGTTTCAGCCGTAACAACATCTTCAACTGCCATTCCTAAAACATTAAATTTTTTTTATAATTTTAAGAATGTACATTCATAGCTTGTACAATAGCTTACCTAAAGAATGGAAAATCGTTATTTTATTACTCGGCGGTAATGATACTTTTCCTGTCAGTATATCACCAACCTCACCGCTAATAACAGCGTTTGCCTCTTTGAGTATGGGTAGATCACTATTGGCTGTGGCAATCGAATCAACACAGAGCCAAGCATGGCGATAAATTTCTAAATCAAGTTCATTCACTCTGGAACCAGGACTAACTCCGATTGCTTGAAATTATAAAATACAATTAATTAGATTTCCAATATGTTAAGTTTGTACCCACAAACTAGAAATTGGTGGACTTCTGTTTATTTGTTTTACGGTTCCTTTACCGTATAAACCAGAAATGTAGTGTTCGGATTTTTTGGATAAACAAAACAAATTTATATATAATAATGGGGTTTAACCTCCGTTCCTCAGATATATACATCTATAACAGAGGCCACCCACATCATTATTTTTAATCTTTATTTATTATTTAATCTACATTCGGATATTTATATATTTAAAAAATGTATAAAAAACTATAAGAAAATTATACAAGGCATATTTTTTTGCTAAATTTAAGTCGAGGAATGTAGGCAGTTTTTTTTTACTGGCAACACTTTTGTATCTGCTTATTAATTGAATCTATTCGACTGGCGATTTTGTTTTTAAAAGATTTTATTTCTTCGCCAGAGATTTTACATTTCGTGAAGTGATTTATGTTTTCTAGTCCAAAATAGAAGCTATAGCAGCCATTGTATTTTACGTTTAAACAAAAGTTATTGTCAAAAAATTGTTTATATAAACTTTGTAATACAGTAGACATCAACTAGGGATATTTGTAGTTATGAAACAAATGGTGTTTGTTATACGTTGGGCAAATGGCATTGGTGTACGTTGTACCGTACGTTGCTTAGACAAATTAATGCCGAATGAATTTTAAGAAATCCAGAATTGAAAAATTCAAACGAGCTAGGAATCGAAAACTGGATATCTTGCATTCGCGGCAATCAAGATGCAATAAAAGCAATTTACAATGATTAAAAAAATATGCATTTGAATATTGAAAAATTTGTATCTTTTTTTTTTCATTTTCAAAAAACCAGATAAAAGCTATAAGGTGTACGTCGTATGCCCTCCATTAAAGGCTTCAAGCTTTACTTTTTATCTTTTTAAAAATAATTTTTTAAAAATTACGTTGAGTTAAAAAGATTACTTAAACCTTACAAACTATATGTGCGTTGGGCTTCAACCAACTGTACTGCACAAGTGGTACAGGCGATGTAGTCGTTGTTATTATAACATCAGCATTTGTTGCACATTCTTGTTTGCTTGAACTGTATTTAATATTTCCACAAACATTAGCTGTTTTTAAATCAGCAACCAATTTTTCTCCTTGTTTGGCATTTCGAGCCCAAATTCTTACCTAACAAAAAATTTAATTACTAACAAATGTAATTGATTAAATACCTAATATGTGGAAACATAAATTCGATTCCCTAACGATATCAGAAACGGTACAACTAAAACTTAAGTGATGTCTATGAAAAGTTTATATTGACTCCTCCGCGACACAATCTTACGTTGGATTAATAGTCTTAGATTCAATAACGAAAAAAAATGTCATCTATTTTTTTCGTTATTTAGCCTTTAATTCGAAAATTACAAGTGATATTGAGCCTCTGGCGAATAAGCCATGTTTTAACATCCAGTACATTGAAAGAAATTATAAATATGTATACAAATATTTAAAAATTTCAAGCAATACGACAGTTTTAAATTTAACAGACGATATACGGAAAAAAAACGCAAAAAGTAGAAGGTAAACGCTATGAATCAGAAATGGAGTTTCGGATTTTTCGAGGATATTCGATTTTTTGGATAAGAAATGTATTGCAACAAATCGCTTCCTTTGCAGAGTACCATAGAATTATTCCCGTGATATCAATATCCTGATCCAAAACCTTTTTTGATATTTAAGTTTTATTTCCAAAATAAACTCTACAGAACCTTGTAACTTCGGTTTCGATTTTTTTGGATTGACGCCGCCCCTTGTTAAACGACAATTCACAACAAAATATGTTTTAATAAAATGAAAATATACCTCCTTAAATTTGAATAAATGTTGATAACACTCAATATGGCACTTGGCTTGAACTCCAGCTCCAAAAACAGCTAACACATCGGTCTTATTACTTGGAACATTTTTATAAATATTTTTGGTAACGACTGCGGAAGCTGCAGCTGTTCTCCATCCAGTTATTTCTTCTCCATCCATCACCTAAAAACAAACGTATATTTCGATTACATTCGACTTATTCAGGCTAGGTCACCGTTTAACAAACATATGCTTTGCTTTATGCCTCACCGCTTTGAATATTAATACTGCAAGTAGTATTTTACAGAAGCGAAATAATTTGAAAAGTTTTGAGAGTTTTGAAATAAATAATTTAAAAATAGATATATATTAGTTAAACAAAATTTCTATTATGAAATTTCTTGACTAAAGTTTTCGGGGTATTTAAAATACAAATATATGTTTACAGAGAGGTATGGCAAATTATTCGAAAACCGTTCGAGACAGGAAAATTTTAAATTACAAAAATGTTTTTGCTAGAAACATTTCGGAAACCCAATTGATTGGATATAAACACGAAACAATTTGCGAAGTTTCTAATTCATGTAGCTCCGAATAGGGGTGTTTCAATACTTTTTATTCACCCTATTATATTCTTTAGCTAATATTTTCTGATATTAAATTAGAGTACTTTTATCAACAGCTCTACTCCATAAAACAACTAATCTACTATAGGCTTGGGTAAAACATATCGATATTTTTTCAGGAAATAATCGATATATATCGACGAATATCAAAATTTGTATCAAATTTAATATTTTTTTAAGAGCTCTGTACATACGTCGTATGTACATACCCGATCGTGGGCCTCCCCGATCACCGGTCTACGAGATTTTTTTTCGAATATTTGGACAAAATTTTTAGGTAATCACGCCTTGGGGCAAAAATATCGAAGTATCGATATCTTTTACTGTATACATATCGATATTTTTTTAAATTTCGATACGATATATAGCGATGTTTTTTTCATTTGCCCATGCCTAATCTACTGGAATATTTTGCCATAGTATCTTCATTTCATCTAATACATTTATATTCAGATCATACTTATTTGCTACGTTAGCGTCATTTCGGTAATTGATTTAGGAACCCTTATTTTCGGCATTTTGTCAGACACTTTTACAGCTTAAAACCCATGTGAGTTAGCTCTCCATACTACTTAAATACTTACACATTTTAAATGTCCTGTAGTGCTAATATCAAAGACGAAAATAGTTGCAACAAGTGGTGGTAATCCGGGTCTAGTAAATATATTTAAAGTTTTAAGAACAAGTAATTGCCCATTATCGGTTTCATTATTTTGCTTACTCTCAACAAAACCTGGCATTAATGCAAATAAACCATCTTTATGACGCAATGAAATTCTACTTAATTGATGGCCAGTTCCATCGCTTGTAGATCGGAATGCTTGTTCAATTTTTTCAACTAACCAGTCCCATTCAAGCAAACTTTTTACTTCCTCTCTTGATAGAAATATTAATTGATCAGAATCCATTTTAAGTAAAATTAATTGTTTTCACTTTTAAACTACAATTTTTTTGTTTGTAATATTTTAATAAACTTTAAGTAAATTAAATTTTAAGTAAAGAATAAATTTGATATTTTTTATTTATATAGGGAAATTTTGTTTATTTGTAAAATATTTATCTAAATATAGATAAAATGAATTTTCTTATCAATATATTATGTGGTTTTTACGATAGATATTTAAATCTGATTATTATTCTCAGCAAATAAAAAGACAGTGGAATCTCGTTAGCTCATATCTCTCCTAGTAAATAATTTAAATTATAGACTTCTTATTAAAATTAGTTAATTCCGTTCGAATTCAAAATCAGATCCATTTAAATTTTGCAATCGAAAACAATGTAGTACTTTATTTTACCCCACATCTAGAGTCCATAATGTTTAAATAATGGCAATTTCTTAACATACTTATAACCGGGTAAGTGTCTTTTTCTAGATACAGGATACCGAAAAATGAAAAAAAAAGAATACTTACAGAGCCTGACAGTGTATCATGATTATTACAGGAGCTGTCAGTGAGGAGGAGGAGGAAACGATGTCTCATCTTCTACGAGGAAGTGGACTCACTTGAGCCAGCCTTTCTTTGACGATCTCGCTGGTCTGAAGTCTCTTGACGTCAGAGCAATTTTGCTGTTCTTAAACAGCTCCAAATGGTTCGTGGAGTGATGGCGGGACCCTATAGTCTAAGTGACATTACACTCCGTTTCGAGATTAAAATACCTATAGCACCATTGACTTTATTGCAAAAACAATAACGTTATACAACGCCTCATGCTTTTATCAAGTATTTTGTGACAAATTTTGGCAAAATTCAAAATAATATCCCTTTTTCTAAATTTTAACACCAATATCCAGAAAAAGACGCTCTCTCGGCTATAAGTATATAGATCAATTTTAATTATTTTATTAACGTTATCTATCATTTGATGAAGACGTAATGTTACAAATTGGGGACACCCTGTACACATTAATTCAATCCTTGTAACGTTTCCCCGTAAGCTATATCAACCTATTGAGGTTTTACTGTATAATCAAATAATATATTTCTAAATGTAATCATATGATGCGAAGGTCATTCAATCTTAACACTTTTACTACACTATTTTCTCAACAAACAATAAAGAGGTAATTCTTGATATTACTGTGGTTGGGTTGTTGAACCAAAAACTACATTTAGTTCAATCGATAAACAATAAATATAAGCTGAAGGACCTCGCACAATTCTTATCAAAAGTCTATTTTGTCAAATTTTTCGAAACTATGGCTTTTTAAGTTCTTGACGAGTATATTAGAAGTCTTCATGAACACGAATTAAAAAAATTCTTTTGGACGCTTATGTCTGACGTAATATTCGCTTGAAAAGAAGTCACAAAAATTATTCTTATTTGAATATTTTCTAAGAATTTCATCAGTTTTTGCAAAATTAAAAATCTTCCAAGTATACTCTATGTCAAAAAAAATGCTCGTTTTAAAACATTCTAAGTGTTACTATTATAACATAACATATGATGAGTACGCTTAGAATGTTTTAACTGTAGCAGTTTTTTTGGAATTAAGTATACCTTAAAAGAGACGTCTTCGGAATAAAAATGTACGAACAGATAAAAGTTTTTCGACACGACCTTGACAACAGCCTCTCAACTTGCCAGTCATTCTAAAATAGTTGTCAAATATTACACATAGCTCCAGACCCAAACCAGCAGCTCTTTGGTAAAGTAAAAATTTTAGAACAAATGAATCATCGAACATATTTATCAGTATATTTATGAATATGAAAAATTAACTTACATAACTTATTATACTTCAATCAATTCTTACTAACTAATTCCATTCAAATGTAAATAAAAACTAATCCTCAGTCCTCACACTTCATACATTTACTTTCGAGTATAAAAGTTTTTCTTTTTTTAATTACATTATCGATAAATTTTTATTGATTAAAATCTTACATTTCTAAGAAACACATTTACAATACTTGGTTAAAATTACGAACAGGATATTTGTTCAAACAAAATTATTTTCAATTATCAGGAAATTATAAAACAAAACAATGTCTAAATTATTTGAAGGAAATAAATCCTTGCAAATTGTAGAAAATTGAACAAATCAGATAGACTGAATGGATTTTTGCATGAAAAATTCGCAATCCGAAATTTTTTTTAATGAATCGTTTACAGAAATCTTCGAAGTATAGTACCCCCACCACTTTTTAAAGTAATGCGAAAATATCTTTTATCTTGCGGACCCGAAATTTAGAATACGTATATTCTATTTTTAAAGTCGGAATGGTTTTGCCAAAATTGAGTCGTTTTGGAGATCTTGGTTGCACTTAAAAGTTTAAAAAAACGGATTTTTGCTTAATAATTTTTAACATTCGTTATTACGCCTAGTTGGCAGGATTCTAACTGAACCCAAATATAAATACAAATGTGAACATACCGCGCCTATCACAAAATCGAATAAAACGGCATACCATTTTTAGTCCTATTCACTTTATTTTGAATTTTTATAAACAATGAGATATTTTAACCAATGAAGTAAATGTTAGAACAGTTGTTCAACAGTTTTGTATTACTAAGGGCTCTGTTACTAGAATCTGTGTACAATTATCTTCTGATAGAAATATCACTACGAGCTAATTTGCAGACTCATTAAAATTTTCCGAATAATAATCCCGGAAAGCCCGGTCTCAAAATATCAAGCTGAAAAAGAGCATTTCATCTAATTTTCCTCAGAGAATGACGACTTTATGAGAAAAACAGAACGACACAGTGTGGACTTAAACCGTCTGAAAGTTTTCGATCGTAGCAACAGACATAGCGTATGCGTAATTTTAGGTCAATACGACAAAAGTTATTGTTATACTTTCCTAAAGAAAATAGAATTGGAGACGGCTTGGGTTTCTATAAATATTGGTTTTCTTATACTAAATAAAAAAATTTTCGATTCGCAATTTTTGCATGCCCAAATCTATTCAGTATAAGGGCTCAACTTCATAGAAACGTCAATCGGTACGTAACAAATGCGGGTTTCTGATAGATTACCGCTTTCCAAAGCAACCGTTTTACGTCGTATTGAAGCGAAGTCCTATGACTTAAATTGAACAAATAAAAAAATTAAAATAATTTAACAAAACATTAAATTTATTTAACGTGATTAACAATTTTATCAAGATTATCACGTAATGTTTGTAAATACTTTCGTGTAGTCTCATCAATTTCAGGTATTTCAGAACGTCGTATTGAATTCTGCGGTTGTACACTAATTATTCGTCCATCAGCTAAAGGTACATTAACATTTGGTCTTTCTGCATCAATGGCTTGTACTAAAACAGGACTACCGGTCATCGATACAACCATTTCACCAGGTTGTGCTCGTCGTAATACTGTTAATGGTCTATTTGGTTTGACTTTTGGTGTTATGTAACCAGCAGCTAATGCTGCTTCTTTTGACATGAAATTATTGACCATGGGTGTTTTAAATGCTGACATGTTGCTCGAATTCATGGTCATATTACTGCTGGTTGTATTAAATGTAACTTTCGATGTTGTTTTTGATGATGTGAATTCAGATGATTCTGTAGTTAAATATCCTGTGTAAATAAGAAATTTGTTCCCAAAGCGGTGTTAGTTACAAAATGAGATGAAGTGAGTCAAATAGTATGAGTGAAAGTTATAATTCTTGCAAACAAATTATTTTTTAGGCTAAATATTGAGTAGATTAGTATTTTCCAAAGTGCAAGAGAATGGGAATTGTAGTGAAGGTGTAGAGTGTAGTCAGGGTAACGAATAATGCATTAAAAAAAAACAAATGAAAACATACAATTGACTCATTTAATTGTTGAAATACCCTATATAGAAAGTGTTGAATGCCAGGGCTTGCATTATTTTTAATTAATTGGGACTTTGAATCAAATTTTTTTGTTGGGCATTTTCATTTCTCTCCCAATTAGAAAAGATTAAAAACCAATAAAATTATGTCGACATTTCGGCCGCCATTTGTTTTGGTTTTCGAAAATATTTTCTTTAATTTTTATAATTTTTTTTTCGTTTTTCGAGAATCTTTCTTGAAGCTAAATGCAAATTGTGAACTACCTTTTTTTTTAGTTTTGGAGAAAATGGACACCAAAGTTTTGTCCTAATTTGCGCCCTCAAGGAAAAACAATGATGTTTACGAAAAAATGTTTCAAACAAAAGTTGTTAACGAGTACGGAATTTTTATACAGTTTATACAGTCCTAAGTTTAGTCCTAAATTTGTAACGCTAAGAATTTTTATGCTAGGAACAAAATTTTGGTGTAGATGTTTATAAAATTAACTAATTAGTTTATTTCCGATTGTCTCTCTATTCGTCATCTTGAAAACTCTTGAAACGAAAAGAGATATCAAGCTAAAATTTTTATAGTGTGCTCAGGACATAAAAAATAAGAAAAAAAAACCATTAGAATGAAATAAAAGTTTAAATGTAAAAAATGTTTGTTATAACAAACAACTTTTGTTTGAAACACTTTTTCGAAAATATCACTGTTTACCCGTGAGGGCGCAAATTACAACAAATTCTTCTGAAAATCAATTCAAGTTCATAAATGATAAGAGGAAAAGTTTGAAAATTTTTCTCATATTGGAGCATTTTTTTCGTCCACCTTATAATTTCGGCGGAAATTTAATGCCAAAATTTTTCGATACTAGTTTTTCCTTTTAATTTCTACGAGTTCTAATCGACTTACAAAAATGTTTTCCCTATCTATTGTTATTTCCAAAAATTTTGAGCCTCAGCACACTGAGTATAGGGTGATTTTTGATTTTCGATTTCTGCCTTATGTATTAGGTTTACGAAAACGCAGAACATCATGAGATATTTTTTTCTCAAAACTCTTCACCGAAGAAACTTTTAGCTAATTTGTTTAAAATGGGTACCCAGTATAAGAAATTATAAAAAGAAAAATTTTTGTATTAAATGCCTAAAAATAATTTGTGTATTTTATGATGTGTGTGCAAGTGAATGATAACCATCACCAAAATAATAAAATCAATTTGTTTACCTTCGTCGCATGAATTTTGATGAACACTTTGAACACTTAAAGAATCGATGGATGTTTCACCGCTTTCATTTTTCTGAAAAAGGTTTTACATTAACAAAATATTTTATACAAAAACATACGTGTGTTCAGATTAAGATTATTTAGACTTGGACAGAAGAAAATACGCATACCAGCTGTTCTAAGGTTTTATGTTTCATTATATCAAATTTGAAAACCATTTTTAATTGTCTTTCTTTTGTATCAATTTGCGCCAAATATCTATCTCTGAGTTGATTTAAATCTGCGATACAATCTACCACTATAAAATAAAAAACCATTTATATAACATTATTAGAATTTAAAATCAAAGTTTGTTATAAAAATTGATATTTACACTTCTTTTCAGTCATAGCAGTAAAATTCGTTTTAGTTATGGAGGATTCTACATTTTCTTTTTCGCTTATTTTTGCCAATGGTTGTTTTCTAAATTTCGTTCGTGGCATTTTTTTTAAATTAAATTAATTTCTATTGATATTTATACCATAAAATTAAAACGTTTAATAATATTTTTTTTACTTTTAACGATGATAGTTTTGACAGTATTGAAAAAAAACCGTTACACATACAAATATAAACTTTTAAATTAAATTTGTCAAAACAAGTTTTTAGTTACATTAGAAAAATCCCTAGATACTTGTTTTCATTTCTTTTAACGAAAAATTTAAATAAAAATAATTTAATAAAAGTGGAAATTAATGTTTTTTATTTGCTTTCTCGTTAAAAGCCCTGTTTCGAGATAAAATCCCATAAACATTTTTTTAAAAATGGACAGTATTGGATGCATTCACACTTGCAACATGCATTCACACTACACCATTATGAGATATTATAATGGTATTAGATAGTTGTTAATTAAAGAATCATGAGATACAAATATCGAAATTTTTTACATTGAATTAAAGACTAAAATGAATAAGAAATCTGAACGTTTTTTTGAAATTTTGTCGTTTTTTTCAAAGGGAAAATATTTTTGTCTCCTATTTGAATGGCGCTTGGATAGAAAAGAGTGTGCTCAATGTGAACATAGTGTGAACTTCTCTATTCTATTCTTATATTTTTAATTTCTCTATCGTTCTTTAACAACTTGTTTAGATCTTCCCACTACTATATTTTATCTATGTTTAGATCTTTATCTTACTCTTATTACTATCGTTTAAAAATTACACTTTTGCTAATGCAATGCCACCAATCTTCTGCTTTCTGGTGGACGCTTTTTATATTCAGAGATGGTTCACCACATCTCTACCCTCCATATTTGAGTACCTACCTACTACTTTTAAAATTTATACCTTTGCTGCAGCAGCACTGAGACGGTCCTCTTTACTTACCCTTAATTATCTTCTGTAATGAAAAATATAATTGTATTAATTGGACTTGATTTTTTGACTTAATAAAAATGAAACAAATATTCGTGTTTGCAATTAGTTATTACCACTAATAAAACGATTAGAAATTCGCAGGAAGGACATAACCTTTATTTCATTTTGTAAACTAGTGTTATAATCCAAAAAAATAAAATGGGTCTCTTAGACTTTTAATTATGGAGGTTAGAGATAAAGACGACTATCTCTTAAAGTGTCCAAGAAAAGTAGAAAATCGCTGCTGTAGCAAAAGTTTTAAAAGAAAGTAATAAGAGTAAGATAAAGATCTAAACAGTTGTTGGAGAAGTTCACATCAAACACAAAATACTAAGAATAAAATAAAAATATAAAATAGGTTGTTAGAGAAATTTACATCAAACACCTTTTGCTGCACAAGTGCCATTCTGGTCAAGAACTGTTATTTTGGACACTTTTTTTTACTTTAGCCCCCATCATTTAAAATGGTTCTCCTTATCCCTACACTCCATACTTATTGCTCAAAAAGTAGACATGATAGATCACTTCTGAGGTCCAATTCGAAATTAGCTCATCCAACTCAATAGAAATATTTACTTCACATGCAGGCACCAAATTCACTCTACCCGTGTGTTAATGCTTGAAAATAATTTGGCGCTTTCATTATATTGTCAGACCCCTTAATAGAAATTTTGCTTAAACAACTCTGGTACAAATTTAATGGTGGAAGTGAGGGATTAGCGAATAAAATAAAAAACTCATGATTATATTTAATTAAGAATTATAATAAATTTATTGATTGAAATATACTATTCCGTAAACACATCTAAAAACATTGAAATAATTTGAAATGATATAAAATTAGGTAAACACTATTAAATAGATCTTATAATTAGTGATAATACCTTTGAGATCATACCTATTGTAATTAATTAAGTTCAATTAATTCAATACATAATTGTAAAAATATTACCAACTAAAGAAGCATTCACAATCATAATTTTATGAGTTTTGTTACACCATAGATTTATAAGTTCAAAAATTAACAATTTATTATTACTCATTTTTTTATTGAACTGAGAAGTAAACACAGTCTTCACGAAAACAAAAGGATTTCTTTTTAACTTACATATCCAAATACTAGCATCTCTATACACATTATTGGCACTAATTTTTATTTTACCCAATTGTAATTTTTTTTTTTCACTATGACTGATACATGCTGTACAATGTACATGTAATAGGGAAAACTTGCACCTTTCTTTGGTGTATAAATTTAATATTCACATCATTAAAGTCCCAAGATTATTATTATATATTTTCTAGATGTAGAGAAGAATATTAAAATAAACATTTTAAATTAAAATTTAGTATTTGCAATTAGTATATATGTAACTGCAAATAAATCATTCTTTTTCTTAGTGTGCAAGATCCATTAAATGTACGGAGTAGCACGATCATTGGATTTTATGAGTAAATATATTTATTGCCGATTTAGATAGGCAATAAAACACATCCTATTTTACTCATTTAGAACTCAATTGGCCTCTAGAAGTAATAATTTTAGAAAATAGTGCCAAATTATTTAATTTTATTGCATCGAAATTGATACGGCTCAAATTGGTTCATGTTTAATTACAACATTAAAAAATTTGATAATTTTATGGTAAATTATACAACCAAAAATAAATTTTATGGAAATGAAATGTATTTTTTTTTTTCAATTCAAATAATTTAGAGTATTGTGGTGTACGTTTTTCGAAATAATTTAAAAATGTTACCTACATCAGTCTTTTTTTAATGATTGTAGAGTTAATAAAACTGAGGTAATTCTTAAATTTCTCAGTTATTTTATGTGAAGCTTAAAGCATTTTTCTAATTTTGTTTGTATTAAGATTTTTACTGGGAAATATTCAAACCCGTACAAAAAATCATGCAAGTCAATCTCACACAATTAACTCCAATTTGGAAGACACTTGAATTTTGCCCAGTAAAAAATAAACGAGAAATAAACAATTTAATGCCTGTTGAATTAAACTGAATTAATTTTAATATTTTTAATTAATTTAATTTAATTAAAATATAAAACAGTCGCTTGAACTCTGAAACCGTTCGTCAATTTATAAAAATATTTGCACCCTCACGAAAAAACAAAGATAGTTTCGAAAATATGTTTCAAACCAAAGTTGTTTATTTTTAGATAAAGAACTTTTTTTCATTATATTTTTGTTCTATCTGTTATGGTTTAAAAGATTCTGAACACCCTATAAAAATTTTAGCTCGATAACTTTTTTCGTTTATTAGTTATCGTAATCACGTACGGACAGACAAACTAAAAACGGACTAATTAGGTGACTTTATGAACACCTGTACCAAAAATCGGTGGTAGCATCAATATTTCTAAGCGTTGCAAACTTGGGACTAAACCCTTGAGGTTTATATAGTTATCTCTCTTCTTCATGTATATGTAAAACAAGAAAAAAGGCGTTAGAAAGGGGTATGTTTATTCCACGTATGAATCCTACATGCTTCTAAGTTTCACAAAAAAAGAGTTTACTTGTTTTTGGTTCTAAAATTTAAGATTACCAAATATTTTGATATTATTTTCATAAACACATTAATAATATAAATAACAAAATTAATTATTTTTACTAATAATTAAATAATAATTAATCTAATTACATTTAGTAACATTAATAAAAATATAACTTCCAAAATAAAATATTAAAACTTGGTCTACAATATTTGTTTATGTTTTTTTTTTTTAATTTCATTATATGAAAATATTTTGGAAGTTTGCCTGCAAACGTTTTAATAATTTTTTATTTGTTTCGCTAATATTTGAATCTCATCATATTCTCTTGATGTTTTTTATTACAATTGTAAGCGCAAACAACATTCAATAATGTATTTCATAGAATTTTTATTTCAATTTGTATAAAAATCTAATGTATTTTCTTAAAATCGATTCAATTGTGTTTTTTTAATGAACCATTAGAGTTCTTTTTGTACAAAATCTAATAATAGTTTTAGAAATTTTTATGAGTTTAAATAAAATTGAAAGTGGATTTTCATTTTTGTAACACTTGCTGCAAAAAATCATTTTCGAATGCAGCATTTCGTTCGCAAATGGTCAATTACTCACGAATTCAGTTTAACTAGATTTTTTGAAGTGAAAACTTCTTTAAACACGTTAAGCACTTTTTGGGTGAACAAAAATCACGGAACTTGCGTCATCGCCACGCTCCTTACATACCACATTGAAAACAACGGTTCTCACCCGATCACTGAAGTTTAGCAACATTGACACACTTAGTTCTAGAATGGGTGGGCGCTTGAAAACACTGTGTGTTGTTGCTTTTTTTTATATTATTTATAATAGTTTTTTTATACACACGTTAATAATTTCAATTTACAAATTATGAAATTTTAATTATTTATACTATAATTAATTAAAAGGTTATAAAAAAAAACACAGTTCTTCCAAAGTTTTAGTTTTCAATTCCGTCGACAGTTCCCATGGCTGTTTATATGACTATTAGATAAATATTTTCTAAAAATTGGCAAAAAATCGTTTTTCTTTTGAGATTTTGTACAATATCTTAGAAACTATGCATTCTCTCATCAAATGAACGCGATTTTTTATTTTTTTGGTTAATATTATTTTTAGAGTTTTATCGAATTTAGAGAGCAAAAAAATTATTTGTAGATTTTTTGCTCTCTTGAAAAATTAAAAAATATCACAAACACTTGGTTCAAACAAACTTGAACCAAGAATTACAAAAATTAATTAAATTTATGTGTTTTTTAGGTTTTCTTTCAAAACCAGCTATCAATAAAATAAAAATATTTGTTTTTGATTTGATAAAAATCGTTAGGTTAAATAAAATCTAAAAACATAATTTCTAATGGACTATTGGATAGTTTCCAAAATTTTGTTATACTTTCCGCCTCGTTGAAAAACGACTAGATCCGAGAATTAAGTTAGGTATTCTTTAAATATAATTTTTAAATTAGAAATAATTCCACTTTCAAAACTAAATAAACCCAGTTGTTATAATTTATATGTATTAATTTATAGCCTTTTGTTGGCGTAAAATGCCGAGAAATTTGATTCATTTATCGATTAAAAAAACCTGTTCGTTATTCCAATATGTCTTCAAAACCAGGACGTTATAAAATTGATATTGCTCTTAATTACAAGAAAAACAAAAAAGAATTATTTGATAAAATACAATGAAAGCTTTAAAGTAAATACTTTTTTATACATTTGTTGGTATCTAAAAATTTACAATTTTAATGCAAGTACGTTATTGATACGATTTACAAAATAAATTTTTTTTGAAATCTAATTTCCAAGCATTATTACATAATTGATTTTCACAGAAATATAAACTGCTGGATAAAAGTCTAGCAAAAAAATTCGAAAATGTTATAATTTTAAGTTACTACTTGTCCAGAATTTCGATTTTGAAAAAAAAAATTATTTTATTTTTTTATTTTTTCATGATAATTTAGACAGTTTTAAAAGAACTTTTCAAAAGAGAAAAGAAAATACCCGACAAAAAAAATGTGTGTAAAAGATCGTGTAACGTCATTATGTTAATTAATAATTGTATACAGTGTATATATTTCAATTAACATTATTACGTTACAACGATGTTTTACGAACATTTTTTTGTCGGGCGTTTTTCCCAATTATTCAAATAAGTTTCAAAGCTTTCTAGAACATTCATACCTACATCTTTCCTGTTCACCGTTACACTTTGATTTTCAGTTCTAATATATTCTCAAATTTTTTGAGATTCTTAAACTAATGTGTTACTTTAAAAGATTTTCACCAAATATTGCGAATTACGTAATGGTACAGCTTTTGGAAGATTTAAGAAGTCAAACATCCAGCATTACATTTTGCTCAAAGTACAACAAACTGAAAAACAAAATTCTCCAGTGGCAGATAAAGATGTACGAACATAAAAGAATGGTCACAAGACTTTTGAAATTTACATGAATTTATATTTTATTCAAAAATTAAACTAAGTTCATTTCACCCGAATTTAAAGTGAATTTCATCTCTCACAGTCTACAATCCAGATAGACCCTTATTGCAAGACTCTTGTTGTCCAGCAAAAATATTTTTTTTTTTGAAAAATTATAAAATCAAAAATGGAACTATCTTAATTTATATTTTTTTTTAAAACAATATGCTTAGTATTATAATAAGACTAACAGCAATTGTGTTATATAATTCATAGTTTTTTTCTTTTTTAAATAGAAAATACGAATTGATTTTATCGTTTATATGAAAAAATTTGGTATAAATAATTTTTTTACAATTATAATTACATTATTTTTATACGTTAATAATACTTGACAAAAAAGTGCAAATTTAATTAAAATTAATATAATTTATGCGTTCATCCGAATCGTCATAATCTTTTATTATTCTAAAATAAAAAATCGTATTACACCATTCCATTGTTATCTTAATACATACTTGTACAGAATACGCCAAAAGTCCTTATACATTTTTATAACTTCGTTTGTGTATTTATTGAATATCCTAGTGACATAAATCATTTTGAGCTGACGTAAAAGAAATATTTATAGGTATTTATTGAAAGTATGTTCAAAATTAATAAATTTCAAAATGTATAGTCACTTTTGACTCATCCTTTACTTTATCGTTGTTATGAATATTATTACACATCCTTACGGTTTAATAAATAAAAAATTAACGAAATTATCTTAAATGGTCATTTATTTAATAGTAAAATTTATCAGGCACCAACTTTTCTGATTACTGGTATGCATTCTTGGTCCATAAACGTCTCTAAATAGAATGAGGAGCGAAACGAACAAAATTTTGAAAAAATAATAAAAAACAGGGAAATTAAACGAGAGCTCTGTCGTTATTATCATTCAAATAATGTTCGGTCCCCCCCCCCCCCAATAATTTCATTCCAACGACGCTTACTTTTTCGTCATAACACTTTATTGGTACATACATTAAACAGTGACCTATTATCACAAAAATCGAATAAATCACAGTTAAAAGTAACAATCGTTTTTCATTAAATTAACTTTTAACTAGGTATGTATTTATCCAAACTTGAATTTTTATGTCTTAGTATTTTGAATAGCAGGATTACTTGTTGTTTTTTTTTCCGAAAAAAATATCTACATACATATCGAATTGAGAACTTTTCCTTTTTTAAAAAATCAGTTTTGATTTGCAACATCCCATTTCTATTTTTAACCTATAATTAGGAATATGTGCGTAGTTTTTTCATGTAAGGCAGAAATTTTCTTGAAATGCAATATGCAATAAAATTGATTTCCGTTATTAAATGCATAAAAATTGGGACAAAAATGTGACGATTGAATTGAAATTTTTTGTGATTGGAATCAGAGAAAATTTGTTAGATATTTCTTTAAATGTGCGATCACAAATGAACTATAAAAAAAATTACGTCTATCATTCTCAGAACCCAGATATAACAACATGCCGTTATAATATCCAACGGATAATCTGTAAATGAATATACTTAGGTTTCTAAAAATTTTGTATTAAAGAATGGACTATCAATATTTTACAATAAAAAAATATGAACTCCGACTACAGATAAAAAATGAAACTTCTTTAGAAAGCACTTGTAAGTACATGTCACCGTTTTTCGTTACACGGACTGACTAGGTTATATAACAGGTAAATTAAACATAAAGTACAGTTATCCATAAAAAATTTCACAAATTCGCTCTATTTTCCGGTTCTACTCTTGTTTACTCTAAGTCGTTTTTTCTCATAGATATTAAACAAATATTAAACGACCTCACACTTTGTGAGAAATTGTTTTCTGAAACAACTACGGATTCTAATAGTTCTTAATGAATAGATTGAAAGTATGCTCAAATAATTCGGATTTTTATTATAGGTTGGATCAAAATTTAAACAGAGACAAAAAAGACCTTCATACGACGTACATATTCGTCTTTTATTGTATTTTTAAAGACCTCTCTAAAAATACCCTACACAGTGGCGAGAGTTTTCACTTATTCTGATCGATTAAAAATTAATATTATTATTATTTCGAAGAATTTTTTAGTGCAATTTTATTAAGTCTAACTGAACCTCATGGATGTAAAGAAGTTTCACTTTTGAATATAAAAAATATTAAAAAAATTCAAAGGCAACCTGTTTATTGAATTAAAAGAAAATTCTGAGCATTATTCTCGACAGAGTTTGTTTGATTATCTTTAAAATATAAATCCTATACAAAATATATTTGCACAATTTCCCATTCGAAATTTGAAAAAAAAAAATTAAAAATATGAGTGGTATTTTTAAAATTGCAATTTTTGAATAATTATATAAATGTCTTGTCTTAAATATTAATTAATTATAAATTATATTAGCAAGAAAAATTTATGAAAATAAAATATTATGTATATATGTTTTTTTTCATCGGATTATTTCGATATAGAGTATGGTGTAGTTTTTAGCAGTCATTTTAGAACTGCTAGATATTTCGTTCTTTTGAGTATCGGAAAAAATAATTTTTGCATTTTTTAATATTTGAATGTATTTATCTATTTTAATCTGCCCGCGCAATTAAACATTTTTCAGGTCCCCTGGAAGAAAAGTGCTCGATTATAAAAAAAATTTCTAGGGAAAAAAATTGTTAATCATGCATGCATCCTTGATAAAAATTTCTCACCAGCCGTTCTAAAATAACTGTCAAATACTACGATGCCTGACCTTAGATCTAATAAAATAATAATTGTAACTATTATTATAATTATAGTATTATTGGCAAAAATATATCAATATACAATTTTATTTAGAAGCAATTTGAATGACTTAAAAAAAATATATATATGCGCAAAACGTTTCATTTGTGACATTATTGCATTGGAAGTGGTAAGTTCCGTTGCAGGAAACTAACGTAAAAATTGTTTATAAAAAGATTTTGCAATTTTCAGTTGAAGATTTAGTTAAAAATTTATAATTTATAGAATGGTCGCCAAAAGTGATCAGAATATTATGAATTTTCCGTAACAGGGAAATGTTGCATAATGTTTTAGTTTTAAAATACATAATTTTTAGTGGTGGGCAATTATGAATGATTCCTAAAATTAAATTGTCATAATTTTTTAATAAATTAATCATTCGACCATGACACTTTAATATTAATTAAAGTTACAACATTTGACAATATGGCGTATTCAGAACAACAAGTTCTTAGTAAATTAGACACGCAGAATATTTAACTAATTTAAGAAATTATTTATACTGGGATAAGGGTAAAACTAATATTCTGGGTGTCCAACTTAGCTTATTAAGCTAGGATTTCTTCCGAAGTTGTTGCCAGCTAGCAAGAATCGTGAAGATAACATTTAGAATCTGGAAAACATGTGTGTCTTCTAAGTGAAGAGAATGGATGTAAGAACTTTATTGTTCTAAATTCGCTCAATAAATATGGTAATGACATCATCTTCTCAAGGATTATCTCAAGAGCCTATTGCTATTCGTTGATTGCAGAGCAGCACGAAAGCCATAGATAACTAATTTAACAAGTTCATAATATATGATAAAAATTATATCATCAAAATCATAACTTGCCAACTCTCTTGCATTCTTTGATGGTACTAAATTTTGTGATCTACGAACCTTTTAGCATAGGCTTAAGAGTTCGATCCGCTAGAGCTCGGTTTTTACACTCTTTTTATGGAATCCGCTTAGTTTGTAGTTGTTTGCATGTGGCGCTGTAGTTGAATTATTTTCAACAAGGTGCATAAAGATTTCTTATAATAAATTATTTTGAATCAGGGCTACTTTTATTTAATCGGAATGTACGACATGTTCTAAATGAAGAATTATTTAATTTATAAGAAAACGCATTGATGGTATCATGAAAATGTTTACTTTTCAAAATAAAGAGATTCTTCTTCAATCAATAGGCGTCATCTTCAATCAATAAACGGCGTAGATTCAATGGCAAATTCGTTGACTTTGTAAATTTTAAGACAGTGTCATAATTGAATAATTTAAAAATAATGTTATTCATAATTGTCCACCGATACATACACGTTGGAATAAATCGAAATAATAGTAATTTTAATTAAATTTGTAAAAAATAAATTCAAAACAATATTTTTATATAATCTCGAGGACGACAATATATATATACAATATTCTTTATACTATTATCAAAATATTTATCTAATAATTACTTTTTTCCTAATTGAATTCTAAATTAAATAAATCATATTTTGTATATATATATATAATATATAAATAAACAAAGATACAAAGAATAAAACAAAATTTATTCTCTTTTCTCTCTCACACTCGAAAAAATTTGTTCATAATGATATTAAGATTAGATTTAAAATATTTTTTGTTGGCAATGCAGACGGAATGTATCCGAAGTTTTTGTCTATACAAATTAAACGAACACGATAATATTTTTAAAAGAATACTACATAGTTCTTAGTGAAATAATATTCGGATATAAAAACGAATTTGAGTCCGTGTGCGTAATTATCATATTTGAATATAATTTCAAAAAGAAAATTGATTTTTAGTCTTGATTTCATAAAATTACTATTAAAACTCATCATAAAGTTTACATTGTTAAAGCAAATTAGCTGCGTAATACTATTTAGTATTTGAGGGACAGTATTTTATCTTGTGAAAGAAGTAACATCGATTTCACTACAAGAATTAAATCCGCATTGTGGTATAAGTTGTGTTAACTATAGCTATGAGGTAGCTAGTGGTTTTCGGTTACTATATTTTTGGGCAAGTTTTTTTTATGAAGGAAAATCATTTTTCGATGAAACTTCAAATCGATTTTCTTCAATTTCAAAGCTAGTAGTGACGAGTATTTTATTTGTAATATTTTAGAAACAATGTTAATCAAACCTGATTAAATAAAATCGAATAGTATGAAGTTGGTCTTAAAATAAGAAAAAGGTCGTGGTAACTGAAATTTTTTGAAAACTTTCCTATGAATTAATGCAAATAAGACGAAAGAAAAAACATTGTGGAAAAAATTTGTCTAAAAAAAGAGACATGTGTTATATATGGTAACTACTTTAATTTTTGGAAAAGTTATGGCGTTATTTATATTAGCAGACTTACGTTATTAGAATTCACTTTGAATAGCACCAAGTAAATTGAAAACTAACGATTAAAAAGGTTCAAATTTTCTTTGAAACGAAATCTCAAAGAAGTATAAAAAATACTGTTGATTTTTCGAGTTTAAAACAATAAAAAATGACGGTATGGATTTTTGATGATGTTGTGGAAAATTCCTTAAAGGTGTCCTTTTCATTGACTCTTTGAACTTTAAGTGACTTAGAAAATAATATCGTTAGCGCCAAATAAGTAAAATTTTTAACTGTAATGCGTAAAATCAATGACCTAGTATAACTTTTCTTTGTACAACCTATGCTGGATTCCAAATATTACTACTTCCAAGTATTGACTTCCAGTGTCCGTTAAATAAAAGAGCACTTTTAAATGAAAATCCAACAAAGATATTCCTTGAGTTTTTATTTAACCAAGTTTAATGGTAGTTTGAATAAAATTTAAAAATGTACAAATAAGAACATCATATGAAATAAAACCGGAATCCTCAAATTTTTCAATGATAATTAACTTTGTAAACTTTATGGCATAATATTTAAAAATTTTTTAAAATACATAATTTTTAAAAAATTGTTAGTAAACCTACAAATGAATAATAATAATATGTGTATATCTTTATATAATATAAAAGATTATATATTATAAAATATATCAATAAATTAAATAAGTCTATATAAATATTTGTCATTAATGAATCGTGGTTAAGGGTGAATCTATAACGACTTCGACGGATTCAGTTATTTCAGGCCGATGATTTTCATTACCTGGATTTGATGATTCATCATATCCGGAATCTGAACTACTGTCACTGAATGATTTCAGTGTTAGTGTTGATTTACTCAATGCTGATTCAGGGGATCGTACCGCTGATGATGTTGAATTCGTCTCGTTTGTTTCATTATTAACTTGTTCACCTTTCCGATGTGAGGAACATGGCTTCAAAAAACGAGGATCCACTAGCAATTCACCAGTAGGTCCGATAAATACTGTACCACAGCAAACATACTCTCTGAAAAAAAAAAAAATTAATTGCATGTAGAAGTGGAGGTTCAAGGGCTTCGAATAAAGGAATCGATTCTTTTTAGTCAATACGTGAAGACTTTACAAATGCAAATCATGACTCTATGACTCTGTAAAGATGTACAGATTTGTAACAACAAAAGTTGTAGGGAGTACATATCAGCTTCAAAATCCTAAATTATTCATGATTATCTATGTTACAATATAAGTTGTTCCTGCAATAAGAGCTGACTCTTCATAGGTAAACTCGACTATAACTGGTCTTTTCAGTAAAAGTTTATTAAAACCGATAATTATTGAAAAAAATGGTAAAACCTTTATTAATAAGTGTACATGGAAAAGTTTAAAAAACACTAACAATTACTATACAGGCCGTTTTTGTACCATCTAGGCATAGTTGTTATCTAGGCATAGTTGTTATGTCTTGCATAACAAGTTATGCAAGACATAACAACTTTATCCACTGAAAATAGCTTTATTTGAAAGGTTAGCGAAAAGGGGAAACATGCTATGTTTAAAGCAGAGCATAACATGTTCATCCACATGAAAATCTCGATTTCCTCAAAAATGTCACTTAACATGTGCATCCACTAAGCTCTTCTATGACAGAATACTTGCGTTAACCAATGCATCTAAGTCAGAGATATTATATATATGTGTATATCAATTAATAATATTTGTATTGAACAAAACTCCCACTCTCTTCATGCATATAACAAAAGATTTGTCGTATCGTATCTGTAGAGGCAACTACATGCTAAACACACACACACACATATATATATATATATAATACCTCTCACTTAGATGCATTGGTTAACGCATGTATTCTGTCATACTAATGATATTGGTATGCCTAGATGGTACAAAAACGTATAATAAAAAAAAAAAATAATAAAAAAGAGTGAGATTATACGGACATTATCGTGTGTTTAGTGTGAGATTCACGTTGACATAATTTGTAGTATATGATTAGCGTGAACAGAATATTATTTAGGTTTTTGTGAGTTTTCTCAAATTTTCTAAGGATCGGTGAATGAACGTAATCATAAGGTTAACTAAAAAGCAAAAAAACTCGCAGACCCGTGCTAAGTCGACCCCATTAAAAGCATGGATCAGTGAATTACCGCAGTCACAGAAAAAAATTATTAATTTTTCCTCAAAAACTTATTATGTTCACGTGATAAAATATTCTGTTCTCGTTAATTATCTACTCCAAATTATCTTAACGTGAGACTCACGGCTAAACATAGAACTAATAGAAATGTAGACTATCATTTGTTAAAACAAGGAATCTGATATAATTATTACACTTAAAATAAATTTATTGACTTTCATCAACTTCAACTACTCCACAGTAGACATAGTTAACTCTTCCCAGCAAAAATTACTCAATTACTCATTTTCAATCAACTGTTACGAATGTTTTTAGTAAGAGTTTTCTCTTTCATATTCTTTTTATCAAGAGTTTACTCTTGCTAACAATCGACTTTTCCTGTAACAACTATAAACGCTCCGAGAAACTAAAGGTGCTGGTATTGAATAACAGTCAGACTAATATTTGCATCAGGTTACTATGGTATGCAACGAAAAGAGAAAGCGTATTCGCTGGAACATAAAAAGTCGATCGAAATTTTTCTTCCGTCGCTTGAGATTGTAATTCCAACAAATTTTCTAAGATGTCTCGAATCAAAAAGTGGCTACGGCAAACCCATTTTAATCAATGAAATTTTTTAGAAACCGTAAATTGTACTTAACCACTTACTAGAATACATGTGAGAAGGATTTTGGATGTTTTTGCAGGCTCAATAATAAGAACCAATACAGCTGTTTAAAAACTACGAGGAAATAAACAATTATTTTTATTCTTGCTATACTCTTGCCTTATGGATACAAAAACACAGTTTAAAAATATTTACACACATACCTTTTCCAAAATGACATGTCCAAAAAACTGCTAACTGGTAATGACGGTGACCTATGGCGACTCTTAAAACCTTTCAATCGACATCGACTGCCAGTCGATTGCACAGTTTTCTCTCTCGAATTGTGATCCATTACCTCTTCAGGATCACTATTTAATGCAGCATTTATTGGACTATCCGCTCGATTTGAAACACCACTAATTTCATCAATAGTAGTATTATCGTCAGATAGAAATGGACTTATTTCACGTTTAGAATGGCTTACATCCTTTTTCTTCCTTCGAATTTTCATTTCAGATAATCGTTCTGATGCTGCATCGTTTAGTTTATTTTTCGATTTAAACTTCACCATTGATTTCATTCCAGGCCCCGCACGTGCATCGACAACATGTCGCCAATTTCTCGATGAACCTGCTGGTAATTTTTTCCATCGTTTAACGAGTAACACGCAAGCATTACATATTTCACCTTGACGTGGTGTAGCCAATTGGAAGCATTGTAGAAAATCTTGTTCATACTTTCTACTGTCCGTAAAACGGGAGCTAAAAATAAAATATATGTTATTGAAAAACAATCGACAAATGATTGCATTTCAGACGATATTTTGTAAGTACAGTACAGTCTCACAAATCCGGTACTATTAAAACCCAGAGGGTGTCGTATTATTGGAATGTTTGGATTACTGGATTGTATAAAAAAAAAAGAATCTCATAATAAATATCATCACTGGCACGAAAATCCTCGTTTTGGTAATTTTTTAAAAATAAAATTCGATTGTCGGAGGGTGTCGGATTGGTTTATTGAAGTGTCGGATTAGTAAGATTATACTCTACTTAAGGCCCCAAATATTTGTAAAATCCAGTTTATTTGAAAGTCTTTTTGGCTAAGATATTGACATTCGATTGAGATTTTTGACAATATAAACTATGCTTTCAATCATCATATAGAGCCGATTTTTGTATTTTTTGGGTTATAATTACTTTATATACTTAGTTTTGTCAAAATCACAAACAATCTTCTATCTCCAATTTAGATAAAACTCTGTATAAAAGATAATTTTAATCCAAAAAAATACATAGGTTAGGTTAATTTGAGGATTAGTCAAATATTATCTGAGTTTTCGCTTGAAATTCTATATGAAATCCTGTTTTTTTTTTTTTTTTTTTGAGATTTTCAGCGATATCTCGAGATATGCTCATCTAGTCGTCAAATAAACTGAATTTTGAAATTCTTCTTCACTCTTCTCGAAAAATCAGAGACAACAAAAGTTTGTATTTCTTGATAGCTTTTTTAAATGATCCGATAAAATTTCAAAGTTCCTACTTGATAATATTCTAAAAGTTAATAACAGTATGTGTGTCCCAAATGAATTAAATCGATATGGTTGTACCTTGTACAATGAAGAAACCTGTCACGTGGTGATAGAAATGCTTTCGATACACGAGTTCTTTTAAGAACAGATGACGCGGCAAGATTCTATCAAGACCTGAAACGATGTAAAACGCAACAGGAAACTTTCTTAATTTTAAACATAAACTTTCCTCAGTTCTATCACTTATCCTAAGAAAAACCTTGGGATAAGAAATGTCCTTTTACACGAAGATTAAAAGTTAATCGCAAACAAACATGAAAAAACTGAAAACCGCAAGTCAATTGACATATTTGCATCTATTTAAACAGCTGCTTTGAAATGAAAGTTATCTTAATAAATGCATGCCAAATAAATTAATTTTATGAGACCATAATAACAAACATTCCTTGACATTCGTATATAATAACAAAACATTAACACGTGACTAGCCCAGCAAGTTGACAATCAAGTACATATTTTAAAAAAATTGTTGATTCAGCAAATAAAACAGTTCAGTACTATAAACAAACTTTTTTACATTCAATGCCAAATTTTGTATCAAACACATAAGTTCTTATTCTTAATTTTTTTAGATATATTAAAATTTGAAAAAAATATGTTTTAATGCAAAGAAAAATGGTTTACCTGCTTGATTTAGCTTTACAAATACAGCAACCAGTAGACGAGCGGTAGACTTTGGGTTTGTGAAAAGAGAACATGGTATGTTAAATGATTATGGGATGAAATGAATCTAAAACAGAATAAAAATAAATGATTTATGATTAAGATTAAATGTTTAATGAAAATTAAATTTTAGGGCCATCAAAAATATGTCATACATATATGATGCATGATAAGGAAAAAATTACATAGCGACCTATTTAAAAAATAATTATTTATTAAAAAATAAGTATTTAGCATTTGAAAAAGTTTCTAATTGAATGTTAAATTTAATTAAATTGTGAATTAATTACAAATTAAATTTTTGTGAATAGTTTTCCAAAAAAAATTTTTTATTATAAAATAAGTTATATGAAGCGGCATTAAACAACTGGGCATGCTTTTCTTTTTCAAATATACTTGATAAATGATTCAAGTAAATGTTTGTAAATATTAAAATGTTATTCAACATACTTTTATGAACATAAATCTACATAAATATACTGATATCATATTGGAATATTATGAAAAATCTTTGAATACTTACAGTATTTAAAACAATAATTGTCAATCACTGACGTGAGTACTAAGGACTTCCAAACAGACAATAATATCGTGCGCAATCTGTCGCGCACGCTTGGCGGCTTCAACTCTTGCAACTACTAGTTAATTCCTTCAATGAATTATTTCGAAATTAAAAATGTCGTAACGAAAAATATAAATTCAATTTTCAAAAAAATTTTGATTAATGATTTTATTTAAAATACATAACTTTTCAATTAAAAATTTATTTTTTGTTTGTTTTCGTAGCAAATGTTGAATATCTTATAAAGTTTTCTTTTTGTAAAGAATTTTGAAAGTCATAAAAAACTTTATTTCAAAATTATGAAATAGGGGAAATTTTTAAAATTATAAAATTTCTTGTAGTTTCATTAAAGTATCTATATTGAACAGACACATTGTAAAAATATTATAAATGTAATTTTGGCTAGACTTTATTATGAGAGGTAAAAACAGGATAATCTGCATCCTTGGTGGTTCATCAACCCCTTAAAACATTGATTTATGTATAAAAAATCCAACTGTCTAAAGGATCAGCTGAGCAACAAATTTAAATTTCAGCTCGAATATGTATATTAATCAAAGAGTCGTAAATTAACCTTTAACAGAAAGTCATAAATTAGTTTTGTAGATGTTTTTTCTAAAATAATTTAGATATTCGAAATACAAATACATTTTCTAGTAATATGCATTTTTCTTTGTTCATTTTATACTTATAGTATTGATTTTAACGCTAAGAAATATTGATGCTACGGACAAAATTTTGGTATAGGTGTTCATAAAAAAAACCTAATTAGTCCGTTTCCGTTTATCCGCCTGTTAGAAAGATAACTTATTAAAAGATGTATAGAGCTGAAATTTTTGTAGCGTGCTCAAGAGTCATTATAAATGATTTTGAGTTCGTAAATAAGCAACGTAGGTTCATTGGGTATTACGTCCGTAGGACTTATCTTGTAATTCGTTAGAGATGGAACAAAAGTTAAATGTAAAAATGTTTCTTATGAAAAAATAGACAACTTTTGTAAATATATATTATTTCCCTCGAAGCGACAATCGATACACAATTAGCGGCTGGACACTATCAATGTTTGATTAAATCATAATTTCATAGAATTCAGTGTACGGGTCTGTCTCTAATTCCGTGTCGCTCGTGGACGTCGCTTTGGCACGAACTTAACATTATATCAAAATCTGTTAAATATTTATTTTAGGACGAATTCACAAACAAAATAATGGGCGACACGCTGGTAAAAATCAACTAAAACAATAAAATTTTGACAATTTCAGGTTTTGAGGAAGTTTTTCATTTTTTCCCGTCCAAAACCCTATCTCATGACCAAAGTGAGTTAAAATTTCAAGGCATTTTTATAAATAAATAAATTTTTATATTCAATTTCTGCGGAATATATTCATCTTTCAAAAAGATTTTGCAAAAAATGTTTGTTTTCTTATAACGAAGTTTTCTTCTATTTCTTGCCTGTAACAAAATCGAGTATACCAATTACTTACTTTTAGGGTCAATGTTCAATCTAAGATGTCTATGGGATGTCCACTTTTAATAAAACATTTTTCTGTTTCGGACTTATTTTAGAAAAAAGGCCATATTAAGGATTTTTGGGACAAACTGTATGTTGAATATAAATCTGTGCTCAAAATATATTTAAAAAAAATTAGAATTAAGATTCAATTAATAGATATTTATTAAAGATAAATTTATTAACAAAATAATAAAAAAAAAATAAACCATTAATATTGAAAATTTTCTTAAAATATTTACAATTTTATTTTCCTTAATTAATTAGTAATTATTGTTATAATTTTTTTAAGCCATATTTTCTAGAGTTCAAATATATAGGATCCTTCAGAATAAATTGAGAAATTGGAAAAAAAAGAGAGGAATATTATAATAAAATTTGTTAACAAAATTTATTTGAAATAATTAAAGCTAATGAAAAATTTATCCTGAATTATCCTATATTATATGCCAATTTTTGCAATTTTTTTCTTATTGCAAAATAAAATATAAACAAAATTTGGCCAAAATTCCAGGTAATAACAACAAATTATTTTTAAATGTCCATTATCCACTAGAACAGCATGATTTCGATACATTTGCAGTATTTTCGGTCTGTTCATCATTTTCAGCAACAAAAACGGTCCCTCGTTGTGAACTTTGTCTTGATAATAATGTTTTATTTGCGGCATTTTGCTCTTCAGATTTATCCAACATCCTTTGTACAAGATTTATAAACATTTCTTCAATTCCAAGATTCATTTTAGCGGATGTTTGAAAATGTATCGCTCCTACCTTACTCGCATACCTGTGATCAAAAATTTATTGTAAATTTTTTTTAATTCCCTATATAATGTTTAAAGAAGCAGCACTAAATTTGTGTATAATAATAATAATAATAATAATAATAATAATAATAAGAGGAACACAAAACAATACCATAAATGAGTTTTTAGAAACTAGACCAAGGGATTTCTGCGCCTTTCCTGAGATCAATTCGCCACTTAGAGACGAAACGTTTCTTGAGCTAAATTCTTTTTCCCCTCATTTATTGGTTCTTACTGTGAGGTTGTTTTTTATTGAAATGAGATGTCTTTTGTTAATAACATGTAATATCTTCAAACCAAACTGCTTAAACACGATTTTATTGTATCGAAAAGAGGAAGAGAACTGAGAAGTTACCACCGCCAAAAGGCATATTCTTGACAAAAACTCAACTTATATACTAATTTCTAGCCCTCTAGCTTAGATTTTAAATGCTGTGGGGATATGCAAAACTTTAAAACCACAAATAAGCATAATTTTGTTGTATAGAATATTGAATTTTTTTCTTCTTTTAGATACATATTACCCTAGAAAATTCAAAAATTGTATAAAATATAGTAAGAGGAGCATTTGGACTTTGTATCTAAGGGCCCATCATCGCTAAATAGTAAAGACGCACAGGTATGTCGTAAGTTTTCTTCTTTTTTCAATCGTTCAAGGACGTTTTATCGTCTTTTATGTTGAAAATATTTTATAGACTTGGACCATTCACTTTCCTAATAAGTTTGCTAAAAGATTATATTATTCGATTTTAACCATACTCAAACAACTCAGCTGATTTTTTATTGAATGAAAAGGCAAAATATACCTACTTTATTATACATTTTAATGTGCAGTACTCTTTTATATGTGTATGGTATGTGGGTATGGTTTGCAAGATTCTAAACAAACATTTCCATTAAATATTATGTATCTATGAGCGTTGCAAACTATAGTTCTTTTTTCTAGATGTATTCTTTCTTAGTATTAAAACTCAATACTACGGAAATGAATACAGATATGAGATAAATAAATTTACACATCTGCCATGACTCTTGTAAGTCAAGCAAATACTTTCCTTTTGAGTATAATAAATATCTCAAATTTGACTTTATACACAGTGCTGCATCATAAAATCGAGAGTAAGCAAAAAATAGTATACGTACGATTCAGCTTCTTCAATAGGCACATTTCGTTCTTTTTCTAAATCTATTTTATTTCCAGCTATAACTAAACATATATCAGTCCCCAACATTTTTCGTAATTCTTTCACCCAATTTTTCACTTTTTGGAATGAATCTTCATCGGTAATATCATAAACTAATATGGCTCCATTAGAAGAACGGTAATAAATAGGACCTAATGCATGAAATCGCTCCTGACCCGCAGTATCCCAAATTGATAAATTAATCCTTTGCCCATTTATGTTTATTTTTTTATTTAAGAAAGATGCCTGGAATTAAAAGGAAACTGTTTATTACAAAATTTAAATGGTGGATTAAAACAATTCAAATTATATTCAATGTTTTCCAAATTTTGGTTTAAAATGGGTTTCAAATAACCGAAATAAAACATTTTAATAAAAGGCTAAACCTGGGAGCAATTTTTTACATTTAATACTTTATAAAGTCTTGTTAATTGGATTACAAAATTCTTTGCGGCTTATATATCGGTGAATTTACGTCATGGAAATAACCAAATATTTTATACAACCGAAAAACATCCAAAAATCGCTCTAAATTTAGAAATTATCAAAGTATTTGAAAATAATAGTTAAATGAAAAAAAAATAAAAACCTGTAATGTAGATATATGTTTATCATTAAACTTATCCTCAACATATCTCAAAACTAATGAAGTTTTACCAACACAGCCCTCCCCAAGTAAGACTATTTTAAAATTACGAGTATTATTTGAATTAGTCATAGTATCACTGTTATTTGCAAACCAATTAATTCAAATATCAATTATATTTTTTACACTAATTTTAAGACACTTTTTGGTAAATCTTAAAGTTTGACATTTAATCATTCTCAGCTGTTTGACAATTTAATGAAAATATCTATTTTTTTGTTTATTACGACATGGAATTACATCGATATTTTAAAAACTAATCAAGTTGAAATAATTTAAATTTATTTAAAAAAAAATTTCCTTTCACTTTTTTCTAGAAATTTGCATTTCTTTTATTATTTATGAATAAATTCAATGTATTAATTTTATTGGGTTGAGATAAGATATTATTAATTGTTTCAACCTTCAAATCTTTATTTACTCAAACATTTTATAATTTGAATTTATATTCTTTTTATTCGTATGTTCAGTAAGTATTAGTGCATTTTTGAAGAGAAAAGTGCTTTTCCAATTTATATCAAAAATATATACCATTTTATACCATATAATACAATAATATCTTACGTCTTCTACAACACAAATTTTAATTTAAAAAAAAAATCAACAATCAAAATATTGTTAAATATACCAATTTAATTTAAAAAATGGAAAATTATTTGTATTTTCCATTAGCCTCGCATCACATTAAGGTCTTTGTGGCATTACTGGCATTTAAACACAAAATAAGATTTTTGTACCGATTTCTGTTTGCAAAACAAAGAAAATTCGACATGAAAAGCCGGCCGTGACCGTTTCTCAGATAAAGATCAATTAACAGAGAGCCGTAAGGTATAAATATCTAGAATTTCGGAATCCAGAGAAAGTCAATGAATCATTATAAAAACTGTGCGACTGTATTGTTTAAAGCTTACTTAAAAAAGTTATTCCCAAAAATTTGTGCGATCTTGTCCAGGGGGTAGGATGCCACGCCTTCTCGGAGTCGGAATAATTTATGCTGAAAATGACAACGGAAATCGATATAGGAATTAATTCTAAGCAAAAAGTATTTTTTGAAAAAAGTATATCGTACACTTCTTAAAGTACTATCAAAAACCACGAAAATGAAGAACGATTCAAGTCATTTGCATGAAAATTGACGGAGTTGTGATGAATAAAGAGTTTATCGAACGTTTCTTTTTATGTTTTATTCAGCACAAAAATTGATGAATTTTCCATGGGAACTAAAATTTAGTCTTGTCGCTTTCCAATTAACTTTATTTAGGTACTGGCAACTGGTAGTTCTAGCAGTTTTGGATAAATATTTTTTGAAATATTGCAAATTTTTTCCCCGAAACTTTTTTCTGTAACTTTATTATTTTTCGAGTTATTGAACAGAAAAGACATATTTTTGTATTTTTCGAAAAAAATTTTTGCATTTAATTAAGTGAGTGAGCCTGTGGGCAGTACCTATATAAATAAAGTTAATTTAAAAGCGGCAAGCATTAGTTCCCGTGATAAATTTATCAGTTTTTGTACTGAATAAAACAAAAAAAGAAAGGTCTGATAAATTTTGTTTTCATCATAACTCCGTCAATTTTCATGCAAATGACTTGAAACTTTGTTCATTTTCATGGTTTTTCATAGTACTTTAAGAAGTGTACAATATACTTTTTCAAAAAACGTCAACTTTTTCTATTATTTGACGTTAAATACTCCCAATTTCAATCGCCAATAACTCGGAAAGTATTGAATTACAAAATAGGTTTCAATGACACTTTTTGCTTAGAATTAATTCCTATATCGATTCCCCTTGTCATATTTAGCATAAATTTGGCCACCCCGAGAAGGGGTGACTCCCACTCCCTGGGCAAGATCGCACAAATTATTGTTTTAAACATCTTTAAGTATGCTTTAAACAATGCACTCGCACAGTTTTTATAAAAATTCATTGACTATTCTTGGATTCCGAGGAATAAATCTTTCGACTCTCCACTAAATATTCAATGGACAACAGACACTTTCAATGTAAAATAAATATGCATTCGTTTTTTCTATTTATTTAATTTAAACCTAATAAATTGGCAGTATATAGTCGGTGTGGTACCGAAGTCGTGTGAGTGCGTCACCTGTAGTCCACACGACTAACTTCCCAGAGAGGGAAAAAACATTAAAAAGAAAGTCTTGTTAGCCTTCATAGATTACTCTTCGAACATATATGCAGCTACTTATGCCGGTACGATCATTATCTCCATAGATAAATGATGTGTTTTATCCACTTTTCAGATTCTGTTTATTCAGTTTTTTTATTACCATTAAAAAACGGCTCAACTAACTCAAGAAAACTCTTTCAGTTCTTAAATATGCGATTACGCATCGAATAAGCCCAGTCACTTGTTATTGTCATAACTGGTTCGCGAGATAATCGAGGCGAAAGAATCCAAACGAACTTACCAACATACGCACATACGTACACACACAGACATCACATTGAAAAGGTTTGATTCGGATATTGTGGCTTTGAAATAGCGGAAATATGTAAAACTGAAGATTTTCCAATCGGCCCCATTACATTAACTTCCTCTGGGAAGTTAAAAATGAAGCTCATTTGTTAATGAATGCTTTGTGACATCACAGGCATAGATAAAAAATATAGTAAATAGACGTGGAAAGTTTCAAGTTACGCTAGAGGCTTTATTGGTTGAGTAGGTACTCGACTACAATTTTTCTTTACTTAAGGAAAATAGTTTTAATGTTCATTGAGTTATTAAGTTATTTTTCGAGCCTAAAAATGAATAAATGGGTCTAGTTAATAAAAACAACTGAAACAAACAATTGACTGAGTATAGGTGACCATAAAATTAAATGATTTTATGATCACCTATACCAAAATTTTGTTCGAAGCGTCAATATTGTTAAGCGTTTCAAACTTGGGACTAAAGTTAGTATACCTTGATATATATTTTATATTTGTATACAGGGTATAAAAATTTCAAGTAAAAATCATTTTGTTTTTTTGAATGTGACGCAAATTTGTTGAGTCTTCACTACATATTTATCAATTTTAAACTTGTCCAGCCATATATGTAATACGTAAACATATATGGTCAGTTCCTATAAGTGGAAGGCGTTCGGACTAAGTGAAACAGATAGTGTATCGTTCTCTCACTCTTCCGATCGCATTTGTCAGCTCTGCGCATGCTCTGCGCATTTTTAGCATGCGCAGTATAGATAAAATGTCTCGAACGAGAGAGAAAACAAATATTGTCGGCACCGTAATGTTTGGACATTCTTTCCCGTACCAACTACCCATATAGGAGTATATTACATATATGTGTCCAGCAATTAAAAATTTTAACCCTACTGAACCCTAGAATCTCAACATACCTATACCAGGCGGTCTGGCCCTAGACCTAATGCTAATAGTTATGTAAATTTTTACGCTTGTATGTAAATATCTAAATCTAATTAGCATTTATTTACTAGTAATTCATTTCTTTGATGCAATTCAATTTGAATTAGAATCAATAATTTACAATAGTCCATTCAATTTAAATTAGAATCAATAATTAAAATCAAAATAAAGTTTACAGATATTCCCACAAACCCGCATAATTTTCTATAATCTTTAAAATGATTAATGATATAAAATATCCACATATCTTTTGATGATGTGTTTTCTTAAATTTTCCAATTTGCATACCACCTAATAATACAAGTGGCATATTTAAACAACAACAAAAAATATATGGATACCTGAAATTTGTACTTGAGTTCAGTGTCATATTTATTTGTTTAAAGGGTTATGTCAGTAGTCAATTGATTAAAATTTATACTGCTACGCAAAGATTTTCAAAGTCCAACATCAGTAAGTGAAACTGAAACATATTTCTTGTATTTTTTCATCAAAATTTTTGTATACATTCAAAAATAAATTTAAGAAAATCTTTGGAGAAAATGTCACAAGCAACACAAGCACAAATCGATGAATTACGAAGCCTGTTTCAAGCAAAATTTGAAGAAACATATTCATCAAAAGAAGGTATTTCATTCAAGTACTTATTTTTTAATTGTTAAAAGTGTTTTTAATAATGAATCAATTGAATCTAATTAAACAGAAAAAATATGGTAATTTATAAATTGAATAGGTCATCAAAATTTTTTTAACTTTTCAATGTAATTTTCTTATTATTGGTACCTATTTTTCAAAACTTTCGTTATTAATTTGTACTTTAATATTATTGTGTTTATTCTGTAATTAATGCATTCTTTTCCCATGAGATTTACATATTGCCTATAGTGACGTAACTTATTTGTTTCATAATTCTATATGAGATAAAATATCAGTTTCCCTCGTCATGAGATAAAATTTCAGTAGGTATAACTCAAATACTAGATTAGAAATAAAATTTCAGCACAGTAAACATAGTATCGATTAGACTTTACTGTCCTCAATCAATATTAAGAGAAAACTTGATATTGTGGCTAATTTGAATAATTTATATACAAATATAAATGTTATCGATTCGTTAGGAGGGGGAATTTTACAGTAGGTAAATCAAAAAAACAATTTTGAGCCTAAAAATTTCAAAATTTATTGTGTAAGCATTGGTACTACAAACAAAAAATCAAGTATTAATCTGTCTGATGCCACAGTATTCTTACTGTCTTAAGACAATTGGGAACAGATTTCTAGAAATTTTAATAAAAGTCACTGAGTTTTCACATGAAAACTCGCGGTTGTTATGCCTGTAATGGAGTCGAGCTAGCAGGGGTCTGTAGTCTCTGTAGGCCAAAATTTATTCATTGTATATATAATTAGGACTCGTCCAGATGACAGGTGGCGATCGCGTGATTCTGGAGACTTTTTAACGTTAATTATTGGTTTTCATGGAAATATATAAAATTTGACCAAAAAATGGCTGTGATATAAGATTTCAGTTTACACTGTAGGCGTCAATTCCTCGAAAAACAAAATTGTTCCTCGAAAACTGAAAAATTCTTAATCTTCATTTTCGCTTTATTTTGCTGTAATTGGGGATTTTCTACCATCAAATCGTGATGCCACGGATATCATAATCATGAGCAGAAGGGTTTCACATCTTCAAAATTTATCAAAAACTATTTAGTCCATTAATCCTTTTGTTAATAACTCCATTTTACCAAATTAATTTTATTAAACCTGTTAAAGAAAAGTTAAATTTTACTCGCCTAAAAAAACTCAATTTTTTACTAAATTATTTATGAATTCTGTAAAACCTAAGCACTATAATCGTTTGGAAAAAATCAATGTTAAAAAGGAATTTCATAACAATCAAATTTTGTCTTTTAATTACGTCGAATAGTTTTCTAAATAAATGGTCGCTAAATTTATTATGTAATTTAAAAAAAAATTAATTTTTAGATGCGTTTCATCCGAATGATTTAGCTCGTATTAATAATGGTGATTCCTGGCTAGGACGTTTTATAGATCACCATGATGGGAATGTATCAGAAGCTTTAAATATGTTATGGGAAACTTTAGAATGGCGTAAAAAATTTGGAACTAACGGTAATGAACTTAACATATTTCGTAATTTGAATGAAATTATGGAAATCAGTGAATGTTTGAAAATATAATTTTTTTTCCAGACATTTCTGAAAGTAATGTGCGTATGGAATACTTAATAGATGGTAGTATTTTTACAAGAAATAGAGATAAAGATGGATGCAGGCTGTTTATATTTAAATCTAAGAAACACTACAAAGGCCAGAAAGATTTTGATGAGCTAAAACGTTGTGTTGTTTATTGGTTTGAACGTTTAGAAAAGTAAGTCTATTATCAATTAACAGGATTGAATGAGTGGTATTGTCATAAAGAGATCCGTATAAAAAAGGAGGTCTCGTTATCGGTATAAAGCCTCCGTTTATAGTCCACTTGAAATCATAAAAATTTAAGCCCTTTATCTTGAATCGCTGAAAAATTATTTGGGGGTTGCCAAACTTTTTTCCACCACTGTTTATCTATATGTTTCCCACTACTTCTGGGAATCCCCTCGAGTCATCTTTATTTCAAATAATCTAAAATTCGGTATGTAGGGTTGTTTACAAAGCAGATCGATATTATAAAAGCGGGGGATCCTTTCAGCAATTTGGTGATTGCCAAAGAGAAAACTGTTTTTTCGACAGGACATGATGGTGCTGACATCAAATTGGACCTAGTTCTTCGGGTTTTTTTAACAGTCAATTTAGATTCGAAACGGTAAGTTAGAATAACACTTTAAATAAGAAAGTTGATCCTCATAATAAAACTTGTATTTTTCATCTTACAATTTTTTTCGAAAATCGTTAGCTTTCGTATGAAATGCGACTTAAAAATATGTCTTTATTGCATTTAATCGAAAGAAAAAACGCTTACTACGGAAAAATGCTTTAGCCAAAAGTTGTCAAGGGCAATAGAGAACATTCGCCTGTGTCCACGACTTTGACCTACAATTATCGATAAACTTTAAGCATATTTTTTTCAATTAAATGCAATAATGGCATATTTTTAAGTTTATTTTCTCCGAAAACTAACGTTATTCGAAAAAATTGTTTTAAACAAAAATTGTTAGTTTTTTTTATGAAGATAAACTTTCTAAATTAAAGTGTTATTCTATCTTTTATCGTTTAGAATCTAAATTGGCTATTAAAGCAACCCGAAAAACTAGTTCCAATCTGACTCTATATTTTTTTTTTCAAGTAATTTTTTGATTGGTCAACTACAAAACGAGCTATTAGCTATTATAGAATAAAATGACCCACCCTGTATAATGAGGAGGGAAATATGACTTTAGTGATGAAGTTTTGTTGCTCACCAGTTGTTTTTGTATATTTTAGAATGGATAATGGAAAACATATCACGTTATTTTTTGATATGGCTGATACTGGTTTATCCAACATGGATATGGAATTTACAAAATATTTAATAAGTTTATTTAAACAATATTATCCAAATTTCTTAAATTATATTCTTATATTTGAAATGCCTTGGGTGCTTAATGGTAAATATAAATTCATAAAATGATTTAAATTATTCATTTCAAGTAATTTATTAAATTTTTTAAGCTGCATTTAAAATAATTAAATCATGGTTGCCAGAAAAAGCTGTAGAAAAAATTAAATTTGTAAATAAGAAAACTTTATCCACATATGTTGAACCCGAACAAGCATTAAAATGTTGGGGTGGTTTAGACGATTATACATTCACTTTCGTGCCATTTGAATTTGAAAATACAACAGGCGATATGAAAGATAGTAATTCAAATGACGGGGGTAATAATAAGAAGGTAAGACAGATCAATTCCTCTCTTAACAAAAATTTATTTGAGTTTTCTCTCAAATTTTTATTTCCAAATTCCTTGAAGCCTTTGCTAATTTAACTCAGCGAAAACGATACCTTCCAGTAAAGATGGGTTTCATTCATGATGACTTAAGACAATTATTTACAGCCCTGCGATCCCTGCGGAGCTGTCTGATTATTAGCACCATGGTGGTCACATTACTGGAAAACCTGGCAAAGTCAGGAAATCCTGTAAAAAAATAGAAAAATTAGGGAATTTTACTAGTTTCGTAACCAAGTTCTAAACAAATTTTATTAATTTTGTTTTTTTATACGAATTATTTAAAAAAATGGTGCATGTGATTGTAATATCTTAAGTCATTTTTAACATTACGATTTTCCCTGTTCGTTATTTGTAAAATTTTCCTTTCACTTTCTTTAAAAGTAATAATTTGGTCATGGAATTAATTTTTGAATTATTCAACTGCAAAGCCTGGAAAAGTCAGGATATTTTATTATGGAAAACAATGGCCACCATGATCACACAACCACAAATGGCATTGCAGCATATTGTCTGTAATGTATTCAACTTTTTCTAAGTTTCAGATTTCTTGCAAATCCAAAAAAATACTCATTGGTAAAATTTTGGTTTTGGGAGCTTTTGGCCTAATAAATTAATAAACTTATTTTATATTAATTTTTTTCTCTATTTTAGGTGCACTTTGCTGATGGTTCACAACTTTCAAATAATATTTCAGAGAAATATGAAGCTAATCCAAGTAATATCCTAAATTTAAATTTTATTTAACTTTTTTAGTAAAATTTCTTATAAATTTATTTTGTAGATGCCATTCTTTTAATAAATCCTCCAGAAGTGATTACATTTAGCAGTGACGGAGGTGATTTGCATGGTTCGTTAACAATAACAAATAAAAGTAAACAGATAATTTCTTATAAGGTGAGTTTTTTAATTTGCTTACAATAAATTCCTGTTAATAAATTTTTGTTTAATTTTTAATTTAGGTAAAAACAACATCACCAGAAAAGTTTCGAGTACGCCCAAGTTCAGGATGCCTGAGCGAAGGTGAAAATGTTACAATTAATGTTGCATTACAACCTGGTTTTCAACTAGGTGGTTTATCAAGAGACAAATTTTTAGTGATGTGTATGAATGTGGATAATGTAAATATGTCTGTGAGTGATATTAACGAATTGTGGAAAGTAAGTATATTGAAGGCTATGTTAATTGATTATTTTATTACTATTGACCCTGAACCTATGATTTATTAACTCGAAAATCTGGTTCATTTTGAGATTGAACCCGATTTTTGTATGTTTTGGCCAAAATAACTTTAGAAAATGAATTTTATCAAAATCGGTGATACTTTAGCTTTGAAGAAAATCACAAAAGAATTTTGGTTTCATTGAATCTGAAAAAAATTTGTGTGGTAATTTATATAAAAAAATTGCGTTCATTTATCGATTGGAGTACATTTTTTTTGAAACATCGCCTAAATCCTGTACGAAAAACTTTCATTCCGAGGCGATTCTAGATACATTTCGAAAAATACTTATCTGATGGTCAAATATACGAAAACCTGAATGATTTTACGATTAACTATAAATACACGACAGTTAATCGATTAAACGCCAATCTCAGAAGCTACTCGTCAAATCATTATATTTTATCTAAATCAGAGACAAACAAAATTTTCGATTTTTTGCAATTTTCGTTAGGAATCTCCATCGAAAAAATCGGGGAAATTACAACCACATTTTTGAGCCAAAAGAGTATTCCAATTGCCCTTATTGTGCGTCTCTAGATCCGTGTATACATTAATAGCAGTTATCTACACGCGTCGCTGGGCAATTTCAACTTTAAAAACAAAGACTACCGTTTTATAGCCTTCATTTCCCTTGCTCTCACTTACGTATGTCCCCTTTTGTTCACAATTTCATGGGGTTTTAATTTTTTGGTGCGGAACCCGTCACCCTAACTTTTTTGAAAATAAAATACAGCTTATGCTACACAAAACTTCATCCCCTTTTTCACCACCTTAGAAGTTAAATTACCAAAATTCCGTTCTTGGTAAGCGTCTACAATCGGGTGTATAGATTTAGAGATCTCTTGATGAGTCAGTCAGTGAGTGATGTTTCACTTATATGTATATATACAATAATTATTTTCTTTTTAATTTTTAGAATAACGCTGGCAAACAAATCGAACAACATCGTTTACGTTGCGGTGAACCACAGAATTTAACGGCAAATCGCAATGGTATATCAATATTAAACACCTCCGGCGATGTATCCAAACAATTGAACAGTGTGATCAGTTCTGTACAAAAACTTCATAATTCACAAGAACATTTACAAAGGTCTATAAAACGAATAGAAATCTTACAATTATTAAATCTTATATTATTTATAACAATATCTGTAATATTTTTGTATATGTTACAAAATGAACTATCGTTAGAGCGGGGCGGAGGTGGTGCTTCATCGAGTATGTGTTACAGAGAATAAATCGTTTTTTTATATATTTGTATTGAATATATTTTGGATGTGTGCAACGTGTTTTATTTGAGGGCGCTCTTTCATGAACATTAATGAAGTATGACAGAAATCTGCTGAACAGAATGTTATACACTTTAATATGTGTTCACACTGAAAATTTAGAGAAATGTGCCAAATTTGTTTAATTAATTTTGGTCTTATGAAACTACCGGGAATTACATTATCTTTAAAATACATAAATCCAACATTATCTTTAAAAAAACAAAAATTTTATAAGAAAAAAACCAGGTTATTGAAGAAAGTCATTAAAAAAATTGAGATTTTCTTCGCCAAAAGGGGGTCACTTTATATAACATATTTTTCAATGGCGAAAATGTTATTTGACTTCAAACACATACTAAAAATAATAGTACTTAGATTAATTAAGCGTTCAGAGATGGCATTGTAATATATTTTGAATTAGTAAAAAAAAATTTGGAACCTTTCGACTTCAGAATTCGTGAAAGAGCGTCCTTAACTATTTTACTTCTTTATAAAATAAAACTCTATTTACTATTGGCCTAAAAATGAAAATATTTTTCTATATTATAAAAAAATTTGCTTAGATAATTGTTATAATTCAATGTATTTTGTTTTTTGCTTCGAATTGGCTGTGTACTCTTAGAATCATCTGTGTTTAACAGATAATGATTGTAGAAATAAATGATGCGTTGAAATGATTTAACGACAATTTAAAGTATGTAAAATATACATAAATACAGGGTGCCATACGTAAACTTTTAAAACTCATGGGGCCATTTCATACAAGAAAACAATTTATCTACTTAAATAAACCTTGACGCTGATTAACTTGCAAATTAGAATTTAATCGTCAAATAAGCAAGAGGATAAGATAAATCATTTTAATAAGCGATAAATATTTAAATCGACTAATCGTTTCTACGCATCAATTAATAAGCAATGTTTTCGTATTTAACCAGTATTTATCTATGACTTAATTTCATAAATTTCGTTTTTTTAATGAAAAAAGATAATACAGAAATATTTTTGATGTAATTTTTGAGTTTATAAACTTTTATAATTTCTATAAAATGAAATTGATATAAATTTTATAAAAGTGTTTTTGATGTTTGAATAAATTTATTGATTCAACAAATTATGTCAGATTGTTGAGTAGGTTTTTAAACCGTTGTGGTATTAACTACGGAAAGAATTTTTATGCATCACTTTGCAAATGGATTTTTAAACTTAAAAATGTCTATGAACTTCATTATTCAGAAAACAAAATCACTCGACTTTTAAATTTCGATTCGAGTTATCAAAAAATATTTTTTTTAATTAAAGAATATTTGCATGAAAGTTATTATTTTTCAATTTCAAAGCTTTTAGGTCTCCATTAATTTTGTAACAAGTAATTGTCATTTAATTTTGAAAAAACACTGTAAATTCCATATTTCTTTTTCATTTCTATTTAAAAATTAAGTTTTTCTCCTTATTATATTTTTTGCACATTTTTGTTAAATTTTTTAATTAACTTATTGATTTTTTTTATGTACTCTGTTGCGCAAAAGCCACGCACATATTTAAAATACAATTTTATTATTTTATATCTTTAAAAATTGAAACTGTATGTAACCATATTTATTTGTTTTTCACGTCACATATTTCTAGAACACTTGACCTGTTAGTTAAATTTAACGATACCTAAAATAAAATTCGTCCAGTCATTTCGATGTCACGAAATATTACAGAAAAAACAAAACATCTCTTTTATAGTATGATAAAAACTGGAATTTGGAACATACTGGATTGTTGTGTCCGCTACAAATTAATTGACTACGAAACAAAGTCTTTCAGTCCTACGTTTAATTTATTTCAATTTCAAGTGTTTGTGTGATTTTTGCGCCAACCTGTAGTTCATTTGTTTTTTATTATTTAGTTATAATTTTATTAATTAGTCATAATATTTCAATAATAATTAAAATTTTATTAATTTTTTTTTATACGTTACCATATTTGTAATTTTGTATTACATTGAAAATAATGTATGCTAGGGACAGCATAAGAGGCAACAGCGAATTGAAAATTACGGTTGGGATTGTTATTTCTAAAACTCATCAAAACTTGAGGCTGTCAATTCTAAATTTTAGAAAAAAATTTCGATGTGGAGGTTTTAAATTTTATAATTCTTTATGAAAAAAATGTCAATAACTTTTACGACGACTTTTACGAACGGTTTCCGAAAACAGATGTCGAAAAGTGGAGAGTATGGATATAATCTGTAGACGTAACAGCCCTAATTAAGAGTTTCTCCCCCCTTATGCTTTTTAAATCCCTACTGTTTATACTTTATCAAAAATTATAAAGTATTTTAGGTTTGATTATTTAGAAATTTATATATTTTGAAAACAAATTACGTAATTATAGTCAGGTTAGTGAGATTTATAAAAGAAAAAAAATTAAATATTTTCTATTGATTATTTTGTAAATTTATAGTATAAATTTTTAAGCTTATAGAAAATAGACTGAATTAAGAAAATGAAAGATCGACTTTTTTAATTAAATTTTTCAACTAGTTGAAAGATATTTTAATCCAAGTTTACACGAATATGAATAAACTTAATTACCTTGTATTTTTTTAAAGGACATCTCCTTCAGTAAATTTAAAAAAAATTAATTAGCTAGAAATTAGTTTCGATTGTTTAATCATCTTCAGTAGCATTGAAATTCGACGATTATCTTAATTCAGTATATAATTTATTTTTATTATTCTATGAATTATTAACTTGCATTTAGCAATTTTGAAAATCAAAATGGATTTTAAAGGTGGTATATGCTTATTATGCGTTGCTTTGTGTGCTGAAATGTTGTTTTTTAAGCGAAGTATAAGTAATCATATACCTCTTTGAAGTGGTGAAAAATGAAATTTCGTCATAAATGAAACAGTGTGCTATATTGACACATAAATCGGTATAAAAAAACGAACAATGAGAAAATTTTAAGCTATGTTTACTTTCAAAAAGGTAGCCATGTTTTTATTGAAATAATCTTGGTGCATAAATATATAAAATTATTTTTTATCAAATTCATATTGTTAATTTAATTTCAATATAAATGACTTTATATGGGGTGTCTCAAAACCAATACATTTAATCTAAGAATAAAGCGCTTCGTTAATTATTGTTTGTAATTTTGAGAATTTATCGATTATTATTAGTCTTCTAATCAAAAGCAGATTTTTGCCCGTAGGCAGTTTTAAAAATTATTGCCACCCGTAATAAAAATTTATTAATAAGGACCTTTTTTTAGTTTCATATAATATATTTTTTTAGTTCTTTGGTTTAAAAGTTATTTATTTATTAGATTGCTTAGTTTGGGGCAGTTTTCCGGCTCGAGCTATCTCTGTGAAATAAGAATTTTAGTAAGAATCCTTGCTAACATACTTGCTTTATTTTGAACTTCTTTAGTGTTCAAATTGTTCAAAAACTGAAAATTGCTGTACAATTATTCTCGCCTCTTTTGAAGTTCAACCAAAACTCTGTCTATAATTACTAGATATACAGTCATTCTGAATGTTTCCCGACCAGGCAATGCAGAAGTAATGTCTTCGGCAGATTAATCTGCTGTGAGATGTTTCTTCCGTATCCTCTTTTTGTTCTTTTCATATTCTTTGACTATTGGCAGTTCCAAGGCTTGCTGTTGTACTTACACAATTAATTTTTATTATGTTTGTTTAAAATCTTCCACTCGCGTACCTTTTTGTAACCTCGCGCTTGTAGGCACATGTCTACTTTGCCATTAATATTATTGTTCTAAATATTTTCCCCTAAGTTTAATATTTATGTTGATAGTTTTAAACTACGAAATTTGATTTTTTTGTAGAAAAATTTCAAATTTTGTAATGTAGAACATTGTAAATATTTTCGTAAATATGAAACTTGGAAAAATACTAAGAATATTAATTCTAGTAAATTTTATTTTCTAGAATTGTGCTTACGATAAACATTTCGATTTGACTAATATTATACGATAAATTTTCAAAAGTGTAATCGGTAATTAATGGTATTAAAGTCCTATAATTAACAATATATTTCCAAAAAATTTGAAAATGAATTTTCTTCTTAGAAAATTGTTTTCTGTTTCACTTTACTTTTCTAATGCGCTAGTTTTGTGCCACTATGTATTGTGAAACGCAATGTCGTCTATCTGTCTGGCAATTAAAAGTTTAATAGAATAAAAACGAGATTAAACTAAATATTTGCCTGTTATCAAAATGTGAGTACTAGTCCTTAATAAATTTATATTGAAACTAAATTTATTTATTTTAATACAGCTCCTTTTCTGTTTTGGGATTAACAGCAAAGTGTAGCCAAATCTAACGAATGTAGAAGTTTACGTAAATTAATCCTTATAGTCATATTATAGTGGCGTGGTTTTTAAATACAGTAGATTATTAGATATAGTCACAAACACTCTTCACAGTATCGAAAACTATTTATTGCCCACTTTTGTAGCACATTTCCCATTAGCATTCTTTCAATTTTCATTTATTTTATTTGTGTATCATTTTATATTTATGAATAAACCAATGTCGCCGAAATATAAGTATTTTCTTTTTAAAGAAATATTGAAAATTTATATTTATTTGAACCATAATATGACTATGAAAAATAATTCCCATAATTTTCGTTTTTTAAACTTACAATTACACATTTAAAAGGTTGTATTTTTTAGAATTGTATTTATAATAGTGTCAACATGTGATGTAATCTATGCTCTGTTATGGTTTGAGAGTGCATCTCGCAAAAACTATTGAAAGTATTGAAAGAATTTTTAAATTTCTGTATAATCATTCACTGATAATTTTAAGCTACGAATCACGATAATAAATCCACGGGAATTCACTAAAATGTGAATAAAATATGATTTATTCATCATTAGTGATGTCTTAAAACTCGTTATTTTTGAGGTCCCATACATTTCGAATAAAAATGCACGAAGTGGGGGAGGGGATAAATATTATTTGTCTTTTATTAAATAACAACAGGAATACCCGTCTATCATTTGGAAAACTGCTGACATTGGAATGCAAGGTCTGGAGACTTGAACAATTGTTCAGTTGCAGCTACCAATTTATAATTTTGTTTAAAGTATTCTGTTTTCTGCCTTCAGACTTAATTTGCTAATACTTATTATTGAAAACAACGAAGGTTAGCAGGCTGTGATTTTTAAAGCCTTTATACAATTTTTTTAAATACAACTTATTTAATTTTCTTTAATTTACTGCAAGGTGGTGGTGCAAAAGGAACACGCACATTTAAAAATGAAATAATTTTAGATTTATTTAATATAGATTTTATTGAATGGTCAAATGTCCTAGATTACGTGACGCAAAAAAAATTTTAGATGTAGGATTTCATTTTAAAATTTATTACTTACAGCCATGATGGCTGTTTTAGGGCAACAAATAAAATCCACCAAGCCCTATAGATAGTATGAAGTATTAAATTTTAAAAAATTCGGTTAAAAACAGAAATACTAAAAACATTTGGCTAACGTTTTTAGAATCTGAAGTCAAAATATATAAAGTGTAGAAAGTTATTCCAATTGTTAAATGTGTGTGTGAATTTTGCGTAGCCTGTACTTGTAAATATTATATTACAAGACTGTTAACAAAACATGAGGAATTAACAAGAAAAAAAATTATTCTAAGGAAATAACAATAAATTTATAAATACATTTTCTATTTTTTGTAGATCATTGTACCTTAAATTTGATGTTTTTCCAAATATTTAAAATTTTTTTTTAATGTTTATTTTTGTTAAAATTTTTCTTTTTGTATGCACAATAATTATTAAAATTAAATTTTAGTTATTAAAAAAAATTATTTGTTTTTATAATACCCGACTATTCCAAGATAATTATGTATTTTAGGTTTACAGCAGGTTTAATAGTATGGTCGTTTCTTTGGCGCATCTTGTGTAATTTAATAAACTAGATTTTGAAAAAAAGGAATGTTTCATTTGTTTTAAGTCGAGGAAGGTGTCGTAGGAAATATTTAGAGGTTGTTTTTGTTGCAAGTGATTTTAAATTTATTTTCACCTTAATATGGGTCTCTGAATGTGATTTTTGTGTCTTAGAACACTCTCTAAATTGTGTTTTTAAAATTCATTTGATTACCACCCGTAACCCATTGCGTTAACATTCCCATAAGACAACATACAGAGTACCCCCAATAAAATATATAGACTATGATTGTAGCACTAGTTTATAAAATAAAATTCATGTACTTCCAGCGAATTTCATATCGTTTTATTTAGTGGCAATAACTAAATGCAAACATGTATTTGTTTCATTATTATTACTTCAAAGAATCAAGTTATCATCGCATTTTATTTTCAGACATTGTTTGATTAAATATTTATTTTTAAACTTTGTCAAGACTTTAGACAATACTAGCAAAGCTTTTAAATGATCGATTTTCCCTAACCTGATCGTTGGTCTATATTAAAAGACAAGAGGGGCAATAATTGCTGGTCTATTTTAAACTTTAAACAATAAATACAAGAAAAAGCTAAGGCGACTCATTTTTAATATTGTTGTAAACTTTTTTTTTTGTAAAACAATAATAATATATATTTTGGACGTGAGTTTCCAAAAATATTGAGGAAACAGTGCACCTCAATTTTTAAGAAAAAAGAAAAAAACACTTTTCATTGAAACTAGTGTAATTATTAAGATTCGGACAAATTTCCAAATACTATATAATGGGAATAAAAGGTGCTAGCCGTCAATCGAAGGTATTCAAATTCCTAGCCGTTCTAAACGTTACAATTGATTCTAGATTGTCTTGTGTTAGACAAGTAATACCCACAGAAAAAAGTCGAACAGTTTGGAACACTCTATATTAATCATAACATTATACATATATGGTATATATATGTATATTAAATTTACAAAAATGTAAATCGTATTGCCTATACTATTTGAAAAAAAAACCGCCTAAAAAACAGCACTACGGATTTTGGTTGGTAGCTTAGATTAGACGGAAATGTAATTTATTTGTAAACTTAGGAAATCCATTTTCACCCACTTCTTATTCTCTCAAATGAAACTTTGTCAATATACCTATGCAATTTTGATTCACCACAATATAGAAAACAGTAGCATTAATTAAAATTATAATTAGAAAATTAGTCAATTAATTTTGTGTTGAAAATTAAATGGTTTAATTTCAACACAAATCACCCCACGCTTTTATAATTCACTATATATTTTTTTGAATTTATAATAAGTTCCTAATGCGTTTATTATTTATAATGCATCTTATTAGTTTTCTAGAAATATTTTTTAAATAAAAGATCTACATTGAACAATGAAAAATTATAAAATTTTTCATACAATAATCAAATCTGATTAAAAATATAAAAAATTGAAATGTTGATAAGAAATTTGTTTCAAGTATTTTTTGACTAAAAACGTATTATGTAAACATAAGTGTAAATAGATTTAAATAAAAATTCTTAATAAAAAATTCTACATGCAAATCATCCAAAATTTATTAATTTAGATTAATCGAAATTCTATTTTTGAAATATAAATATATAAGTACGAACCGACTGACTGTCGAATATGAAGTACAAAGTTATTTGAAAATAATTATATGTTTAATATTATATTTATTTATATACGGATTACAACATATTATTCATCTTTTGAAAGTCATAAGCAACGTGACTAAATAATTAATTGTTGACGCACCTTGCGTTTCAAATTAATCAAAAGAAAACTTAATTAATATAAAATCGAAATAAAAAAAATATTTGGAACAAGTTTTTTATAAAAATAGCTAACATACAAAAACAAAAAAAACACATTTTCTATTTTAAGAAAAAAGTTATAGTTTTTGATCATCCAGCTCGAAATTGTTAAGGAAAGTAATTAATAAAGTAAGTTTGAAAACATTATATTTTATTTTTTAGATTTATTTGATATTGTTCGATTCATTGACATTGAAAATACTAGTTCACTCACACCCAGAAATTTGCCATATTTGTCTCTTTTTCATGTAATGAAAAATGATTCATTGGGATTCCATATACACATTGAATATACAGTCAAAATCAATTATAACGACATTGAGGGTACCTACTACAATATTATGGTTGATTTCCGATGGTCATTAAAAGCGAAATTTACATTATAGCAGCTTTTATTTTTCTTCAAAGAAAGGTGATTTTAGTGAATGAGCTACCTAAAGAGTCCCTGAGCGATTCTATTAAAGCTGGGCAAAATGTATGCGCATTTAATGAGGCATATCTTTTAAATAAAAAACAAGTTTAACTGTTTGAAGGGCTTTATTTTTACCCGTTCTATCCATTTTTGCCAAAAAAAAAAGATATGATACCTAACTACAGTCATGACAAAGTTAAAATGTTATTGAGGCTGTAATCATTTATCATTTTTAATTTTTTGGATAAAATTAATAGCACAGGGTAAAATAAAGCACTTTAAAGAAAAATTTTATCTTTGCAGATTTGTATATGTTTCTTAAAAAAATGAACAACTATCAACTATTAAATTTTTTTATCTAGGGCTAGAGCTGAGTTAGCCTTAGATAGACGACTAATTCTAATGATATTGGCGATTATAGTCGATATGTCGTTGTATCCGATATTGCTGTAAGCTTAAGGCCCACGACTTAAAAACTTTGCAATTATTATCTCACTGTTGACACTGATGTATTCTTTGTGTCATACTCTTTACGTAAGGAAATTTCCGGAAACGGGTTGTTCTCTTTTTGAGCCTTGAAATTGATGGTTATTTGTTTTTTTCTTATTATCAGGAGGATCATCGACTAACAAATATAACATTCACTGAAACGGGATTTCTGTTAACCGACACCTCAAAATACAGTCGTGTCTGTCTACGGGTACTCCGTTTTTTTGAATGATGGGCAAAGAAAATTTCTCCATTTGTTATTCGACGATATTCATGTTAATACAACAACAAAACCGGATACTCATGATTTTTTGCTTAATATTTAATAAAACGGAGTTCATTGCAATGTCACTATAAGCGATTCGACTGTATTTATAATAAAAGATAAATGTATTGTAGTTCGCGTGGGTTAGAAAGGCGTAATTACATAGACAAAAATATAACATGAATACATTTCTACAGTTATTGTGAAGTACTAATAGTGTGGAGTACTTAAAAAATTTTGTGATATGTGAACTTCATTTGCTTTTAATTTTTTTAATAAAACAAATATTTTAATAAAATAAATTCTAATTTGTGTTGCAGTTTCCTGCTTTTTATAATAAAAATTGTATGTGTTTATTTGGTTTTCTTTGTTAAATGTAAGGTTAACCTAATAAAAATGTCATTACAAATGAAGAGAAAAATGAATATAAACAATATATTTTAAAAACATATCCAGACATAAAATAGGTAAATAATTTTTACATTTAAAATTATATATTTTTCTTATTAAAAATTCTAAATGAAAATTCGATTATATAATTTTAACGTTGTCCTAATTATTTATTTTTAAATGTGGAACAACAATTCTCTTTATAAACGGTGTCAAATTGAAATGTATATTTTTACATGTAAATAAATAAATAAATAATATTTATAATTATAACCTTCATTAAATTTATTATCAGTGCTTTGCAAATTATGGATGTCAAATTTTTAGAGGAAAATCTTCGTATAAACAAATGTGGTTTTTTTTGTGCTAAATGTTAAAAAATTTTTTGTAGATTGGAATAGATACAATTTTTTTTTTTTAATCAATGGATAATGTACGTGGAAATCGAACTGGTGGTGTTGGCCACGGTAAAGTTTCACCATTTGATGAGGGTGCTGCATTAGCTACCGATGTTTTTGATCATTTTTGTGCAGCGACCACATTGAAATCGATACTCGGTCTACATCGACATATGTGCGATTTATTGAAACTTAGGCCTACAAATTTGCCCCTTTTTTATCCTAAATTAAAGGTAAGTTATTTAGGGTGATTTTTCTTGGAATATATTTTATCCTTTGCATAGATTGTACCTACCCGGTCTAGAAAAAGGCGAAGAGGGAGTAGATTAAATTTTGTTTTTCATACGACTACAATGAAGTGCCCATTCCCAAATTTTCGAAACATTCCCGAACTGTTTGCAAGTAATCTTGTTTCTAAGACTGGGGCGTGTCGAAATCTTATAGCGTGAATGTGACTTTTCGATACAGGAACCAGACTATCCAGATGCCACTTTAGGCTCGGGGCACACAAACGTTAAAAAAACGAACGTTGATTTTCATGTTTGTATGTGTAATGCCTTTTTTTCCAGTATAAGTATCTCACCGATATCACATTTCTCCACCGATATAGAAATCATAGATCGCTTGTGTTCTTTACTTATCCTTTGGATATAAGATTCTCCAACTATTCCTCCATCCAGGATTCTCAACTATTCCCCCCAAGGTTGATTTATTTTATTCTTATATATATATCAGAAGCGATGCAAAATAACTTCTCTATCGGGGATTTTTTTTTAAATACATGAATCTAAGATATTGGATTCAAACTTTTCCATACAAAAGAAAATACGCCTCCTAATATTGTGACACCAATTTAATAATATTATCAATTATTTAGTATAATCTTAACAAGTGAAGATATATTCCCGGAAATTACTTCGTTCAATATCGAAAATCCAAATATAATAGTAAATTTTGTGTTTATAGTTGAAATTACGTTCATGGAAAGCTCAAGCATTATGGAAACGTTTGGATATTCGTGCAAATCATAAGTGTTATGGACGTGGGAAAGCGTGTGCATCAACGCGGGTGCTAGTTATAGGGGCTGGTCCATGTGGTTTACGAGCTGCAATTGAATGTCAACTACTTGGAGCTAAAGTTGTAAGTTTATTTAAAAAAAATTCATTCATTTATTTTGCGGTATTTACTTTCCCTGATTAACAATTCGGATATTATGTCTTTTTAATATATGAATATGTGTAGGCAATGAGTAATGACATTTTAAATTAAATTTTATAAACCAGAATCGATAATTCATTTGAAGAAAGAAACGAGTAGTACTCCGAGTAAAATGGGTGGAAAATCATTTTTATTCGTTAATCAGCGATCTCGTCTACATCATAAATTTATCATTGAAACATTACGAGGAAATTTAAATGCAAATATGATTTGATGTGGAGCTAGTCTTCATCTGGATCTTAAGCCTCCGATCAAGCTTTTCAATTTAACGTAACTTTTCACGCTTTTGGTATAATTTTACAGGAATACTTTTTATTTGCTGTATTTTTGTGTTCTTTATCAATTGTGAATGAGGGCGGCCTCTTGAAAGTGTGACTTCATTGAGAAGGTGAACCTAGACCATAGAACCATCTCCGTGTAAGAGATGATATTTTAAGCAGATGAAGCTTTAGGATTCTATAGAGGCTAAAATCCGGGCAGATTGCCCACAGCTTCTGTGTCGGGATTGCTCTTTGGATTTATGGGTCCAAGTTTCGGGCGCAAACATTCCATACTCGACTCCCTGCAGGTTTCTTTAAGTGGAAATAACATGTATGGAAGTTCCATTACAGATCCTACAAGTGAGGATCATCTGATATCCATCTGACCTTGCAAGTGGGATCTTTTGATACCCATCTGTATATTAGTAAATCTATCTTTGTTTGGGCTAAACTTCAGAAGTATTTGACCTAAAATAAAACATAGATACATTCGAGTTTTTAAAAAATAACAAATATTAACAATGCAATTTTTCATAAAAATATTTCGATCGTTATTCAAGATACTTAGCAACGAAATGACATGGCAAAAACGAAACGATCTTGATTTGACTAGTTAAGTAATTAAGAAAAATTTTTACAAATTTATATTATATTTTTAATAGTTTAGCATGATGCGGAACAAATTGTGAATGGGTGAGAAACTTCCCGAGAACATTCTAAGGTGATATTAACACAGAGCCTATTAACCTGAAAAATATGAAGTCAAAACTCTTATAGTCCAGAAAATTTAAATCGAAATTTTCAACATGTCTTTACGTTTCATAGTCAGGACAATGTATTAACATCACTTTTAGAATGATGTCTGTGTTCATGGTCTTTCGTGAATGCAAGGTGATAACGATCAAGGATTTGGGCAAATCGCTGCGTGATACCCAGAGCCGAAACTACAATAGCAGCAGTACTTCGAGCTCAGAAAATTATTTGCTAACGATACTGCAGATTAAATTTAAATTTAGCGTCTCTAGCGTTTGCTATATAAATTACTTTAAACTTCTTTTCATTGATATACGTTAAATATGTATCTAAATCTAACCACATGTATTGGTACCCATATAAGAATGGATATAAGTAAGGTCTTTTAAATAACAAAATCTCGATTATGAATTATATTCTCGCCGAGAACAGTGTTAGCAACCTCGAAGAGTTTTAAATTCAATGAGTAAAATTTGGAAGATTTTTTGCTAATTTATTCTATTCTACAATAGGTTCTTTAGCTAGGAACATTTTTATTTTCCGAAAAGTTATGACTTTGTGTATAAATTATTGATAATCCGAAAAAGTGTTGTGACTGGTAAAAGTTTATAAGAGGCTAGGTTCGACTCTTCTCGTATCTGGTAATTTTTTCTGTAAAAATAATTTTTACAGGAATATATACGAATAATAAATTTTCAAGTACTGGGTGTTGATCTCACGAGTTTTTGCATACAAAGCGCGCGTTAAGTGTCTAAGCTACACATCTTTGTTAAAATAAAATAATTAATATTGCAGTGTTTAAGGCAGTTATGGAAATCATCTCAGAAGCTGCTTGTGTGGACCGTAAGGTTCGCACTCACATAAACAGATTCTATTAATTAGGAATTAAATACCATGTTTTTATTAACACGTTCAACTGCTTGTATGAAATTTAACACGTTTTATTATCAAATTAGATGTTTTAATTATTTATAACAAAAATATATATCTCAATTAATTTTGATTTTTTTTATATTCTTTTTAATATACATGATTAGTAGAGCAAAGAATAAAAAAATATATTTATAAATTAAATAAACTAATAATTATTATTACAGTCAAAACTGATTATAACGACCGTACAATTATAATCGTTATAAACGATAATACATTTTACACTTAAAGACAAATTAAAAAGTCTACCTTAACCCTGTTCCACACTATCGCAGAGTATCCTCGCAGAGTAATTCGCCAAAGTTAGCAGAAGTGAAACACTCACTACTACACAAACATTAACAAAGGTTTAAACCGGGATAGTTCCTAACTAAGCCAGCCATAGCTGAATATCTCCTCCTTTTATTTTCCCTATCCATTTTTTATGACATGTTCTGTACAATGTTTGTATTGTTTAAAAAAGAATAAATAAATTGAATTCGATATCGAGGAAGAAGTTAAAAAATGGTACCTAGAGAATTTTAAGTTTCACCCCTTCCTCCCGGAAACTTCCTACTTTGTGATACCTCACTTGAAGGGGTATAAAATTCTCTCTTTAACCATGATAAAAAAATTAAATAAATCGACTGGTCCTTAAAATAGACTACTCAGAAGATTGAATTCATACCATCCGTCTTCTGTGTAGTAGGAATCAATCGATTGATTTAAATTTTTTGATGTTAGAGCGAAAAACTATGATGTTTAAGAGAAAATTTTTCAAATGAGGTATCACAAAGTAGGAAATGCCATTTTAAATTTCAAAGTTGGGGTCGTGAATGAATGAAGAAAAATTCTCATCGAGGTTTGTTTAAATTAAAACACTCATTTGTTTTAATAAGAATCAGTGTATCGTCTCTAAAAAAGCATGTTATCATAGAAATAGAAGATTCCGATATAAATAATCTAACAGGGAAAGATGAAACTATATAATTTCCATCTGATGCAGAAAATCAGACTGGATAGTCAAGATACGGCTACGTATCATGTTCGATCAAGACTTTCTCTCTATGAATAATTCTAATAATTGTTGATCGTTATGTATTTACATAATCGGTATGTATTTACATTTAAATACAGTTTGAACTTAACCAATTCGTCGTAATAATCGATTCATCGTTATAACAAATATTGACTGTATTAAAAAAAAAATTAAATAAACTAATAATTATTATTATTTTCAGTAAAATATCAAATCACATGAGTTTGATATTTTTTAAGTTTCATATAGATTTCACTAATTGTTTAAAACAATTTTTTATTTATTTATTTATTCAAACATTTTTATAAATAGCCAAAACAAAAAGTTAACACATGCAATATAAATATTAAAATAATGGTATCTATTCTATGTATTTTAAAATGTAAATGATTAAATATGCTAATAAAAAACAGATTTAATGAATATAATTAGAGATGCAAAAATAAGAGAGAAACACTACATATTCATTCATTATTACTTGATTTGATTCAATGTCAATTTTAATATTATTGTTTCCTTTCTTTTTCAATTGAAAGATTTTTCTTTTAATTATTTAAAAGACCCGATTTAATTTAGCAGAATTTTTTTAAGTGAATAATAGTACTACGGGCGAAATGTTTTTTAGTATAAAGGAGACAACCAATTGTAAACCTAGACATTGAAATTATACCGTTTGGAAACTATCTCGGTAGGCATTTATAATATATGAAGTAAGACCAGTTCTTATGGACGTTCTTATGTATAAAACAAAGAGAAAATGTATTGTGTGAGATTCCTTAACATATGCTTAATATATTATAAATCCCTAACGGGATGATTTTCAAACTGTATAGCACTTTTTTGCATGAGTGGTACATGGTTTAGACTAAAAGGAAACCATATTTTTTTTTAAATCTCAGTGATCGGGTCATTCGAATTCAAAATTATTTTACAATTTCCTTGTTGGAACAGCGATCATAATCAGTTACACCACTTCCACACGATAAATGGAAGCAATATACAGCATGTTTGGTAAATCATTTCGGATGCTACTAAAATTCGGAAGTATCATCACATAACCAATAATATTGAGCAAAAAAAATCAAGTTTTGGGTCAAGACAACATCCGCTAAAAAAAAGAGCGGAATATTCGGTAACCATAAAACTTAGCCTCACTTGATAAAATATTAATGACTTGAATTATAGTTGGGTCGGAAACCCTCACACGAGTCAATAATGATTAATTAAAATCGTGGTTAGAATAGAGACAGCATTTTTAACTTGCTACAATATTTTTTCCATCAATATTGTTGTTTTAATAAACCTCCTAGGCGATGAATATATTGTTAAATTAAGATTTTGGCTCAGTAATATTGACGGTGTGAGGTTGACCTTATAAAGTGATATATTTTGCCCTGTATGTTGTTAATAAGCCATGTGCAATATTAAATAAATAGTAAATAAATCTAACAAAGTCGCCATACACCTACATAATCCCAATAATACTCTTTAGAAAAATCTGTTTACAAATAATTATTAAGTCACAGGCTGTTTAATTAGATTCGAGAACATAAAAATAGTAACAGAGATTTGAAAATAAATTATTTCTTGACGATATCTAAAAATCTATACGTCAAGCAATTCTAGAAATAATGATTTGATTTTTCTCTCAAACAAAAAACGTGTTTTAACGGAATCTTAAGGTCAAAGTTTACAAACAGGTGTAATAAATTAAGAAAATTTCAACGGTATTTTGATTGCATTATCATAATTTTACATAACACATGTGGCATTTATTACATAAACTAGTTTACAGATTTAAAACTAATTTTCCTCTTTAATGGTATTTAAAAAAGTTGTAATTGGCTGTAGTTTATTTTCTATATTGTTTATATTCCAGTATATAATCTTTAAGCGACTGAAAAAGGCAATTACTTTTTCTGAAAATTATTTTTATCGAGCGCTACTATAAAGAGTATTTTACTCTTTTGAATAAATTCAAAATGCTACCAATGATGTCACACGCTGGGTCGGCGGTTCATATGAGTTGATGGGGTAGCTCTACCCACTCTAAGAATTCCGAGTGGGTAAAACACTCGCTCGAACTTCGGAAAATCTATTTACATATTTTTATACTAGCTTAACCCGCAAGTGGGTTCCCCCTTGACAGAAAAAATCATTACATGAAAAAAACAAAAAACCACATCTTTCTAGCTTGCAAAGAAGAAAGGGGTTAGTTTTAGGGATGTATTATCATTATCCCATGTTTTTCCCTTAGGGGTTGTGATGCAGGGAGTGAAAATTTTCAAATGTGGCTATACAGCATTTTAATCTTTTTTATTAGAAGAAATTTTAAGTTTCATTAAATGAACCATTTTTAAAGAAAGTATGCGAGTTAAAATAATTAATAAACATTAAAAAAATGAACATTTCGATATCTTCAGTAGTTTTTTCAAGAACAGGTATAAAATAAGTTACAATTTTAAAATGGATTTTAATGTCATTGATATAAATAATCAATTATGAAAACACATGTAATAGGTAGTATGATTGATAAAATCATTTTATAATAGTTTCCCGATTAGACGTATTCAGTTAGCAAATCGTTGAAATATGCATTTCTTTAATTGGAAACTTGTCAAATATGTAATTTTCCTGTATTACGTTGAAAGTATTTTATTTCTATAATAAATTAACATAAACAAATGACGTCAATTCAACCAAGATTACATTCAAAGAAAAGAAATTGTTATCAATATTTTTTTCTTACTAGTTTTTGTTTTGTTTTTGAGATTATAAAATTTTATGAGATTTGGTATTAATCTGTTTTTATACAGGGTGATCCAATAATACCATATTCCATTAGATATTCCAGGCTCTACTATACTACACAAAAATAAAAATGCGGCACTTTGTTTTGTAAAAACTACAAAATTGTTATTCTTGGTCCTCCTTCTTTTCGGCTCTATCAGAACTCAGTTCAAATATAGAAGATATTTCCACATTCATATTTATTCATTGCTTACAAAATTGTTCATAACTTGATAACGATAAGTCTTACAGCTACGAGATGCACATAAAATCGGACTCTATAAAAAGCATAGCTGTTTTCATAAAAAGAGGGGAGGGTGACACGTGCCATACGTCAGGGTAAACATTGAACTATTTTTCTTTTACAAATAATTTTGAATTTCCGATTCCAATGACAAAACATCAAATCTTAAAATAAATTGGAGTTTCACATCTTCTAGTTTGCTTCTTAACCCTTAAAATGAGCCTTGGTAGAGCCAGAAAGACTTTATTTTTCTCGGTTGAATTTATGAATAAAAACCGCTTTAAAACTCCTAACTAAGGAAATATTTAAGCGGTCTAGCCTGTTCTCAGGCTGATGTACTTATTATTATGTACTTTTTTTATGTTTAAGAGTTGAGATAACTTTTTTTGAATTCCGAAAAGTCTTACTAAAGCGCCAAAATCTGCAGTCTTACTTCTTCCCAAGTTCTTTGGCGCAAAACTATACTGTAGGCTTTTGGTCTATAATTTTGATGGTTTATAATTGATTTTGCAATTTTTTCGACATCAAAAATTTTTGATTTTTGCATGGAATAACAATTGCTTTAGCGCAAATTACATGTAGTTTTTTACTCAAAATGTTATTTGCTTTTTTATTTAAGGTTGTCATCGAAAAAAGAGATCGATTATCACGAAATAATGTACTTCATTTATGGCCGTTTGTTATTCATGATTTACGAGCTTTAGGAGCAAAGAAATTTTTTGGAAAATTTTGCGCTGGTGCAATTGATCATATTAGTATTCGACAATTACAATGTATTTTACTTAAGGTGGCTCTTTTATTGGGTGTCGAGATCCATGAAGGAGTTGGTTTTGAATCGTTAGTGCCACCGACAGAGATTGAGAATGAAAGTAAGTCTAAAAAACTAAGAACAAAAGACTGAATTGTATAATTTTATCCAATGAAAAAATTTTTGCATGATTATTGTTAATAAGTTCTTCATTTGATCAAAATTAAACTTTTGTCTCTTACATGAAGTATATTCTAAATTCGTATTTTTATAGAACATGGATGGCATGCATCGGTTTCACCTGAAGATCATCCAGTATCACATTATGAATTTGATGTACTAATTGGAGCCGATGGTAAACGAAATACATTAGATGGTTTTAAAAGGAAAGAATTTCGTGGGAAACTTGCTATTGCAATCACAGCTAATTTTATTAATAAACATTCGGAAGCTGAAGCACGAGTTCAAGAGATTAGTGGTGTTGCATTTATTTTTAATCAAAAATTTTTTAAAGATTTATATCAAGAAACAGGGATAGATTTAGAAAATATAGTTTATTATAAAGATGAAACACATTATTTTGTAATGACCGCTAAGAAACATAGTTTAATTGATAAGGGCGTCATTCTACAGGTAATTATTTTGTATTTACAAATATTTAAAATACGAAAATTTTTATAGCCGGGGACATATTTTTCAGGGAACGTGAAAAATTCCACGACAAACTTAAAACTGATATTCATTAGAGTTCCGTTTGCCAATATCTCAAAAATTGCTTTTTTCAAGGTTTCAGTTTTCCAGGTCCTTTAAAAGAGAAGCCCCCAGCTACGAAAATTTTCGTAGATAAACAATTTACACGATCTTGACAATAACATCTCAAATTTCTATTCATTGATTAGTTATTGGCATAAATTAAAAAACTTTTGAGCTTTGTGGCCATTGAAACTTTTTTTCTATTCTTGAAAATCTATTTATCATAAATTTTCCATAATACACTTAAAAACCTTATGCAAAAACCTAATATTACATTGAATTTTTTGGTACATTCTTATAAAAAATTGCCATTTTATTTTTATTTTGTTTTCTTGTTTGATAATCGATTTATTAATTTCAAATCAAATGTTTATTTTAGGACGTACCAGATACAGCAAAATTATTAGCTCCAGAAAATGTTGATCGAGAAGCATTAATGAAATACGCACGTGAAGCTGCTGATTTTTCAACGAACTATCAAATGCCTAATTTAGAATTTGCAGTGAATCATTATGGTCAGCCAGATGTTGCAATGTTTGATTTTACATCGATGTATGCAGCGGAAAATGCATCCAGAGTTGTCGAACGAAATGGTTACAGATTATTAATGTGTTTAGTTGGCGATAGTTTGCTTGAACCATTTTGGCCCACGGGTTCTGGATGTGCGCGTGGATTTTTATCGAGTTTAGATGCATGTTGGGCTGTACGATCTTGGGGATCAGGTAGCTCAAATCCACTTGAAGTATTAGCTGAAAGAGAATCTGTTTATCGATTGTTGGGGCAAACGACGCCAGAAAATTTACAACGAGATTATGCTGCTTATACTTTATGCCCTAGTACTAGATATCCAAATTTAAATAGATTTTTAGTTACGCCAGTTCAAGTTCGCTATCTTTACGATACCGATAATACTGAACGAATAGAAATACCTATTATACAAGATATCAATGCTCCTGGGAATGAAGTTCAAAAGAAGAAACGTAAACGAGGTATGTTGTTTTAATTAGTATTACTTCCCAAATTTCTGGTTGAAGCACTTTAAGCAGATTAAAACCTATTTAATTAGTCGAATATATTAATTCAAAACTGTGAGAAAGTTATACGTAAAAGTCATATTAAACAAACGCAAATTTAGAAAAATTTTTGGAACCATATGCACTTTTCATGGATATTTGTTAAATGATTAATAATTGTATAACTTTAACTAAATTACTTTTTAGAGAGGCTATTTTCCACTTTATTATTCTATAGACTCACGCTTATAAAAAGAGCCTTAAAGTTGGGGGAGGGAGTAATAATCAGATTTTATTTACATGAGTATGCAAAGTAGAAAAACTTACAAGATTTCGAGAACTCCAAAAAATTAACAAATTTTTCGTTGAATAATAATGTTTGTAAATTTTGTTTCAGATACTCAAGTGCATCCTGACACATTATTACATTGGATACAGAAGCAGGTGTCGGCATATTCATTAAAAATTGAGAACATTACAGAAAGTTTTAAAAATGGTTTAGTATTATGTGCAATAATACATCGATATCGACCAGAATTAGTTGATTGGAGTTCATTGAAACCTGAAAATATTGTTGAAAATAATCAATTAGCATTTGATTTATTAGAAAAAGAATTGGGTATACCACCAGTAATGACTGGTGAAGAGATGGCTGAATGTACAACGCCAGATAAATTAACAATGCTCTCTTATTTATCACAAATTTATGAAACTTTCCATGGTGAAATACCACAAACGATTAAACATTTGAAAATTGTAAGTTGTCATTAGGCTACTTGTATAGTTCTCTTCTGAGAGTGTACTTCTTCTCCATCTTATAAAATAACAAAATAAATTTTAAAAATGAATACATGAAATAGTAGCCGCCATTATTATTACGCCATACGGCTGTGTAAACTAAAAAGTTTAAATTATAAAGTATTGCCATACAAATTATCAGCGCATTTGTTTATACAGACAATTGATGACATGACCATAGAGCAATTAATTATCATTATATGAGCATTTTCGTCAAATTATGCGCGAAAATATAAAATTTAATTACATTTATATGGCACTTATCGATTGAATAAAAATTTTTGTGTTTTTTCGTGCTTTAGTTGCACTATAGAATCTAATTGGTACACTTTTCAAAAATGGGTGTAATGCCTTATTGTACCCTGGAGTAATTGAGAAAAATGCTCTTCCTAAAATTTCCCTTCAGGGAAAAACAACACAAAGTCCACAAAACCAAAGTGCTTCGGTCAATCTGATTGTGATAATCATGTATAAATCATGTATAATCTCCAGTTTTTGACCCGTATGTGCAGATATCATCTCTTTTTCTTTCAAAACTTGTATGAAATAGGCTTTAGTTGAGCCATTGATCCTTGAATTGAATTATAAAAATTTTAATTCGTTTAATCAACTTTTATAGGATATGAAGGAATTAAAGAAAGAATATCCTCAAACGAAACTCAAAACTTTAACGGCAAGTGATTGGAAGAAAAATCACGATATAGGTATTGTGAATCCAACTAGTTCAACGCATATTACACCTAGATCTTCTGGAAAACATGTAACGCGAACAAGTCATTTATCTTCGGCTGATCGTCGTCGTAAGCGACGTAGTGCTGATAAAGCTGCCGTAAGTTATATATTTTTTATTATTAATTCGTAACCACATTACCGCGCAGGCCATACGACAGACAAGACAGCGATCTTCCCTTATACTGTTTCTATTATGATTCGAGCGGGAAGATTGATTTCTTTTTCTCCTAACCCTTAAGTCATTAATCAGGAAAGTGAGATGATATAGTCTTGCTTCCGTGGGATTTGCTTTGTTTTAAAATTAAATCCATTATTCAAATTGATTTTTATAGATTTTGGGAAAAGCCACTCGTTTATTAATTAAGTTATTTGAACGAAACACGAATCAAAAACGCACATTTTTTAATAAGGAAATGTGTTCTGCACTAAAATATTCATTTGTTAAACCCGAGTCTGTAAATATTCTTATTTAAATAAGTAATTTTGTATTTAAGAGAACTAATTGTATCTTTTAATAGTATTTGCGTTTTTTATTTTTATATTCACAGTGTTCAATACAAATGTTTCGCATAAAATTACGTCTCAAATATTTTGCAATATTTTGTACAATTCCCCAACAAATATTAGCAATGAAACATAGCTAAGAACACTCTCCGTTAAAGTAATTTTAAAGCAAAACAAAAAAGGTTCATCCTTTTAGGAGCCACGATCTCACAGACAGATAGGCAGACACACACATAACGTTCAAACATATAATACCCCTCCTTTTGGTTCGGAGGTTAAAAACTAATATGTATCTGACAATACAACAGGGCTTAAAGTTTGTGAGTACGGCTTTCATCGGGTCCGATTTCGTCAAACAATGGAAGTTGTTATTAGATACGTGAATATAATAACTCGATTGAAGCAGCTGTCTGTATCACTGTATGTTGTTTAGCAAGAAATTGCTAAAATTACAAACTTAGATCTGCTGCTCAAATAGAGCTGATAATTCTTGAAGCAGCAGTCGTATATGAATCTCTGATAAACCAAAAAAGCGGTATGTGCCGGAAACCATCATGATTATCTTTGCAGAGAGATCCCATGATTTTCTGGTGCGTCACAGTTTAAAAATAATTTTAAGTGGTTTTATTTAATCAGAATCTAAAATTATTTTTTATTTTTTAGATCTTATCACAGATTATTACAAATTCTAAGAATTTAACGACAGTTGTCAGAAGAACTTTGTCAATATTTTTTGAACAATTTATTAAAGACTTGGTTAATTGTTTTCGAGAACAAAGAAAATTTAAATAGAAATATTAAATATTAAGTGATAGTTATCGATCAAAGCCACCTAGGTTCCTATTACGTATGACGATTTTGAGCAAAATTGTATTCGTTTTAGGTTCTATTTACAAGAGTCGCTTTTTTATATTGTTATTCATTTCTATGAATAATCTTTTAAAATTAATCCGAATCCGCTGATGAAATTTTGCTCAAAATTGCTATCTTGATTTGATAAATTTTTCGTTCACTTTAAATCGTAAAAGTAAAATATTCAAAATTAAAGTTCTTACAAAACCTTGAATGTCAGACTGAAAATTATTTGTCATAAGAAACTGATGGATTTCATAAACAATTATTACAAATTCACAAGTACGAAGTTCAAACTCAATTAATTTAAGCTTCTTTTAAATGAAAATTTTGTATTACCTTGGAATAAAAATATTTAAGAAAGCTATTTCCTCATTTTTTATTTATAAAAACGAGTTTGAGCAAAAAGCTAAAATATTATTAGTGTTACTTTGTCTAAAAATATTATGAGTGTACATCAAGAATATGACTTTCATCTGGTATGGTTTATTTTAGGATCGCTGAGATAAAAGAGTTATAAATCACTATCAATTTTCTCAATAACTGAAAAAACCCAATAGATCTAGCATCAATTTTGTTTGTAGTCAAAGTAATTGTGAATTCCAAAGCTTTAAACTTAGATCAAAAACAAGAGTTTATTTAGTAAGCTATAAGGTTTAAGAAAGTTTTTAGAACTACAAGGTTTTGGAATACTTACAATTTGCATCAACATGGGCAATTCTCCTATCAAAAATCTGTCATGAAAAGTATTCTCACTAGATCTATTTACACCAGATATTCTGTCACCCCTGCTAGAATTAGTTTAGTTGAATACAAGAAATGGCCCAAATGTGTGATAGATTGAAGATGAAGTTCAACTACTTTTTGAAAGACTCCCCACAGTTGCATCATGTGCTCTATAAATAACATTTCCAAACTTTGAAATCGAAATTCTTTATTTTTGATTTTATACTCCTCCAAATATTTGATCTCAAATTGTGGTTATCAATAAAATTTCTCTGTTTAAATTATTTCACGGTGTTGAAATTGAATAAATCTATAAATTTTTGTCCTATTATTAATGGAAAATTAAATGAAAATATAATTAGAATAAATATTTAATTAATTAGGAAATACGTGAAGCTGAAATAATACAAAATCGAAATGAACGAATGTCACGTCGTCGACAAAATCGAAAAAATCAAACTGAACAATTTTACAAAAGTATGCATATGTTAACATCAAATGCAAAATATGACGATTCTGTACCATTCGAAGATTATTCTATATACTTGTATAGACAAACGGCAGCTAATTTTGGTGATAGAGTTAAAAATTTAGAACAAAGATTATTATTTGGTGTAAGATGTTTATGAAATTTTCAATTTTGTGTTGTGTGAAACAATTTTAACTACGTTTTGGATCCTAATTAACAACAGAGTTTAACATTTAATATTTATATCTCATTGTGTGCCTACTAATTCTAATTCGCAACGATAAAATTTTAAATAAAAGAATGGAGTACGCTTTAGCTGATATGTTCCGTCGATAAATAAAAGTTTTGTGGTATATTCGATTTATAATAAATTTTAAGCTTTTATTGTGCCAATAATAAATTTTTTTGATTATGCTTCTATAAATTGTTATTGAGAAGACCAATCATTGTGGTGTTAGAAATGTAAGGTTCTATTCTTAATTTCTTGTTAAATAAACTTCTCAAAAATAAAAACACTTTTCGTTAAAAATATACAATACTTACAGGTATGTAACTTTGTTATTGTTGGTCCTTTTTTTTTGGTTTCTACCAAGGTTCATTTTAGGAGTAAAGAAGTTAACTAGAATATATTCGTAAAACTCGAAGTGTTGCCATGGCAATCGAAAATTCAAGACCATTTTTAAAAGGTAAAAAAGTTCAATATTTGTCCTGATACACATTCATTTAGAGAAGAAAAATAAAATTCTAAAAAGCAATTAAGTTTTCCTAATATGGGCTCGACACGTGTCGTGTCTCAGGACAATCGTTGATCTGTTTTCCATTTACAAATTGTCTTGAATTTCCGACTGCCATGACAACGCTTCGACCTTAGTATAGATCGCATCTTCAAGTTCATTTCTTTATCCTTAAATGAGTCCTGGTATAATCCAAAAGAATCAAGGATAACAAAGTTACAAGTCTGCGAATATTGTGTATTTTTAACGAAACAAAAAGTATCCCGTTTTTATTTTTGCAGTGTATATTTTATTTTACTGTTAAATAGTTAGTTGCACAGCGAAATATATTTTTATTTGCAACAAAGGTTTGAGGCAGATGATAAACTGCTCGTATAACATATTGCATTTCTAACATGTCCATGGCTCGCTTTCATGATAACACAACAATTATTTTTATTCAGGCTTGGAAGTAGGTCTTAATTGTGTTCTGAAACGTCGATTGAAATTATATCGATTTTTTTTGAATAAAGTATTCGTTATGGACTTATGTCTTAATAAAGTTTATTGTATGGTTTATATAACGAAAAAAAAAAACGTGAAAAAAATGGATCAAACGTGTATATAATTCACATTATCATTGTACTATAATATTATTTGTATTACGTTTCTTGTTTATGGTATTTTAGGTTATTCAAATGAGATAAGCTAGAATACTTTATATTATAATATACATAACGATATGGAACCCTAAGAGTGTCAGTTACTCATTCTGATTCTTTGATCATTTAAAAAACCTGTCGTTACCTAATTGATTTAATGTAGATAAAATAAAAATAACATTTACGCTTTTACAACAAGATAGAAAGAATGTTAGTATGAAATATGCCAAGAAGTGCCCTAGCCCTTTATTACGAGCATCTAGAAACTTACAATTTTTACAAAACTTTTCTGCAAACGTGAATAAACGATCCAATTCCTCTAATAGATGCTCAATTGTTCTTAAATTTACTTATTTTCTTATTCGAATGAGTAAAATCTTTAAAAAATAACTGTCAATAAGAATAATAGTAAAAAAACTCGTGGTTCTGCAGAAATGTACCAAAAACTATGCAACGGTGTATAAGTTTTTACGAAATTTTATTAATGGAAAAATATAAAAAGTTTAGTAACGACTAATTTTCAGTACACTTTGAAGAACTACAATATTAAATATTTCGTAACTACGTAACTAATAAAAAATGTAATAAATTAGGATCGGGAACATCGTTATCAAGACATACGTGGTACAGATGAAAATTTTTCTGGCCGAATAAAAAACATAGAACAAAAGTTGAAGAATCGTCCTGGTGTACAAGAAAAGAAGCCACCGGATCTTCTACGTGCAATTGGTAAAATTGAGAGTTCTGATTGGAATGTTCGTGAAATTGAGAAGAAAATTATGGAGAATAAATTGGGTAAAAACAAAAATAATCATGAAAAAGAAAAAGTGCCAAAATGGAATCGTGAACAAGTATGTCCACTTAAGCGCATAAAAAATGAATCAGTATTTTTAATTTATTTTTGATAGTTTGTAGCAAGACAATCGAAAATGGAACGGAAAGCGAATTTAGAAAGGGCTGATTCTTTGAACGAAAAATATACGGAAATAGATAAATCATTAAAAGTTTTGGATAAGAAATTAAAGGAAGGTACAATTTTAGAGCAAGGACAACGTGGTAATAACAAAGTTGCGTCAATGGCTGAACAATTTGATGTTAAGTCAACTGATTCTGACAGTAAAAATCAAGTCATTTCAAAATCGGTAAGTATTTTCGATAAAATCTAGAAAGGAAGTTAGATTTTTGTATGTAAAATTCAATATTTAAAAATTATTTAGGGCTCAAAGTCAGCTATAAATTTACCAGCAAAAGGTGGTTCTGAGATGTGTCATTTTTGCGGTACACGAGTTTATTTAATGGAAAGATTATCAGCCGAAGGCAGATTTTTCCATCGTGGTTGTTTCCGATGTCAATATTGCTCAATTAATTTACGCCTCGGGTTCTATGTTTTTGACGCTCAACATGGAAATAAGTACGATTGTCCTTTGAGTTACTTATCTACTTACTACGAAACTCATTTTTTCTCGTTTTTCTAGATTTTATTGCCCTCAACATGCAGGAATGCAAGGTAAAACACGCAATATAGAAAAGGCGAAGAATATTAATACCAAAATGGAAAAAGATACTTTGGATGCAAAAACTACAGCTGGCAAAGGTAAAATAAATTTGGGATAAAAATGTTTGAATTTTTTTTAAAATGATAATTAGGCATATTTCTCCAGAAAATATAAAGTTAAAGTAGTGAACTGCCTTCTGGTGGTTTCAATTTAGCAAACCTCTTTTCGTTTTTTTGTCCAAATATCGCGTTTTTAAAGTTTCGCATCTCTACACTCCCTCCAAATTGAGTAAGAGAGTTGAAATTTTGTAAGGAAGCCTTTTGGTAGTAGCTCCTTTTCGTGCCCTTTTATCTAGATATTTCATATTGTGGAGGGTAGAGATAAGGCTAATCCCACCGAAAGGCACAAAATTGATGGCGCTGCTCTAGCGAAAGAGTAAGCTTTAAGAGAAAGTAATAAGAGTAAGATAAAGATCTGAACAAGTTGTTAGAGAAGGATAGGGAAGTTCACAGCAAACATCTTTTACCATTCAAGCGCCATTCTGGTCAATTTTAGAACTGTTATTTTCTGATTTCAGCTGGACACTTTTACTTTGACCTCTATTTAAGATCGTCCTCCTTACCTCTTATCCTCCATATGTCATATTTTCGAATAAATAAAAAGACAAAAATTCCATTTAAATAGAAAGCATTTAATGCTTTTTAATGAGGTGGAAATATGACCTTAGGGTTAAAGTTCAATTGCTCACAATTTTTTTGTTTATAGGCCAAACTCCAGAACGTATTGAATTTGCCAATTTAGTACAAAGTGGTCATGTGTCTGAAAATGAAGAACCTCCTAGTCAAATGGATGAAGATGAATGGACTGATCGCAATTTTGGACAATCAACAGCAGAATTAGATTCATCTGATTTAAGTGATTCTGATTCTGATGACTTATATGAAGAAGCTTTAGAACGTGCTGGTGAAGTTCAACTAAATACAAATGATAACAAAGCTACAAGATACTTAGGAGATTCACCAAATTCAGATAATGATAATTCTAGTGATGATGAATCGAGTTACTATGATTATAGCAGCGATGGAGGTATTTCCACAAATTAATTATTAATTTTTTTCCATTTTTATGAACTTCATAGATAACAATTCTCTTACAAATTTCTTGGATTATATAGGCCTCATAGATTAATGCAAGTAACGTACTAGCTGTAGCAAATCGAAACTTGTTAAACTATTACAAAATAAAAGCCCCTACTCGACTGAGGTTTATTTAATCTATAAATGAATTGTAAACGTTCAATCGATAAATGAATTCGATCACAGTATTTTTTGGGTTAAAATCTTCTTAATAAATTGAATTTTATCGTAATTGTATAAATCGAAAAGTTCAAGTTTTTGTGTCGGAATTTGATAAAATTCAGTTTATACGGTTAATTTGACCCATAAATATGACTCAAAATTCTATATATCATATTTATATTCTATGTCATTAAAAACGCACCAGTTGAAATATTCAATTAGTCTTCTTTTCAACATCACATGTAGCTATTACAATAACATTACATGTGATGAACTGTTGCAAATATATTGACATATAGTATGACAAATACGATTTTTTAAATTTTGACCCAAAACTTAAATTTTTTTCAATAGTGTATTCTACTATGTTTGAAAAAGTACTTCAAAACGTTGATTTTCCTAATAAAAAGACACAAAAAAATATATTTCAGTAGAATAAACACACTTTGTTGCCATAAAATTAAATTAAATTTTAAACCTTTTCTATTCTTGCAAAAACGTTGTCAGCCATTTTGGTGACGTAATATTGGTAAAAAACAACAGTCGTACCCTATTGTCCTATTTTTTCTTTTAATTACCAAAAACTAGATATAAAAATAATAAATAACATTAATTTAAAAAATATTTACCTTTGACCGATTCTAGGGTGCCAGAAATATAATTATAAATTCCCTAAAAATTCTAAAAAAAATGTTATATAGTCCTGAAAAAATATCTAGCAATTTACTTCATATCACGGGACTGTGTTTTTTGCTAATTGATATCAATCAATAATCATTGTTTTTCGTGACGTAATCTAGAATATATTTGACGTTAATTCTTTATCATTTGGATGTTAATAATTTTGAACTAAATTTCCTTAAATAAATGATTAATTTCAAGGCCAGAGATTTAGGCGTTTGAATAGTTATGAGTTTATGAATTTTTCTAACAATTCGAGCCAAATTTTCATTATTAATTTCATTTTTATTTAAAATAATTCTTTAAAAAGTAATATTTTTTTAATAAATTATTAGATGGAAAAGATTCGGTGACAGATGAAGAAGAAATCATATTGGCGCGTGAAATGCGTCGTTTAGAATATGATGTACAGGAGCGTTTAGTTCTTACAGATACGGACACAACAGGATCTGATACTGAGGTGATCATCTCAACATCTAAATTACAAACACCTAGTTTATCACCTATTCCTGAATTGCTCAATACTGATAATAATTCATTAACCAATTCCAATCTTCCAGAAATAATTACCGAAAGTGTTCCTAACGACATAAATACCTCAAATGATGTTTTAATTACTAAAACAAGTGATGAAAATAATTTAATAGTTGAAAATAATTTAGCTAGTGAAAATTTAGTTAATTTATCTAGTGAAAATGATATTAATATTCCTTCAATAGATGATAGCTCCGAATTAGATTTCGATAAATTAATAGAAACAGTAAACGATGAATTAATAGAGTTGCAATCAACATTTAAAGATGTAACAGAGCCTCCGTTATCGGAACCAGTAGATTTACAATCAATAGGCGTGACAGCATTAACATCGATAGAACCACAAGAAATAAATTCATCAGATAAAGACTTAAAACCAGACAGTGAAAAAGAGTCAGATAATGATAAAGAATTACAAGTTTCACCCGAGGAAGAACAATTAGTTAAAAACGACGATGAACTTAGTTTTATAAAATTATTAGAAAATGTGGATTCGGTAAATGAAGATGATTTAAAATTTTTCGAAGAACTTGATATGGAAGAAAAAGCAACTAAAGTACGCGAACAATTGAAAGAACAATATATGTTACCCTCTCAGTTATTGGCGTTGCGTTCACATATTGATGATAAGAAACGTCGAGAACGTCGTAATTCTGTAAATCCACAACATGCGCCTTCGCTAATTATTAAACCACTAGGAAAAATTGATAATGAAGCAAAAAAATATTTTGGACAAGGTGTACCAGAAAAGAAATCTGAACCTAAAACAAAACCAAAAATAGAGAAATCATATTCATTTGAACCGGATGACAAAGAATTGGATAATATTGACAGTTACATTGAATCGTTATTGACATATGACGATGAATCGAAAATTCCTGTTCCACAAATTCCTACTATGATGAGTAGTGATAATGAAGACGAAGAGGAGGAACAAGATGTTAAACTTTCAGATAGTTTAGAAAACTTATTTAAAGCTTTAGAAACTGAAACATCAATAAAAGAGCAAGATATTAAAGATATTGCAGAGGTCCAAGATGAAAAAATAAGTGATTTATTAAATTTTATGGATAGCTTAGATTATACACCATTAGAAAGTAAAGTTTATCGATCATACAGTGCAGCAAAATATGATAAATTAGAAAAAAGTTTAAAATCACCACGTCGCACAAAAAGTGTTCTAGTTAGCAAAATGCCGCGAAAAAGTATAGAAATTTTTGAAAATATGCTCACTAAATCTGAATCAAAAAGTGATATCGGACAAACGGATGTTCGACTGGCTAAAGATTTGAAGAAATTACAACAATCGAAAAGTGTTGGAAATGTGAAAAAATTGTTGGAAAATAAAGTTGAAAATGAAGAACTTATTGAGGGAAGATTAAAAACTACTGCAAATAAGCAAAAGAAGCTTGTCAATAATAAGAAAAACGGAAATTTGAATGTTAAAAATTCAAATACTAATTTGGAAATAGTAAATTCCACAAAAGATGATGTGAAGGTCGAAAATAAAAGTAATGAAAACCAGAAAGGAAATTCATGTACTGATTTAGAAATGAAATCTCAGGATTGTAAAATGGTTGTAAATATTAATAATGAAAAACAGAAGGAAAATTTGAATCCTAAAAATTCAAATACTAATTCGGAAATGATATATCAGGCTTCTAAAATTATAGAAGATGCTAATAACGTTAAGCAAAATGGTAGTTCGAATCTTAAAAATTCAAATACTAATTTGGAAATAATTTCTCAAACTTTCAAAAAAGATAGTTCTAAAGCAGATCAAAGTAATGTTGATATCGCTAAGCTAGAAGGTAATTTGAGAAGCAAGACCGATCAACCGATTAAAACAAATAATACAGATCAAAATAAAACTGACAATCGAGTAGGTTCGAATTTGGAAAATATTGATTTACCGAAAACCGAAAAGAAAAGTGAATCTCCGATATCTAAAAATGATACTATTGTAGATCAAAATAAAACTGATATTGAAGTTGCTTCGAAAATTAAATTTGATACTGGAGTTAATTTGAAAAAAATAGAAATTAATAATTTACCAAAAACTGAAGATAATGTAAGTTTGAAGAATATTTTACAGAAAACGGAAGAGTCTAAAAATATTTCCTCTCAAGATGATAAGGTGAAACTGTTGGATATAATAGAAGATCCTAACAATGACTTGAAGCAATCTTTCAAATTCGATGATACAAAACCAAATAATGTAAATTTACAACATATACTTAGTTCGCCAAAATTAGATCGAAAAGAAAAATTGACTGTTAAATTAGATGATTTAAATGCACTTTATGCTACTGTCGATAAAAGTCGTAAAACTCCAAAACTTGAACCTTCTACGTCTAACGTTTATAATCCTATTGAAACCACTGCGAATTTATTAGCTAATGAAAAGATTCGATCGAATACTTCATCAATGAGTGGTACCCCAATTGCACCAAGACGTAAAATAAGTTCTAATAACTCTATCGAAGAGAAAATTGGTTCAAACACTTCATCAATGAGTGGTACCCCAATTGCACCGAGACGTAAATTAAAACAAAAACACAGCATAGAGGAGGATAGTCATAGTAGAATTACTGCTTCTCCTTCGCCTAGTCATAGTATAATTACAACTCCTCCGTCACCTCCTATTCCAGGACGAAATAAGAAAAACAAGAATGTTAAAAATAATGAATTACCGGTGACACCAGAATTAAATCGAAAAAATAAAAAAAATAAAAATAAAAACGATAAAGATTGTTGTATACAGTAAAACTAGTTCTAACATACAATATAACTAAATATTCCTGCTTTCGTTTAGTGTTTAATTGTTTTCTTTGCTTAATATTTTTTAAACTAAATCATTTGAGTTATTCCTTTGATCATTTCCTTCCTCGAATTCCCATTCCTTTAGATAACTTGAGATGAAATGAAATTTTTTCAATATGACCACCATGCAATATTAAATAGTGTAAGGTAATTAATATGGCCATGCTTTTTGTGCCCTGATGATGTGTGCTTAAAATTCTAATCCCGTGTGATAACCGTTTTTATTTTTTTATTTTTTTTAAACAAAATTGCCTTTATATAATTCGACTTTTGCTTCAACATCGAAACACTAGATCACACAACAGAAATCAGATAAATATTAAGCGGTTTTTACATAAAAAAAATTTCCAAGTAAGTAAAATTTCAACAGTAAGTCTTTGTCTATTATAATTATTGCTTATTGTTTTCTTAAATGGACATTAGCCGTAGAAAAATTTAAAAATTACACAAATATTATTCTTAAAAGGATTCTTAAATTGGATATTTGACTTTTTTCCATCTTTAGAAAATATGTTAACGCTTCACTAAACTATGAACTAATTCATGCTAAACATGAAAAAATAAATAAAATATCAGCCATTAAAAAAAATTTATTGCTCAGTAATGTAATCATAGAAGAGAAGGAGAAGCTTAAGTTAGACAAATATGACTATCTAGATCCTATTTTTTATCAAGTTCTTAGTAAATTACGATCCTTTTTTGTAAATAGTTGTATTGTTTTTGTCATATAATTTGTTGTTTTGCAGATTCACTTTACTTCCAGCTAGTTGTGCTTCGCTCGCGTAAATTTAACAGCTATACAGCAAATTGCAAGAAAATGGCTGCAAAATATTTTTGACTTTATTATAAATTAACACTAGCGCTTTTTCTTATGTTAACATGAGAAAATATGTACTAAAAAATTGATCAGAAAATATACTTATGAATTAGAAATAAGGTTGTGTAAATCGAAGAAGTGATTTTCGATTTGCACATACAATAACGGACAGATAGGTAGACGTTTTATATTATTTAGAGATTACATTTTTCTGATTATTCGGTTATTTTCAAACTGTTAATGGTTAAAAGAGTGCATTTGCAAAACATTAAACAAAAGACCAAATTTTAGAATTTCTAGTACATAACTATTTGCAAAAAAATTAAGGCTCACAATAATTAACAATAATATAATTCGAGTTATTACAAAGAATTCTGCAATGCATAGGTTCCTACGAGTAAGACAAGTGGTTCATTACGAATAAGATAAGTGGTTTCTTACGAGTAGTAACATGAAACATCGATCGATTACAAATCAAATCGAATCGCATAATAGCAAAAATGGCGATTGAAAGAATAAATCCTAAAGAGGTACAAACTAATTAACCCAACTACAGGAACTTGTTTCTGTATGCTCGGATAAGTTTAGGTTTATAAAAGAGTGTTACATTACTGGCAACATGTTTCGCAAAGTCAAATATCCAATTCAAACAACGTATAATATTCTTTAAATTATTTTAGTTATTAATTAATTTTAGTTTACTTCTGATTTATAAAGAAACATAACGTTAAAATAAGAAATTCTTATCCGAATATCTTAATTTATCTACTATTTCTGTTGTACCAATTTTAGCTTATTTGAAATTAACCAAATCCAAAACAACGTCCTACGATTTATTTTAGATTCTAAACAATAATTTTTTTTGTGCTAATGATTTTTTTTATTTGTTAATTAAATTTCTAGAAAAAATGGTTGAAGGAAGTTGAAAATCTTTTTCAAATCTGTAAATAATAATTACCTACAAATATTATAAATATTTATTCTTTAATATTATAAAAATTAATATTTCCCTAAAAGCACACAAACAATACGTAAAAATAACTAAAAAATAATTCTAATATTGCATGGTTGTTTTTATTTTATTTCTGTGAATGTGTAAAATTTATTTTTGTGTGAATGGAGGTTTAATTTTCTAAGAATATTTATTAATTTTATGATTGTACCCATAAATGTGGTGACGGTTTTAATTTGTGGGGTGTGCTCAATACGAGGGTAAATTGAAAAGTTTCCAATTTAACAATAAAACAAGAGTTATTCGTCAAATTTATTTATATTATTTAACATAGCCGCTTTGTGAGATTTTACTTTTAACGCACCAAACATCTCATCTTTTTAACTCGCCCTAAGTATTATTTGGCATCTAATGATTCAAATAAGCGTTAATATAAATCTAATGACTTTCCCATTCCATCTAATATGTTTGTGGAGAATAAAATTACAAGCCAGTTCTTCAACTAATGCTTCAGTAATTCCTTGACTTGTTTAAAATCAGCCTTTTTTCTTTTTTGACTCATGGAAAAAATCTCTACCATTTTTTTGGAACGTTTAATTTTCTGCAGTTCACCGTGAATGTGGTGGTATCTTCAATTTTCGTTTTACATTAAACATAAATAAATATATTTGACGAGTAACGCTATCTTTATGTTGATACTTGAAACTTTTTCAAACTAACCTCATACTGATATATCTGTGTAGATGGAAAACTGTAGTTTTTATGGGATTTAATTTTCGATTACTAAAAACAAATATTATTTTTTTCATCGATTTATCACGAGATAAACAAGGCTACAAATACCACTGGTACATCTCAAACTTATCATTGTGTTTGCCAAAAATTGAATCCAACATAATTCAACCCAATCTAATTAAATTTGAATCTAATTAAATTATGTTGGCCCAGGTTTTGTTAGATTATCCTCATTGATAAGTTTAAGAATATACGAATGGCATTTAGTATTTCGTGCCTGTAATACTTGGGATACAGAAAGAATTTCTTAATTTGTATTTTGAAATGACAATGACATATCCACCCTATAATCTGACGGATCAGGGACAGAGTGCTGGCTGGCATGGAATGCTAGAAGGTTTGGGTTCGATTCCCGCACAGACGTATACATTTCTAAATATTTATAATTTTGATATCGTTGATTCAGTATTTTGGGATATTTCATTGAATTTTTATAGAAATATTTTAAAATTGGATGATTGAATGATTGGCTGTGTGAAATTACAAAAAAATCAAATTGAATGTTTATTTTTATTTAACATTATATATTTATTAGGATTGATAATTTTTATAGGTGGCATCGGATGAAGAAACCGAATCATCAGAAGAATCACGCGATTCAGCTACCGAAATATCAACAGATTCCGAATTCAAATTAGATGGAGCAACACCTACAATGGAAATTCCCCCAATTCTATTAAATGATGCGTTTGTAACAAAAACACGGGGCAGTTATGTATCACCGAAAAAAATCCAAATCAAGTATATCAAAACAAAAGAGTCCGATTATGCTGAAAATAAAAAACAATTGAAGGAAAAAGATGAAGATATACATCTTGAAATTAAACCAATTGTTCCAGATATATCAACGCTCGCACCGAAAGCACCATTAAATCAAAAGGGTGGATTCTATTTTTTAAATCGTACACACAGTACAGAAGGAATTGCATCAAAAGTATCTTTAGAGTTAAAGAAACAATATTTACTTGGCTCGGCAAATGTTAGTAATAACATACAAAAATCTGGATCAGCCTCGATGTTGGACTCAAAATTAAAATCATTTCATAGCAATATTAGTGAACATCAAAAATTATTAAATCCATCTCCCTCAATTTCACCAACTATGCAAACTGTTTTCAATAACACACCACCAAAAATACAGCATACGCCAACCTTGTCACCGACTCACTTAAAAGAAGAACCTAAAACCGATTCTACTTCGGATAAATATAACAAGCTATGTTGTTTAAACGTACAAAAATCTGATTCAGAAAATGATGGAGTTTCTGGTAAATTTGGATTAGCTCCAAGTGATTCACCAAACGCAGGCTTATCGCATCAATCAAATCCTGTATCATCCCATACGGATGATACTGTTCAAACAATTAAAGCCGTTGAATCCGATAATAAAAATAATGATATACAAGAAACATCGATCATTGTCCCCGATTTACCACGTTATAATAATAATCGTGAATTAACAACGCAAACATCTTCTTCTTTCGATGATGTGGATACCGATTCTCTATCTTCGTTTGATGAAAATCATTCGATGGAGAAACAATACCATGAATTGAGCCATAGCTCGTCAACTACAAATAATTTAACGGTTCCTAAGTTACAAATAAATGATGGAAGTGAAGAACCTGAGGATATGGCTATGGACAGTCTACTTGTAATTCAAGAACCAGAGAAGGAAGCAAATAAAATTCCTTCAAAGAATATCGACATGAATTATACAGTTTCATGGAAACCTTTAGAAGGGCCAGAAAATCATAGGCGTGGTAGTTTAAAAAGTGAACCAAAAGTGTTAAATCAACCGAAATTATTAGATCAAAGTCCAGTGAAATTATTAGACATACATAATTTAGCCGAATTATCAGTACGAAAATCTTCTAGCGATATAAGTCTTTCAAGTACTGATTCGAATCGTGATATAACCGGAGCGGCACTCACTGAAACGGAATTGTCTGATTGGGCAAGAGATGAAAATGTTTCAGATGATTTAGATGATATGAAAATGGATGCAGATTTTGATACAAATCGAAAAAAATTAAAAGAACCAAAATTTAAGAATAAATTATTAATAGCATCAGCGAAAAATCCAAATTTAGATGATTTAAATATCGGACATGTTTGTGGTCGAGATTCGAAAATAGATTTTAATACAATTCCAACTCATTTAGCTGATTTGGATAGTATTGAATTTATGGATACCGTTTCGGAGGATAATAATGTTTTTGATAATGTAACATCTGCCACAAATATGGCCATGCTTCGAAATCAAGGTTATGTCCAATTCGTGAATGTAGATACACATAATTTACAATTAACGTCAGGTAATAGTTATTTAAAATCTAATAACAATGAGGATATTAATCTAACATCTTCGGCTCGTAAACAGTTATTTACGAAACCAGAGAAAAATAATTCTTTGCATAGGAAAATTGATAAGGATGGTGGGGATGATATTTTAAGTAATCGTTCTAATAAAAATAGTTTAAAAATGAATGAAGAATGTAATATTAATGCCAAAGACAGTAAAATAAAGACTGAGGAGAATGTAGAAAATAGTAAAGAATATTTAGAACATGTAACAAGACTGCAAAATAAGATTACTGAATTTGGTAATGTGCGAGATTCAATCGATGTGCGAAAATCAAAAGGTAAAAGTAAGTCGTCGTTATCGTCATCACCGTCATCTAAATCAGACAATTCACCAAAACATAAAGAAACAACACCACCTCCACCCAGCCCCAAACAACAATTACATTTAAGCACATCAGAAAAATTAAAAGAAATTACCAAAGAACGAGCAAAACAAAAGGATTTAATCCATGAAATGGTTATGAACAAACTAAAAGCCGAAAAAAAGTTACAATCAAATCGAAAAAAAAGTATTCAGGATTCTAATAGTGCCGATAAAAAAGTAATCAAAAAGGATTTACCTCAGTTATCAACTTACACTCTACAAAAATCCACCACGGATACCGAATTATTCAGGAATTCACCAACAAGGTCGAATAAAAATAAATCACCAGCGCCTTCTGGGGGTGGTTTAACAAAAAGTAGGGAAGATCTTAGTAGTCATAATACAATCATGAGAAAAAGTACGTCAGAACATACAGATATGTTAAATCCTAGACAATTTGAGAAACCACAAAGACATAGTGTTGTGTTTGAAACCGACGTAATTGAAAGTAATCCTCCAACATTTCATAGATCTTCATCAATTAACGAACATTTAATGTTTACGATAAAAAATATTTCAACGAACGATTCATCTTCGTCGCCATTGTTTTCATCGGAAGTAGTACCATCTTCATCATCGTCGAAAAAACCAAATCGAACGAAATCATTTAGTGAAATATCTAGAGAAGCACGTATTGGTATACAAAAATCAGTTTCGGGACATGGTTTAAGTGACTTAGTGCGTCGTAATCGTGATAGAAATTCGGCATATTTTAAATCCGAACCGTGTTTGGCGGAAAAAAATAATGAAAGAAAACCGGCGGGTGAAAAACGAAAAAGTATTATTCAAGCAGTTAGTAATTTTTTCCATAAACGTAAAGAGGTGGAACCAATTGGAAAGTCATCACGGTCAAATTCAAGTCCTGGTGATAGTTCGTCTAAAGAACGATTTTCTCTGTTTCGTATATCACCAAAATCTAGAGATAAATCAAAGGTAATATTTACTTTTTACAGGTTAATTTTACATTCCAATGACTCACGCTACACCTTAAAAATTGGTTTAAGGTTCTGAAAATTCAGAGCTAAAAAAAAAAAAAATAAATAGTTCTTCACTACTTAACTTTTTAATTTAGTAAAAAAAATTAATTTTGTTAATTTTTTGCTATAAAATTTCATATAAATTGATGTGTACAAAAAGTAATCTTCGTGTTACAAAAGAACCGGGCTCAATTCCGATAGCTGTTTACATTTTTTCTCTTCTCTTTGCTTGTTTTCATTTATTCGAATAGTTTGAATTGTAATGTTTTAAATATAAAAAAAAATTTTTAATAAATTTTCTAATTAAAACGAAAATTTTTATATTGATTTTTAGAAACCATTGTCCTTTCGTAAAGAAAGTCCAACGAAAATGAGTAGAAAATCATATTCACCAAGAAGCCGCAGTTCTTCTATAGAAAAAGACGCACCACCAGTTCCGCCACTTCCACCATTAGAATACGTTTTAAATTCTTCACATCGAACTGGAGGTAACTTAATTAAAATACGATCTTTCGAACTCAATAATTATTACAAAATAAATTTTTAGATGAAAGTCTTTCCGAAACGGATTTTCAAAGGGAACGTGCTTGGAGTTCAGATGCTTTAGATTTTTCTGAAACAGGAAGACTCTCAGTAGACGATTTAGATCAACGAAAACATATGCGAATGTCGCAACAAAAACGGTAAGTACAATGATTTCGATATTAGAAAAAAATCTAATGTGCATTTTGAAAATGTAGTTTACGGATTGCCCAAGAAATTCAACGAAAATTAGAAGAAACTGAGGTGAAAACACGTGATTTAGAATCACGTGGTGTTGAATTGGAAAAAATTCTTCGAGGTGAAGATTCTTCGGCGGTAGAGAAAAAAGTTGATGAAAGTGCTTTATTAGCTGAATGGTTAACATTAATGCGTGAACTTGCCGCATTAAGACGTTATGAAAGGGAATTATTAGCAAGAGCTGAAGATCTTCGACTTGAAGAAAGACATTCATTACTTCAAACAAAATTACGTTCTTCCTCAGGGTCATCAAAAGGTCCTACCGAACAAGTTTCCGATAGTGCAATAATGGATCAGTTACTTGATATTAACGAAAAACGTGAATCACTTGCATTAATTCTAGAAAGAAATCATCAAAGGTAAATGATTAATTTTAAATACAAAGAATAGTTACCGAGCTGGTAGCGGTAGATTTTTAATGATATCATTAATGAGGTGTCGATTTTGCCGCATTCGGGTCTATAGTGCTGGGGGACTAGGATTATATTAAAAATGATAACAATGCATGCATATGTGTGACAAGACCAGGTTTATTGTAATATCGCTAAATAGATTTGGTTGAGTGCCCGAGAATTGGCTTTTTGAAGTCCCTCGCAATTTTTATCAGAACAAGAATGAGGTATTGCTCACATTTCGTATTTTGCTCAAATTTATAAAAAATTGATTCTAAACCATAATCTTGAACCTGCATTCAGATATGGCACCCATTTTTGAGTAAAAATTTGACATTTTTGTTCCATTCAAAAGAGTGTTCAACGCACCGTTAGAGATAAAGAGAACCAAAATTCATCGGTGAGGAACTTGTTTAGATCTTTATCTTACTCTTATTACTTTGTGTTTGATGTGAACTTCTCTATCCTTCTCTAACAAATTGTGATTTTTATTTTATTCTTATTACTTTGAGCACTTCTTTTAAAACTTACACTTTTGCTATAGCAGCAATTATATCAATTGCTAACATGGCGCCATCAATTTGACGCATTCGATGGACACTTTTTATACACAGAGATGGTTCTTCTTATCTCTACCCTCCACAGTTGGCAAACTAAAATAAAATTTGGTTAAAATTCTGGAAATGTCGCCAGCTCTCTAACTAGAAATGAATTATAATAAATAATTGAATTATTGAAATAAATTACTATATTATTTGTAGGTATGTTAAAGAAGATAGTGATTTGGAGGCTTTAATGTTAGCAAAAGGGTTACAGTTAACGTCCTTTAAAAAATCGCCCAGTAAATAATGAATATTTAATGAAAAATAAAAATTTAAAATAAATAAACATATATAGTTTGCTCTGTGATATAACGATGGCAGCATGATGAATCTGATTCATTTTTTTATTTAAAAAATCAGCGTCATATGTCCTTCATAAATAGTAAAAAAGCCGAAAATAATAATATCCCCTCTTTTAGCGTCAGGGGTTTAATAAAAATTATTTATAAAGAGGCAAGTACGATAGATATTTGTGTATAGAGGTAATGCGATCTTAAATTGGGAGCGTACTCCATTCGGGGAATGGAATACGTGTTTCTCAGTTTAAAGTCTACGAACTGATATAATATGTAATAAAAAAAAAGGTCTAATATGTGTGGATGGGAGTGTGAAGAGAGGAAGAGATGGGAAATTAAGTCGTGTGAATATTCACAATGTATTTTAATTAATTATTTTTTCCGTTAAATTCCAATCGGCGTAATAATGAACTCGGAAGAAGTAGATGAGATGAATTGATGTATCATTCTGGCCTAAAAATCTGAAGTAGAACATTTATCATTTATCAAATAAATCATCAGCGGTAATCTGATCTAGCTTTGTAATACAAATTTTTTTCTTTCATATTTTTATTTATAGAGTGCGCATTTCTACGTACATCCTTAAAAATATAGCCGTACTTAAAATGTACATCAAGTCAGGCAAGGAATAAAATCTTGTTTTTATACAATCTTGCGTCAGAATACCATTGATATGTAGATACACGCACCAATTTTTGTTTTTGGGGCCCATAAATAGGATTTTTCTTAATTAAAAAAAAAAATCTTTCTACAAGTTAGAGAGCGTTGGAGTATTATGCTAGCATAATTTCGTTAAAACGGTGGCTAACGGTAGTTATGTTAACTTTCAGAAGCATTTTTACGATGTAAGTCGAAATTAGTAATGTCTATAATAAAAATCCACCAAACTGTTCAAGTTTTAGGATGCACCAAAATTATTTAACAAAATGACATTTAACAGACGCCATATTTACCTATTTTTGATATCACTTAGACTGTCAGAACGAATTCACAATCCATAGTTCCTTTTCCAGTGTCGCTATTGATAAACAAAAAGGAAGTAAGTGCATTCTTTCTCATAGTTATTAAACGCTGAAGGATTTGAAGGCAACAGGGATTTCTCTAAAAGTAAAGCTTCGAAATTAATTAAAATGTAGCAAATTATTCATCTTAATATCTAATGTTGGTTTAGAGTTTATTGCAGATCCTTGATGATATGAATCGTCTTAATATTACATATTTTAGAATGATTTATATCTTCAAGAATCTGCAAGTAGCTGTAAAGCGAACCTAATATCCGAGCTCAAAAAAATATAATTCAAAAATTAAAAAAAAAAAAAAGTATCAATCATGTTTATGTCGATTGTAGGTGAACAATTTTACAATTGCTTGTACAATTTTATACTTTTATATAAAAAGGTTTCATTTTTAATTTTTTTTAAGTATTTTACAATTTTTATATACAACTCACAAATCAAAAACCACACATTTTATTATTATATACATGACATGAACTTTTTTGTTTTATTGGCAAATTTTATTTATATTATTATTATTATTTGTATGTTTTTCATTTTATTTTATTTTTTAAATATCAATAATTTTCAGTTATGAAGAATTTAACTGAAATACAAAAGTGTGATATGACAACAAAAAAAAAAAAAAATTAAATTTTAGGAAATAAATATATTTCAATTTTTATATGGATATTTAGTCTAAGATCCCAATTAGGATCGACCTTCACCCATCTGTTTACCGAATGAAAGTTATTTTTTATGAAATATAAAATGTTAACAAATATCCCTGCAATGGGTTGCCTAAAAAAATGTGGTCAAGACTACTTTTAGTGAAAATATCAAGAGTAAAATTTTTTGAAATTTTTCACTGACTTACATATCTAACGAATATTGATCTACTCGAAAGTAAAAGCCATAAAGAATATGCAGCAGCTATGTTGACTGCTTCTTTTCCTTCAATATTATCGCATTTATACAGGTTGTAAATAGTAATTAAGTTCATCTGTTAATTCATTGCCTCACATATATAAATAAAGATAATTTTATTGCAAATACGGTGCTATATGATTGTCCACAAAATATCAGTCAAAAAATAAAGTTTACAAGCTTTCCAAGTTTTGATATTTTTATTAAAAGTTGTCTGGACCATATTTTTTAGGGCAACCCACAACAGGGATATTTGTAAATATTTTACATTTCATAAAAAATAACTTTCATTCGGTAAACAGATGGGTGAAGGTCGACCTTAATTCGGATCTTGTACTAATTGTTTATTGTTTAAATGTCGAATACAATCTATGTTAAATACAATTTATTGAAAGTAACTTCTTATTTTTCAACACTCTTAATTTATTAAGAACTTGAATTTTCACTGTTTTTATCAGTTTGCCGCATCCCCTCCCAAAGGAACTTAACAAATATGAACTTGAAACGCTGCGCTGAATATTTGTAGTAGCAACTTTGGAGACTGTTGATTCTTACAGAGATTTTTCATCGAGTAATACTTCCAAATCTTTGCCTTAACCTATGTTTTATTCATAAGAATTTGACGACTTTTATCGTTGTGGAAAAATGTGTTTATATTTCGGAACGTAAAACTATTTTGTTATTTTGACGCTGATAGTAAGCTTTTCAAGACGAAGTTGGCTAGAGTAATGTGATATACACAGAGGCTAAGATAATATGATTTGTCGTGAAAAAACGAGTAAATTCAAGCTCCTAATAAGATTTTTACTTCTTGAATTGGAATGAAATTTGAAAATACACCATGAAATAAAAAAAAAAATTTGGTTAGGTAGAAGCATGGGAAATTATGTAAAATTTAAAAAAATTGGGTTTAATACTCATTGGCCTAAATTGTTCGCTGAATATTTATAAAGGTAGAGTAACTATGGAAATATGAATGAAGAACACTTCACGCTTTTAACGCATTAATAATGAAAATATGACTACAATGCGAAGTATTTTACAACATTCTAAGCGAAACTTCTGTCTCTATTATTACGGTACAGTGAACCCCCCGGTAATCCGGCCCCTGGCTAATTAGATATAAAAATTGCGCGACTCTTTTTAGGTTTCTTTCATGTATATAACCTGAAAGTGTTTATTTAATAAGTTATCTAAATGGTCAAATGGATCGATTTTCTAAGGCCTATGAAAATAATTCTGTTTTTAACCTATGATTCCAATCGTTTGAGATTATAATTCATGTTATTGTGTTCCTCATAAACAATAAACATTCTATATGAAACTGATAAATGTATTCGATGATCAAGGACAAAGGTTTATTAAATATATAAAAATTATATATGGTGCTTGTTTTACAATTTATTGTAAATTTAAAACAAAAAAAGAAGTGGCCTCTTTATTATAAAATTTACATCACAACAATAATCCTATTAAAAATTAATAACAAAAAAAATATTTCTAGATAAAAAATAAATTAAATTAAAAAACAAAACCTCATTATTAAATAAACAAATTTTAAGTAAAAAAATAAAAATAACAATTTTTGTAATTTGAAAAACAAGCTAATGTGCATGATAATATTATCAAAAAATAAAATGTATAACGTTTATCTGTATTAACATGTACAGGATGTTTTTAAATGTAGACGGTTCTAGAAAGAAATCTTGGGATGATATAATGATAATTTGTTTCTTTAGTTTTTTCCCTCAATTTTGTTTCGTATCGGAGTTGACGCTACTAAAAGGCATTTCCTTAAAATTAATTAAGTTAAAAAATTTTCAAGCCTCAATTCGAGAAGACGTAGAGGTGATAAAAGCTTTCTCTGCGAGAAGCCATATTTCGGTGTTAAAAAAGGGCGACATGGGCAGTAACGTTAAAACTCACCCAAAAGGCACATCATTGTCACTAATTCATCTTAAGTGCAAATATTCAACCCTCTTATTCAAGTTGAAAAAAATAAATAAGATTCGTTCCTTGTCTGAATCAAGAAATTTAAAAATATTGCATTCTTAATGGCGTAAAGTTACGTCGAATTATTAGAGAGTGCGGAAAATGTTTTACAGAAAAATAATTCTATAATGAACTGAACTCCGACACAAAACGAAATAAAAGAAAAAACACCTAATAAACAAATTGCCATATAATCAGCCATTGTTCATGGAAATTTAGAAATATCCTATATATTAAAACAAATAATGGACTAACTCTTTTTTTCAATCTTTAAAGTATTACATAATTATTATTCTTCATATTTGTTTTAATATATAATGTACGTTAAAAATCATCTATACCTACCTAATAATATTATATGAATTTATTCTGACGCTTATTATTATTATTATAATTATTATATTTGACGCGCTTGCGTGACAAAATAAATTATTTTTTAGTTTGTTTGTTTTTGAGTATTTTTAACAAGTATCCACTTTGAAGTCATTGTTATATATATATAAATATGTAATATGTAATATTTAGTAATTCTATGCGTTGATTAAAATATTTTTGAGAACGAATTGTTATATTATTGTGTTGTGATTCTTCATACGAAGCTCCTCGAAAGAAACTCAATTGGTTTGTTACTCAAAAATTGATAGTTTCTTTATAGACATGGTGGACATAATAACATTGTGGGCTATAGATAGAAACAGAGTGATTAAGTAGCCGCAGCTGCTCTAAGTGCAACTGATTACTAATTGGTTACTAATTGTTTACCCACAAATACCGCCGTTCACAGTTTTCTATCCAATTGTATGTGACTGCTCACTGACTGGATAGAGGTTTCAATCACCAATTAGTGTATTTTTAGTAGCTTCGTGTTTAAAAGCTTTGTAGTTTTGATTTCAGATGCTGAAGAATTCACTAGGTGCTGAGATCATTATTATCTTCTGCAGTCTGAAAATGTCTAGGAATAGTAAACGATATTTATTTTGGGAAAATGATGATTTGAGTAGCCGCAGCTATTCTTAAATACAACTGATTACTACCTGGCGACTAATTGGTTACCCACAAAAGGCCCCATTCACAATTGCATGAGCCATGACTGCCCACTGATTGGCTAGAGATTTCAGTCATCAATCAGTTTATTTTTAGTAGCTTCGTGTGTAAAAGCTGTACAGTTTTGATTTCAGATGCTGAATAATTCACTAGCTGGACTGGCTGCATAATTTTTGCAACACAATGAAATGTCTATTAGTCCTGAAAGTTCTGAGATCTTACACTATTATCTTCTATAATCTGGAAATGCCTAGTAAACGGTGGCACCTAAGAATAATAAAGGTTATTTACTTTGGTAAAATTAAATGGCAGGACTAAAATAAAATGGCAAAGAGAATGACCTGCCAAAAAAAAAAAAAGAAAATGTAAGATGGAATTACAGGAATTGTGGCAAGGCGGTTTTTTCGAACTGTATTATCAGCTCAAAAATAGCGTGTAAATATCTTAACGACAAAAACCTATGTAAGAATAATTAGCTCGCACAGAAATAGAAGCAAATAAAGAAGTGGATGTTAAGGCAAGTAGTATCCATGCTGCAGTGCAATTCTAACTGAGGGGGGGGGGTAATGTTGTTAAGTAATGGGATTGACTACAGCAGAAAACCTCGATAATTTTGATAAAATAAGATCTTACTTAACATAACGTTTGTTTGGACCTTGGTTTCATCATTTAGTGAGATATTCGTTTTCTTTGTTTTCATTTTTTTGCTTCGCTAAATCTGTACATATTTGTTTTTTTAATACAAGGTGAACGTAAATACATATTCCGATATTGTTTAATCGAGGAAGTAATATATGAGAAATAACATTTGAAATGCACTTTATTTGTAACATTTTTCTTATACATGAAAATTTCAATAATTTTTCATTACATTTTCTTCGATATCTGTACAGTGTTGTCTTATCACATTGTGTTTAATTTTTAGTCGTTTCTTTCGTATTTTAAACAAACATAAAGTCGATTTGATAACAAAAACAAATTTTTTATTTTAAAATCTAATTTCACTTTCTAGTCTTTCCTTTAAGACTTTCTATTACTAAATTAATATTAAATTAAAATATTGATAATAAATAATAAAAATCAATAAAATAATAAAATAATAAATTAAATGAAAAAATAATAAATGAAAATAATATCAGGAATATTACACGGAAAACTTTTTATTACATTCGTAAATTATAGGGTTTATTTTTCATAGTAATTATATCTAATCTCGCCGATGCCGAAGCTCGTCCTGCTTCATTTTGTACAGTTATTGTGTATATACCAGCATCTTCAGCTGCTATGAGTGTTACTTCCAACACTTTGGTATTAAATTTTTCTATAACTCTGTTTTTTGAGTTACGACCAATTACAAGTCCATCTTTTGTCCATGTAACAGTTGGTGATGGATACCCACCAACTGTTACTTGAAACCGTGCTGATTCACCAATCTCTGCTACTGTGTTATGTGGTAATGTATAAAAGATTGGAGGTACCATGGAATATGAAGTAATAACATTCGTTGGTTTGTATGTAGTGAGTTGCATATCTTGAAGTTTTGAATATGTTGGCATTGTTCTACTTGATCCAATACTTGGTAAATTATGTTTCTTTAATACTAAAATTAAAAAAATACATTGATGAAATTATCAGAATGACTATATAAACAAAGTAACGATAATGAATAACAAAGGATTCCTGGCATAGACGTAAAGGATTCACCTTGAAAGCAGGATTCACCTTGAAAGCAACCTGTTACTAGGAGGCAAGGATATCTCTTAATCAAATGCTATGTTATAAGAAAATTCACTTATATGATTCTGTCAAAGTCAGAAGAGACGTAGAACGACTAAAACTTCCCTGTTGGGATTTTTTTCAAGATGCATTGATCCAACTTACAGAATGGTCATAAACCGTAAAAATTGGAAATTAACAGAGAATATGATTGACCGGGAATTATTGTGGAAATCGGAAAAATTTTTAAAATATCAAAAAGTCTTAGAAGATATCCAACAATAAGGTGAATATTTAGGTATGTTTTTTTGAGTTTTAATTATTTTAAACAATTATTTTAGTGGAGAGCCGTTAGATTTATACCCCTGAATCCAGAGATAATCAACAAATCTTTATAAAAACTGTGTTCGATGCATTGTTTAAAGCTTACTTAAAGAAGCTAAAAACAAAAATTTGTGCGATCTTGCCCAGGGGTGGGATGTATCTTTAAATGAACCCAATTTTTGAATTCTTTGGCTTAAAATTCCCTTATATTTTATGACATTGCAAAATAAAAAGTTGCTTGTGATTTTTTCAAGGGAAAATTAAAAAAAAAACTTCGGCAAAATTTAGTAATTGTTTTCAATTCCGATCAAATTCATTAAATAAGGTAATTTAGACTTGAAAAATTAAAAAAAATGGAGTTGATGACATGAGAGCATAGTTTCTAAGATATCGACAAAAATCCGCAGCGCAATTTTTCGATTGAATTTCAGGAATGTTTTTAGAAGATATTAATATTACTTTAATAGTCAAATAAATTAAAAACAGAAAATTATTTTTTACATCAACACCAACCCCCTTTACCTCTAATACTGTTACATGGTTTATGGAGTTCTATTAGTTAGTGTATCATCTGGGTCGTCGAAAATCTATAATTCAATTCTGGCTTGGTTGTAACGCAAAGTAAATAGATAGTTATATTAACATTGGTGTAACATTGGTGATAGTTATATTAAATGGGTGTAGCATTTCCTTTGGGTGTACGGTAAGTTTAACCAGAGAAAACAGAAAGTACAGTTTGAATACAGGGTGGAAAATTTTAAGTAATCTTTTAGATATTTTGGGGTTTTTTGTTTACTTACACTTATAATACGTTGTATTTTTATAGATACAATTATTATCAACTGTAACCGTTACAAATGCCTTACTGGTTGAATAATTATTTTCAGCGGATAAACAATACGTGCCCATATCATCGTAATTTGAATTTTTAAGTATGTATTTCGTAACATTTCCAAATGATTCCGTCCTAAATCTAGGATTCCTTGTTACATCAATTGTTCGTTTAGTCCAGTTCACTAAAACAATAACGTGGTATAAATATTAAAAATAATTTTGTATTTAAATTTATAAAAAATACCTTTGGCATTGGAATCTGGATTAATCTCAAACGATACAGTGATATCTTGTCCTGGTGCAACTGATATTAAAGAATCTGGTTGTGAAATAAACAATGTTGTTGATTTCTGAAGTCTTGGGTAATAGCTTGAATGTTTGGAAGTACTTGTGCATGATCTCAGCGTTTTTATTTTGGGAATGTCATGATCTGAATTTGCTCTAGCCTTAGGTTTAACACTTACAAAAACTAAACTTGAACGTACTCTGGTTGTAATTGTATCGGTTCCTGCATCTCCTATAAAATTAAAATTAAATTGTAAGAACGCATGATGAAATAAACTGGGAGTATGAAAAAGTTCGTTATCTCGTTAAAGAGAAATTATACGTAAAGTTCTTTTTACGTGTTTTAACCCGTAACGTCCCTATCGATTATCCTTTCTTCGTTGTAATTTTTCGAACCCTTTTAGTAAAGATGGGTACTTATTCCTCCTAGCGCTTGCGGCTTTGTAGGCTGGGAGACGTGTTGAGATGTTGTCGCAACTCATGCGTTAAAGAAAATCAACTTGAAGAGTCTTAGCCAAAATAATTACCCCCTTTTACATAATGTATGCAGAAACTGTTAAAGCAAAACAAGGTACTTATATTTTATAACTCCATCCAACAGACTCAATTGACCAATACCTTATAATACCTCATAAACAAAGTGGCAAATAACCTTATAAAAAAGAATAATTCTTTTGAAACACTTTATGTGCAGCCAATATTTCTTACCTTTTAAATATTTGTCGGAATCAGGACTCCTCCATTTAACTGAACGATGTTGCGACCTCAGAGGACATACTTCCATATACCCTTTTTGTCCTAATACCAATTTACCTGTGGTTGTATTCACCAACGATCTGGCATCTGGTTGATGGCGACAAGTTTCATAAGAATGACAATTCTCATAACAACTGAATTTAACAGCATTCAAATTAAAACTTTCATCAGCATCGTGCTTTATAATTTTTGGATAACTATGTCCACCATATTTATAACGATTATACCCCCTTACAATAGTTTCATGTCGTCTTAAAAATCCACAATAAAGAGTTACTTCATAACGGCGTGGATAAAGATAAGATCGTTCAATATTCGATTTATAAACTGCAGACATCATTGGTAACTTGAAATAGTGATCATAATATGGTTCGAAATCCATTATTCGATTAATTTGTGAAATTCGATTATACCCATCATAATAATTTAGATCAATTGATGGTTTATATTTTGATATTTGTAAATTAGCCCGAATTGCATGTCTATTTTTTCTGCTACATTTTTCATAGTCACTGTACGTAATTGTGTTTGTTGAGATTAGCGAATTTGTTACAGACTCTGATAAACTGATTAAATTTTGTATACGATCGTGTGTTTTACGTGTGTCTCGTAAAGCCTGATAAGAGTTATCCGAGCTAGTATGTGAATAAAGATTACCATTATATTTCGATCTTGGTTTATCACGCGCAAAAAGTAAAGGTTCAACGCTGTAAGTTTTAGGCGAGATTGTAGCACTTGTTAGTGACACAGATTTTGAATAATCCGATAGTGACGAAAGTAATTGTTTTTCTTGTTTTAATACTTTTGATCCCGTTTGATAATCAGAAATTATTGTTTTGTATCCCTTCTTAATTTCATCAGCATTTTTGAACGATCGTGAAATTTCAGTATCTTTAATAATATTATCATATTTATGGTAATGTTTTGAAGGCGATGCTTGTCTATTGCTTAAAGCAAGGCTTCTTGATTCCCAATTACTAGTGGGAACTTCAACTTTTAATCTGCTTATGTCTTTTGAGGGTTCTACACGTTTGGGAATAGCACCAAATCGTTTAGTGCTTATCTCAGTATCTTTTTGGTATGCGTCGGTAGTTTTCCTATCACGACCTACTGCAATTCCTGCCTTTTTATCTGCAACATCTGCATTTGAAATTTGCCTGTAAGTGCTTGTCGAAGTATACGATTGAATTTGATCATCAGTGGATTTTATGAGAGTATCCTTTTCTTGCGTACTACTTTCAAGTTGTTGATCTTTTTTGGTAATGGTTGACTTATATGTTGATGAGTCCTTGCGTGATGTATCTTTCATAATTTGTTTTGTATCTTCTATTTTTCGATTAGTTGTATCTACTTTAGAAATTTCCTCTTTTTGTACCACAGTTTCTTTTTTAGTGTCCTTGTCTTGTTTTTCAAGTAACCTTATGCTTTCTTTCCGTTTAATATGTTCACTACGAGATTTAACTTCATCTAATTTAGAAGAAACTGAGGATTCGCTTTCTTTTTTCTTTTCAATTGTATTTTCTTTATCTCCTTTTTTGTCATCATCAAGTGTTTTGGAATGTTTCGAATCGAACTTATCATCTTGCGCCGACTTCGATTTAATATCTTTATCTGTTTTAAGTTCTGATTCTTTACTTAAGGACATTGATTTTTCTTCATCTTTTTTTACCTCTGATTTTTTCTCTTTATTATCATCTTTCTTTTTTACACTAGGTTTAGGCGGTGATTTAGCTTTCTTGTCAACGGCTGATTTATTTTTTTGATCATCATTGTCTATGTCGCTAGATTTGGAACTAGGTTTCAGTTTCTTTTCTTTTTCATCTTTTTCGCCTACAGTCAGTTCTGGTGATGTTTTTTCTTTTGAAATTTTTTCTTTTTGTTCAGTAAGTTCAGGAGAAGATTTAGTTTCTACTATCGTTTCTCCTTTCTTTTCATCAATAGTCTTAGAAGGTGGTTCAACTTTTGCGTCTTCTTTCATTTCTTTTTTTATTTCTTCGGTAGATTCAAGAGATGCGTTGTATTTGGATTTTTCCTCCTTTTCATCAATAGGCGTAGGAGGTGATTTAATTTTTTCGTCTTCTTTCGTTTCTTTTTTCTTTTCTTCTGTAGGTTCTGGAGATATTTTAGCTTTTGATTTGTCTTTCCTTTCTTCAATAGGTTCAGGAGATGGTTCAGCTTTTCTTTCTTCTTTCTTTTTGTCAGTAAGCTTAGAAGATGATTCAACTATTGTTTCATCTTTCTTTTCATCAACAGACTTTTGAGTTGATTTAACTTCTGGATATATTTTCTTCTCTTCTTTCTTTTCTTCTGTAGGTTCAGGAGATGATTTAGGAGATGGTTCAACTTTTGTTTCTTCTTTCTTTTCCTCAATAGGCTTTGGAGATGATTCCAATTTTGTTTCTTCTTTCTTTTCATTAACAGACTCAGAAGTTGGTTCTAATTTTGGAACTTCTTTCTTTTGTTCGGGAGATGTTTTAGCTTTTAATTTTTCTTCCTCTTCATCGATAGGTTTTGGGGTTGGTTCAACTTTAGATTCTTCTTTCTTTTCTATAATAGGCTTAGCATATGGCTCAACTTTTGTTTCTTCTTTCTTTTCATCAACATGCTTAGGAGTTGGTACAACTTCTTTTTCTTCTTCTGTAGGTTCAGAAGATGTTTTAGTTTTCGGTTTTTCTTTCTTTTCATCAGTGGGCTTAGGAGTTGATTCAACTTTTGGTTCTTCTGTAGGTTCTGGAGATTTTTTAGCTTTTGATTTTTCTTTCTTTTCATCAGTAGATTTAGGAGATTGTTCAACTTTCGTTTCTTCTTTCTTTTCATCAACAAGGCTAGAAGTTTGTTCAATTTTTGCATCTTCTTTCTTTTCTTCTGTACATGATTTTTCTTTCTTTTCATGAGTAGATTTACGAGTTGGTTCAACTTTTAAATCTTCTTTTTTTTCTTCTGTAGGTTCAGGAGATGTTTTAGCTTTTGATTTTTGATTTTTTTCATCCGTAGGTTTAGGGGATGGTTCAACTTTCGATTCTTCTTTATTTTCTACGATAGGCTTAGAAGTTTGTTCAACTTTTATGTCTTCTTTTTTTTCTTTTTTCTTTTCTTCCGTAGGTTCAGGAGATGTTTTAGATTTAGATTTTTCTTTGCTTTCATCAGTAGGTTTAGGAGATGGTTCGACTTTTGGTTCTTCTGTAGGTTCAGGAGATGTTTTAGCTTTTGATTTTTCTTTCTTTTCATCAATAGGTTTAAAAGATGGTTCAACTTTCGATTCTTCTTTATTTTCTACGATAGGCTTAGAAGTTTGTTCAACTTTTTTTTCTTTTTTATTTTCTTCTGTAGATTCAGAAGACGTTTTAAATTTAGATTTTTCTTTCTTTTCATCAGTAGGTTTAAGAGCTGGTTCGACTTTTGGTTCTTCCGCAGGTTCAGGAGGTGTTTTAGCTTTTGATTTTTCTTTCTTTTCATCAATAGGTTTAGAAGATGGTTCAACTTTCGACTCTTCTTTATTTTCTACGATAGGCTTAGAAATTTGTTCAACTTTTGCGTCTTCTTTCTTTTCTTTTTTCTTTTCTTCTGTACTTTCAGGAGATGTTTTAGATTTAGATTTTTCTTTGCTCTCATCAGTAGGTTTAGGAGATGGTTCAACTTTCGATTCTTCTTTATTTTTATCGATAGGCTTAGAAGTGTGTTCAGCTTCTTTCTTTTCTTCTGTGGGCTTAGCTATTGTTATACTTTGTTTTTCTTCAACAGGCTCATTGGATGGTTCAACTTTTTGCACTTCTTTCTTTTCTTCAGTAGGTTTAGCAGATCTTTTTGTTTTCGTTTCTTCGTTTGTATCAATTGGCTCAGGACTTGATTTAAGATCATTGGTTTCAACAGATGACTTTCTTTTTATTTCTTCTTTCTTTTCTGTTTCAGTAGAAGACTGGGTTTTTTTACCTACCTTCTCATCTTGTTTCTTTTCCTCGGTAGATTCAGAAGATGGTTTTACTTGAGTTTCTGCTTTCTTTTCTTCAGTAGATTCTGAAGTTGGTTTATCTTCTTTCTTTTCAACGATAGGTTCATCTGATATTTTGGCAGGTTCGGGAGATGTTTTTCCCTTCTGATCTTTCTTCTTCGCATCGATAGGCTCAGAAAATGATTTACGTTTAGTTTCTTTACCGGATGTTCCAGTAGATGACTGCACTCCTATTTCTTCTTTTGTTTCTGCGGGTTGTTCGGGAGATGTTTTCTCTTTTGTTTCTTCTATCTTTTCAACGGAAGGTTTTGTCGATAATTTGTCTTTTTTGTCTTCCGTTTTCTCATCAATGGACTTAGAAAGTGATTCGGTTTTTGTTTCCTCGTTTTTATCATTAATCGGTTCAAGAGATGTATCTTTAATTTTCTCTATTTCCTCGGCAGCAAGTTCAGTAGATGATTTCACTTGATTTTCTTCGCTCTGTTCATTGAGTGTTTTAACTTTCATTTCTCCTTTCTTTTCGGTAGTGATTTCAGAAAGTGTTTTAATTTTTCTTTCCTCTTTCTCTTCAGTTTTCTTATTACTTTCTAGTTTTGTACTATCTGTTATCTCTTTCTGCTCGGTACTCATTACTTCTTCTGATAATTTTTTATCAGTCTTTTTATCAGTCTTTTTATCTGATTTTTCTTTGTTTTTATCGCTAATATCAGAAGACGATTCACTTATCTTTTTTGACGTTTCTGTTAGTTTCTGAATAGTTTTTTCCTTTTCATCACTAGTTTCAGAAGATAATTTTATTTCTTCTGTCTTTTCAAGTAACTTATTTTGTGCCTCTTGTTGTTTGTTAATGCTTTCGACTTTTTGTTTTTCGTCTAATGTTCTTTCTGTTTTCTCTTTTTGTTCACTTGCTTTCTCTTCGATTGATGTTTGTCTTTCTTCCGTTTTTTCCTTATTTTCTTTTACTTCTGTTTTATTATCTAGTAATTCCCTGGCCTTTGCTTTTTCTATATTTTTTTCAACTTCTTCCTCTTTGCTTTCTTCCTTTTTAGTAATATCAAGTTGTTTTGAATCTTTTTCCTCTAATTTAGTAGATTTTTCATCTTTTGTAATTATGCTTGTTTGTTCGGTTTTCGTTTTCTCTTCTTCAATAGAAACTTCTATTTGTTTTTCTTCTTTCTTTTCAATTACTTGATCTGCAATATGCTCATCTTTCTTTTTACTTTCAAGCTTTTTAGATTCACTTAATTCAGATTTTTTCTCTGCTTCTTTTTCGGTTACTTCTTCTTTTTGTTCTTGAGTAATGTGACTATCAACTTCAATTGATTCTTTTTCATCTTTTAATTTGGCAGAACTTTTTTTAATTGCTTTATTTTCGTCTGCTATCTTTTCTTCAGTTTTAGCTGAATTTTCTGATTTATTTTCTTCTACACTCTTCAATTTCTTTAATTCCAATTTTTCTTTTTTATTTTCAAGAATTTCTTCTTGCTTGTTTTTGTCTGTATCATTTGAATCTTTATCTCCTACTTTTTTTTCTTTTGTTTTAGATGCCGATTCTGATTTTGTATCCTCATCGTTTTTAACCGTTTTGTCTTTTGTTGTATCTTTTTCTTTCTCAACTGTTTTTTCTAATTTATCTTCTACCGAAACACTAGTTTCTTGTTTTAAAAATCTTTCTTCCTTCGACACTTCCAAATCAATTGTAGATTGGGTGTCTGATTTTGATTTTATGTCCTTTACTTTTGTCTCTTGTAGTTTTTCATCTTTATTTATTAATTTTTCTTCGACTGCTTTTAAATCACTTTCAGTTTTTTCCAGCACATTTTCGGTTTGTGTAGCTTCTTTTTGCTTCTTCAAATCTTGTTCTTTCTTTTCGATATCTTCTTTCTTTTCTTGTTTAGAATCCATGAATAATTTTTCACTTAATTTAATATTTTCTTCTTCAGTATCACTTTCTTTATCATTTTCTGATTTTCCTTTCAATTTTTCGCTTTTCTCTTTTAGTACATTCAACATGTTTAAAAATATTTTTTTCAATAAATCCACTTTCTCCTCTTCTTCATTGCTTTCCAGATATACGCTTGCAATAGCAATTTTTTTTATTTGATTATCTTTTAATCTATTGTTTAAAAGCAATTCTTCTTGTTCTAAGATTGCAATTTGTTCCAAATTCCTTTTATTTTCTAAATCTTCAGAGTTTCCGTTTTGCAACGTGGAAATTGATTCTAATAATACTTTATGTGCTTTAATTTCATTTATAGCAGCAGTTAATTGTTTTTCCTCCGCTATTAATCTATTTGCGTAGGCAATTTCATCGTTATCTGATTGCCATTCTTTTATGAATTCGGCTATTTTCGCTGATGTTACTGAACTATAATGTAAATTTAATTGTTCGATATCCTCTGTTGTCATTTGTTCTTCTGATTCTATAAGGGCTTCTATCGGTTTTGACATAAATTCTTCTGTTTTAGCCAATGAAGATTCAACTTTCGATACAGGTATTTCAGTTTTAACTAATGGAGTTTCAATTTTTATGACATTTTGAAGCATATGCTCTTCTTCTTGAAGAATTGCAGGGATACTTAACACGACATCTTCAATTAATCCTTCTATATTTTCACATATCTCTGCAATTTCATTTACTTTTGCAAGTGCAAGTTTTTTAACTTGCGTATTTAGTAATTTAGCTTCATTCTGTGTTATTTGATGTTCTAATACATTTGCTTTCTCTAAAAGTAAATCTTCCAATTCAATATTTTCTGTTTTTTCAAATATGATACTCGAAGATTCTTCCAAATTATGTTTTTGCAATTTTAATTCACTAATATTAGCTTTATATTGTGTTTCTTCGATTTCTAATTGTTCAGCGTAATCTTCATTGCTAGAATTTGATTTCAATTCTTCTACTATTTCCGCCACTTCATCTTGAGTTACTGACGTTAAATATTCTTTTAGTTTCAAAATGCTATCAAGTTTTTGTTCTATTTCTTTCTCAGGCGATAATGAGGCTGAGTCATCTTGAATAGCCTCTAACGGTGTGACTTTAATTTGTTCCTCTTTAACTTTTTGAATCTGTGAAATAATTGTTGAGATTATTGTAGGCTGAGATACAAGACGAATTTTGTCTTCTTCTAATATTGATGGCATATTAAGAAGACAATCTTCAAACAAATCTTCCAAATTTTCTGATTTATCAACTATTTCAGCGACTTGAGCAAGAGCTAATTTTTTTATTTGAATATTTTGAAGAGTAGCTTCATTTAATGTAATTTCTTTGGCTAAAATATGTAATTTTTCTAACATTGTATCATTGTCTGGTATATTATCGATTTGTTCCAGCGCAACATTTGACAATTTTTCTAGATTATAACGTTGCCATTTTAAATCATTTATTTTAGCTTTTAATTTTGCTTCATCGGCGATAAGTTGTTTACAATATTCTTCATCGGTGGCATTTATTGTTAATTCTTTTGCAACTTCATGCTTTTCATTTTCAGTCATATTCTCATAATATTGTTGTAGTTTAATCAATATTTCTTTATCTTCTGCTTCGCTTATTTCGCCTTTGTTTGCTTCAATATTTCTATCAACATCTTTTGCTTTACTCGCTGTGTCTGCAACTTTTTCTTCTTTCTTTTCTTTGGTAAGTTTCTCTTTTTTTTCAACTGTTTCTTTAGCAAGTTTTTCCTTTTCTGCTTCAACAGACTTGCTTTCTACCACTTGTTCTTCCTTTTCTACAACGGCTTCTTGATCTACCTCTTCGCCTAATATATCTGTTTTCTTTTTTTCTTCGATAACTTTCTGTTCTTCCTTATCAACTGCCTTCTCTTCTATTTTTTCTTTTTTTAAATCTTCTATGAGTTCTTGGCTCTCTTCCGCTGCTTTACTTTCTACTTTTGGTTCTAATTTTACGTCAGCAGTTTCGCCGGTCTTAGCAAGAGTTTTTTCCGATATTTCTTTCTCTTTTTTTTCTTCAGCTGGTTTCTGTTTTTCATTGCCAATTGCTGTGATTTCAATTTTTTGTTCTTTCTTTTCATCAAATTTATCCTCTACTTTATCTTTCTCTGCTTTGATACTTTCTTCCTTTACAACAATTTTTTCTTTTAAATCATCAGAGTCATCAGAAGTCTTGGTGGTGGCTTTATCTCGTTCCTGCTTTTCTTCTAGAACTTCTTTACTTTGCACTTGATTTTTATCATCTCCTTTCTCTATCTTATCCACTGTTTTGACTTCCTTTTCATCACCTATTTTTTCAACTGATCTTATTTCTGGTTTTTCTTTATCTTTTAGTTCAAGTTTTTCTTTACCAATATCTTCTTTTTTTGTAATCACTGTTTTGTCTTCGGTCTCATTATCTTTTTGTAACTTCGTAACTTTTTCCTTTTTTTTATCAACTGACTTCTCTTGTAACTTTTCTTCTTCGACAGAAATAGTTTTTTCTTCATTTTCTGTCTTATCTTTGACTTCTTCTTTCTTTTCTTCAGAGGTTAGTTCAGCTTGAATTGCTGTTTTTGCTTCTTGAAGGGCAATTGATGTTTCAATAACTGCAGGCATACTTTGGGACAATAAGTTTTCTTTTTCAATAAGTACATTGGGTAATGTTAAAAGAGCATCTTCGAACAACGCTTCAATATTTTCACTTTCATCCTTAATTTCTGCGACTTGTCCTAATGCCATTATTTTAATTTGATTCTCTAGTAATTTTGTCTCATTTAGTGATATTTCTTGTTCTAGAATGTTAAGCTTTTCTAAAGAATCTTTATCAGTTTCAGTTCTGTTATCAGCTTGTCCTGAACGCATCTTTATAGAATGTTCTAGATTATACCTTTGCCATTTTAAGTCATTTAATTTTGCTTTCAATTTCGTATCCTCTGTTTTTAATTTGTTAGCATAGTTATCATCTTTGGTTTCAGTAGTTAATTCCTTGACTATTTCTGCAATTTCATCTTTTGTTGCAGCAGCAATATGTTCCTTTAATTTGATAACGTTTTCTAATTCCTTCGTTTTTTCTGATATCTGTTGTATTTCACTCAATTTTTGTATTTCTGGTGATGTGACGGATATTTGAGACATGTCTTCAATGAATTTTTTCTGCTCTAAAAGTATATCCGGAAAACTTAATAAAGCATCTTCGAATAAATCTTCGACAATTTCAGGTTGATATGTAATTTCGGAAACTTTTGCTAAAGCTAGTTTTTTAATTTGTATGTTTAAAAGATTCACTTCATTAAGGAAAATTTCGTCTTCAAGAATTTGAGCTTTTTCTAATACACTTTCATTTTTAACTATATCATCAGTATTTTCTAAAGTAATGTCTGATAATTTTTCAAGATTATATCGTTGCCATTTTAAATCATTTATTTTAGATTTTAATTGCGCTTCGTCATTATCTAATTGTTCTGCATAATTCTGGTTTTGTGCATTCGATACTAGCTCGTTTGCTAGCTCTGACATTTCAGTTTTTGCTACAGTTGCATGATGTTGCATTAATTTACTAAGCATTTCTGGATCTATACCTTTTTCAGATACCTTTTCTTCTAACTTAGATTTTTCTACTGCTGGTAATTTAGTTTCAGATTTTTCAGTAACTGAATCTTTTTCTATTATTTCTAATTTGTCACCTGTTGAAAGTTTCTGCTGCAATTCTTCTGTTGTTTTCGACTCGATTACTACGTGTACATCTTCTTTCGGTTTCAATGGATTTTGTAGAATTCTTTCTTCCGCTCGAAGTATATTTGGAATGTTTAAAAGAGCATCTTCGAACAAATCATCTAGTTTTTCCGAAGGTTCGTTACTACTTTTAACTTGAGCAAATGCAAGCTTCTTTATTTGAGTACCCAACAGCTTTTCTTCATTTGATGTTATTTCTCTATCTAATTTTTTTACTTTTCTGACAATATCACTCTTTTCTGATACATCATCAAATTCTTCGGAAGGAATTTTTGTCAAACGTACTAAATAATTTTGTTGCCATTTTAAATCATCTATACGGCATTTTAATCTTTCTTCTTCAGCTTCTAATTTTTCAGCATAGGCAGTATCTTTTGCTTCTGATTTTAATTCTTCAACAACTTCTTCTATTTCGTATTTTGTTACAGTCGCAAAATGTTCTTTTAGTTTGGCTATACTTTGAAGTTTTTGATCCAAGTCAATTTCTTTTGTTTCCTCCTGCGTTTGTTTTGTTTTTTCATTGCCAGTTTTCTTCATTTCCGATGCTTTAGTTTTTTCTTCAACGGTTTCTTTTTTGGAAATTATTTCTGTTTCTTTCTCGCCAGTTTCTACCTTTTCAAAGATTGGAAGTTCCTCTTCAACACATTCTTTTGTAGAAATTGTTTGTTCTTCTTTCTCATCGCGGACATTCTTCTTTTCTATTAATGGTGATTGACCAACAGTTGTTGTTTCTTTTGATTTTTCGTCTTCGGCTGTCTTCTTTTCGAATTTTTCAATTGTGACTTCTTTTGAAGTAATTGTTTCTTTTGGTTTTTCACCATCAGTTCTCATCTTTTCCAATACTTGAAGTTTACCTTCAACAATTTCTTTGGGAGAAATAATTTCTGTAGATTTCGTATCGTCTTCCTTCGCTTTTTCAGGTTCGATTACGACAATATCTTTTGTTTCTTTTGATTTTAGACTACTAATATCTTTTGCTGTTTGAGATTTGTCTGCAATTTTTTCTATTTCCTCAGTCAAAACTGATTCTGTTTCTTTGTTTTCTGTTACTTTGCTCTCTGTACTTTCTTCTGCTACTTTTTTCTCTACATGCTCTGGAGCTTTTGTTTCGTCTAAAGAAGCTGTTATTTGATCTATTGCTTGAGATTTGTCTTCATCTCTTGATTTTATTTCGTCAAGAGGTTTAGGTTGTTCTTGTTCTTTCGTTTCCGTTGCCGCAACTGAGCCATCAGCAGTAGAAGGAATTTCTGGTGTAGGTTTACTAATCAATTCTTCATTCTGTAATTCAGTAACCAAATTTAAAAGAACATCCTGGAATAAATTAGTCAAGTTCTCGGTTTGATCAATAACTTCGGCTACATTTGCTATCATCATCTTTTTAATTTGTGTATTCATTAATTTTCCTTCATTGTAAGATATTTCATGTTCTAAAATTTTCGCTGTTTCTAAAATATCGTTTTGATTTTCAGATTTATCTGTTGACATGCTGGATAATCTTTCTAAATTATATCTTTGCCATTTCAAGTCTTTTATTCTTTCTTTTAAACGTTTTTCTTCTGTTTTTAGTCGCTTAGTATAATCATCTCCATCTCTGGCGTTCAAAGCTACTTCTTCAACTATTTTATTTATTTCTCCCTCGTTGAAATTAGTAGTATGCTGTCTTAGTTTAAGTATATCTTCATTACTACTGTTTAATTCGTTTTTAATTTGTTCTCGAAGTTTTACAGCATTCTTTTTTGCGGCTAATTCCTTCGATTTTGGTATGAATTTTACATCGGGCGTCTCTACTTTAGTAGCCATATAAACTAATTGCTCTTCTTCTTGAAGAACGTTTGGTATACTAAGCAATGCATCTTGGAATAGATCTTCCAAAGGTTTTGATTTATCAGTAATTTCGTCTACTTTTGCTAATGCCATAATTTTAATTTGAGTCTTTAATAATTTTGCTTCATTTAAGTTAATTTCTTGTTGTAGGGTGTTAACTTTTTCTAATATACCTTCTTTTTGAGAGATATCTTCAGCTTCGTCCAAAGGAATTGTTGATAATTTTTCAAGGTTATACGTTTGCCATTTAGCTAAATAATTGATTTTTCCTTTGATTTGAACTTCATCAACTTTTAATTCGGTGGCATAATTAACATCTTTAGAATTCGATATTAATTCCTCAACAATTTCTGACATATCGTTGGCTACCACATTAGTGAAATATTGTTTCAATTTATGTATATTTTCCAACTTTTGTTGAGCTTCCACTGAATCAATTTCTTGTAAATCTGGTCTTTCAACAGTTTGTTGTTTTACGATACTAACATCTTTTACTTCTTCTTGTTTCGTAGTTTGAACCGATTCCAACACCTCAGCTTTTGTTTTTACTGCAGCCTGTAAAAGTTTCTCTTCTTCGTCAATGATATTTGGTAAGCTTAATAAAGCGTCCTCAAACAAGTCTTCCAATTTTTCTGTTTGTGTATTTATATTTGTTACTTTTGCAACCGCAAGTTTTTTAATTTGTGAAGTCAGTAATTTTGTTTCATTTGATGAAATTTCCGTATCAATAGCTTTCACTTTTTCTGATGGATTTTCGTAATTTACAGTACTCTCTTCATCCAATGCAGAATCAGATAGAAGTTCGATATTATATTTTTGTAATTTCAAATCATTGATCTTATCTTTAAGTTGTAACTCTTCGGAATTTAAGGCCTCTGCATACTGTTCACCTTTATTTTTGTAATTAGATGCTAATTCTTCCACAATTTCTGAAATTTCATTCTTTATAACAGAAGTAAAATGTTCTTTTAATTTGCTTAAATTACTTTGTTGTTCGGTTAAAGTATCCATTTCACTAAGTTCTTCTTGTTGGCTTATTTGGAAATCTTGTTGAACGTTCGGTTTTGAGTAATCAATTTCACTCTTGATAAGAATTTCCTGTTCTTGTAAAACATTTGGAATAATTGTTTCAATATTTTTAAGATCTTCAGTTATATCTTCATGAATTTCTTGCAATTCACATAATTTTGCAATAGCTAATTGTTTTATTTTAGCATGTAATAATTTTTTCTCGACGCTTTGTTCATTTGTTTCTAACGTTTTTTTCTCGTCAGTATTTTTTACAGAAACTTTTTGAACATTAATTTCATGCATTTCAGATGTTAATTTTTCAATTTCCGAATTTAAATTTGCCACATATTCTTCTTTATTATAATTTGTTGAAATTTCATTAAGAAAATCGAATTTCTCTGTTTTGGATATATTTGCAAAATGAGTTTGCAATTTCTTTAAAATGACAATTTTTTCATCATTTGTTAAATCTAGTTGTGAAGAAAGAACTGAACCAGTTCCACCTTCTAATGTGTTTAGCTCATTAAGTTGAGTTGTTAAAGAATTTCGTTTTGCTTCAATAAGATCAATAATAGGTGAGAGATTCGTTACTTCCAGAGGTTCATCTTTTAGCTTTTCCAACGCTAATTGTGAGACTTGGGTATGCATTAGTTTTTCTATTAAATGTTTGTATTCTTCTTGCAAATGAGCTAAATGTTTTTCTCCTAATTCTTTATCTTCAGTTTCAGTCGATTCTTTCAAAGATTCTTCTAAGAATAAAATCTGTGATTTAATTTCATTTGCTTGAATATCTAAATTAATTTCATCAGAATGTAATTGTGCTTCAAAAGAAGGATCATTTCGTTTTGTTGTTACATTTTGTATAATTTCTTGTAAACTATTTTCAGGTAAAACATTTTTCGTGTACGATTTTAAGTCGTTTAAGTTTAATACTTTTTGATTTAAAGTTTGTTTAACCAAATTTATCAAATTTATAATTTGATCGTGTTTATTTTCAAGAATTTGTACTGGATCTGAAGTTAAATTTTTGTTTGCCTGTAGTTCTTTTAATAAGATTCTTAAGAGTTTAATGTTGTAAATTTTTTGTTGAATTGATTTTTCATCATCAATTAATGATTTGTTTTGTGGTTGCTTTCTTTTTTCCCGAGTAACTTTTTCTAGCCTTGTTGATAATTTCTTTTCTACAGTATCTAATTCACCTAAACTATATTTTCTAGAAAGGGATTGTAATTCATTGAATAGTAATATTCTTTCTTTTGATTGAAATTCATTTTTCAATTCTTCAACTTCTTGAAAATCTTGTTTTAATCTATTTAAAAATGTATTTGCATTGAATTCTAATTCAAGATTAATTTTATGTTTCTTGTGTTCTAATGTCTGTGGTAACTCAGACATAAGTACTTTGAAAATTGCATCCGTGGATTGTGGATGAATTTTATGGATTTGCAAATCACTAACAAGATACAATGCGAATTTCTTTACTTTTATATCCAATATTTGATCTTGTAAATCACTGATGGTATCTTCAGTTGCAATTTTTTCGGAAGTATCTAAACTCAGTTGTTTTAATTGGTTTCGATTTAACTCTTGTTGCAGATTACTTTCGATGGAGCTTAATTTCGCTTCATAGGTTTCATCGTTAATATTTTGCTGTAGTTCTTGTGCCAAGTCCCATAGTTGATCATTTGTGATCGTGGAATAATGATTTTGCAAATCATATAACTCGATTAAATCGGTAAGGATTTGTAATTCATTATCTTGTTTTGGTGTAGTTACTTCGCTGATTTGTTCTTTAGGTGAAAGTTCGGTTTCCACCGCTTGTTGAGACTCAATCAAACCTACCCGTTTTTGATTAAATGTTTGCAAGTATGATTTTAATTCACTTTGTTTTTGCTCTAACCATTCTAAAGACATAATTTTCTTGATTTTTTCTTTGGAAGTGATATCTTTTTCCGGTATTTTATCTTTAACTAAAGTAATTTCTAGTTCGGTAATTTTGCCCAATTGATTTTTTAATACCATTTTATTATTCTCAGATTCAGATATTTTTCTAATATCAGTTTCATCTAGCTCCAACAATCTAATTTCCTTTAATTGATTTTGGATAATGTCTTTCTCCACATTCAGAATATTCACTAATACATTTTTAACAGTTTCATTTTCGAATAACTCTGTGACATTAATTTCTGGTGATTTTAATTCTGAAATTGTTTCAAATAATGGTTTTACTAAATCAATATCGAAAAGTGTATCTTGAATTTTCTCTTCTTGATATGTTATCAACTCCTTGATGGCTTCTTTTTTATCCAAACCAATGTCTATTTCAATTATTTGCTTTTCGTGTTTCTTTGCTTCTTGAATATCTTTTTTCTCTGGTTCTTGAATGACTTTTGTATCTGGCAAAGGCTTTTCAGGTGTCACCTGCTTTTCAATTACTTTCTTTTCTTCTTTGATTTCTTTTGCTTCTGATAAAGTGATTTCAGGTTTCTTCTCAAACGGCAATTCTGCTTCGATTACTTTCTTTTCTTCTCTGGTTTCTTTTGATTCTGGTAAAGTGATCTCAGGTTTCTTCTCAAACGGCAATTCTGATTCAATAACTTTCTTTTCTTCTTTTATTTCTTCTGTAATCACCGAAGGTGACGCGACTTCTTGTTTTTCTGATTGTTGCTCAATAATTTTCTTTTCTTCTTCCATTGATAAGGTAGATTCAACTTTCTCCTTTGGTACTGGAGTTTCAACTTTCTCCTTGGGTACTGGAGTTTCAATAATTTTCTTTTCTTCCTTAATTTCCGTCCTTTCAATCTCCTTTTCTTCTTTAATTTGTTTTATATCTACCGGTACAGTTTCCTCACCTTGTGTCTCTGAGCCCAGTGTCTTTGTAAGTTGTTCTTGAATCAACCCTTCTTTAGATGTTTCATCTGTGTCTAGTTTCAACATAATTTCATCGACCGTATCAACAGTTTTTCTTGTGTCTGTAGCATCTACTGTCACATCTTGTGTGTCAATAAACAAATCATGTGTCACTATTACAAGTTCATTTAATTCATCACGTGTGTCTAAGACCATATTAATCAATTTTTGCTTTTCGGTTTGAGTCACATTTGACTTACATAACTCAAACGTATCCAATTTAATAATATCACTTATTAAATCTAGTACATTCACAAGTGTTTCCCCAACTTGGTACACGATTTTAACGTTATTCTTTTGCACAGCCAAATTTGGATTATTTATAATACTTGTATGGATTGCATCAATATTTGTTTGTAAAGCTTCGGCAATATGATTCAAATCCATAAAAGTGTATGGGAAATCTCCATTTTTCTTTTGTTTAAAAGACAAGAAGAATGTCCGCAATCCTTGAACGGATTGTATCAATCCACCAATATCCCTGAAATTGGATTCATTTATATCCGATTGTTGCTTCAAAGAATTCAAAAACATTTCGCGTTCAATGTAGCACAATCGTTGTTGAATATCTGTAAGATTATTTGACAAAAGTACAGTTAAAAATTGGAAGTTATGTCGCAAAATTGAATCATCATCTGGCATAATATCACCAGTTTCTTCGCTTGTATGACTTTGACCAGTTGTTGATTGTGGACGGTCGGGTGAGTCTTGGAAATAAGTTTTCTTAATACTTGATCGTCGATCAAGAGTACCACTTTTTGCACTCATGTAAGTTTCTGTCTCTGGTTCAACGGACATACGGCTAACTGGCGAAACTGGTAGAGATAAATCATCCTTTTTCGATTCGGATAGACTGTAATACAAATCTGGACTTTGTATTGATTCAGAGATGGAACGTATTTCATAATTTTTTTCATCGACACTATGTCTTGAATCACTGTTCAAACGTAAGCGACCTGATGAATGGGATGAGAATACTGTATCTTCAATTACTGAAATATCTTCGATTCCTACTTCAGTACGAAGATCTTCTTCAACGGTAAAGTATTCGGGGACAATATCAATGACAACACCCTCCATTAAAATATTACTTGCTGTCGATGTTTCTTTCACTATACGTAACGGTGGCAATTCCAATACATTATGTTCTGGAAATATAGATCAATTGTATTAATGGCGAAAAATAATTTAGTCATTCGTAAGAAAATACGGGGTGAGATAGAGAAGTTTGCAATTTCGGAAATGCTGTAAAACAAAAACTCATCAATTATATTAAATCATTGTTTTTACCTTCTTGAAATACATAAAAAAGCATCTAAGAACATTATACAGGGTGATTCATTTAAATCTATTATGGCTAATAGTTCGTTTTGTAGTTAACCAATCAAGAAATAACTTAAACAAAAGTTGCAGAGTTTGATGGGGGACATCATGTTCTGACATCTGATTGGACCTAGTTCTCCAAGTTTTTTTAATAGTCAATAGCCAAAAAATTTTCAATTTTCTATATTTTGAAAATTACTTCAGTTATCGAAAAATTTTATTCTTACTTTTCATCTTAAGTATATTGTCAAGTTATAATAAAATTGAACAAGTGAAAACAAACAATTGACTGAGTTAATTGTTGAAATACCATGTATAGTCATTGTTGATTTCTTTATCACATTACATATACCAACATGTGACACATACATAACTGATAATCAAGTATAGTACATATTATAAAATTTCCGCCCTAATTGTCGCCCTCACGGGTAAACAGTGATGTTTACGAAAAAATGTGTCAAACTAAAGTTGTTTAATTTTTGATAAGGAACATTTTTTACATTTAAACTTTTGTTCTATCTCTAACGGTTTACAAGATGGGTCCTACTCACCGACCCCCCCCCTCTTTTCAGAATTGATTTATATTTAGTCCAATTTCACTTGAAAATACCATTTATGTAATTTCCTTAAATGCTTTTTTATGATGCATTTTAAGATAATAAAAAAGTAATTTGGAAAATTGATGGGGGTTTGTTTTACCCCAACAATATATCTAATTTCATGGATATTTTTGATGAATTTGGAAAAAGCAAAAACTGGCGTTAAAAGTGATGCTCTGGCTTAATTTGCCTTCTAGGATGTGTCTAGTTTTCATCTTCCACTCTATGTCGATTATTGCTATCAAATTTTGAGAAAATTCTGATTCTAGAATGATAATGATTATTGATAACCAAATAATTAATACCTGAAATGTGTTCAGAAAGTTGATCTGCATACATTTCAATAATTTGAATTGCCTCTTCTTGAGTCAGGTCGGGTGTATCATAATACGAAACAGAAATTTCTTTGCCATCAAATGAATATGATAACTCGTGCGGTTGGTCAATGGGAAGTGAATTTTCATCATCTGCCGTCCTAAATGTATCTTCCTCATTGATTGTAGATAGTGATAATTTTCTTAATTTCGGTTTTACAGGCGTTGCATCTTCAATACCATGAATAGATGCAGAACTTGTTACAGACCCCATGCAATTGTGGGCTTCACAAGTGTATAGACCTAAACAACATGTTCCATCCTGAAAAAAATTTCATTTAGTAACAAATTTTCAAAAAATTAGTAATCAATATTTACCTGCCCAGACATAATTTTGTGAATATCACCAGGATTTAATTCCACTCCGTCTTTAAACCACTTTAATGTTGGCTGTGGCACGCCAATGACTTTACATTCCAAATTCACGATACCGTTTTCAGTTAAAACGGCTCGTAAATTTTCTAAGAATTTTGGTTTTTTGAAATGTTTCGGTATAATTAATTTCAAAAAACTCGAACATTCTGCTCGTCCAAATTCATTTGATGCAACACATTTCCATTCGGCTTGATCCTCAAATTCTAATTTGAGTACATTCAAATGAAATACACCTTGCGTTTCATTTATTTGAGTATATTTTTTCCCATCGATTTCTAATTTATGGTCATCCTTATACCACGATAATTTGGGAGTTGGTGGCATTTGAACTGTGGGAAGAATAAATATTTTTGACGATAAAAGTAATATATTATCTTGTCTTCTGAACGGGAATGTTAATGAAGGAAAAAAATAATAACTTTTTAGGAGAGACCTCATTCTTGGAGAAACATTTTCTGAGCAATACCCATATGAACAATTTCAAAAACTATTTAACAAGTGAATTTTTATCTAAGAACTCTCTCCATTAAATTACCTTTCAAACAAAACAAAAAAAATAAAAATCGGTTCATCCATTTAGAAGCTACGATGCCACAGATTGACAGACAGATAGACAGACACACATAGCGATCAAACTTATAACACCCCTCTTTTTAATTTTTCCTTCTTTAAATTATCATAATGGGGCTTAATGTTTACCTTGGACAGTAAATTTAAATGGTGAGTTAATCGGAACTTCAGAGCTTATAAGTTTCTTAATAAACTTTGGCGGTTGTCGAATTGCCGTTAACATCATGGTTTCTTCATGGCTTAATTGCTGTTTAATATCATCAATAGTTAATTCTGCTTCGCTTCTAGCTTCTCCCATACAATTTTTGGCAATACACAAATATGATCCCAGCGAACTAACACCAGTTAATTGATAAATATCACCAGCTTTTAATTCTGATCCATCTTTGAACCAACGTAAATGTGGAGTTGGATAACCAACCACTTTACATTCAAATGACACTAACCCATCTTCGGTTAAAACTGCTCGTAACTTTTCAACAAAATATGGTTTGCGATAATTCTTCGGAACTAAATTAAAAGAAAATTTTTAGTAATTGCATCTTATTAGGCCATGGTCTAATTATATGTTAGGGTGGCAACAGATTTTATTGATATCTGTACTTAAGTTTGTAATTAAATCTAAGAAGTCAATTGTCCCATACTTTATAAAAGATAACATATTTGGTGGAATCGACGAGAAAAAAAAACTATAATTCAGTTAAGAATTCTAAATAAAAAAAAAACACACTTTTAAGGTTTTTAATAATTGTTTTATGGGTTGAAGAAAGTTAATCATGATACTTACTCGCGTGAAAGAAAAATGAAAAAGTATTATTACCTGTTAATTGTATATCGCAAGAAGACACAGCCGTACTATTATCTCCGCTTACAGCAACACATTTCCAAGTTCCTCTATCACATTCTTCAGAACTGATAATTTCCAACATATACCCACCAAGACCATCAGCTAAATCTTTGTAGCGTGGATTACTTGTATCAACATATTGATCTTGTGGATTTTGCCATTTTATTGCTTTTGGCCAAGGTGGAACAGCAACTGAGTCAAGAAAATAAATATCATTTAGATTAAGATTATTGCTTTACCAAATGTGGACCGAAAGCTTGTATGACACGCCTAAAACTTGGCTCGTTTTCTCAAAACATCTTTAAAACTAGATTTGAGTATTAAATATGCCAAACAAAATTGAAGCGTGATTATGAACATTCAGTCTTTTAAATCGGTTATTTTTTTACTAAATAAATTATCCTTAAAATATTGCAACTACTATTTAGACGTAGAAAAGTAGATAATATTCAGGCCAAATTTGACCCACTTCTAGAGCGCTAAAAGGCCTGCGTCTTGTTGAACACTATAAAGAAAACCTAATAGAAATTGAATGATTAATACATACTTTTAGATGATAAAATAAAACTTTCTCCGATTTTAATTTTTTCATTTTTTAGTTCTTGAATAAATATAGGCGATTGTCCCGTTGGTGGAACACTGAAAATATTATACAAATAGAGTAACAAATTTTCACAACAATTAGTACCAAAAGTTAAAAACAAGAACTTACTTGTAAACTTCTTGAACATTTTGAGATAAATTTGCTTTGCTATTGACTTTCACACCAGAAGAAGAATAAACTTTACCCATACAATTGGATGCTTCACATGTGTACGTGCCCAACGATATGGGATCACGACTATTTGCTACTAACGCAAAGATATCACCCGCTTTAATTTCACTACCATCTTTGAACCATCGTAAAACTGGCGTTGGAACGCCAACAACTTTACATTGTAACGATACTGTTCCTTCATCAGTTAATACGGCTTCTAATTCTTCGTAAAATACCGGCTTTTTATACGATTTCGGCACTGTAACAAATGAAACCATTTGAGTATGATTGTTCCCAAGGATCCTGCAGGATTCTCTATGAAATTGATAAGTTTAGATATCTTTAAAATTAATCTTTAAAGTTGATCTTTTAATATGGGAAGAGCTTCAGGGGGAAAGTTGTTGTTTCCATCAGGATTTTGGGGGTATTATACTAAAATTGTGCATTACCAATTACTTGAAGATAACATGACGATGTCACACGTCCTTTTCTACTTTCGGCAGAGCACGTCCAATGTCCGTTATCTTGTATACTAACGCATGTGAATTCCAATGCGTAAATATTGCCTTCATTTACTATTTTGTATTCATCGCTCGCTAATATTTGATTATCGTTTCGATACCATGTAACCTTTAAAATCAAATATTATTAATATAAAAGTGTTCCAGGACTTACAGCAATGAAAGAACCACCTCTATGAAGCTAATTTTGATCCGAAAAATGTGTAAGTGAAATTTACAAAATTTAAAAAACCCCTTAGAAATTTTTCGGGTACGGAACCCTAACTCGCACTTGATACTTATCTAAGAACACTCTTCTTTAAATTATCTTTTTCCTTAGAGCTTTCTCCGAACTGAACCGATTTTGAGGATCATCGCCAATTTTTAGTTGTTCCGAGTACGAAACCCTAAACTCGCACTTGAAAAATAGCTAAGAACACTCCCCATTAAATTACCTTTCAAATGAAACAAAAAAAATCCAAATGAATTCATCCGTTTAGGCGCTGCGATGCCACAGGCAGACACACATAGCGGTCAAACTTATAACACCTTTTTTTGGTTCGGGGGTTAAAAAATTGATTCTAAAAAACTTTTCGTCTAATCGATTTTTGTATTTTTAGGATCAAAAGTACCTTATATTCTAAGTTTAAAAAATTTGTTCGATTTTTCAAAGAAGTAACTTTTAAGAAAATTGCAAATTTTTTTAATTCTTGAACACTTCTGAAAAAATTTGACTCGAGAAAAACACTCATTTGTATAGATTTGGCCAGAAATTAACAATGCGATATCTTTAAAGAATAGAAATTTTTCGAAAAAATTCGAATAGTATAGACTTAAATTATGGAAAGGTATTTTGCTAGACTATTAAAAATAAGTTTTAATTATAGTTACCTTAAAGTCTGATCTACATTCTAATTCAACTAACAGTCGACTATTTGTCCCAATACGAACAGTAACATCTTTGAGTTTTTTCAAAAACAGTGGTAACTCATCCGTTGAATCACCTCCAAATTGTGATCCCAAAAATATTTCGGTTATTATTTCTGAGGAACCAACATCTTCTCGATCTTTTTTTAAATATGTATCCTCTTCACCCATACTGGTTTCCATGGAATGGAAATCACTATCAGATGATAAATATGGACGACGATGTATTGATGATGGAAGACTTGAACCTTGGGTCCTAATAGTATATACAATTTAAAAAGTTAACTTTTCAAATTTTTTTTGTATCGATAATAAATAGATATTAATAATCCTACCACACACAATCAACACTTAGCGGTCTTTGTGGATATATTTTAGTACTTCGACGTTTTGCATCTTGAGATGAGGTACAGTTGCAACATTTGCACACCGATTGCCCCATCTAGACTAGATACTCCAACCTGAAATTTAATAAACAATTTTTTAGGCATCATATATTTTATTTCTTATCTGGAATCATTAAAGGCAAACATTTAAATAAGCAGCCACAGATAGACATATAATGTTAATTAAAACCTTCAGAAATATTAAAAGGCCTTACAAAGGAAGTATCTTCCGATTATTTTAGAATAAATACAGCCAACAAGCTTAAAATAAGCGTTCCTTAGAATTCGCGTTTTACAAACACAATTTAAGACTTATATTTGCTCATGGATGCAATTTTCAGAACTAGATCAAATTGAAATGGGGCCACACGGGAAGCACCAGCTTTCAAATAAAAAAGAATAATCCAAATCGGATCACCCAGTCGAAAGTTCTGAGGTAACAAATATTTAAAAAAAAAAAAAAAAATACAGACGAATTATACGTTACACAATTATTAATTCTTGGATAATATTATGTAACTTTTTCTCTAAAAAACAATTAAAAAAACGCCGATTTTTTATCTAAAAAATTCAAAGCTGTTTATTGTCCTAGTCGATTGGACGAGGAGAAATTTTGTATACCTTCTTAAATTTTTTGAGACATAAATAATTTATGGGTTTTATTATATTATACTATTGATGTATAAAATTTTTGAGGCGTTAATAATTTATGGGCTCTTAGACTATGCTATTATGCAAGTCTATTTTGGTGAAATACCTAGACATTACATTACCAAAGTATTTATGTAATGCGTATATTATAAGAATGTAAATAAAGTGTAATTCAGACGACGCTTTTGTAATAAACACAATTTATTTCATCGTGAAATATTTTCTAATCGATGCCACTGATCTGCAGTTATTTACTTCAGTGATATTCAACTTTTAAACAGTTACCTTTAGAGGAATCATTTTAGATGAAAAAAGTACAAAATGAAGAATTTTTATGTACCTCAACCTATCGGCACAGTTATAGTTCATTTTTGAGGTGATTTTTGAAAATTTTAAAACCTTGAAAATATGCAACAAAATGGGCTAGAAACGTCCACTTGAAGGTTTTCGGGATCGCTGATCACTATTCCGAAGTCAGAATTTCGATATACTGCCCCTCTCCTGGCGTAATTCACTCCGCTGGCCCAACACAGAAATATTCAACAAAATAGACAAAAAAAGTATTCTCGGGGGTTTTTGTGATTGCTGATCACGATTCTGAAGCTAGAATGTGGAAATACTTCCCCTCCTGCGGTTCGCCTCTAGCAACACAGCAATGGGGATATATAATCGAATGTTTCCAAAAATATCCAAGTGGGGTATCAAATAAAAGAGCATGACTTCGGATCGTGATCAGTGACCCAAAAACCCCTAAGTATACTTTTTTGATCCATTTTGTTGAATATTTACAGAATATTGCAATTTTGGAAAACCGAGGTGAATTACCCCAAGAGAGGGGGATTATATCGAAATTCTGATTTCGGAATAGTGATCAGAGACCCCGAAAACCCCCGAATATACGTTTCTGGTCCATATTTTCAAGGTTTTAAAATTTTCAAAAATCACCTCATAAATGGATTCTAATGATTGGCCTATTCGGCCCATTGCAAAAATCAAAACTTTCTAGCGGCAAAAAGTTAGATGTAAATTCTGATATATGGACCTTCCTGATCATTTAAAAAAAACTGGTTCGATAGGTTGAGGTACAAAAAAATTCTCTATGAAATGCTAAAATGACACGACTATTTCATGTATAATAATGATGATATTTTGTAACCTTGTTAGAAATTTCAGTGCATTTTAGCGTTTTTGTCTAGGCTAAAATCAATTGATACGTTATACGATCGAATCGAATTTAAGTTTGTTTTAAAAACATATAATTTACAAAAAATATTAAATTTATAAATAAGTCTCATGGCCATATAAAAATAGAATTTTTATATTTTAATTTCATGTTACTTAATTTTATGAAGTATTTTTTTTTTAAATGAAAATTTATTAATTTTAATAAAAATGGGTAAATATTTTTTGGAAACAAAATATTATTAAAAAACAAAGATATTCTCTATTTCGCTTTCATTATTCCTGATTAGATTAGGTATTATTATTAATTTTTACTTATAAAACTTATATATTATTTCTCTAGCATATTTTTTTGTAGGTCCGCAATTCTCCCTTAGTCGATTATCAAATTCTTATCGCGCTGGCTAATGACAAAAACTAGACCCGCGGTCTAAAAATGTAGTGCACCGATTTGGTTATTTTAATTTATTCAAGATATAATTTTAGTCACTTTGTATTATTTGTATATCATATCAGTAATAAAATTCAATATACACAGTAAAAAGAAAGTAAATTACTGTTGATTTTTTGTATCACTTATATATTATTTCTCTAGCCTGTTTTATGCCACGGATATCGCACTGGGGAATTCCGCTCGGGTCGACCAGTTTTGTGTAATTCTGTGGTAAAAATCTATTATTCAGAATATTTTTTTTGGTACAGAATTTATTTTAATATGATAATGCTTTAAGTGTAAAGTTGTTATGAAATTGTGAAATAATATCTGAATAAAAATTTGTGAAACCAATAGAATTCGAACCATTAATCAAAATTATAAATTATGAATTATTGAAGAATCAATAACAATTGAATAACATTAAAATTGAATTAAAGATTGTCTGTACTATTTAAAAAGATAAATGTGGGTAGATACATTCAAAATTTATAAAAAAATAGTGTCATGAACGTCATTTCACTTCAATATATAAGAAAAACAGCAAGTGAAATTTAACACAATTTGAATAACCGCCGACTTCTACTCCCTTCAGATTTTCTTGAAATATAGCTAAGAACACGTACTCCCACGAAAACAACCCCATTCAAATCGGTTCACCCTTTTAAGATTTGCGGTGCCACAGACAGACACATATAGCGGTCAAACTATAACATCTTCCTCCTTGCATTGAGAGTTTAAAAATACATTGTAAGAACTTAAGAAAGGAAATTTGGAAAATCTAACAGCTTCTGACGTGAGAATTCAAATATTTTATTCTTATGTTTTTTTACTCTTTCTAGCGCTTCCACCATTATATAATTAATTAGACCTCTTCACAGCTAGGAAAACACAGAAACGCATGTATACATACCTATTTGCAAATTAAAAAATATTCTAAATTTTAATAATTATTCTGAATGTAAAAGTGATTTCGAAGAATCTATTGGTATTCGTAGGTTTTTGTGGATCACTCACTATCGCCTTTGCGTTAAATTACCAAAGCAACTATAGTCGTTTTTAAAATTGCTAGAGTTAAAATTTGCCTACTTAAGTAGGTCAAAACTTCGTTTTTAAACACTTCCAGGTCTTCCAGGAAGATTCGAATATTGTTCAAATTAAAGTTAGATTTTGAATTTGGTCTGTATATAGGAGTAAAAAAATTTGTTTATCTGTATTTTGTTGAGAAGGCGCCAAAATGATTAGTGTGATATGAGTAGTTCTGTAAAATTTATGTAATTTTCAATTTCATAATTTTAAATACACGCAATTTCTACATAAAAAATTATTTTTTCATATAAAAGAAATTTAATGTAAAAAATTTATTGTGGCCTGTCGTCGATGCCGAAATAACTTTTGAAGCCATACCCTTTTCATAAAATATAAATTTTTTAAGGTAGTACTATCGGTAATAGACTTTGCATTCAGAATTTAATGAAATTTGGCATAGTTGTCCATTATTATATCATTATTAACCAGTTAAATTTTTAAGGGCCTTCAGGGAACTGAAAAAAAAAAATATCTTAAAGATATTTTAACATTGATCCTTATGGGAAATCACAGATTTTATTTTATTTCACAAAACTGGACGTTCAGATTTTAGTTCTTTGAAGGCCCCTAAAAATTTTACTGGTTAATTGTAATATAATAATGGACAACTATGCCAAGTTTCCTTAAATTCTGAATGCAAAAGTCTATTACCGATAGTACTACCTTAAGAGAAACAACTTTGGATTTTAACTCAATCGAGTATTGTTTCGAAATAATTCTGATTAATTAATTAACTAATTAAGTAATTAACTTGATTATAATATCAAAATATAATTGTTAGTAAAAGCTTTTTAGAGCATTTTAGCTTAAAATTCACAAAAGCATAATATTGTTGGAATTATTTTTTAAATACTTACATTATTTTACCATATGTATTATTGATTATCCAATCAATTATATTTTAAATATAAGAAAATAGTTAAAAATACTTTTTAACCCACAAATGAATTTTTTTAAATAATTATGTCTTTAGTTTTTATATATATATATATATAATTATTTTTTTATTTTCATTAAAAGATTAAATTTTTAAAGTAAATAATAATAATTCTAAATATATTTGAATCGGGAACACATATTATTCTAAAATAAAATGAAATTTTTTGTTTATATTTAAATATTTTAATCAAAATTAACTTAAAATATTTTAATATATTTTTGAAATGAGAAAATGGTTTCAAATGAGAAAAATATTAAATAGAAAAGTTTTAAAAAAAGTGATAAAATTGGATTTTATAAATCATGCATAAATTGTTTTTAGTTTATTTACTAATTTATCTTTTTTCGAGAGCCAACTATAAGAGAACCCTCAAAACAACGAAAAATTGTTTATTTGTTCGATATTTTCGAATATGCTTAAACAGTACGCGAGGCTCGTAAGAGAGTACGTATAATGTCGCATTATACAGAGAAATAAAGCTTTTGAAACCCACAAGCCGTAAAAGCGAATTCTAAACGGTGGAAAATTTAGAAAAAAAATATTTTGATTAAAATGTTTTTAAAAAAAATTTTAATTCCAAAGTGCCCGATTTGCTTTGACAGTGCGTAACTTGGCCAAAAGAGTTCGTATCAGAATGCATAACAACATTGAAATGTGTAAAAACTTTCGAATGTATATATTGGACCACTTGAAAAATTTATACTTCGTGTACGCTTTTTTATTAAGTTCTTAAAAAATTATAAGATAGGTTTTACCTTCGTCCCAACCCTTTGCACATCCTCCCAACCTTTTGCACAAAGCGGTAAGGAGAGATAATTCAATTTTCAGCTTTGTATTCAAAAACTACAAAGTACAAATTTCTGAACTATTTTACACATCTTTTTGAAATTTCGCATATACTTGAATTTCTGGAAGAGGCTCGGTTTTTTTATTGTCAAGTGTAGCTGGCTCTCGGATTAAAATAAATCAGCATGAAATTTAATAGAAATATAACTCATAATATTTCACCATTGTTAGTTAGAACTAAAGTTAAAGTTTTGCGATGTTGCCAAAATAAATATTTTCGACATTTATACTTATTTCTTTGTATTATTATCTGCACCTAAATCTTGATTATCTTTTATTTATATTTTATACAAAAAAATAAATTTTTTTAATGTACCCTCCCTCCACTTCGTGAATTTTGCTCTATTATCAACAAAACCCTTGATCTTGAAGTAAAAAAGTAAAAAGTTTATAGTTTTGCAGTCAATTTCTCAAAAAGTCAATTTTAAGCGTAGCTTTTTCAAAAGTGGGAATCTTGTGCTTTCGAACTATGTTATTTGTGTTTTTAATGAAATATTATTAACTTTCTTTTAACAGAATTTTTGATACAGCTTTCTAATACAGTGTTACTGTAAACGTATACCTACATTTAAATTTCTATATTAAACATAAAATAGTTATATATAGATACCATTGGATAACAGTACTATTTATGTACGCATGCTACTTTTGCACAGCGAGTGCGTGCAAAAGTTGGGCAATCGCAGAAGTACGTTAATAATGTGTTATTACACGTATGTCGCACAAAACTTTATCTACGCCTCTAAAATGTCAAAATAAACGATAATTATTATTTAATCATAAATAATAAATATCATGAAATTTCTGAATCAAAGGAAAGTCAATTAATCTTTTTAAAAACTGTGCGACTGCATTGTTTAAAGCTTACTTAAAGACGTTAAAAACAAAAATTTGTGCGATCTTGCCCAGGGGGTGGGAGCCACCACTTCTCAGGTGTGGAAAAATGACAACAAGAATCGATATAGGAATGAATTCTAAGGAAAAAGTGTCATTGAACCATATTTCGAAAAGTCAATATATTCCGAGTTATTGCCGATTGAAATTCCAAGCATTTCAGTTCCCGCGGTAAATTTATCAGTTTTTGTACTAAATAAAACATAAAAAGAAAGGCTCGATAAAATTTTTTTCACCATAACTCCGTCAATTTTTATGCAAATGACTTGAAAATTTTTCTTTTTTTCATTTTCAAGGTTTTTTATAGTGCTTTAAAAAGTGTACGATATACTTTATTCAAAAAACGTCAAATTTTCTATTATTTGACGTTAAATATTCCGAATTTCAATCGGCAGTAACTCTGAAAGTATTGACTTTTTGAAATATGTTTCAAATTCAATGACACTTTTTCCTTAGAATTTGCTATATCGATCGTTTTTAACTTCTTTAAGCGAGCTTTAAACAGCAGTCGAACAGTTTTTATAAAGATTCATTGACTATCCTTTGATTCCGAGGTATAAATCTAACGGGTCTCTACTAATGACTTATGGAGAAAAATAGAAATTTAAAAAAGTTACTATAATAACTTGTTGTTAGTTTACATTTGGACAGTATAATTTCGAGTGCGGTAATGAATTCATTACGACACTAGTGCGGTAATGAACTATTTTTTCTGAATGAAGTATACTGAGTGAAAATATAGTAGTTCTTATCTCACGGGCGTAGATAAATTATGTGAGTGTTTATTTAGTTTTTGTGCAATTTTTGTCAAACAAACAATTTAACTTATTGATCAACTAATAAACTGCGTATTATTAGCTTTTTTTTTTTTATAAAAGAGAAAATGTTTAATTTTGGGGATCAGAGCGTTCTTTATGTAATAATGGAGTATCATTTAGGAACCAGATTAGTACAATTTTATGAAACAAGTCGTTAAAATGGAATTATTTTATGTATTTAAATAAGTAGCAAAAATATTAATGCTTATAGGTATTGGTTATAAATCAATTTTTTTGCTCGAGAGCGTACAGACAAATCAATCATTTGATAAATAAAATCTGATTGATGCGCTGGCTCTTTAAAGCTAAGGAGTACGTTTATGGCTACCCTCCCCTAATGTTGGCAGAAACGATATTAGGGAATTAATAAATTTGACTTGAACTTTAGTTAAAGTAGGTGAAAATCTGAGTATTTTTATTTTATTATTAAAACTGATCATTTCAGGGTAACGCAAAAAGAAAATGTAAAAAAATATGAAAAATTAATGATTACACAATCGATTTGATGAATCTCACAGTTGTTCGAACACATTTTTATATTATTTTAGAAAGTTATGAGAAGTAACAAAATGTCGGTGATATGCAGAGATGTATATATGAACGAACACAAGAATGTATAGTTGTTTGTTAGCATGAAAACTTCACCTTCATCACTACAATTATATATCGATGTACAGAGAAAAAAAATTAATAATAAATGTTGACGGAAAATGTCTATTTTTACCACAATGTGAACTTTGACAACACTTTTATTATCACTTTTATTAAACTGAAACAAAAATGAAACAATTTTTAATTGTTTTAAACAAACACGTAAAAAGGTTTTCCAAGGAAGGATCAAGAAAAAACAGAAAGAAAAATCTATTCTACCCAAAAATTATCCTTCGATCACTGTTACCTTTTTCTTCCTTCAAAAAACAAAAAAAAATTACAAAAAACTAAATAAATAAAATTACATTTTCACTTGTAAAACACACTTTGCCAAAAAAAAATCCGCACTTGTTTTAAACAATATTTAAGATTATAAAAATTTATAAAATTCGTTTTCGTAAGTTGTCCCAGAATTTGACGTACTGTTTTTTTTTGTATGTTGTGACGGAGGCGGTGATATCTACGTTGTGGACGGCACAGTCGAAATTAAGATTAATACTGCCACACACAGTTTCGTTATCGAAATGTGTATGTGTACGATTTTAATTTTCTGAAATTATAATTATTGTTGTAACCCGATAATCGAAATCAAAACTGGCTTTACATCTAATTTGATTTTGACGTGTTGGCAGCAAAATGGATGTTTCTATATGAAAAATTATCTTCCGGTAAATTTGAAATTCTAGTTGATTTGGGAGTTCTCGTTAGATTTGCTTTTAAATTGAGATGTAGCAAGGAAAATTTATAGGGGGATAAACATGTGAAACACAATTTTTATTATTATCTCTATAGCAGTAATAAATACCTATTCACAATACTTGAATAATAATAAATAATATCTCAATACTATTAAAATACCTGTTCACAATATTAGATAAATATGGTGGGAGCGCAAATAAATACATAGGAACATAAGAAGTACATAGGAACATAGGAAGTCCATAGGAAGATGTAATGTAATAATGCATTATTTATATGCTTCCACCTATTGTATTTAATATTTGTTCTTAAATTTTCTAATGTTCCGCTCAACTTCCTGAATTTTTTCTTTCATACTAACCTTTTCCTGACAAGAATTAATACAACAACAAAAAGAATTAGCGAAATTGTTCTGTCCGTTCTCAAGTTATAGTGTGACCTGAAAAATTAGGGCTTCATTCATATACAATATATATGGATTATAATTTAATCTTCGAGTATTTACGAAGACCAAAAAATAAAAAGGCAATCTCCAGTTCTAGTGGTATAATATCCGGTTCCTAATTATAAGGCTTTTTTTACAAGATTAATAATATTTCTCGACATATTTGGATTTAAAAGAGAACATAAATCGAAAATATTAATCATTAGCAAAGTTGGAGATTATTTTTACGAGTTTATCATATTTTTTATAAAATTTTACCAATTTTTTTTTCGGAGTTTTAATTAGAGAGAGAAGCTGTTGAATTTCAATTATTTTAAAAATTCACAAAATCTTTATAATGAGATTTGAATTAATTTAATTATCAAAGTTATATCTTAATCAGAAAGGTATTGAACTGACCTCCAAAAGCTACATAATCCGCGGCTTGCTTTTTCTCTTATGTGAAACATGTTACGCTGCTACTGGTTGTGAATTTTGAAAAGATACCGAAGTCTATTTTTAAATCATACAACAACACAAGAAATGTCCGTCGTATATCGTCGTTAAAAGTATTTGATCCAAGAATTATTAATAATAGTATTTACATACATAATCATATTATTTAGTTCGAAATATTTTTTCTTTTTATTTCATGTGGTTGTTTTGTAATTTTATTTTTATTTGTCGTTTGAAGTCATCCAAAACAGTATTTATTAGTTTTTGTTTTAGAACAATGCAAAGTAATGTATGTTCATTTTCCTAAAGTTATTTTGATCAACACACAGAAGTTAATGTAGCTTGCGTGTGTTTATTTAATTGCCAAAGCTTCCGATTGTTGCAATAACTTATATAATGATTTATAGGCAATTTTAATCTTATATGAGACATTTTTTAATCTTATGAGACACGGCTGCAATCTTTACATGCAACAGAGTTTTGCCATTTGTCTTTTACTATTTGTTGTTTGCAGAACCGATTTTTGCGATACTTACAATTTTTACTTCGATTCATCATTATAATAATTTGACATATTAATTTGAATTTTCTAATATTATTATCATTTTTTGTTATTGATTTGCCAATGCCTTATCACGGTACATAAATGAATATTAAATTCACATCCATTGAGAAAAACAAATAACTAAATAAAAATAAAACAATATTCTACAGATCACTGTGAGACATTTATAAGTTTTCCCGTTACTTTTTCAAAATGAAAATAAAATAAAATAATAGTATCATCATTTATGTAATAAGTACCGGGATGACCGAGCTTTGCTTGCTACTTTTTGAGTTAAAAAGACACAAATTATATCACTAACATAAGAATCGTTTAAAATTTTCCGGTAATACACTTTATTTCGTTAACTATGACAAACACCAACAGATGTCAGAAAGAGTCATATTTTGCAGTTTTTACTCAAATCACAGATAAAACGAAATTTTCTAAAAATAAAACTTAGCTAGATCGATTTTTCGCCCCAAAAACTCCCTGCCTACTAATTTTCATGAAAATCGTTGGAGCCGTTTCCGAGATTGCTGATATATATATTTATATATATACAAGAATTGCTCGTTTAAATATATAGATAAGAGATAAGTTTAAATATAAAGATAAGATATAATATACAAGAAGATAATGTACAAGATATTAAGGTGTTTATAAAACCATAGCCTATTTTCTGTAATTGAAACAAATTTCATTAAAAGAGGCAGCCATATGAATACGTAAATTTAAGAAGCTATCACGAAATGGCACATCCTATACCGAAGTTATATCGCACATACGGCTTTGATAAATCGATCAAATACCCAAACACTTGATAAAAAAGCTGATAAACTCTAAGAAACGCTCCCAATTTTAAGGATATCTAGCGAAACAAGTATTTGCTGGCTCCTGGATACAAGGTTATAAGGTAGAATACTAGGGTGGTTGAACTGGTAAAGCTAAAGACGTTGGGGGAGAGGAAGGAGCAGATTGGAAGTTTCTTAGTATAGGAGTTTTCGACTATAATTTACTCTTTCAGAATTTTTATTCGAGAGTAATTTTTTTCTTTTGTCCGTTCTTATTTTATAAAGTCGAGTTTTTATAATTTAATATTTTTATTTCATTTTATTATCTTTATTATAAATATCCTAAAAATATTTTTATTGACTTAAGTTACAAAATACCTTTTAAATTTTTTGCAAAATTTATTTCTTAACTAATGCCAGATCGTTAAAATATTGTCCTATTTTGCACGAATATATCAAAATGTCGATAAATTTTGTGTTTTACAAATGATTTTCATCTGTATTTTATTACCAAATCTATTTTTCATGTATTGTGAAACCAGTTTTATTGCATAATGTACCACGCATAAAGGTCATTTTTACATAATTCTTTTCACTGGCGACAACGATAAGCAAAAAATAGTTTAGAAACTGTTCAACTTCTGACCGTAGGTGTGAATCTGGCATAAGCTAAATACTTGTCGAGTCAGTTTTAGTAGACAAACATCTGAAAATAAGTTTATATATCAGAAGGTCGCCAAAATATTATTAGTTTATATCGTAATAACTATTTTCATTTCAAGAAAAAAATCTATGAATTAAAAAATCGAAAAAATCTTTCTTCTTTCAATATTAATAAATCATTTTATTTGCGCTTCACCAAATATAACAAAAATATAATTATAATTTTGATTCAAGTATTTAAAAATATAAAAAGATATTTAAAGAAATCTGGTTTTATTGATTTTTAGACACAACATCTAACGATATGCAATAATAAAGCTTCTGCAATCATCATTAATTTGTTTTCATTTTACAAATAATTTATTAACTTGAGTATTAAAAATATTCTTTAAAAAAAATATTGGCAAAATATTGAATGAAATGCATAATTTTAATTCATAAAATAAATAAAATTTATTAATATTTAAAATTATTCATTATCATATTCTGTTCTGATTCAAATAAATGGAATTATTAATATTGAAAATTAAAAGCATATTCAATTATATATATTTTGGGAATGAGAATTTCAACATTTAAGATGTTTTTTTTTATTTCTTACTATGATTTTGAAAATGGGAAAAATTTGTGAACGAATTGTTTTAATTTTTGAAGATTTAATTTTTTTCTAAATTGCTTTTTCAAAAAAATAATTTAAATTAAATAATGTATTTTTTTAGAAACGGTATGTTATACAACGCTATTAAATGTTTATCATGACCAAAATATTCGATATCCAATAGAAATCCGGATATACTATCCAAGATTATAAATTAAATTTTATCTAAACAATGACTAACGATTGTTTGTATAACATTTTTAGAACATAACTTTTAATGTGTAGAACAGCCATAATTATATTTTTACGACTATGATTATATGATGAATGTACCTACTGTGCAACTCAAATTCAAACTCAAAAGTAAATCATGATGGTCTATAAACTTTTTAAAATACAAAATAAAATAAATAAATAAATAAAATAATTACATTTACATACTGTAAATGCAAATAAATATACATAATATTATTAACTTCCCATGGGGAAGTTCTTGTAATGGGTCCGAAAATACAATTAGAAATTTTCAACATATCTTTTAGTTTCATGGCCAGGAAAATACATTAACACCACTTTTAGATTTACGTCTGTGTGTACGCATGTTTGTTCGTTCATAGATACTTTTTCGTTCACGATTTCCCGGAAATGAAAGGTCATAAAGATATCGTATTTGCGTAATAACATCAATATATGCTGAGAAGATTAACAAAAGCGAAGCATTGAAATTGAAGGATTGGAGGAATAAATTTTGAAATATTTTTGTAAATATTAAGAAATTAGAAATTTTGAAAATTAGTGAAGCAGTAGAAAATCAATTAACCAAAATTTACCCCCTGATAATTTTTTCTATAAGACTAATATTTACAAAAATATTTCGAATTTTATGGATTTTTATACTTAAATTTTAAATAAAATTTAAGTATAAAAATAAATTTTTTGGAAGTGTCGAGTTTTAATCCTAGGACTTCTCGTATGCAAACCGTGTGTTTAGCCTTTAAACTACACTTCTTCATTATAAACTTTATTTAATATTTATAATTTATATTTATTATTTGGGAATTTGATGATGTGGACCATAAGGGTCGTATTCACATGAACAGCTTCTTTTTTTTTGTATTTTATACTATGTAATATGTACGATTGAATTTGAAATGATGACGTAAATATCTAGCTAATAAAGTATTTATAGCCGCAGAGCTGCTGAACGCCATGCTATGATCGCAAAGCATATTCATCCAATATATCAGGTCATTGTTTAGAATAATATTGTGTGTGAGTATGATTTATACGGGGTGTTCATCTCTCATAAAAATCCATTTTTAAGTAGAAAAAATGATATTTTTCTGAAAATTATGCATAAATTTTTATAATATTTTAACCGTGTAGGTGTAACAAGACTTTCATTCAGATTTTGGTTTACCAGATAACCCAAAGTTTAATTTAGTTTTTGAAGTGCAAACTTGTTTAGGCGCGTCAGAACTTATGGGGAAAAAGCACTGAACTCGCGTGACTGTCACGTTAAACGGTTGAAATTAAATGCTAAAAATTCATTTTATATACAATTTGCCTGGTGGATCAGTGGTAACTGTAATTGCAATAGTTAATGGCGTTAGAGATTTCTTCTCGAAATTGGGTAAGAACACACCCAAATCTCTACCGCTCATTTTCGTAGGACCCTTCGCTTAAACTACCAAATTTCCAATCTTTCTAACGAGTCGTTTTGGTAAAATTCACAAAAATATTGTTTTTTTCAGAAATTTCAACACCTTGTATCTAGGAAAGGACACTTTCTCGGCTATAAGTGTATCAAGAAATTACCATTATTGTAACGTTATCTACCGATTGAGGAAGTTTTACTATTATAACCATAGATAAGGTAGTACATGGATTATTATTTCTCCTACTCGCCCTGGCAAACGCTCGGGGTCAAATATAAGAGATTGTGCTAAGCTGTTAAAAACATGATAAAAATATTTTCGATTAAATTTTAAATAAATTTCGGTATACCACCCTGTATAAGTTGCTTAAATGCATTGATATTATTAATTATATATTTTTAGAATATTTTAAAACAACACTATTATTAAAAGTCTATATGCTGCTCAGTCAAACATATGAATTTTTATATTTATTAAAAAATTACAATTATAGCAATAGTTTCTATATCTTTAGAAACGGTCAAATATTCTGCAGTTCACAAAAGAACATTGCTTGTGTTTTAGTTGAAAGTTTTATTGGATGTCTTAAGAGAGATCAGTAAGGCTCGTATGTGAACACGTTTGCAGACAAAAAGTAACCGCATTTGCAGACAAAGATAACAGTCTATCTCAAATTATTTTATCTAAATTACCAATAAAAGAAACCATGCTAGGAAATTGCTAATCTTTTTTTAAACTAAAAACATGTTTCTGGAGATTATTGACCTTGAAGTACAGCAATTAAATCTGTTAATTAAGGCAGCGCGGATCCTGTAGAAAATTCAATCAACCTGGAGCCCCAACGGGAAGTATATCTTTGGCCAAAAATTTGTCTCCTTCCTTCCACTTTTCTTTTAAGTCTCCTCTTTTTCTTTGGGGGGGGGGGACTCTTTCGATATGTGACATTTGGTACTCTTGTTACGTGGCTAATCCGCCATTGAATAAACACGCGTTTTTTATATAGACCAGTTCCATGAATCCATGGGCATTGTACATTTTTTTGGCTTATTTACAACAAGCCAATTTGTATGAACGGAGTGCTTAGTTTAAATACCTAAAACACTAAGCAAGGGGTGTTATTGAGAGATATGCCTTTAGTTTGTTAATAAAAAACTGTTATTTCTAACCTCATAGCCGATCCCGGGTAAAAAAAATTATATATAATTAGATATAATTATATATAATATCATATATAATTATATATAACTACATATAGTTATATATAATTAGATATAACAATACATTAATTTCTCGAGCGTCTATATATAATTATATATGAGTATATCTAATTATATGTAATTTATATATAATTATATGTAAACTATATATAATTTTATATAATAATATATGATTATATATAATTTTTTCTATCGGGATTCTATCTAGCAGAATCTTCCAGCTGGAAGTGAAGTAAACGGGGCTTAGAATTATTCTCACACCAATTTTTAATTAATTACTAATTAATCAAAAAAATGTTTGGTAGTTTTCTTTTTATCGTTTATCGAATAAAAATTGGGACTAATACGTTCTTTGCCCTACATTTATAAATTATTCTTAAATATAAGATTTGAAAAAAAGTCCATTTGCAAATTTCTGAAAAAATTAATGAATATTTAAAATTTATAGCAGTATCGAATAGAACTAGACTAAATAGACAAAAATATATGTTAATGACCTAATTTTTTTACTAAAATTTATTATTTATTTTTATGAAATTTTTTATTTTTAATACTATGATGACAACTATATTTTTATCATTAACAATTTTTAAAACGCTTTAGAATAATATTATACTAAAATTCTTTATTTTCGTATTTTTATAAATGAATTTTTTAATAATGTTTCATTAGTTACCCGCTGAGTGATTGGTATTAAATAATTTAATATATTGTTAGACTAAAGTCGAAGCAAAATTTACGTTTAATGATGTATTAATCGAGTTTTCTTTCATGAATACTTATTATTTATCGTTTATTTAGGTAAATTTAATTTGATATTTTACGCAATCGAGTTTTATAATTTTTTAATTTACTTCTTTTATTTTCCTCTAAAATAAAAGATTTTTATATCCATAATTTTTATTTTTACTGGCTTAGGAGGACAATCTATGCCATTTCTTATGATACAAGACGGGAAAAAATTTCGAAATATTTAAAAATAAATTTTTTTATTACTGCAGTATTTTATATAAAAATCGTCTTTTACGAAATAAAATAAATGGTAATATTTAAAATCACAATATTCAATTCATTTTAATTTCTTTCATGAACTTTCTTGCTATTATTTAGCTTTCGACGATCGCTTTGTTTTAGGCGTACTTGCTATAGATATCTCCATCGATGATTCTTCCTCTTCCTCTTCTTCGAGGTCAGGCATTTCAAAGTATGTAAAACTTAATGGACGGCATGCACATAATAATTCAAATGCTGCATACGAGGTTTCATAGATCGTTGCATTAACATGACGTTTGGTTGTAACGTTTGCGGATACTTCATATAACTGATAAAAATCCGCCGCAAATGGAATACCTTTCAATAGAACAGATTAAAATTAGAAACAAAAAGAAAGTACGAAATACAAATCCACACATGCTTAGACAATACCATGCAAGAATCTATGTTCGAAAGGAACTGATTATGGGTACTTAGTCTTACAAACTCATAATTTCAAGAATAATCATAAAACTGTCATAACGTTAATATCATAAAAAATGTCATAATGGATAATAAAACTTTTGATTGAACTATTAGAACGCCTTTTAAGCAAGGTATGAGCGAGTTATTTTAAGTCAAAGTCACCATTAGTATAACTTTATTGTGTGTTATAAACTTTATTGTGTGTCTCTTTATTCAAGTCCGCATTGTTCATAAAGGAGGAAGCAAGACGGATATACGACTCTTATACCTATTTCAGTTTCTCTAATAGTAATGAGATAGGTAGAAAAAAAAAGATGTCTCTCTGTCTTACTCATATTTTAGGTTTACACTGTTTTACTCGTATTTTAAGTTAGGAGTTCGAGGAAATTCTCTGAGTCACATTTGCCCATGCCTGTTTTAAGCAAAGGAGGATTGATATAGATGAGACCTGTTACAGTATTCAGTAAAATTCTCAAATGTCTTACTTTTAATTTTAAAAATCTACCTTTAATGGGTGTCATATCTAACTCCCAATCATCTTCAATACAATTTATTAAAATGGCATTCCATTCATCCGTATAAACAATTTTAAATTTACGTCCTTCAATTTCACGTAATTGAAAGAAAATCTTTCGTATTCCACTACGAATATTCCATTTCGATGTTTGCATTTCATAGCCGAATGCCACTAGTGCCATGCAATAATAAATATGCCGTTCTAATATCCAATATTTTTCAGTGGTTTCTTCGACATATTTAAATGTATCAAATGCTGGGAATATGTCAAAACCACAATGACGGAGTTTATCCATTAATTCATGTAAATGAAAATATTCACCTAGATATCGAGGAAAATTTAATACAAATAATTTGAACTAAGCTCAATTTTTTAGACACAGTGACGATTGTAGATTTCAGAATTGGATTTTTTTCCGTTATTCGGTGTTACATTAAAAAAATAAAGTTCATATAATTCTATCTCAGAGAACAGGACTTTAGAGGACTTTTTTTGAGTTCTACGCTCTACAGGGTGCTACTTAAGTTGGCTACATATGGAAAAATTTTTTATTATAATATTAACATTCAGCTATTTATTCTTGATATCAAATGTACAGGTGTCCACAAATTGAAAAAGCAGGAATGTTAATGGTCGTTTAGAATTGTAGAGACCATTTAGAACAGATAATAAGAAAAACGGTTCATGAAATCACTCCTGTATTAATTATTTTGTTATGTTATAAATGTTTCAAATTAGCTAATAAACATTTTAATTGGCGATGACTGGTTAATTTGGATAACAGATGTTTTATTAGGATTTGTTTTTAATTAAAAATTGAAGTGGTGAAAACATTCCCATCGTTAACAATTCATCCCTAAACGCAGTTATCTTCATTTAGTTTTTGCCTCAACGTATCTACTTTCGTGTTCCATACATATGTCGGGAGTGATTTCTTGAATAGTTTCCCCTATTATCTGTTCAAAATGATCTACATTTCTAAACGACATTCCTATCGAACTTTCTTAATTTGTGACACCCTGTACATTTGATGTCAAAAGTGAATAGCTGAATGTTAATATTTTCGAAAGCAGAGATTTTTTTTAAAGAAGAATTTTTTTTCGTTAACCTTATAAAATTTTTTTTTTATATGTGGCCAACTTAAGTAGACACCCTGCATAGTTTAAACGGAATTTTCCGGTATTTTCCTAGTTTTTTAGAGATCTAATGTATTACAATATGGCAGCGCTGGGAAAATTACAAAACATTTAAATGTATTTTCTACATTTGACGTAAAAAAAAGTTTGTGGTTTTAGGTTTAATAAATTCTGTAAATTTAACCATTTTTAATTTGTACTTTTTGTAGAGTTACCTAATATATTCCATGTTTTAGTTTGTTTTTCATCAATACCAACAATTTCATCCAGACAAAATTTATTTGATTTTATTAAAAATTTAAATGAAAATAAATTTGTATCCAAATTAAACATTAATGTTTCCGCATCCAGCGGCATCATTGTCCACCATTTAAACGGGAAACAATGATGACGATTCACGACAAAAGCAAATAAACCAAATTGTCCAATACGAAATTCAACATATTTCCAATCGACATCAATCGTACAATCATGAATATTATTTGTTGTCCAATTACATGTTTTATCATCCCAATAACACAATATTGGTTTGTCAATCCAATAAACATTTTGTGGAATATCCATTTTTACATGAACCATAACAGCTGAGTGAATTATGTAAATGTGTAAAAAAAATTTTTTTCTAAATATTATAACTATGATTTTTGAAATATAATGTGGTGAAAATAAGTTCTGAAAAAATTGAGATTGAGCCGCCATTATTCAGCAATTTTTTTCCAAAAAACAAAACAAAAAAATTTGAAAACAAAATTCCTTACAAAACCACTTTGCAAAATGCAGATTTTAAAAAGTGCTACCAAATGCACCAAAAGCAACTTCCGTCATTTCGAAAAAATTGGCATAAAAATGTATAAGCGCAAATCTTAACAAGAATATATTAAGAAAATATTTGTATAAATAAAATTTCCTTTCAGCCAGGTATAGTATTTCATAACCATTGTAAAAACGACTCGAAATTTTAGACTCTGCCTTGGAACAGCGACAAACAAACAAATTTTTCCATTTCAATTTTCAGAGAATCTGGAAGATTTTTAATTTTGCGGCAAACTTAATTGATGATAATTCATTGAAAACGATGTTCAAATAAAAATTATTACCCATAATTATAATAAAACATAATAATTTTGTCTGAAATTTGAAAAAACGAAATATCTTTTCCGATACAATCAAAAATTACATTTTTCACGCACCCTGTTTTTGTGCTTATTAGACAAAATGATTTATGCATTTCTTATTCAATTATTTTTTTATTTAGATCAATCATTATCAATGAATATTCATAAACTTGAAGCTTGTTAATTAAATAGATTAATCTTTCCAGCGATTCTAATATGGCTATCAAATACTACACCTGGTCCCAGAGCTCTTTGTTTCATTTTGTTTCGACTTACATATTAAATCTTCTTCACGTGTATTTTCTTCCTGCAGTAAAAAGTACGACTTAGAAAGTCTGAGTTTCGATGCAACTAATGTTAATGATTTTAGAATATTCTGATGTTCTTTGTTATATAATTTAAATGATTCATCTAATAAGCCAATTGATACATCATGTTTAGGACGGTCAACAACCTTAGTTAAACTAGCTGAAATTAAATAATTATTATGAGGACTTTTGCAATTTTTGATTAAATTAAGGCTCTTTGTCTATCGATACAACGTAATTTCGTAATTTCAACACAGCTACAACCAAATTTATGTGAAGCAATTGAATAAAAAAAGTAATGGCAGTAGATCAGGCTAGATTTGAACCAACAGGGGACTAAACTTAGAGTAATAGCATGTGTTCGATAAAAAAGACATACCTCTAAAGGTTCAGTGAATCGGATTGCAGTTTCCGTGTAATATAGTAAAATTGCTATATTTTGATTTTGATGACGTCATAAAGTACAAAAGAAATTAATTTTTAAATAAGTTAGCTAAATTTGAACCGATATATTAACAAAAATTTTGGGGAAATGTGATTCAAAATTAGTAAAATTAAATCCTCGACACAAAATCAGGTCTGATCGATTCATTTATGGCATCGTAGCTCCTAAACAGATGAATCGTTTTTGATTTTTTTAAAGGTAATTTGTCTAAAGTGTTTTCTAGATATGTTATAAGAAAATTTGCTCAGTTGTTTGACATAATCATCTTTTTTCTAGTTGTTATCGGGTACGGAACCCTTGAACTTGGAACACAAAAATCAAATCGGTTCAGTCGTTTAGGAGCTATGATTCCACAGACAGATACATAGATACATAGATAAATAGTCACGTTAAACTTATAACACCCCTCTTTATTAGTTGGGGGTTAAAAATTGAATAAAATTGACGTGTGGTAGTGCAAAATTTTTTGAATTTTGATTCTTACAAATTTTTTAACTTCAATTTCATTGTTAATACTAAGACAATAATACACCCTTGATGGTTAAGTATCATAAAAATAATTACGTGGAAAACTTTCTTCGTCGGGGTTCAGACTAATATGGTACGGTAATTCAATTAATTTTTTTGGTAATTGAAAAGCCGTCTCTGTTACATCCATCATAAGACGTTTCGGCTGAGGTGGACAAATTAATAAATTAATATGAATTATTGTACCAACAATTAAATACTCTCGTAAATTAAATATATTCTGTTTTTCATCAAAATAAAATTTTTTTTGCTCTTTTGTACATTCCTCAGTAGCAAAAAAATCTAGTAAATCACTTGGAACTGGTAAAATTTCACGATCATATGTCCAACGTCTACTAATAAGCTCTGATTCAGTAATTGGTGGCTCAGGTGCCGGTTCCAGAATGGGCGGTAAATCTTCGTCTGGTTGTACATTTATCATTTTTCTTATACGTCGTTCATATTTGATACGCTGTTTTTGAGCCCATTGTTTGACAGTATAATCATAAAAATTATCCTTAATATAAAAAAAATTTAATAAAAACTTATTTTTTTAAGTACAAGCCTTAATTATACTAAAAAGTAGAAAACAAATTTTTCTTCAGGGCAACCATAGACCATTTTATTGCTTCTACAATCACGTCGTCCTCAGTTGGTTAAGGTGTAAACAATATCGTTCGCGGTATGCTTAGGGTAGCGGGTTCTATTCCCGCCGTCGCAACAAAATTAATTTAATTATATGCATGAATATAATTTATTTAATTAGGTGCACTCAGCCTCTGAAATTGAGGACCTGATAAATGAAATTATGAGCGAAAAGGTGGTAAAACACATATATGGTATCACAATGGGCTCTATAGCCTAATTGTGTCCTTCGTGGACAGCCAATAACCTAACAACCTAGATGACGAAATATTCGAGGGTTAAACAAACAACAATGTTTCTAGCATTTAAGAAACATTTTAAAAGTTTTCAGCAAATCTATAGTCAGCGAAACTGGATATACTGTGACTCAAAAATTGGCAAAAAGTCTGCGAATGGCTAAAAACGAGTCAGTTAAATTTTTTTCAATGGTAAATTTGAAATCTCCTTCGAGATAGAAGTGAGAAAATTGGGTACCCAAATATATCACAATTTTACGTTCTACTACTACAAAGCTGTTTCAATAATTGCTTAATAAATCTTAATGATATAGATGGGATGTTGTTTGTATTCTAGAATATCAAATAGTAACAACAGAAAATTCCAGGTATACAGGGAGAAAAATGATCGGAATTCGAGTTTTAAAAAATCAGATAAAAGGAATAAAGAATAGGTTACTACGCTATGTTAATTCGCATTTATTTTCCTTAAATTCCTTCCACTCCTTCCCCAACTTAGAACCTTGTTACTATATTCCAGTTTAACTATTGGCGGTTCATAAACATCTCTACCCGTAGGCATTGTTCAAGCAATATTTCAGCTAAAACTAGTTTTCATTTCCCTTGATCTCCGATAACCTCTGGCTTTAGTTTTCGAAAGCAGCTAGAATTTTCAGCCTTCTACTATCATTCCAAATTTTAACCCTTACTTAATGAGATTGTACCTCAAATATTTCTGGGCATTCGGGAGTGGCATAACTGGAGCTTAACCATGATTGATGATCATATTCCAATTGTAATATACGTATTGCAATATTTGTTAAATCCATCGTAAATGGAAATTCAAAATCATATCTTGGATCTTTAAATTTCACTTCAATTTTTTCCTGGATCTTTTCACGTGGATCAGGTAGAGGTATTGGAACTACTAATTTTGTCCACAAAGCAAGTGAAAAATGTTTTGTAATTTTTTTAAACGTTGCTATCCGTACATCATCCGATAAGTCCATACGATTTTGGCAATCACCCAAAATGTAACGTGTACCTAGTTGTATCAATATAATCAATTTTTATAATTTATTTAAAATCAGAAACAGCAAAAATCTGTGAGCGTTTTCTTTTCCAAGCAAAATTTATTTCAATTATTTTCGAAAATATACTAAATTATTAGTAACAATCTCTTTTGGTAAATAGAGCATTAATTTTGTTTGCCACAAATTCATATATAAAGCAAAGAATAATTCATTTAAAGTATATTTAAATAATTTAAAAAAAATTAATCATGCCTTTTTTTTATTAATAAAAAATAGTTTTTTGAATAAAAAAACGACTTGTAATTTGTAGTGACGTATTTACAACCGTTGAGGCTGTGAGCCAATCGGAATCAAACTAAATTCACATTTATAGGCTTGTTTCTATGGAAATTTACGTTATAATATAGTGAAAGCAAGTTGAGAAACAAACCATTTATCATCTTGCATGTTATTTTATCATTTCTCGGTGAGGTGCTGTTACAAAAGTTAGAAAAACCATTTTCAATTGTAAAATATAAATGAATAATCCATTTAAAAAAAATTTGTTTTTTAATTTTTCTAAGTAATTTTTAGTAAACTTTCGAAAAAAATAAAATCATAAAACACGAATACTATTAGCGTTTGCATAGAAGAATATACGTTCTTCAAATTGATTCTGAATTCTGCTTAAACTTGGCAAATTTTTTAATATACTGGCAATTAATTTTTGAGGGTAGAAAAGGTTAAAAATTTTTGGCCTACTAAGCCAATTAATAAGAGCAATCACTTAAATAAAACAATAATTAAAATCGTTAACTGTTCTTGAGAATTAAGAGATAGGTTTGGTTCATTTTCATAGTTCTCTGATTAAACTAACCGTAATTTATGGCTTTTTGTAACATTATTTTTAAATCTTGTGCAATTAATTTCCACTCTTGTATTTCACTTTTTGATGCATCTAATGGTTTTTTTATTTGATGATTCAAAGCTGATAAAAAATACATAACCGCTTGAGAGCGCTCAATTACATCATCCAACGTCCATTGGTCTGAATTGGAGCTCTTCCAATACTCAATATATGCGTTCATATCTTGTACATATTGGGGATATGGTAACGGATTACAACTTACATACAACTCCCATTCATTGTTTTTTCTACAATTATTTAAACATATTTTTTTAATATAAACATCCGAAATCTAAACTATACCTATAAAAGTTTTGGGATTTGAGGATATTCCACGGCAATGTGAAAGGTACAAAAAAATTATAGAAAACTAATTTTAAGAACCTATAATTTTTTTTTAATTTTTAAATTTTGAGCCAAAATGATTATAAAAATTATTTCCATGATGAAGAAATGACTTAGCAGTTAGTACGATTTAACTAGTAGGTACGGTTGTTGTTTTTTTTGTGTTTCTGTATTACAAAAGTAATCCATATCCCGTGATGTCCGACACTTCTAGTTTAGTGCAAGGTACACTTATTGGTCAATTAATAGAGTAGTTGCATTAACTTTTTTTAGCAAAAAATTCATATATAAATGAAGTAATAATTTATCTGAATTTTATTTAAATAATTTTTTTTTTAAAATTAATAATTCCATTTTTTTATTAATTATTAAATAATAGTTATATTTTTGAATAAATAAAACGGTAGTGACGTATTAACTTCCGTTGAGGCTGTGAGCCAACCGGTTTCTATGGAAATTTGTGTTATAATATAGTGAAAGCTATCTGAGAGCTAAACCATTTATCATTATTCATGTTATTTTATCATTTCTCTGTGCGATGTCGTTACGAAAGCGAGGTGTTGACGTCACTGCCGTTTGTATTTATAGTTTAGAAAAAACTTTTTCAATAGTAAAATTATATGAAAAATCAATTGAAATTTGTTTTTTTTAATTTTTCTTAGTAATTTTTAAAAATAGAATAAAAAAACATGCAACTTCTCTATTGATCAACATTTTGAATTATAAAAATTTCATAATAAATTTAAAAAATTGATGAAAGAAAAGGAATTGCGAAAAAACCCAAAAGGATTTTACGAAAGTTTTCGTATTTTGCGTATAGGAATCAAACTTAAACAAAATTAATGTGCATTTTTAGGTACCAAACACTCATCTTAAAGTTTCGAATTAACTTTTTTAAAGTATTGAAAAGAAAAACATATTCCCACGTTTTTAAGCTATTTGTTTGTATTTTTTGCTAGGTGAATATGGTTATAGAGAAAATCGGTAGTATATATACCGATCTTGACTTTCAAAAGTCCATGCAATTTTTTCCATTTTCTTAATTTTCTGCATGGTATCGTCTAATTGTGACCAACGTATAGGAATTTGATTAAATTCAACAATTTCACGTTGTTCTAAAGCAATGCGTAATCGTTCTTTTCGCTCAGCTTCAATTTTTTTCCATGCTTGATACTTCACGTTCATCATTTCACGATATTCGTTTGCTTTCGTTTGTAAGAATGATACTTTTTGTTTTTTATTGAATTTAGCAAATTTAATCTTTTCCGCTTCTTCTGCTTTAATTTGTTCTGGTGTTTTCTCTGGTTTTGGATCATTTTTATGCTGCTCTTCGTATATTGCAATCCATTCGTCTAAACTTGTTAGTTCTACATCAATTTTAGGCTTCTTCTTCTTTTTCTTACCCATTGTTTATCCTATAGCCTATATACTTTTTCTACCAATTGTATTAAATATATAAAATATAGTCAGTTTAAAAAAAGTATTTTGAAAATAAAATTATTTTTTTTAATATTTTGCAAATATTATCATAAATTGATTTTTTGTTACTATGGTATTTATACACATAGTTTATACAGGGCGAGTTAAGAGGAACGTGTCCAAATTCTATATAGAATAGAAGTATATTAAACTGAACTGAATATTGGTATATTATTTATGCAACTTGTAAATCTCATCTAAAATTATAGTTAGTCTTTATGTGCCTCCTTTAAGTCCGCATGAAAATTAAATAATTGAATTTTTACCGACCTCAAAAAAGTAAAAAATATTTTAAAACAAAATTGCTCATAAGGGAAAAAATTGATAAAATTTTTCATTTCTAAACTATTTTAGTTCTCCTACAAAAAAAGTTTTTCACCTTCATTTGTTTGGGATTATTCGAATCCTAAAATTACTGTAAGATTAGAGGCTATAACCAACTCCGCATCGCAAAATACATTTTAATACATACTGCGCCCTTTAATTTTCGATAAATTAAATTTTAAGTAAAATTTTAGACATTCTCATCGTATTTTTAATTAACAGTATTTATAAAAGCTGTAATTATATTTTCAATCTTAAGTTCGAAGAAGCTAATCAGTTATAAGTGTGTTTTTCTTGCATTTTCGAGGTAAAAACCCGTTTATCTCACGAGTGGTTGATTTTAGAGTTCCGATATGATTTTATTACTCGCCGCTATTTTTTATGAAATATTATTGATTTATAAACACGCCTATCATAGATTGCCTCTCAAAAAGTGACCATGGCTATTTTTAATTAAATTAATTTTAATCAATTTTTTCCATGAACAGGTTTTTGCATTTAAGCCTATACCATTATTTTCGTAATTCAATTATCCTTCTTCTAATACCATTTTCGATTGGTTAACAGATCGGTGTAGCTTGATACCATATCAGATAAGTCATTCATACCATATCAGGTAAGTCAATATAACTACACCGATCTGTTAACCAATCGAAATTGGTATCAGAAGAAAGATAATTGAATTACGAAAATAATGGTAATGGCTTGCCTGAAAAAAAACCGTTCATGGAAAAATTGAATAAATTTAATTTAATTAAAAATAGATATGAACACTTATGAAAATAAGTAAGATAGAAAAACTATGATAGGCGTGCTTAAAAATCAATAAAATTTCATAAATATGTCTCATCTGGTTTATCAGATGGGAAATTATCGACTTTATTCCGTCTCTTAGACCATTACTATTAAAACACAAAACATTTTACTCTTCAAAATTTATTTAAATATTCTACATGACATACAGAAGTAACTCCAAATCAACGTTGAAAAATGCTATAAAAATGCATCAAAATCAAAATTGATAAAATTAAAAAATAAATATTTTCCAAATATATTTTCCAAATATATTTTTTAAATTAATATATTTATTTAAATTTTTATAACATTTACAACAACGATAAAATAAATGATTTTATGTTTATTTTATTTTTTATGTGATAGTACAAATAAAATTATATTATTTAGGTAATTAAACTCAAATGAGTAAAATATTGATCTTGAAAAAAATATTATTTATTCGTAAGGATCAATATTAAACTCGAAAACTACATTCATAAATATCAAAATATTATCGAAAAAAATTCGTTTTCGTGTCACCCCTGCAAATATCGTCTTTAAATTGGTCTATCACCAGTCGGGGGATTAAAGTATTCCCAATGATGATGATGAACTGGTTCAGTTCGTGATGAAAATCCTAATAAAATTAACGCAGCCAATAATACAATTAAAACAATAATGGCTGTTCTTGCATCCTGTTTTTCATCACCCGAATTTAAATATGACGTAATTTGAATGATAACTTGGCGTATTGAATTTGATGCAGATGAATGACATGCGCGTAAAAGTTGTGCACTTAAATTTGGAATTGATGGATCAGGAATTGTTTCAATTTCAGGATCGGGTGCTGGAGCAGGTGGCACGTTTGTAGGTGGAGGCGCCGTTGTACTGGTACTAGGTTGTGTCATATGTTGATAAAATGATGGAGGAAGGACATAAATGTGGGGGTAAGGAACTGCCTGTGAAACAATTTCATTTACAGTTGAAGGAGCTTTAGGCGTCGCTGTACTTTCAGTTACTGTTTCAATCGATATTGATGATTGCATGGATTTTGTATCCTCTGAGGGTGGTGGTAAGCTGTCATCAGTGTTTGTGCTTTCTTCTTTGTAGTACGTTATCCGTTTTTCTACAACTTCTGGAGGGGTTACTGTTGGAGCAGGTACAGGTGGGGGTTGACTCATTTGAATAGATGATTGCAAGCGACTTAAAATTTCTTCAATTAAATGCGGGGGTAATTTAATTTCATCTGTTGATATTGTACCTGATTGCGAGGTTATATCATTTAATTTTAAGCTCATCCCATCAATTTCAGATACTAAAAGTTTTTGTGCCATTAATTCAGACACTGTTAATCGATCTACATCTAAATCGGATACCTGTAATCGTTGTACACGTAATGTTTCGGGCAAAGCAATATTTGTACTTGGTGGCGCACTTTCTCTGGGAGGATGGTATTCAACTTTTTGTGTAATTTCATGATCACCAACTGGTCGACTAATCAATGACGATTGTTCTGATCTTGCAAGACGTACCAAACTTTCTTTTAGATAAGTTTCATCACATGGCTCAACTGGCGATTCAGATAATCGTTCATGGGACTGTTGCTCAAGTATACCACGTTTTGGTACCTTGATTTCATCCAAATGTCGATCTAGTGGATTATCTGACATATCAATTGATGGAGACATTTCAGATCCTGTAAAACCGTCCTCCGATGGATCAAACGATATTTGTTCTAGCAAAGTTCTTCGTTGTGTTGATGGAACCTCTTGAACTGGAACAAATGTTATTTCCTCGGATATATTTTTTCTGTTTGTTGGAATTATAATAATATCTGTTGGTTCTGCAACTACTTCCTCACAGACAAAATCTTCTGGAAGTGGGTCAGTTTGGGTGGAAATTTCCACTTCTTCAATTGAAAATTGGCCAAGTACCAAAGGCGTTGTTGTTCTATCACTTAGATTACTTAAACGTTTTTCTGAAATGTCTTGTTTTTCAGTACCTTCATCCAATTTTTCTGGAATATCAACTTTTCCATCATTATCAACAATAGTAATTTCTGGTGTAATATGCCTTTCATTGTTTGGAATTATTTCTGTTTGTAGATCTTTAAGTCTATTAGCTAAATTTTCTGCTTCAACTTCCAAACTTATTGGATGTACATCGATATTAATTTGATTTCCATCCAAAAGTAGCGTACCTTTAATGATACTTTCATTACTAATTTTCGCTGAATGCGTTTTATCTTCGCTGGTTAATAAATTTGCATCCTCGATATTATCAATGTGAATTTCTTTTAAAATTCCATCGTTTGGATGACGAGTTGTTTTTCTCGGTGGTCTTGGGGGTGCTGGTAAAGGTCTTGATTTCATTTTTTGTATAACTTCACCAGATTGTAATTTTTTATGAGATGCTTCTTCATCGTCAATTTCTATATACTCGTCGTCTTGTATTTGATTTTCTTTATCGTGTGCTGGAGTCGATTGTCTACTAGATGAATTCTTTCGAGAACTTCTTAATGTGCTATAATTTCTTAAAGGTCTTTGCGGAGTATCTTCATCTTTCAAGCGTCTAGGTACTGTGAAAAATTGTGTTTCTTTTATTTGTTTTTTTCTTTTGGTTCTTGGCGGTGGTTGAGCCGGAGGTACATTACTATTGTCTTTTATTTTTTCTACTTTGGCGTATCCAGGTGGTGTGTAGTTTCTAATTGGTGCTGAAATTGAATTCTGAGTATCGTTACGATCTTCGGAAATTAATGAATCTGCACCACGCGATGTGCGATCGTCATCGTTAATTGTGTGAATGGTTGAACGTGAATGCGATGATCGTGCTCGACGTTTCGGAACTGGGGGACTTTCTTCAATTGCGTAATTATTACTACGAATCTGCAAAAGACAAGAATTATAACTTTTAGTTAAATAAATATTTGAAAAAAATGGATTAAAATTAATAAGCTTTCGTGTATCCTGAAGCAGTTAATTTTGCACAATGGGTAAACTCCCAATAATCGCCATCGTATTAATCGGACAGAAAGTGTTTTGAGAAGACCGGGTAGCTTATCAAAGCCACAAATATGTCTTATTTAAGTTTTGATGCAAAATTGCTCCAATGTGACAGTTAAGATATGAATAATTGTACTTACTTCTTGCAAAGAGACATTTTGGTCGCTTCGAAGTAAAGAATCATTAAAATGTTCTGAAATATTTAAGCTCTTCGCACTACGTAAACTTCTTTTGCGTCTAAATGGTATTTGTGGTATTACATTATTTTCCAAATCCAAATCATTTTGTGAAATGCCTTGTGAGTCATGTTTTTTCGATGCAACAGATCCTTTTCGACTTCTCGAAGGTCTCGATGGTGGATAAGTTTTAAAATTGTCATCACTTTGATCAATTTTACGTTCTGGAATATTGTCTGTTGAAATTGTTGATACATCTTGTGAACAAATACTTTGTTTCTTTTTCTTTCGAAGAGTCTTTGTGGGTGGTGTTTGTGCTGGCTCAAAGATTGGTGACTGGTCTCGCATTTTTATATAATCTTCTTGTAATCTTCTGTCATATTCAACAAAATCTTCTGAATGTACCCCATTTTCAATCATTTGAGAGAGAGCATTAATAGGATTTTGAAAAGCTTCTCTTATTTCTGAACTCAGATATAAACTCACATCGATATTATCCTGAGATAGGCCTTTTTCTCTAACAAAAAATTCATCCGAATTGATTTCTTCAATAACACCACCACGTTCAGAGCTAGCATAAGATCGATCCTCTCTGTGACTATCTGGTTGTAAACTTTCACCCGAATTTGTTGTACCGATAATCGCAAATGTATTTTTTGGTTCTGGTACTTCCGGTGATGGAGATAATTCTGGTTCGGAAATAATTTCTTCCTCAACTATAGGTGGCTTGATTAAATTTTCAGGAGATATTTCTTGTTTTTCAGGAGATATTTCTTGGATTTGTGGTTGAATATCTTCTTCAGTTGTATATAAAATATTCGTTGTATTAATATTTTCCTGTCCCAAATCTTCCTCGTATTCTTCTTCTTCATCTGAAAGTGTCTTATTGGGATCTTTTAGTGGAATATATTGAACTAGAGGATCATTACTATTGAATATCACAGGTGCTGGCGTGGGTGGAGGGTATTCCTGAACATATACATTTTCCTTGGATTTTCCTGATCTTAATGATTCATCATCTGCAAATTTGATGTCAGAAAATTTATTCGCCCAACGTTGACCAACAGGTACTTTTTTACGTGCTTTACGAGGCATTGTTACCCAGTCAGGGATGTATTCGGTGAAAAATGTACTCTTTGGTTTGTCGTCACTTTGAACACTTTGATCAGTACTGGTACTCAACGGTGCCATGACAACAGTTTTTTGTTTTTTAGTACGATTTAATATTTTTGGATAAGTTCTAAAATCAAAATCAAATCGTTTTTTCTTTGGTGCATCGTCATCAGCTGAATCTGAAGTACTTGTGGTTTTCTTTGGATGTCTAAATTCAAAATCAAATCGTTTCTTTTTTGGTGCATCATCATCGGGCGAATCTGACGTGCTTGTAGTCTTCTTTGATTCTGAAGTTGTTGTGATTGTCGAAGTAATGACAGGTGCAGCAGTTGTTTCTTTCGGTTTTCTACCTAGGGAAGAGAAGTCAGGCATCTTCGGCATTGATATATCAGGCATTTTCGGCATTGAAATGTCGGGCATTTTAGGCATAGATATATCAGGCATTTTCATTTTCGGTCGATCTGGCATTTTTGGCATATTTATTTTCGGTCGCTCTGGCATTTTTGGCATATCAGGCATCTTAGGCATGTTAAATTTAGGTCGATCTGGCATTTTTGGCATTGAAAACTTTGGTCTTTCAATTTTTCTTGCTCGATCCAGTAAACTTGGTCGTTCGCTTTTTGGACGCTCAACTTTCACCTTAACTATTTTAGTCTTTTTCAGCGGACGATCCGTAGTTGCTTCTCGAGTTTTTCGAATGTTTTGTAGTTTTGTTTTGATTCGACTTGCACTCGATTTCATTCTTTGTCCAATATTTGGATGATTAACCACTTCTTCTGTTGCAAGCGTAGCCTGTTTTCGACTTTCTCTCTGCAATGGCAATACTTCCAAAGCAGACGAATCAACTTGACTTGTGTTCAGCTCACAATCAGTTCGGGAATCATTTGTAGTGGGAGTCGCACTAACACATCTAAATAAAAATAACATAATTTCAAAATTATAATTTTTGTTTTTATATCAAATTTCATTACCTATCATCTCCAATGCCTTCATCACTCATTGCGGCATCTTCACTTTGACCATCTTCTGGTACAATAATTTCTGTATCCAGTGGAACTCGTAAAAATCTGCGTTCAGCTGATGATATACTACTAGCATCATCAATATCTTCCATTTCCACTTCACGTGCCAATGGTGGTCCTGTTTTAAGGACTTCATTTGCTCGACTTTCTTCAGCTGGTGCGTTTATAATTTCGTATTCGTGATCGCTAAAAAACATAATTGCAATTAATATGGTGCGTGCCTGACTGTAAAATTTTTAAAAAACTCTTTGTTTATTAAGTATACAAGTCATGTATCTTTAAAACAACACTACCACAACTTTTTCAGGACCTTACCAAAGCCAATATCGAGATTAGAAATTGTTTACCTATTATCTTAGAAACGCCATGACCATAAATTTCTTACTGATGTTTTTCTTGGTAATCGGAAAAAATAGTACGAAAATTTTATGGACCCAGAGTATTGTTGTAATTACGAGTTCAGTTGACTATAGAGGATTTGGTTGGGTTCTGAAATTTTTAGCTCTTGCGTTCAAAAATGACATTATTACAAAAATTTTGTTCGGTTTATTTTTCTAGGTCTATTTTCTTCGGTTTATTTTTTCCTAAATCCGTTTTTCTTAGGGATCCCTCCCCATTTTTTAACTCTAATTTTTATAAATTGCATTATTTTCCAGCTTTTTCTATATAAAAAATAATTTTTAACGTTTTACATTTGTGGTGTTATAAATTTTTAAAATTTAACAATCATTGTACAGTTTTCTTATTTTGCAATTCCCAGCCAATAAAATAATGTAGTAAACTACTTTGTAGTCTAATTAGTCCGTAAAATTTGTTGGACTTGTCATACTAACTATGTCCTAATCCTAACTACCACTTTTATGCTCTAGGTTAATAAAATTCCGGAAATTGAAAAAATATTTTTTTTTTAATTTATATCCCCAGTACCGTGCTCTTACATCCTTAATTAGTCGGATGCAACGGTTTTTTTTTGTGTTTTTTTTTTTTTTGTTTGAACTTTAATTTAAATAGAAAATAAAATTTTTTTAAATTTTCACCGACTTGCTTTGGAGAAATCTATGAAAACATATCATCCATCTACCTACTTATGAAGTCATTTATTTATTTAAATAATTGGGCAACCCCCCCCCCTAAAATTTTCAGAATTGATTTAGACTTAGTCCAACTTTAAATATAAAAAAAAAAAAAAACAAGCCTTTTATCCAAAATTTTCCTGTCGCTCGTACATCCTGAACCCACAAAAATTTAAGAAACACTTTCTTTTTTTATGCACATAAATGGGAAATCATTTTTTTTAAATTCGTTATATTTCGAAGTAAGCTAGAAATTTATTGTTTGATATTATCCCAGCAATTATTATGAGTGGCGGATATTTCTTGACTCATTTTGCGGACTAAATATCGGTCTATAAAAAACAATGCATGAGCTATTACTAAGTACAGTGTGTCCCATTAATAATTAACATGTATGTATGTATGTGTGTATGTTTGTATGTATGTAAATATGATAGTATTTTTATTTTTGGCCGGATTTATTTGGCACAGTATTGATCATTGAAAAAATGTATTATCTATTTAAAAATCTGAATAATATATTTATAATTTTTTATATTAAAAATAAAATATGGTGTGTGTAATAGAAGATTTTGATTGATCTCACCCGGAATAAAATTTTTGTGTATTAAACATAACCGGTGACATTCGATCACCTATCATTGATGAATATCGTACAACAGGCGGCGTCCCAACAAGATTTTTACGAGTTTCAGGTAACAGTTCTTCACTTTGAAAAAATTGACAAGCGCATCGTACATCTCTCGACGTTGTCGATGATTCTGAATCTTCAGAACGTGATCGGGTACGACGTGACCGTTTCGAATATGTACGCGGCTTATTGGTCGACATAATTTTTACTTTCCACTACTTTGTTTTTAATATTCGTTTTTTATCCGATATCAAATAGTTGAACCGTTGCCATTCTGATTGAGATTTATGAAAGAAAATTTTTATTTATTTAATAACAATAAATTATTTTTTAATTGATAGTAAAAAAATGTTAATAATACAGGTACCTACTTTAAAAAAAACCACTTAACCAGATCTAATATTATTTGCGACTACTTTATTTCAGAATTTCAGCTCAGGTCATGACGAATTATAACGAAATTATTCGATTTGGCTCGAAATAAATTATTTTTGTATGCCTCATAATGATTGAGATATTATGATTATTGTGTTTTATGTACTTGTCGCATTGTAAAATTTAATTTAGTATCAGTGTAGATACCGCCGCGCGCCGTGTCACTCTATAAGTGATGTAGATTTTATAAATGGTAGGTAACGATTATTGTATTTAAATATATAACAATGGCCTTAATATTTAATTAGGTTTCTTATATGTAAAGTTTTTTATAAATGTAAACAGTTTAGAACGAATAAATTTCCAAGTGTATTTTTAACAGATAAACGCCAGTCAGTTCTAAGTATTTAAAAGCCAGTGAGCCGAATTATATCTCCTTTTAAACACCCTTCTTTCAAGCTTGAGAGATTCTATTTATTGGTTCACTATTGATCCAAATTATACCAGCCCGTTAAAAATTAAAGTGAAAAGCTTACTTTCATGCAAGTGCAGTCAGCGCCGGCTCTATCCCCAAATCAAGGTAGAGCGAGATCGTCTTTCGGAGCCTTTTTTCCCATAAATTAACTTGTATTTCAATAATCAATACATAAATGCGAAATTGTTTTTCGCATTTAGCATTTTGGCGCCCCTTATAACCTGGGGCTTGGAGTGCCCGCTCCACTTGCTCTACCCTTGGTTCGGTGCTGAGTTCAGTACAGTAATAGTATAGTCTCAATTAATTGTCAACTGCTGCTACTTGTCTCAACTAAAAAGGTAATTTAAGGGAAACTATCTATTTGGCACATCAAAAACCTTGTGGACAATACTTATCTAGCATAAATAATGGAAAACATTTACAAATTATTGATATCAACTAGGAAAAGAGCTGACAAGATCTGACAATATTTAAATGGATGCTTTTCATCAAACCACCCTTTAAAAAAATGGAATTGAAATCGGTTCATCCGTTTGAGAGCTACATTTCCATAGAGAAAAGCCCCCTTCAAATTTTATTCGAATGTTGAAAACAGTAACCTTGGCTACGCAAAGCTTGCGGAGGGACAAAAGGAAAAAAAGTCTTGTGTATAATAAGCAACACGAAAACCAGAAACGTAACATTTATATATAAAAATTTTCCTATTTTTGCTAATGAAAAAATGAAATGATCCAATATAAAAAATTTATAGTATTTTAAGGTAATTTAAATGACATTAAAGATTCGAAAACTTAAGACCGCAAAAAAAAACAGTCAGTCGTGGGGACTGTCGATGAAAGTGAAAACTTATCTATAACTTTGGAATAACTGTGGTTAAGTTTTTAAATTATAGTAAAAATAATTAAAATTTCATAATTTGTAAATTGAAATTATTAACGAGATCCATGAATTTTGATAACAAACGGTTCCATGATTACAAACGGAAATGGGCAAAACCATTATGAAAATCAAAAGCATTAAATTTTTAGAAAATATCAAAGCGTTTCTGTGTTAATTAGTTTTGGTACACACTGATTCAGATGGTTAAACTTTAGAAATATATAAAACCCAGAATATTTTGTCTAAGTAAGTGTTTGGTTTCACTATTTGGATTAAAATGAAGCATTTTTTTACCAAATGAAAACATTTGGGAATATGTTGAAAGTCTCAGATCAAAAATATTCCCCGAAAATTCGAAGCAAAAGAGGAGAAGGCAAATCTAAAAGCTAAAAAGTTTCTGCTCAAAAAGGAAGTTAGCCAATTACCTTTGGCGTAAGTGATGAACCAAAAACCGTAAAATGTATAGGATTGTCAAATTGAAAATAATTCATAGCTCAAAAATTTTGATCATATCAAAAAATCCAGCTGAAGATTAAAAAAATTAAAATAATTTTTCCGAAACACTCAGCATAATCGGAAGTTTGATTAAAATCTGAATCAAATAATTATTCTACTTACTTTAAAGTTGACCATTTATTATAATCTTCTTCCAATGATGTGGCTTTCAAAATTTTTTTATCCAAATAACTCCGTTCCTCGTCAACTGACATACTCTGATTTTCCATTACCATTTTACTCAATGGCGGTGGCTTAAGTTTTTGCGGCATTTCCACATCATTTTCGTTTGTTGGTACATCATTTTCATCCAATGACCTTTGTACTGGTATGTCGTTAATATGAATTTCCACTTCAGGTCGTTCAATTGGCTCATAGATGTGATCATCATTCATTTGCGCCTGAATTGTATGGTCGATTGGAATAATAATGTGAGTTATACTGTTAGTTCTGATTGTTCGGGGCTCAATGTTTTTATTTGGTTCTTGAATTTTATACTCAATTGGCTCTAAAATAATTTCTGGTTTCTTTTCTGGTGTTGACTCTTTTGATTGTTCAATATTTTCATTCTTTTCCAGAATTGGTTCTAAAATTACTTCTGTTTTCTTATCTGGTTCAATGACCTCAGGTTCTTGAACTTTTGGCTTGTCTTCTGTTTCAATAACCCTCATTTCCTCAACTTTCGGTCTGTTTTCTGTTTCAATAACATTTTTTCCTTCAACTTTTGATTTGTCTTCTGCTTCAATAACGTTTTTTCCTTCAACTTTTGGTTTGTCTTCTGCTTCAGTAATTTTGGTCTCTTCAACTTTAGGTTTATCTTCTAATTTAGGTTCTTCATTCTTTATTTCTACCTCAATTACTTCAGGTTCTGGAATCTTTGAGACTTTTCCTGATTCAATTTCCACAGATTTAACATCACCAGGATTTTCTTTATCTTCATTTTTTAATATTTCCTCACTTATCTCGGTTATATTAGAGGAAATGTCTTCAACCGACAAGGATTTATCCGTATTATCGGACATATCGATATGAATGCTATTATCACTATTACTTAAATCTGTATATTTTAAGTATGTCCATGGATATCTTCCTTGTTCCTTAGCACGTCGTATGTCCTCCCACTTGTATGTTTTAAGTGGGACCGGTGGTGAATATTTCTCTAGAAAAAATATTCAATGTAATACAAAAAAAATTTCGTAAAATTAAATTTTATTTATCGTTTTAATATATCGAATTCGTTAACGCATGATCGTTTTAAAAAAGAGTAGTTTTGGATATTTTCGAGTTTCTATATAATTTTCACTTCAATTTCTCAGTTCACGTATAGGATCATTTCTGAAAGGAGAAAAAATATAATTTCGTGTTTAATTAAAATTTTTTTTTTTGATTTGTAGTGTTAATGTTGATATTTTTTATCATGAAATCATTCAGAGTGATTCATTTTTAATGGTGTCGAGTGTACAGTACAATATTGTTTTAATGGTTTCAAGTTTTTAATGCCAAGAAATGATGGCCAAAGAGAAAATTTAATGTTTATAGTACAGGCGCTATTATTTTCGAATATTGTTTTAAAATTTTTCGTTTGAAAGTCATTTAAAACTAGATACCGCGGAAGTTTAAATATCTTTGGAAAATTTTTACATTTTCTCATGAAGAAGCTACCAATTTTTTGTCTAACATGTCACTCTCCCTAAACAGGATTATGGTTAGCCCATATATCAAAAACAGACAACATTTCATCTTAAATATTTCGGGGTTGAGGGGTGTATGCCTTGACCTACCCTTTGAATACATTCGTACCAACATTTATAGCACTTTTAGTAAATATAATAAGCATGCATTTATCAGTACCTCCGTTGTGCGGCACTTATTTTACATGGACGAAGAACAAATACGTAGCTAATAATAAACAATGTTTACTTACAGTTGGAAAAATTTACAACAAAAAATTCCAAAAACTATTTAAAATCACTTTATATATTTTGTTCCTTTGTTTCGACATAAGCCAAAGCCACATTTTTCAAAAAAAAAGGAGAAATTAACACCCACAAAATAACTTGTTTTTAGAAGAAAATATTTAAATCATTTTTACTTTTTGCCTTAACGTTAGGAAATGTTATTACTACTTTTCACATATACGCTTTAATTACTGTGTATGACCCATTTTACACATATGTTAAAAAATAAACATACCTGTTTACACGTTAAGTTATTTCAAATATTATTTACACGTTAAAAAAATGTTTGAATCGTAATTATCAAAACATATCATTTTATACAACTTGTATTTGCGGCACTTAAAAAAAGTAGATATTCACGAAACTTAGATATGTAGATGTGCCCAGGAAGTATTTTGTAGGGTCTAATCTTTACCCACCTTTGCAGCTCCAACAAATTGAGCTATAGCGTAGAAAGTTTGTCTTAGAAGTAAATGTCAAAGAATTTCCTTCTGATAATGACAACTTTCCGGCATCTCTTACCTCTCTTTTATATAAATACTTCATGTGCTCCATAACATAACATGTGCTGCAAAAATCGACTTTTTTAATATTACTTATGTAATATTACTCTACTCCGAAAAATTAGAAAAGTCTACGAAGTATAAGAAGTAAATAAAAAAAGTTGAAAACAGATAAAGAAAAAATACAAGACATCAAGATAATGAAGAGATGTACATCACACGGAGACGACATCCCTGGAGCAGAACTAGGTGAAGAGCACCGGCTCGAAATATCGCCCAAGGGTTTGAGTTCTACCCACATTTTTTGTTTTGGAACTATGTTCCTTATTGCACGATATTTGTTTGCTGGTTGGGGCATCTAGGTTACCTAGGAAACTAAAACTTTTTCAATCAATTCAGGTTTCCATGAATTTTGAGAAAATGCAAAAATCTTTTTTATAACTGTCAATTATTATTTTTTGTCAAAATTTTATGTTATCATTTAAAAAAATTGAGTTGTGAAAGTTATCAGAAATTAAAACAAAGATAATTGAAAGAAAGTACAATGCAATTTTTATGTTATATCATAATAAATATCCTGATCAAACCAAACGTAATGTACTCACATATTGGGTTGACAACTAAATCAGAAGTATTTCCTTTTTAAACTAATACTAAAAGTATTTGACTTCTAAAATTAATACCATAAATTTTCAGAAAAATATCTTGTAAATAAATAAAATAAAGCGCTTCATTTATAATGTACCAAGGCACGAAAGGAATATAGTTCCTACCGGGTGTCCTACGACACCTCTCGATCTTTTTGTCAAACAATGATTCCAACAATATTAAAAATATTCAGCCACATTATTTAAATGTCCCAAAGTAAATAAACGGTAATCACCTCCATTATAGAAACACACAACCTTGTGGTCTTGTGGGCATGATGTATGTAGAAATAAACATATTGAGTATCTTTACAAACAATGGATGACGTAAACCTTAAGTCAAAGTTCATTCACTGGTTAATGTCCCCGTTATTTAGGAAAATATAACAAAATAATACAAAATATTTTTTATCTCCGATTCTCAATAGCGACTTTATAGTGCTTAAGATTATAGAATAGAAAAACCATGCAATAATATGTTTACAAACTCATACACTTCACCAAACACTGGATAAAATTTTAGCGTGTAAATAAGTATGTTATACGTTAGCGTACAAATAGACCCAACAAAAAACAAACGTAAAATATAAAAATCATAATATTTCTAAAAATAAAATTCACATATCCACGGAAAAATAGTAAACTGTTACCAAATTAAATTTTTTTTTAAAACGCTGAATGTCACATTTAATTTGGGTGAGATCACATTAATCAATGATGATTTTTATCGAGAAAAAAAAGAAAAAATATTCGTTTTCAACTTTACCTTGTGCATTTGTTGTTACATAACAATCATTCGATTGTTGTGTATTTTCACTACTACTATCAATCTTTTCTGATACAAATTTTTGGCTTGTGTCACTGGTAGGTGTGATTTGACGATCTATTGGAATGCAATCGATAGAAGGAGGAGATTCTTCTTCGTTATTCAATTGCTGTTTCCTATTGCTATTATTGTTGTCCTTATTAATATCAATATTGGACATTTCTCATTTCACTAAACTACTACGTTATTTAACTCACATTATTATTCGCATTTGTTATAATTTGATCTATCTAACAACCACTACTCAAAAGCAAAAAAAAAAAAAAAAATATGGAAAATTGCCGTACCTTGTTCAACTTGTGTCTTTCAAAATCAATGTTTTTCTTTATTGCTCAATTGCTATTTTCGCATTTGTGATGATGTCACTTTTTCGAAACGTATTTAAGTTGTGTTAGAGTAGGATATAAAATTGTTTTGGATCATAGCCAGAAAATTATGGTGTCTGTTAGGTTTTTTAACTCTTTAATTAAAAACTGTATAAATATTTTCTTACTTTTTTTCTAGTATTTGTTTATAAAGGGTGGCCTACGCAGGTTTCAATTTTCTGAATCCCTCACTCACTCTTAATTTCATCACGTTTTTTGCAAATACCCTACAAAGACACCCTCTCCACTTATAAATCATCTAAAATTTAAAAAAAAAAAAGTTAAAACACTTTTTAAAGGAAAGTTCTTTGTCGGTCAGATTTTATATCCTTTATAAAATTTGTTTCAAACTAAAAGCAAAGTGATTCAGTTCAATTTATGGTGTTGCTGTAATAAGAGTAGCTTAGAATTGTTAGAATGGCATTCCAAAAATTGATATGAGTGACACCTAGATCAGAAATTACTCAAGTAAATATCTTAAAACTAACACATTTTATTTTTATTTGATGGGACACCTTGTATATTTACTTTTTTCGTTGCGTATAAAAACAATTCGTTTTAGGTGTGAAAAATCTGTTACGATTATTCATCAATTACCTATCACTCTTCATTATGACTCGACTCAGATTAATTGGTAAATATATTAGTCATTGAAAACTATTATACTAAATACAAAGAAAGTTAATTATGTAAACACTCTGAATATATGGAGATCTATATATTTCATAGAAAAAACTTTCAAACAAAAGTTTCTCGGATTTAAAAAAGAACAATATTGGTATTTAAATTCTTTTATCAACCGCTTATGGTTTAAAAAACATTTTTTTTACGGTAAAATGTTAGGATCTATCTTTTCCAGAAAGTAAGAATCTATTCAAGCTGCACAATATTTCAAGCGATTAAAGCTCTCAACATTCATCATTTTGTTAAAATATTAAATTTCAAAAAAATATTCTTATATATCACTCCCACGATTTACTATTCCAATCGCGTTTATCACAGTCTAATCAGCCGAATCAGCTACAGAATGCTCCGAAATAAACAAAATAGCCCACACAATCTTAGTACATCAAAGTTTTACAAGTTGCATATTAAACTTAAATATACTAACTATGCCAACGCAACGTAATTATTAATTTCCTTCAGATTGTAATCTAACTAGTAAAATTGTAAATTTAGCTTGCAAAAAAGGACCAAAAACCACCCCAACCTGTGGTAACTCGACCCAGGCCAACTAAGCATAACGCAATCAGGTGATTTTCATTAATATTTGTTGAGTTAGCACTAGTTGGAGTAGTTTTTAGTAACCCGTTTACAATCAGACGGAAATTACAATATTACGTTGACATTTACTTACAGGCTGTTTTTTTTTTTTTTTTAGTTGACATATGCTTGAAACTCGAGAGAGATTGAGAAGGATTAGGGCTGAACATAAACAATACAAAATGAAACATAATATATAGCAAATAAATTTTATTTTCTTTAAATTCTATTATACAAAAAAATTATCACATATAAGAAACATTTAATTGTGATTGAAATATCACTCACTTATTACATATATTTTTTTTTATTAAATACTTAACACATACCAGCGCATAAAAACATTGTTAAAGTTTTCTATAAACAATGTTTTTTACTCTTTTATCTATAGTTAATATCTTCACAAATATTGATACAGCATGAAAACAATATTATTATAGCATAAATTATTTATTGTGGTGCCAAAAATATGTAAACTTTTGAATATATATGCAATATATATTACAGAAATGTTTTAGCAGTTATCTATATATTAAAATAGAGTAGCGATTACACCAAAAATACATTTACGGCTTTTATTGGTTTTTAAACTAATGGAATTTTCAGTTAGAGATTCTCGTGCTTGGTACGGAGTATGGATAATTCAGTGTCGGCTTAAGTCAGTGCGAAACCCATAGTAAATTCTATCAACCGATTTGTACGTGTGTGTTTATTTTTTGTATTCATAATTGTACCTGCGGCCCTCTGGGGGTACCCTTTGACCAAAAATTTACCTACTAGCTTCCACTTTTCTTCTCTTTCGCCACTTTTTCATCCCCTTGGAGGTGTCCTTTGGCCAAAAATTTGTCTACATCCTTCCACTTTTTTTCTATTTCTCCATTATTGTTTTGTTTAGTCTTCGCGGGATCTGTAGCATTTACTACCCTTGCTACATGGCTAATCCGTCACTGGGATAAGTTGTAGCTGCTTTAAAGAAAAAAGAAATATATCGAAATATACTGAAAATTTGAAATATGTAAATCCTTTCTCTACAACCGTAATGTCTAAAAATTTAAAAATACATTTGAATGTTAAATAATACGGTAGTTGCTTGATGTCGAGTTCGGTACATGACGCATAAAAATGTAAAACTAGACTTGATACCATATCAAAATTTGAAAGTGAAATTAAAATTGATTAAAAAGAAAGAAGTTATACGCATTCAAAGATTGTTGCCCATCTCCTTTTAGCAAAACAAAGTTTTATATGTATTTTATATGCATCTGTATGCATCTGTGATATAAGACAATGACGTCACTAACCTACATCTTCCTTTTTGTTTTAATTAGGAATTTCCATCTATCTTTTAATTAGGAATTTTAAGCGTTCATATTTTGCGTACTTCTAAAGATTTTCAAAAACCAACTTCACTATTCTGCCCGTGCAGAGAAAATTTTTCGCCTGAAGTGATTAAAAAAATTTAGTCAACATGCCTATTGTTTAAAAAAACTTTTCCACAGTTGCATATAATAATTCTGTCAGGTAAGTACTTCAGTTGTTTCTGAGAGAATAGCTTCTCCTTTTATCTAGTTTTCTGACTATTTAAGAGTTAAACAGCTAAATAATATATAAATACACATTAAATATTCAGAAAATTTACAAAAGCTTTAGATTTTAATTTATGCTATAATTATTAAGCAGATACTACACGATACGCTCAATCTTGCCCAATTTAATAAGCACCCTGTACTTTGATGATAATATCTGATTCACACCACGCGAGAAATGTTTCCTTATTCCTTATTTCCTTATTAAATTAAAAAAGAAAAGGTTGACGCTTGCAGAAAAAACAAAATTTGTTTGATAGGGTGCATCAATAAACCACGTGGTCCGATCAAGAGGGCTAGTTCAAAAGCTACGCTAAGCTATTTGAGGACAGGTATGGAAATAAAGTCAAGCTGCGTAGTTTTCATGATATATTTTTTCTTTTTTGCACAATGAAAACAAATTATTTTAAGAGTTTATTAACAGAGAAAACAAAATGCCTTCTTAGTCCTTAAGGGGGATTGAAGTGTAAAAACACACTCAGATGATATTGAGCGTATCGTGTAAAATTTGCTTTTAGTACAACATTTCACATCCATGGCACAATACAAAATATAACATTTTTAAATAATTATTTTACACACAACAAAGAAAATAATAAATTGTACAACAAGTATCAAAAATTGACAATCGCACCCTGAAATGAGGCTTAAAATTCGAGTGTATAATGGACAATTTGTACGCGTTGTACACGCTATTTTCTTTACGAATGCAGGATAAGTTTTCTTTTTCTGTACGATCCGTGAAATGGCTAATAGCTAATTATCACAATAGCGTGTCTTGTCGCACGCGAATGGTAATTTGCGTACGATAAGTAAATTTGACGTACTAGTGTAGTTTTTAGCTATTTGTCGCACGTGAAACAAGAGTACTTCAAGAGTCTGCAAGAGTAAAGAAAAATATTTTTTTCATATTTTGTTTAGTAAAAAGAAGGCACACATCTAACATTCCCTTTGAAATCGTCTACTGAAGAAGAATACTTCAAATACAAAAATAAATTTTTTTGTTAATATATTTTTAATTTTTCAAATCATTTGAAAAATAATTGATAAAGGTCAATCTGAATGTACAATCCAAATAGAAAGAATAACATAGAACCTTTTTTCATGAGTTGAATCCAAGTCTTCGATCTTTCTTTTGAGTTTGAATAATGCAATGAAATATCTTTCATTCCAAGCTGAACCTAATAAGCAAAGGACTGTAGTATAATTACAATTAAAATACCAATTTTTCCAGAACGTTTAGAGAAAGTTTCCAGAAAGAAAGTAAATTTTATATACTATTCTTTCATAGGAATTAATTTATTTTCACACGAAAACATTCGTAACCGAAAAACACATTTTAAACAAATATTTAATTTTCGCTCTTGGTGCTTGACTGCTTGCGAAATTTTCTCTCACCACTAAATTAATTATTGTGTTACGAAAAATGGCCAATCTGAAGGCTGAAAGGTTAAAAAGACGTCTTTTCCTCGTGGTTTTATAAAACGGTTCCCACGGTTCTGAAAAAAAACTATTTGCCTTAATTCCTTGAGCAACCTGTTAAAAAAATAACTAAAACCACTACCCAAATGTCCAAAATCTGTCAAAAAATAAAACATATTATTTTATTGCCATTTGTATATATATTTTTTTTACCAAAAATCCGTTTTTTTCACAAGAACGTGCTCAATTTTTTTGTTTTTTCTTAATTATGACTAATTTTGACATTTAGAGATTTGAAGACGTTATTACTAACAAAATTTTGTTTAATTTTCTTGTTTCTGACCACTGAAACCGAATTTTAGAGCTATTACCGCCAACGTGTCGTTAAAGTGTGTTTTATTTGCACAACATTATGTAATTTAAATAAATAATAAAGTTTCTCCAAACACGTCGACTTTTTGTCTAAAGAAGAAGGGGGAACCCTTAAATCTTTAGAATGTATATTATTTTGAAATAAATCAAAATTAATAATACCATTTATTCAGAGGCTGAAGACTTGGATTTTTAATTCTTAAAGGAACTAACACTCAATTCTAAAATAGGGTTTCATCGCTATCCAATCCTCTTTTCGAAGTTGCAGACCGTATTAATAAAGCAATAGAAAAAATATATTGCATTTTTTTAATTTTTTTAATTTATCACTGAATTGTCATATATAAAAAATAATTATTTTACACAAAATACTACTAATCACTTTTTAGAATTGATTCTAACGGATTCTCTTTTTTTCTAGGTAACGTTGGCTTTGAATTGGTTGCGTTATTATTCACACCAAGACAATTATTCCATTCTTCTAATGTAATTTTCTTATCCCCATTTATATCACAATATCTTGGTAATTTTTTACCACAATGACGTAAATTTTTCTTTTGTTCAACCATTGAACGGAATATTTTCCATTCTTTTTTCTCTAAAAATTGACTGCCATTCTTATCGAAATAATTAAAACTCCAAACGGCTGCTTTTTCTTCACGTTTTTGCCTAAAAAATGCGGTCAATTTTCAATTTCAATTTTAATTGGAAAAATAAAAGAATTATAACAAAATATTTACCCATTATCCATTTTATTTTGTCCTAATTTTTGAATGAAGAAATCGATTAGTTCTTTCAAAAATTGAATTTTTCGATTATCAGGACATCCTGCAAAATTAGAAATTTTATTACTTAAGACTTCGAAATATATTTACAAATGCCTTACAAAGGCTATTTCTTCTAACTGATTATTTCGAACTAAACCTATTCAAAAAAAATTTTGCTTTCGATTTGAATACAAATTATTTTCTCAAAAAATACAAAGTCGAATCCCTTTGACGAATGGGCAAGTAGTTTCTGAGATATCGACTAAAATTATACACGAGATGTGATTTCCAGAGCAAGTCCTTCAGTCGATATTCATTTCTATGTGTTATGTGAGGTCCTTTGGATCCAAAAGACACAACAGTTCAATTAATTTGTCGATTATTATTAGTATATTTAAAGATATCTCCGGAATCGTTGCGAAAGTAAGTTTGGAAGAAGTTGATATTGGATATTTAACAGAATAAGCAAAAATTTTTGCAAAACCTGTTTTTCCCTAAATATTCAGTACATACCTTTCATAGTCCTTGAACTCGCCGAAATATGGTCACATTTTGGTGGCGAACCTTTAACAATTGTACCAGGAATACCTTTACCATTATCGGCATTTGCACACCAACAATAATCACTATAACATTGTACAGTCTTATATCGCCCGTCTGGTGTACACTCCGGTGCAAATAAATTCGCTGATTGTTGTTCATTCGATTTACGTTCATACAAGCAATCACCTTCCATTGGTGGTTCTTCTGAATCTTCGCTAAATGCTGGTAAACTTTCAGATGTTGGCATGCTCTGTAAAACTGCAGTAAACACTTGGGAAATTATTTTTACTTTTAGACAAAACTGAACTATTATTCTCGATTATAAATTTGGTTATTTAAAAGTATTACCTCTTGGATGTCGTAACTCATCTATTGGTTTTGTGTCTTCAATATCTTCTTCTTCCTCCAAATCATCGATTGTTGATTGACCAGATTGACTACTCCATAATCGAGTATTACTGTCTGCATTCAGCGACAAAAACACACGCAAAGATACTATATAATAGTGTCGCAAATCTGTTCATGCACATGATTGAACTATTTCTAGCAAGCAAAAACATTCATACGCACACATAAACTTCTGAAAGATGACCCTAAACTTTTTGATTACATCGAAAAATGAAACAGAGTTAATTTTAAGAGATAAAAACTAATCGAATTTTGTTAAAAAAATTTTTTTTTTTTTAAATTTAGGTGACGTCCAAGAATTATGTAAAATAATTCTACTAATATTAGTATTATCAAAGATAAGAAATGAGAACTCTAGGATATTTCAATTTTTCCCCAATTGTCTAGATAAATTGTGTACCATATAAATACGTATTTTGACTACCATGTAATCATCATCAGTATGAATTAGCTAATCGTAATAATCAATGCATAGTACAAAACAAACTCGCTTCCCACTGTCTATCCCTATGTCCCTATGTATGGTTAGATCCTTAAAACTACGCAACGGATTTTGATGCGGTTTTTTCTAATAGATAGAGTGAAGAGGAAGGTATAATAGGTTTTATGTATAATAGATGCATAATATAGCAGAGAAACACTGATAATTTTATAGGTTAACGTGATGCCGACGAAATTGTGAACAAGGAGGGAAAGCCAACGAAAATCTGAACAAAAGACGGCATATGAAGTGAAGGTTAGGTAGTTCTGCCAGCTCACTTCATATCGACAGAAATTGCTGGCATGGAAGTGAAAAAAATGGGGGTACATCTCTGAGTATTCAATTCTGATGGAAGGTTAAGATTAATCAAACTTGCATAATACTTGAACGCTCTCTAGAAACTTTTTAAATCCCAAATGATCACACACATACAAACATACATTCTTAAAAAATTATTTTGGTATTTTTGGGATTAAGCAAATTATAGTTTATTTTTTTGATTTATAGCATTCCAAAATTTCGTATTCTGGTCTGAATTTTACTGCCTGATAAGCAATATTATTAATTAGGCCTTTTTCTTGGTGAAAAATTTTTAGATAGCACGACTTCTGTTTTAACAGCAATATAGAAAAAACTAAAGCTACGCTGAGTTACGCCAGGGAAGGGTGGTAAAAAAGTCAAGACACTCAGTAATTTTCTTGATATTGCGGTATAGGGATATTTAATTTCAAACATTGGGTATTTTTATATTTTAGGGAGTGGGGGTCATAGTAAAGCTAGGTACATATTGCGCATGGTGGGCATGGTGGAAAGGAGAGGTTCCAAAGAGGCTGGAATTGAGCCAAGTAGCTTATGGACGTTCTCCAAGACCGTATTCAAAGTTTTAGTCACATAAATCAAAACAAGCCCATTGTTCAGTGGCAGTTTTAAGGAAAAAGATCAAGGTCGACCTTTTGTCGTTATGGGCGCCTTGGACAAAATCTTATCCAAATTGTTTACCTTTTTTAGGCAACGAATATTTAACCACGAATATTTCGCAATACTCAAAATTTTGGCAAATGCTCTTTTGCCGATTTGTAAAATCCGCCATTGTCATTGTTGTTTTATAAGTTATATAAGTTCGCAGACTGAATTATAATGACTTTTATTTAAAATATGTTTAAGCTTACGTGTAATTTTTCAGATTGGAATGCTATGAATATAAAAAATACACTACAAAAATAGTCATTAATGAATTTTATGACTACAATATTTGCATTTCTATGCTTAGCTTAAAATATCGAATGTGTGAAAATGGAAAAAAAAAAACAGTAATAACAATAAAAGTATATATTTACCATCAATAGCGTTTCGGGACAAACATTCAATCCATTCTTGCCGTGTAATATTATGATCTTTGTTGGTATCACATGTTCGTGTAAATTGTCTAGCACATCGTTTCGGTTTCACATTTTTCTTAACAATTCTTTTAAAATCAACATATTCTGATATTTCTAAATTATCGTTTGAATTACGATCCAGTACGGTAAATTTCCAATCTAATACAATTCTATCTAATTCTAATTCAGAACGTTGTTCTGGTTTTGATGTCAATTCACGTTGCCATTCTGATTTGAAAATTTTTATTAAGTTTGAATTGAATGCACGTTTGTCGAGTAGTTTACAACCTGTAAAAATTTTAAACAATTAGCATTTATTCAAATTTTAAGTTTTTTTCATGAGTTCTGTTTAGGGTGTTACATAAAGGTACAAAGGGTTTACTTTTTACGCATAGAAAAGTTTTTGTGTGTCCTTCAGTACTTGAATTCTTATATCTATGCTCCTTTATCCTCCAATTTGGACCACCATCTTTTTAAAAGAATAGGCGACCGAAATGGGACCGTCAGAAATTTAATAATTATTGCTCAAGTAGAATTTGTTTATTTTTATGTTAGAAATAAACTATAAAACGTGGTCTGGCAGAAATTTCTATAAATATTTGATGGAGGTTAAATCTAACTTGAATCTGCAAATGTGCTGATTGGATATTGTTTACAAATTAAATCCGAGTTGTCAACGCGATAATTAAGAGAAAAATAGTAGTTTTTAAGAAAAAATACTTTGTAAAAACTCGGAGTTGTAATAAATTATTTTAAAAAAATTGGAAAGATGAGAAAAACTGATTTTTGTACAAAAGAAAAAGATTAAACAATCATTTCAATAGGAAAACAACAAAATAGGGGGCTGTAGCGATCCATTCTACACTTTTTTAGTTCTTTCGTGTAATGTCGGTTGCCTAACTTTAATAAATAAATAGTAAGTAAGGGTTAAAGTTAGACGACCGACGTGTGCTAGAAACGGTATAGCTTATCTACTTTCCTGCAATACAAGTCATAGAGGTCGGGAAAATTGATGGCAAAAAAACACAATTTTTCCGCGACATAGAACCGTGTTTTCTCGTAAAGGTTTCATCGGAGTTTACTTCAGCTAGTCTCATTTTTTTCGTTTTTTTAGTTCTACAACCCTATATTTTTTGTTATTTTATTAAAATGCTTTTTCCGTCTCAATTTCCTACATTCCGATTTTTTTCAAATCATACTTTCTTAAAAACTACTATTTTTCTTCCAATTATCCCGTTGAAAAACAGGACGGATTAATTGTTTTTAAACTGAGGTATTTTGCATCGCAAATTCTGCACTATGTATGTATTTAAGATTCTTGAGAGAGGAAAATACTTCCATTTTCAAACTACCTTCCTCAACTTTTAAAATACATTGATGTCCAATTGTTGAGTCGCTTTAGAATACATACCTTTCTAAGCAAAACTCAACAATTTTAAATTTAAAATTGAAACTCGATTTCGATTAACATTAAGTTAAAAATGAATTTATGAACATTAATTAAAATTAGATTAAAAAAATTATGTTCTGGTGATAATCAAAATAAAAGCATGCCGAAATAGCATCAAAAAATAAATTGCCGTGTCTAGTCACACGCTAGGCTTGTGTTGCTTGAACTATATGAGATGCTTACGATAGCAAAAGTTTTTTTTCTCGCATTTTTGTCCGGCATAATGTTATAATAGAACTTACCGACTCATATCTTCATGATTTAAATTAGAATATAGTTAGAATTTTGAAAAGATGTTTATAATTTCATTTAATTTCTGTAAATAATTTTGCTTTACCCAGACCAAAAACCAAATATTTTTGCCATAGATGAAATTTTACCCACTACACTAACGTCTGAATAGACATGGCGAATGAAAATCCTTTCCGCATAAAATAAATATTTTTTCTAATAAGAATTGAATGACAAAATTTTGGAATTGATACCTTGTCGTTGTTTTCTTCCACCTCTAGAATATCGCCTCGTTGTTTTTGCTTTACCTAAAACAAAATCCCACAAATAACCCCAAGATATTAGCTATAATTTTGCTATTTTTAGTACGATTAGACGATTCAAGCAAAAAATAAAATGATTAAACCCTAATTCGAAAAAAATTCTTACCAGTATTTTTATTATTATTATTATTATTGTTATTTCGCTTGTGATGTCCACAATGAGGCCGTCCTGTACGGGCTGTTGTATTTGGTACAGCTTTTCCTTCGGGTGTTACACACCAACAATATCGATTTGCACCAGACACACCAGCTAAATCTGTTCCACCGGAATCACGACACTGTACAGCCGCATACATTCCATCAGGACGACATCTTGGTATGTACAATCCTGTGATGCCAGCATTTCGTCGTGATTGTGCATAACGTAAACTTTGTAAACATGGTTGTGGGTCGTTACATTGTCCGTCATATTGTTTACTAATATCAGGATTTTGACATTGTGCTAATAGTAAGGAACATATACTTCGATAAGTGTGATTATCTGTGCCACATATTGGCCCCCTTGCGTTGTTTGCTGGGTCCCGTAAACATTCATCAGCACGTGTCATACAATCATTCTGTAAATAAAACAATTGAATCATAAATTACGCGAATTCAAAAATTTTTGGGAGGGTACATTATGATCTTTCCAAATAAACATTTTTAAGTAATTATCTTACATTTAAGTTTATTTTGGTGTCTACGACTTTTGAAACTATGGAAGTCTGGTTCTATTTTCGATTGAACGAAAAGTTTCTAAGATAATAACGGAAACTACTCTTGGATTTTACCATATATACATATTTTTAGCGACATTTCAGAAACAATTAGTCCAGTCGTCGAATAGGTCCAATTTTTGCGTTTGTCTGGTCAAAGTTATTCTTAAGAAAGTCTATTTTTGTTTCGAAATTTGATGAAACTTGGTAAATACTTTTTTAAGTGTTTTCTATAATTTATTGTTTTTTAAGTATTTATTAAATTAGTAATTTTGACCTAAAAAATACAAAAATCGGGTGCATTTAACTATAAGGTTGCGATTCTGGAGATATTTCGAAAAGTACTATTTAACTATCAAATTAATTGAAATTTGTGTTTTGTGGTCCACATTATCGTAACTAATTCGAATATCTGAAACTTGGGATGCAATTGTACGTCACATTCCTAAGGTAATGATAATGGGAATTGTTACGGGATATCACTCCTCGTATTTGAATTTTGTCGATATCTCAGAAACTACTCATTAAATCGACAAATGGACCTGATTTTTCAAATGAAATTACTCTGGAAAATAAAATTGGCAACGAAATTCGAACACATACATATTTTCCCGATTTTTTTCAATTTTTTTAAGCGGAACGGCGAAAAGGGTTTGAGGCGTACAATGTAAATTGAGAAAATCTCATAAAAAGTTTTGTTTCAAAATTGGCTTTTATTTTGTTGCGATTCTTGAGATATTTAAAAAAATACTATGTACTACTAGTAATTTTATATTTTGTGGTCCAAATTATCGTAAATAATCCGAATATCTAAAACTCTGGATAATAATGCCATTGAACCTCAAATTTCTAAGTTATTGAAGATGGGAATTCTTACGAGATATCACTTCCGTAAACGATTTTAGTCGATATGTCCGAAATTATTGGTCCAATCTTCAAATGGATACAATTTTTGTATTATTGGTGTCAAAATTAATCTAGAAAAATATTTTTAAGTGATTCGAACTTTCAAAATTTTCCACATTTTTTGCAATTTTCTTAAGGGGTACGGTGAAAAGGATTTGAGGCGTACCTACTAATCTCAAAAAAATTTATGTCTCAAAAAATAAAAAAATCGTGTTCATGTCAAATCGGGTAGTAGGTTTTGAGATATCACCTAAAATCCAGCATGAAAAGCTTTTATTTTGAATAGATTCTGGCGACTTTTCGAAAAATACTCTTGTAATTGTCAAGGGAACTAATAAGGTACCCTAAATATTTCATCAGCAGGACAATCTGGTTGATTAAGCAATTGAACAGCAAGTTTCTGATGTCTTGAATGAAAAAAATGACAAATTTAACAACTCAGTACTGCAGTAATTAGACATTGTAGAATGTCTGTTAAAGTGTTAAAGAGGACATGTAGAATTAAAACAAATAATGTTTAAAAAATTGAATGTAGGTGTTTATTGTATATTTGTAAGATAAACAATAAAATTACAATTTATGTAGACAAAAAAAAAAGTTAGTTAAAAAGGAAGACCATTTAAAATTTTAATTTGTTATGGAAATATAAATATAAGAAAAATATTGTTCTGATGTGAGTAAATGTTCTTTTTTTTTTAAATTCTTGTATGGTATTATTGAAGTTTAGTGTACCAGAATGCATTTCAACATCATTTATTGAGTTTATTGTTCTTTTAATAAATATCTTTAATATTATAATTTTTTACCTCTATATAGATCGTAATATGCTGACAGGTCAAGGTACTTCCATTCTCTTGTTTTTCCGACTTTAATAAGACTGTAAAGTATATCAGTTTTGTCTAGAATAAGGGGAAATCTCTTTGAGGTTTTTGCAATAGGTATTTTGCAATATTGAGGTTTTTTGCAATAAGAATTTGAAACAGCTACAATTTTATCGTCATATTTTCTGAATGAATTTTTTGAAGCTACCATCGGAAAACATACAGGACAATATTCTGCGTTTTAAAAGTCGAAAATATGAAAGTGGATACAGTAAAGTCCACTACGTCTGAGAATGGTCTTAATTAAGGACATGAAAAATGAAAATATTTCGGTATGTTATCCTTGCTCCACACTCTCGCAAAGTTGCACGAAGTTGGAAAAGAAACAATCATGTGTAGGTGGCGCTTGTGATTTCTCCGACTTCGATAGAAAAGCGGTTATTTGTATCCGGGTCAAAGGCAAAAGAGGCATCTCTGCGATTACAGGCGAGTTTCATCTCCACATTATTGTGATTACTTGTGTAGATCAGTAGCTTTAATAGGTAAGAGTAGCTTTAACTCAGTGTCAAATACTGTTAGATACGGTGCGAACCTCACCAAGGTAACTGCCTTGATCTGACAAGATGGAAGACACACTAGAAGTTTTGGCACGCTAACTGTTCGTATCTCAGTAACCTTCTCCATCGAAGGGGGGTCTTGTTAGCAGGTGCGTGACACTATCTGATCATTAAGTACAATAAATGCCAAATATTGTAGGTCAGTAGCTATTGTGGCTTGTATACAACATTTTTGTTCAAAAGTTGTGTTATAACGCACAGAAAGCTACCGCAACAGCTATTGCCACTTTAATGTTATTCATAGTAATAAACTACTTCACAAATTATATCTCGAAAAAAAAAACTTTCGAAAATTATCAGAAAAATTGACCGATAGATCTTTTGCACAACGATTCTGTGGGGGCTTCTTCAAATAAATTAATTTTAAGTTTACTGCCGATAAAATGTTTCGATAGGGTTTGTAGGGTTTGTATATGGAAGTCGAATGGCAGATTTAAATTGTTTTCTAGTTTGTGTATTGTATTAATAATATTTTTTTTATCTTATGACATTTATTTAGATAACATTGTAAATATAATTAATTTTGAATACAATTCAATAGTTGTGATTATAATTGCATTATATATTTATATATTTGTGATTTATATTACAATAAAAATATCGACTAATTTTTAATTAGTATTAGAGTATTAAAATTCTTAAAATAAACTTCCGAAAATCACTATTAAATAGAATTATGGTGACTACATCATGAGGATTATATGTATAAAAAAATTTAAAAAAAGTCACACAGCTTTCACTATTTATATATTTTTCACAGCATTTCTATACCAATATTTTTTTCCGTGGCGTATTTCATTGTACGAACATATAGATATTAATTTCAATTAAATCTAGTCGAAATAAACCATTTTGACGAAAAAAAAATTATTCGATTTTCAATCTATGTATCCAATTTTTATTCGATTATGTTAATATTCGACAAATTTTTTGTTTGTTGTTTCTAAACTACTGTTTAAACAAAAATAAAGTTAATATTAAAAAAATTTGAACGATAAAAATTCACGAATTATGACCGTTATTAAAGCACTTCTACTGCCATGAATATTATATTAGATAATACTAGCTGTGAACCACCCGCTTCGCTGGGCAACTTCTATTTTAAATTCAAAGATTATTGGTATAACTTTCACTTTATATGTCGTCACGTATCCTCCTTTTGTTCACAATTTCGTCGATTTTAGTTTAGCGTCGATTTAGAAAATAGCCCATGTTACTGGCTGAAAATGAAGCTTTCTATACGTGCAATAATTTTCCAAATCGTTTAAGTACCTAATACCTGCACCTATATCTTGAAGGTTGTCGCCTAGTTAATATCCTCTGTTGCTTTCACCTTTCAAATTGAACACTTATTTTGCGTTATTGCGTTAATTTCATTTTTGAACTGACATTTTGAAATGACTCCATAATTATCTGTATTTCTTCTACATTTTATTTTCTGGGCCGTAACCTTGTTTGCCGACGTTATCACACAAAAACTTTCATCCCCTATTTTTACCCCCTTGAGCATAAAATTTTAACAGATTTAGAATGTCGTATTTATTTATTCATAACTAATAAGTTTCAAGCTTCTAACTTTACAAATGACGTAATATTTACAACGAAAATCAAATCAAACTATCAACTGATTTGGGTTTTTACATTTTCACATATTCCCACAAACTCAAACCGTGAAAAAAACTCTCATTTTAAGCAATACCATAAATATTTGTAATATTGTTCGGCAAATTATAAAAAGAATCAAACATGTTATAGGCATTGTTTTACTTATAATTGACTAACAAAAAAAAAACACGGAATAAAAAAAAATTAAATTGAAATAAATATAATATGTAAGGCCAACTCTGCATGTTTTTATCATAGAACAATGGTTCGGGACTCCATGGAACGGGGGGACGGGTAGTGCGGTGTGCAGGTAGTAAAAAGAACACCTGTGTGTATGCTGTGTGAGAGTCACAGGTGTTCTCCTCTTGTGTTATTTTATTATTGTTGTATTATAAAGAATACAACACTTATTTAACAACAGCATTTATTTGTTCGACCCGTAGAATGGTTCTCAAGACACTCAAAGAAAGCATTTTGTTTACACTATATTACAAAAGTTGGATCAAAACGTAAACGATTTAGTTTTTAAGCTCATTAACGAGTCATGTCATGCTCATGCGGTAATTGAATGGATACACAATAAACTTGGATAGACAGGTTACACATCTTAGCAATTAATTTGGTGAGTTAGACTTGGATAAGCATCTATAAGTGAGAGTAATTTCTAGGTCTCGTTATTTTAATCCCTCAAAACCTCTATAACAGAGACTACCACTTGCATGTAGGGGAAAGTGTCCTATAATGATCCTCCTAAGAAAAAGTGAGATATGTATAATGTCGAAAATTTTTGTTTTCTGTATTCAAGTGTTGCGATATTGGCATGGTTTGTTCAAATTTTTAGAACTATTCAATATTTCTCTTTGTAAGAAGAGGTGGGTAAAATGACCCCATTGCATTTTTTTACCAAACAGTTCACACAAAATATTAATTGTTCTTTTACATTTAACGATTAGTATGAAAACAAAAATCACTGGTAAAATCATCTATATCAACACATTCCCGGCACATGATGGGGAGAGGTTCATTTTCCCTATTATAATTTTATTCACAAAATAGGGATCATTTTACCCGTAATAACATATTTGAATATCATTATTTAATAATATATAATATAATAATAATTTAATAATAAACAATATTATTAAAACAGAAGCCAAGAGAAAACTAACACAATAAAAGAAATTTTACATTGTAATTTGTCTTACCATAAATCATAAGTAGTAAAATTAATATTTTTGCTACGAAACACAAAATAGCTTATACATCGCCGTAAGTCTTTATTGAGTGATTAATTAATCACATGGAAGCTATTTCGATAAATATACTAGATGGCTTTAATGTTTCACTTAATAAAACAAGGGATCGTTTTACCCTCAGGGATCATTAATGATCACTTTCCCCTCCTAAAGAAAGGTTCCTAGTTTGCTGAAATTTGAGTTTAAGCTTCCCTCCTTCACTGACATCACTGACCAGAATTTCTGGGTTGATTTATTAAATTCGATGTAAATATTGATCAAGATAAAAATTTCAGAATGCCAAGAGTATATTTTTTAGGTATGATTATTTACGCATGGTCAGCGGGATTAAATAGATGCTAAAATTACATATTCAACAAATTTCAAGTTACCTAGAGCATATTTTTTGGATTATTTTTTTTGCAAATGTCATAGGTTGTGCACTAGCGAAGTAACCGCAAATCCCCTGCCGGACTCCGAATTCTGGATTCACCAGCCTAGGGCCTGTTTTTCTTCAGTTTCCTCAACTAGTACTTTAGTACTTTTCTTTGCTAGGATTTTTAGAATCAAAGAAACTGAAGCATAATTTTGAATGGTCGTGTATAAAACTACAAAGATCTTTCGTCATACGATATATGTTATTATACTCTTTATAAGTACCTATATAGTTAGAATATTATAACAGTCTACCCATTTTAACACTTAAATATAGGGTTGACCATTATTTTATTAAACATCTTTTATATTATAATATTATTATATTAAAATCTATATAATTAAAAATGTAGAACGTGTGAACCATCTATTATTAATTATGAATTATTTTAGTATTAACAAATAAAATATGATTCTTTTATTGAGTAATTAATTCTTGTAATTAAAACGTTTATTTAAATTAGTAGGAGAGAAAACAGTAATATCTCTTTGGTAGCACCAGGGTTCGATTTTTTTTGTGTGTTTTGTAATCGCAGTGCTTAATACCTAAGAGGTTTTGTGCTTGCCTATGTTAGAAGTCAGTGAAGTATCTGCAAAACTTTTATTTTAACGGAAAATTTAAATAAAAAAATAATGAAACATAACCAAATGATTGAATCCCCTGAGAAAATAAAAATTCATTTTTTTGTTGTCAATTATTATGGCGTACGATGTACATCGTACGCCGATATGATCCTCATCCACAAATTTAATAAAAGGACTTTACATATTTTAAAAAATGTAAATGAATTACACTCAAAATCGGTTATAACGACATTGAAGGGTCCAACAATTTTGGTTGTTATAAGCGATATATTCATTTATCGATTACAGTGAAAGTATGTGCATATGTACTCATATTGGTCGTTAAAAGTGTTTATTTCCAATGGCAATTGGTCACTATGACTGATATTTGAGTAAAAATAAACTTTCGTGAAAAATTCATATCGATTCTCTGAACGGATTAAGAGAAATTTATTCTTCATATATCACCATGTAAAAAGGGCTGTTTATAATAATTAATTTCTCGTAAACCGTACAAAGAATCGGTTTATCTAAGCCTTCTTTATAAATTTCGGCTTGAAATTTATAAAGCAGGCTTATTAAATACTCATTAATTGACATACCAAATTCAAGTTTTTTGGCAACACTCTTGTTTTGGTATCGAAACACTTTAATTGAAAATTAAATATCGTCGTCATATCCGATATGTCGTTTCATAATTTCAATAAATATATACCCGTCAATATGTCGTTGTAGCCGATACGTTATTATATGGGTTTATATAACGACAGTCGGGACTATACATTTTCGACGTTATAACCAATTTTCACTGTAATAGCAAAGCGATCAAGAAAACTAAAGTCTTATTGTAGGCTGTACTTGTGCTACTGATTAATCTAATAATCCAATTTTAATTTAAACAAGCGACTAAAAAATGTTTTTTTCCAAGTTCTAGGTAAATTATCTCGAAAACTTTTGAAGTTTTTCGTCATTGAGATGTTTATTCTGCCCTTCAAGAACCAGAATTTCAAAATTTTCTGAAAGCACTAGTCAGTCCAGTCCACAAAGAATATGCGAAGGAATTTAAATTTTAAACAACAAATTATAAGAAAAAAATTAAATTATAATACTTTTATACACCCCTGTTTTAAACAGTAAATCATAGACATAGTGTCTACAAAGATCTCTCAGGCAGAAAACCCCATTGACTTTTGCATAATTTATGGTTAAAATACAATTGATATAAGATTTTTTTCTTTCTTTTTTTTTTTTATAAAAGTTGAGGAGTATGTTTTGAAATTCTTTTACAATTCTATCACACACTCACAACATTCATGCACTCTTGTTGTATACAATTGAAAACCTCTTGAAGAAGTATTATATGATAATAATAATAATCATAACAATATAAATAATAACAATAACAATAATAATAGAATTGTAATTTATGACAAAACACTTGAAAAGTTTAAAAGAACAAATTTTTTTTTTAAAAGAAAATTTACTTTACAATTTAAATATCATGATTTTTTATGGTATGAACTAAATTTATTAAAATAGAAGATATCTATAATATGTAAATCTTATTAGTTTTAAGGCAGTTAGTTTACTTTTAACAATTTTGATTCGAATAGGGTTTCTTGGTTGGTAAAGTATGATGGTTTCCCATAGAACTTAACTAGTACCTTTTCAAGAGCTCGCTTAGTTTTCTATGTTGGGAAATCCCTACATCCTTCATGTAACTTAAAATGGAATTTGTAAACTTCGTATTTGTAAACGTTTGTACCTTGAACCCTTTTGATACACCCTCACGATCAGACAGAGCCATGTATCTAACAAAACCCACCTCCAATGGGAGAGGCCACTGGTAGACGTCCAGTTAGTGCTCCAAAACTTCTAGTAAGTTTTTCATCTTGGCTCCCAAAGTCGCTAGCAGGTCAGGACCGTTACCTTGGTGATGTTCGATCCCTATCTAACAGTAATTGTAATTCTGCATTCTACCTCATGAACAATGATGTCTTCCGATTTGTATGCGAGGGTCATCCAAACTTTTTTAGAGCAATTAAACACCGTATGATATTTGGTTCAAACAGTATGTCGTTCCCAAAAAAAATCTTTTTAACAGAGTTGTTAAAAAATTTGGACAAATTTATAATGTTTCCAAAATTCTTTCAGTAACATTTTATGTTTATAAAAATTACGATCTAAATTACAAAGGGAAAAAACTCAAAGGAATATTTGTTTTTACAAATAACATAACTAACTATTTTGTAACAATTGAGAAACGGTCAGTCTTTCAAAAATAACTTTACAATATATTATATAACTTTCAAAATAAATTCTATCCAACTTTCATGATAGTTTAGCATCTTTTTTCAAGCAGTAGTTTTAGGTACTAAAAATTATATTATTTTATGGTACTAAATGATTTTATACTATAGACATACAGACGCCAAACCTTGTATAAGACTGACTATTTATTCAAACACTAACTTCGAAAACATTTAGAAAAAAAAATTTGAAGCGCAGGAGCTGCGTAGGCTAAGCGAATTCCATAAGAGATTAAAAAAATATCACATTTTTCTTAAAATCGAATAATACATTTTCAATTTTTTAAGAATTTTTATTTCAAAAACTAAGCGTCTTAAACTAATCAAAAAATACAATTTTTTTTTAAAATTCAAAATTATGTACTTACGAGAGAAAAGGAATGAATTATAGTTTAAAAAACTAAAAAAAACACGCTTTATTACACTTGTGGATAATAATTTTAACCGTAATGTAAAATTTAAAGCGTGGAGTGCTTTCTACATTCATTTTTTAAATTAGCTGATTTGACAAATATTGACCACCCTACGCTTTGAATGAATTTTACATTACAATTAAAATTATTATCAACTTTTTAGTGCAATAAAGCACTTTTTGGGAAAAGTTGAATAGAAAAAATCTTAGCTGGGATTGTTTCGACCTGGCGACCATTCGCATGAGGAGTGGGCATTATAACCACTACACCATCCGATCGTTGTGATTAGGTACTATTCATTTTTCAAGATAATATTGTTAAAGTAATAAATATAAGATTATCGATCGGTTATTCCTGGTGATTCTGGCCAGAATAATAGGATTGAATTATTGAATTATTGTATTATTATGGGGTCTCTTGGTACGTGTGCAGATTTTCAAGTTAATTTGCAGATTTTCAAGTTAGACTAAAGACAATCAGACAAGTAGGTTAAATTTGACTTCTAAGATTTTATTACATTGTTAGTTACAAGTGACGAATAACTCTCAATAGTCCAATCAAAAACCCCATTACAATGACGCACATGTTAAGTACAAGAATAATGACCGCTTTTTTTTTTTAAATCTCCAATCTATATATTTATTATAATAATATATAAATTATATAAATAAATCTACTCTAAAATCACTTGTAACATACTTCAAAATAAAATATACATTATATTATTATACATAAATTTATTGCGCATATTTAAGGTGCAATAAATCAGCCTTTGGCCATTTGTAATGGTGCTTTATAATTTAAAATTTTTAAAGTTTGAATATGTTCTAGTTTTGTAAAAAAAAAAAAGAATGGCACTATGTAAAAATATACCTATATTGACATTATTATTCTAAAAAGATAAAAATATATGTTGTATAATGACTTAATTGTACAATAAAACAAGTTACTTATATTGTGTTTTAGTTGGTAGGACTTGTTCCTATTAATATGGTGATTCCGTTAGTAACTTATTATACTTGAAATTGTATCATAAAAGTTTTACAATAGGGATATGGAACAGCTTTTAACGTTGTATAAAAAAATAGTACCTGGATGACCGAGCCGAGCTTTGCTTGGTATTTTTTGAGTTAAAAAGGCGCAGCTCGGTATTTTTTGAATAAAAAAAACACGAATTTTATCAATAATATAAGAACCGTTTAAAATGTCTCCCTACACACAAATAACAATTGGAATGTTCCAGTAGGTAATGTATTTCGTTAACTACAATATACGTATATCACACCAGCTACCTATCAAAACAAACTGACATAGCTATTCGGACCGCACCCTATACAATACATACGAAACGAACCACGTACAATGTATATACTCGCCAATAGATGGTAGGAAAAGTCTTATTGGGCAATTTATGTTTCATTTTTTTCCTGAAAACTCGGATAAAACGATGTTTTCTAAAAATAAAACCTAGAAACCTTCTGCATACTAAATTTTATGAAAATCCTTGAAGCCGTTTCCCAGATTCCAAATATAAACACATACAAGAATTTCTCGTTTAAATATATAAGATGTAGATGTTATAGATTATTCTTTTCTCACCTCCGTGCAAAAAGTGTCAACTTTCGTCCCGCTATGCAAAACGAAGTTGCCTCCGTTGGGTAGAAAAATAGTATACACATCATGGGAGCAAGTAAAGAATGTCTTAGATCTCATGTTTTTCACCTTCGGCTTCGCCTCTGGCGACATTGCGACAATGAACATGAAATCTGAGGCATTATTTACTTTTGCTTCCTAGATGTGTAATAAACTATTTAGACATGCACTATTGAAATTTAAAATCGATCTTATTTTTGGTAAACGAAACTTTTTTGTTTCCTATGAAGGATTGAGTAAGTCTTCGTATTGGTGGAGGATCAGATATACATATCCGATTGTAGGTATATTTAATGTACCCAGCGCTCTCGTCAGAATTGTATTTAAATTTTGAATGAAAATATTACTAATTGCACAGATTGCATTGAATTATGGTTGGTAAAATTAAAAAAGTTTAATAATTTCAGAAAGAAGACAGAAATTTTGGGTGGATTTTTTTGTTTGCAAAAATTAAATATAGTTGAAACTTGCTTTCCTCAACTAAAAAGAGGGGTGTTGTAGAAATTTATCGTGTCTGTGGATCCGTGTATCTGTGTATCTGTCTGTGGCGTCATAGCTTCTAAACGGATGAACTAATTATGATTTTTTTCAAATTTTAAAGGTAAATTGTTCGAGTTTTCTTGAAACTAATCTAACACTCGATAAAATTATCTTTCAAACAAAAACTAAAATGAATGATACTACAAAAATCGATCAGATCAGATTTTATGTTAGGGGGGATTTCTTTCAATTTTTAATTTAATTCGGAAGCTATTTTCTGAAAAGAGGATTTGAGATTTTTTTGCGATAACAAACAATAAAAGTGAAATCATGCAGAAAGAAAACCAAATTGATCATGATTAGTCCACTTAACAAAATATTATTAATGTTCAATTTAAAACATATTATTAAATATAATAGTAATATATTATTCTAAATATAAATATTTATTGACATTAATTTTGTAAAAACAATTAATTATTTTCAATATACAACACTTAATAATCATTTATTTTTAAGTGTGTATAAATGTTTTTATGTCATAAATAAATTGTAATAAAAAATATTTTATTATATGAATTCGGAAAACTTTTCAAATTTTAAGTTTAAAAAGAATTTCATGAAAGTATTAAAAAAAAACCTATTAATATTTTATGGAAATTAAATTGGGCATATCCAATACAGGGTGGTCCTCTATAATGTGTTTTAGTTTTCTATTACGTTCTTTATTCCTAGACTAGTTTCTTTAAGCATTAGAAAGAAGTTTATGTGTTTCTCTTCGGCATTTTAACAGCCGTGATGAAATCAATTTCAAAGCTTATTTCAACTGCCTAATTTGCTGTGGCGCCTATAAATCTTTTAATTTTCTGCTTTCTAGAAATTGGTAAAATTCTATCCAATCCACTTCATTCTTTTTCGTCTACCGTTTTTCCAGTCTATTTACTTTTGTTTTGCCCTTGAACCTTAGAACGTTATTCGTATAGAGTGGCACATTTTTTTAATGCAGGTGTGCCATTATCATCTATCAAGATGATGCTTGTGCGACTTTTTAGTTTTAGTGAAAATGCTCTGAATATATTTTGTAAAAAAGAGATTTTTTGCATTTTGAATTTTCTTAAGGTTGTTCCGAGCATCAAGGTAAGTTTGGACTTGTGGTTGAAATTATTTGTACCTTTTTTTTCAACTTTGATGATGAATTTTGTTATAATTTCATGAATGTAGACGAAAAATAAGAAATATCTGCCTCTTGGTTTTCGAAATATTGAAGGCTAAATAATCGGGCAACCTCCAGTAAAATTTTCAGAATGGATTTAGATTTAGTTCAACTTCATATTTAAAAAAAATCAAGCCTTTTATCCAAAATTGACCTGGCGCTCGTACATCCTTAAACTGTTATACTTGTGATAACGGACAGGTATAGTAGTCCCTTTTTGATAGACCACTTTGTTAATATAAGTAACATATCAATAATATTTATACGGAAAATAAAATTTTTGGCTAATATATTAATGACATTATAGTCCGGAATCGAAGGAAAATTTTGTCAAAAAATCTTGGAAAAATCTGGAAAAAAAATTATTTATGCAAAATTTCTTCTACCAATGCTATAGTGGGCAAATAAAATCTTGAAATAATGTGAATATTCCTCGCAAACGATTTCTTGCCAGATAAATTTTAAAAGTATATCAATCTCAAAAAAGCATCCAATTTTAAAAAGGTAAAAAACAATAAATTTGTCGCTATTCAAATTTTCAAATTCAATCAATAAAAATCACATACAGAGAGTATATAAACAGTTAACTCTGTTAATTATTGCATTTCTTGTATTTCATAGCAGGTAGGAAATATCGTCTCCAACAGAGTATTAAAAGACTCATCTTCATTTTTGCACATTAAATACTGGTTCCAGCACGAGATAATTTTAATTATATTGGAATATATTCGACTGATTACCATAAAATAAATCACCCAGTAAGTGTTTAAAAAAACAGGTTTAAAAGGTTTTTTTTTAACCAAATCATGATTATGGCCTTTCCAATATAACTGTCACTAATGAAAATTTGTTTATATCAAACCAAAAAAAAATTATATAAGCAAATATATTTAGATTATTATTTAATAAATATAATAAATATATTTTAAAAAAATATTATTGTAAATTTTTTTTAAATAAATATTATTATAATCAATTAATCAAAATAAACAAGCCATTATGTTATTACACTTTAGACAAAGTTGTAATGGTGTAAATGATATAAAACAGAAAGTTTTTTTTATTATAATATATATTTTTTTTATTAATAATTCATACAAGAGTTACACGCAATCATGGTCGTTTGTAAAACACTAGTGGAACCTCTATCATGGTAGTATACGATTTTTTTGATTCTGTTAATAATTCCCAAAATAATCGATAAATAATGAAAGAAAATTGAATCCCTCCAAGAATCAAAGAATATTGATGGATGCTTATTTCTACCTATACATATTAATTATTAAAAGGTAACTAAAATATTCACTATATTGTTGAAATCTCTACGTTTCTGAAAAAAAAGTAAATCATCCATGACCAGCTGAACAAGTTTGTATCAAATGTAACTTAGAACCTTTTCGAAAAAACTTTTTTATTGAACCCCAAGGAGATGCCAGAAATAAATTCATATAATAATTTTGAAATTCACCCTGGATAGGATTCAGTCCCGGATCATTGTTTGATTAACCAGGGTTAAATTGTTAAAAAGTTGATGAAAATTGATATTTTCCCCGTCTCTCCAGAGATAAAAAACTGTAGATATTTTATAAATGAGCACTTTTCATTAGTTAATAATTTTAATTTGTGTAACATAAAATTAAAGAAAGGAAACTCAACTTCATTGTACTTGATTTTCAAGACATTTCCTTAATCTTTAGGACCCGGCATTTTTTCCTCTCTAGTTTTTCTATCGCTTGCTTCCGTGTCTGCAAAAGTCCAATTAATAGCTTATTAAAGTTCGTTTCAAAGACAGATTAATATTCAAAGGCTAGGAAGGTATGCTTGCACAGATAGATGATGCAAGTCCAATGCACTTGATTTTTTATTAACTTCGATTACTAGCTCTTTAAGTAAGGCAAGTTGTTGGCAAAAATCAACTACATTCAAATTTCTTAAATATTTTTGTGCTAGATCGACTCCATTTATTTGCAGATTCTATGGTTCTAACATTGGATACGTTTATAAATTGGGATGTATTCAAAAACCAACTTGGCATTTTTAAATCTTTTTTTCAAACACAATTGGCTTATATGAAACTATCATTTTCGATAGAAAAATGTATGTTTTCCAATCAAATTTCATGTAGTTCTCGCTCCTTTCTATGCTGGGCACTTGAATTTAAGCCTCTTAGCATTGCAAAGTAGTTTAGCGAGTCTTTCAAGTTAATATGTTTTTCACATAAACTTGAAGAGGGGTTTCACTATACAAAAGTGTATAACAAATGCAAGTATAAAAAATAAATTTATCCCGCATGTATGTAAGTTTTAATTTATTATTTTGTAACTCCTGTTTTTTATCGCGTATCACAATCAATGTTGAATTGCTTTAGTTTAAAAATATCCATATAAAATTTATTATTTTATAATATTATACAGTACTTATAATAAGTAACAATATATGCAATATACCTACACATTGTAGGCCAATGGTAATTCAAAGGAATGTGATTGGTAGTCTGATGGTCCAAGCAATGACCATTAGAACCTGATATTCCCTATAGTCCTAGTCAACAAGTTCAAATTAGAAATACTGGGCTTAAAAATACGTGTGACAGCTCGCTGGATTCGCGCATTCAGTACATAAAAAATTGCAAAAGTTATAAACTATTGAAGATGAAGAAAAGCTATATCCAAAATAAGTCTTTTTGCATTAATTTTAGACTATTGTAATATCGTTAAAAACGAGTATCTCACACTAAGCAATTTTTTTGTCCCCAAATTAAAAAAAAGGGTTATAAGTTTGACGGCTATGTGTGTTCGTGCTATGCCACATACAGAGCATTGTAGCGCCTAAACGGATGAACCGATGTTGATTTTTTTGGTTTTGTTAGAAAGGTAATTTAATGGAGAGTGTTTTTAGCTATTGCAAGTTCGAATTTAAAGTTCCGTACACGAAAAAACTAAATGGCGATGATCTTCCAAAGGCTTTAAGGAAAAGACAATTTAATGGAGTGTGTTCTTAGATATGTTTCTAATGCAGTTTAGGATTCCGTACCCGAAAAATTTGTCGGGGGTATTTTAAATTTTGTAAATTTCATTTTGTAAGGTTTTAATATTAATTAAAAAATTTTAAAAGTTATGGTGTATTCTGAACACTAAACAATTTATTTTGTTGGAAATTTATCTTAAAGTTAATTTTTCAAGAAATTTTCTGGAATTTTAGTTTTTATTGCAAACTAAAAAAAAAAATTAATTAATTGGCGAAAAATTATTTTGCTTCGTGAAGCCCTTCTTATATACTTAACAAGATCACGTCAAAAGAGTTAAAAAAAATTGTATACTTTGTTGATAATAATTTTTTTAAGTTAATAATAATAATAATGGGGTATTACCTCCGTTCATCAGACATTTATGTCTTTAACAGAGGCCACCCACATCATTATGTTTTAATCTTTATTTATTTCAAATACATTCATATATACAATTACATTTTCATGATGTGGATGGAGTCGGTTACTTCGTTCTTACCCAAGCGACGACAATGTGATCAATTTACCACCCCATTATTTATTTTTGTTCACACTGCCGCTGCCTAGGTTCGAACCCGCACCCTGCCCAGCCAGAGAACATAGCAAGCTAAGACGCCTTAGCGAGCTCGGCCACTGCACTGGATCGATTTTAAGTTAAAAAAAGGCATAAAAAATGAAAAATCATGCATTAAAAAAAATTATTATAAACCAAGTATTAACATTTTTTTAACTTTTTTGATGTGATCTTATTAATATATAAATCAGGCCTCCATGAAGCCAAAACTTTTTACTCCAATTATTTAAAAATATTTTTTTTAGTTTACAATGAAAACGAAATTTTTTTGAAAAATTAACTTTAAGAAAAGTTTCCAACGATAATAAATTCTTTCTATGAGATAAGACCCGGGAGATACGTACGAATCACGGGCGTAGATAAAGAAATATATGTAGTCATTGGTTTCTTGGTTAAAGATTTCTTGTTGCATTTTATAACAGTCAAATGATTATTTGTCGTAATTTGTCCTGCTTTCAACATATGCATATGTACTTGATTTACATATAAATGAATAAACGAACTGTGATCTCTTGATTAAATACCATACTGTATATAATATTATAATAATATATTTATATTATATTTATACAAATTTTTACAAAAGGATGCCGTTATTTAATGCGATGTGTTGCGATGGTGACTTTTTTTTATTGAATAACCTACTTCTATAAAATAATAATAATAATGACGATGTGAGTTTCTTATTAAAATTATTTGTTTCCGATTCCTATAAAGATAATTTTTTTAAATATTCACAATTGATTTTGCAAGTAGGTATTGGTTTAATTTACAAGGTTTATCAAAATTGTATGAAAATCAGTGAATATTAAGGTAGTACGAGTGCCAAGGAAAGTTTAGACTTGTAGTTGAAATTATTTTAGTTGAAGTTATTTTCAACTTTGATGATGAATTTTGTTCATGAATGTAGACGGAAATAAAAAATTTTCGATATCTGCCTTGGTTTTCGAAATGTCGAAAGCTAAATAATTAAATAAAATTTTCAATTTTCAATATTTTGAAAATTATTTTAGGTATCGCAAAATTTTGATTCTTACTTTTCGTTCTTCTAATGTCAAAATAAAACATAATTCACCATCAAAATTGAAAATATATGATAACAAAAAAAAAATTTTTTTATTTTATTTGTGTCCCTACTACTGTGCTCATGCATCCTTAACTAGTCGGGCATTCCGGATTTTTTTGTTTTCTATTATTGATTAAGGTTTTAACTTTAATGTAAATGGTTTTTTTTTTATTCCCACCGACTAGTCTTGATAAATCTATATGAAAATATAACATTCATCTACCGTTTTCCCGTAAAACCAATGTTAAATATGACTAATTTTTTAAGTCATTTATTTATTTAATAAATCGGGAAACACCCCTAAACTATACAGAATTGATTTAGACTTAGCCCGACTTCATATAAAAAAAAAACAAGCTTTTTATTCAAAATAGCCTTGGTGCTCGTATACACAATGTGTATTACACATCCTTTATTTACAAGGTTTATCAAAATTGTATGAAAATCAGTGAATATTAATTCATAGCTTTGGAATAATTTATTGAATATACCTGATATTTTAAATCGGCTTGAATTTTTACCTCTCATGACTCAAATTTCGTCCTTCGAGCAAGCATCAACTTGTCAGTACTAAGTGAGTTATTAGTCACGCATTTATAGTTTTTAAAAAGGTTTTTCAAAAACATGTCAGGACATGTTGGATTTTAGGTAATACTTTTAAAATAAGCCCTAAATGATCTTTAAAATAAGCTTTACAATAAAAAATCCTTGTAGGACTCTGTAAATTTTACGGTATTTATAGTATCATAGTATCTATTATGATCATAGTAAAATTTACATTTATATATTTTTAAAAGAAATCAATTTTTATCCAAAATATATGTTCTTCTATTAATTCTATTTAACTTCGATAGTGAGCATCCATAAATTAAGTGTCCCGGCCAAAAGAGAGGGCGGCTAGTTCAAAAGGTACGCTGAGGTTTGTCAGAAGACGGTAGGAAAAAAATAATTTTCTGTAAAAAAATAAGTTCATCAGAAGTAGAGGATCATTATAAAGGCTATGGCAGGCTACATGGAGGAAGGAAAGGTTTCCAAAGAGGCCGCAATTGAGCAACAAAGTTTATGGATGCTCCTACATGGACTAAACATAAGAGGAAAATGTCTAAAATTTTGAGAATATAATGTGCAGCATTATTTCTCTAATGCCCCTACATCTATTTCTACACTCCGACAAAGAAAAAGTAGTTGTAAAGTCATTTTTATTAGTAATAAATTTTTATTCCTAATAAATATTTTTTTAAATATAGGACTTATCGCAAATATTGGCATTAAATTTATTGGTATAAAACTTTTTGGGTGGGAACGCATACGATTCATAAAACATATCCATTTGTAATAAATTGAATTTACTTTGCACTTCCTCCAAAATGGTCATTAAAAGCTTCAAGTAGGTGGTTTTACGATGGAGGTTTTTTAAAATTTTAAGTTTTGCTCTTAAATTTAGCCAAAAATAATAGGTTATTCAGTCCTAATTTTTGACGAAGTGCATTTTTAATGGAAGGGTTATTTGTTGTGGATTAATTTAAAAGTATAGAGTTTTACCAAAAAAAACAAAAACAAAGCATAATATGCCTTAAAATTCTTAGAATCAGTTTTTAAGTCAACTTTATTCCTCTGAATTATGTAAAAGATAAACTCATCATGACTAATCTATACCACATTTTAGAAAATTACACTCATTGTGAATATCGATGAGTATATTTTAATGGAATTTCCCGTGCACATTTTAAGAATTTCTAAAAAGTATACTAATATCACAAATGGCATTTTTAAAAAAATTGTTAATAAATAATCTAAAAAGCCAGATTAAAAAGTTTCAAATTCTATTAGTATAAATTATCCAATGTACATAAATAATCATTCGTAAGCAGGGCCGGATTTACTATAAGTGCGACTTCATTACCTACAGTGTGTCGCATTTAAGATAAAGACACCCTCATATTTTCGTTATTTATAGAAATATCAGTGTGAAATTTTGCGCAATCATACAGGGTGATGGGTCACATTTTTTAAGACACTTAACCGAAATTGGAATTTTAAACTCAACCTACTCCAAATTAACAATTAGGACCGATTCTTTATATTTTTTCTAACGTCAGAGATGGTAAGAGATATCGAAAATAAACTATTAGAAAAAGTTGGAATATATTCCATTATTGGAATATGAGGCTGTTGAAGCACCATTAGTTGTAAATCTTTATTTATTTAACTACATCCATATTAACAATTACATTTATGATTTGGATGAAGTCGGTTACTTCGTTCTTATGCAAGCGACGACAATGTGATCAATTCTATCGTCCCCATTAATTATTATTGTTCACAATGTCGCTGCCTGGATTCGAGCCTGCAACCTAAGTCTAAGTAGACAAAAGGTCAAAGTTTATCGCCTAAGACCGCTCGGCCACTTAGACTCTTAGAAAATATTTATAATTAAATGTAATCATCCTCAAAAAATTATAAGGATATGGTTTATCCAAATTCTAAAGAATCATCAAACAAAAGGTATCATCTTTAAATCTGTCAAATAAAGTTACATGCGTAAGGAAAGCGAAATAATTTTTTTTGTTTTTCTTATCAATCCCGTTAACATTTTTTACTTTTAATTCTTATTGTGTATCTTTCGGATTGCTCCCGCCTGGCCAATTGGCTGGCGACGCCCCTGCCTAAGGTCGTAATATACTATTACCCAAAATCAGATATATGTGAATATAAATTAAAAAAAACTTTAAAACAAAAAGAAAACCAACTTCAAAAGAAAAACTTTTCCAAAACAAATTAATGTACTAAAAAGTAAAAAAATAACGATAATATAATGTAGTTAAAATTATTGTTATTTTTCGAGTTGTTGTCAGCCAAGGAAACATTTTTGTTTGGAAAAACAAAACATTTGTTTTGGAAAAATTTTCTTTTGAAGTCGGATTTCTTTTTGTTAAAATTTTTTTTTATTTTGTGATTTTTAGTGAATCTGAAGTTCACTAACAAATTTGTCACTAAAAAAAAGAATCATTGATCGGTTGGCGTGATATTGAGTTATTTAAAGAATTTAAGAATTTTATGGTTTTCTCATGGATGCCGTTGTTAGAACTGGACCAAAATTAAATCCACACGGAAAGCACCAGCTTTCAAATAAATATAGATACATCAAAATCGGTTCACCCAGTCGAAAGTTCCGAGGTAACACACATAAAAAAATACAGTCGAATTGATAACCTCCTCCTTTTTTGTTTGAAGTCGGTGTTAATAAAAGCATCTATTTATTAAAGCAAATAAACGGGAAAGTTTAAACTTTCAAAGAACTACCTGTACTATTTATAAAAAAAATGAATAATTTGTTTATTTTTTATTTGCCTTCTAATAATTACCATATTAAAAATTATAGTTATAATTATAAACCATGTAAGATAAATGCAACTATTCTAAGAAATTCTGACACTGATCTCCATTTTAGATTACAAAAATGTTGTATAAAGAATTTCTTTTATTTTATGACAAATTCAACATTTTTAAAAAATTTTAAAAGTTTTAAATGTTTGTTGAATTAGATTGGAAATTTCCCCAATTTTCTCTTTCAAAAATCTACATAGAACATAGTGATAGCTCCAGGTTTTTCCTCATTAATTCGTAGAAATTTGTCCAATTCACTTAGGTCCTTATAAGGCATATTCTGACATGCAGAATTTATAAATGCTATTTTATTAGCAATAAACTGAGAAAAGCTTTTAAATTCGTTACGCTAACCAAGAAACCTACCCAAAAATACCCAATGAAGTGATTAACTGATTATAACAATCTCTTATCAATGCAATTATACATCTTTGATATAACTTGAGCCACATCTTCGACAAAAGTAATTGTATATTAATTATTTACCTCCGAAAAAAAAAGTAATCGAAAAAAATAATCCCGGAAAAATAGACCGAAAATTTCATAGGCCCGAAGTTTTGTTTTAATTACGAGTTGGCTGGGTTTAGTTTGTCGACTATAGGGGAGTTGGTTGGATTCTGAAGTTTTTAGACCTTGCGTTCAAAAATAGGACACTATTTTTTTCGGTCTAGTTTTTCCTAAATCCAAAAATAGCTATAACACCGAAAAAAAAGCATTTCTTATTTTTTTGTCTTCCTTTTAAATGGAAAAATATAATAAAAAGTATTTTTAAGCCAAGAAAACCATTTTTTTTTTTTGTCCATAAATTTTAAATTTTAATCTTTAAATATTTGTTTGAAACTTTAGACGCCAATCATTTTATTTAAAATCAACAAATTTTCGTAATTGTTAAAACATGAAATGACACACATGTTTCAATCCAATATATCACTACTTTTCTTGCTTTTTCAAAAAATTAGCATAATTTAAATTTTTTAACAAAAAAAAATTGTATAGATAGAAAATATGAAAGAAAATTGAAAAAAAAAATTACCGTTGAATTCAATTCCGTACAATAAACGGAATACCAATGAAAAACTATTCCAAAAAATAATACAATAATATATGAAATATTCATTGTTGCAAAATGTGTCATCTTCGTTGTTTACCTATTTTCTTGCTAATATTTTAAATAAGGTTTTTTTTTTTTTTGTTGCAATTTTTGCAATAATACTACCGATGTAAATTTCTTATTATTGCAGCAACTTCCATTGAAACAATAATTTTAATTTCTTGAATTTTCGTCATCCTTCACAGAAATTCACAGAAAAATATTATTTTTAATAAATAATTTCAGTTCAACAAACCACATATTTTTAAACACATAAATTAACACAATAATTACAAAGTTCTAACAAACAAATTCATTTTTTCCTAGAATTAAAACACATTTCAATTAAATTTAATTAATTTTTAAAGTTATAATTAGAGTGATAATTAAATGTTTAAAAATAAAACTAATCAATAAATAATTATAAATAAATTTATTGATACGTCGATGAAGTTTAAAAGGAGATCAATTTCAAAATAAGAAAAAACCATACGGTAACTACTTCACAAATCAAAATCAATTTTTTTCGAGTTATTTTATTATTAATCACAAATTATTTATTAATTTTTTTAAATAATTTATTTATATTATTAATTTTATTAATTATATGCATGTGTGTTGTGATTAATAAATCAGTGGTAACACAACAGTGGTATTGGACACTTTGCGCGTATAAAACAACACAGACTGTTGTGGCTTGTAGCACTCTACTCTGGCCAGATGTTTGTGGTCGTATAGATCGCACAGACTCCTGAGTATAGATCTCTTGTATATGTACGTATTTTATCGCACATATATAAGATGTGATGTGTGGTCATTATGGTTCATTTGAATTTTAGTTCTCCGGCGCCAATTTTCAATATTTTTGTGTATTGGATTAATTTATGCAATTTTTTTTTCGCTTTTTTTTTTTTGCTTGATCTGTGTTTTATTGCATGTCAATCAAAAGTTGTAAAATATTTGCATAAAAAATGTTTTTATGATTTTATCTCAATTTTGGTTAAGTGTTTTAATTATAGAGCAGACGTATGCAAATTTATTTTTGTATATAACAATTTTTTTATATGACGTTGTTCAAAAGTACCATTCTTGACATTTATATCTATAATTTGTAAAAAAAACGTCTTTCAATACCCGTGTATTAGAAATTACGGTGACGGGCGAACCGACTGTTTTTATAATGGGAGGAAGAACCATACTGAAAATAACAAATCAAAGTTCAGTAAATAGACCATCAATAAAATAAAATTTTTTTGGATTGGACATACGCTAAGAAGGCGAAATAACACCAACAGTCGCCAAATCCTCGAGCGAACCCTCAAGGGAACAGGAAAAGAGTCGGTCAACAAGGAAATAGAGGAAGAAGGCAAGAGCTTGGGTGAAATAAAGTGTTTGTAGCGGTCCTACATCCCCCCATGGGAAAACAGGAACTAATTGTTGTTGGCGTAGGGCAGTCAACAAATTTCTTTTAAATGTTAAATATTTTGTGGGTATACAGTTTTGGGTTTACCACCGATAAAAAAGTAAAATAACTTATGGTGAAAATTTTAATTATCATAATTTTCTATTGTTTTGGTACCTTTTTGAAAGAAAAACTGGATTTTCAGTAATTTTTTTTCAAAATTATTCAAATTTTCGACCGAATCGAAAAGAGGCGGATTTAAAAGTGGTCGATTAATACTCTCCGATATCCACTAGCCTGAGGGATAAGGTACCTCACAGTACCTCATGGTTGATGTGGAAATCTTTGTATTCACTGGCTGGCACTATATTTTCATATTTAAAATTGGAAAAATTTACAAAAAATAAAAAATCGAAATTAAACATTTCGTTAATAAAATAAGTATAGATTCACATTCAAATGGTTAGTGTGCCCAGTAAAGCGGGCGGGAATCAGCTAGTAATTTATATATGAAGAATTAAAATCATAAGAATATCCAATAACATTAAAAAGGTGTTTGTTGTTAGCTTGAGGGTTCCCGATAGACAGTCTGACTCTGCTTTGGTTAATATATCATGGACACATATCTAATGGGTACACGGGTGTCCCCAACACTAACTAATACTGCCCACCTGGGCACATTCTTCTTTACATATTCTTATATAAAAGAAAGAATAAACTGAACTATCATATATACAACAGATACAGCATCACTTCTTCTTGTGACATGATGAAGTTGATGATGACTGCAGTTAACCATTGACGATGGTTACCATACTATAACAACGATAGGTACGTGTATATATAAGTACCGGATAGTTTATTAATACATCTGCTTTACAAGTTGTAAAATATTATTATAATAATTATTAATAATAATAAAATAATATTATTTATTAAAAAATTATTATAGCACGATATTAAAATATTATTATCTTTTAGGAATTTTATTAATATAAAAAAAAAAGTTTTTGGAATGTTTATTTGATTTCTTTTGTTTTGAAATGGGTTTGAAATCAATTTTTCCCTTGAGGAAAATTAATTTAAACAAAATTCGTAGTGCAGGAGCTTCATTAGCTAAGCGAAATCCTTGAAAAAATAATACATTTTTCTTAAAATCGAATATTGTATTTTTAGTTTTCCAAGATCTTTGATTTCGAAAACTAAGCGTCTAGAGAAAAAATAGCAAGAGTACTTTTTTGCTTAAAACTGAAACAAAAATACAAAAATGTTTTTTATTTTGAACAAAATCAAAATTTTTTTCGCGTGTATTGTTAATGTAAGGATTTATTCAGATAAAATTCTAGGGAAGATTTGCAAGAAACAAATTTAATTTGGAATGTGTAGTGGATGTATTTCGATGTGAGCCCAAGCCACTTGTACCCGCAGTGAGAGGTGTCCGTTTATCGATAGTTAGAAGATTGCAATTTTCGGTTTAACGGACAATCCATTTTATCGAGTATCTGGTAAAATAATTTTTCCTTAGCAATTAAATAAAATCGGCTAGAACTTTTAACTATTTTTTTATTTGATGAATTGTTTTTTGCTAATTTGTAAAAAAACTAATTAAAACCAACAAAACCCCCTCTCCAAAACAGTTTTTAACAACCCCTTGAGTGGCAGGAAGATGCATCACTTTTTGCTTTACCATTACCATGATTTTTTATTTAATTTTGTTTTGCTATAAAATATATTATTTAAATTGATTTTGTTTTCAAGAATTCACTCAGAAATTTTCAAAGAATTCACTCAGTGTTATATTTATTGTATCGAATCAATGGGTAGAAACATAATAATATTTTGAGCGTTTTAAGCAAATTAAAATCCTGTCTCAAACTCAAATAATAATAGTAAATACTTAGGTATTGAAAAAATAAATTGTTTTAATTTGTTTTCTTTTCATACATACATTCTCAATTTTCACAATAATACTTTTATAGTAATAAGTAGTTAATTATAAAACAAATTTTACATTGATATTGAAATATTATAAATAATTATTAAAGACAATATATTGCATTCATAATACATAATTGCAGCCAAAGTCAGTCAGTCAGATCAACATCGCATATGGGTTTTTTTTTTTTAATTTTGTATATGAAATAATTCTATTTACTTTTTACAAGAGTAAATAATACATTTTGTTGTATTTATTCATAGTACCATTTATGACAATTAAATCCAGTATTTTAAATATGATTACATTTCAGGCCCGTGCGCAGGAATGGTCCAAGAGAGGGGTTCAAACTTTTGTTCGCCATTGGTGTTATACAGTCAATAAAACAAGAAATTATTTTTTCAAGTAAGAGAACATTTAATTAAGTAAAATTGTAATATTCAGTCACTGTTTTTTAATAAGTTAATTCTGCGAGGTACAGAAAAAAAAACTTTTTCAAAACTCGCTGTGCATCAACTTCTATGGAAATGCGTCCCATAAATGGGTGCATTTACAGGACTATATTGTTAGTTCAAAATTTTTGTGGTTAGATTCTCAATAGGAGGGGTTTTGACCCCCAAAACCCCAGCTTGCGCACGGGCCTGTTACATTTTATGAATCAAATAAATAGAAATATAAAATATTTATTTCAATGTTGGAAGAAAAATATATTTATGATTTTTAAGTGTAAAAATATCGCATTCATGAACAGAGAAATAGAGAAAAAAGAATTAACGTCGAAAAATTTAGGGACTTCTGAGGACCGCAGCCAGAAATTTGTTGCTAGGGGGCGGGGTCCGGTATGGAAACAGGAACTCCAACAAAGAGAGAAATACGATTTTCAGTATTAAATTGCATATTTTATCAAAAGGTCATCCTTTAAAAAAATTGAGAGATGGAAAATTTCTATAGAACCAGGTTTATATCACCCTTTTAATAAAGATTAAATTGCTCCTGAAAGTATTAGCATCAAATACAAAAGACAAAAAAGATAAATTGCGCAAATGTAAATTACTATGCACACAAAAATTTTTATTTCGATTTTAAGCTTTTAAAATTTTGCAGAATCTTTAAAACATTAATACTTTCACATCCAATTCCTTCACCATTTTTATTCCATGTATATATGTAATATATATCAAGGTATACTAAGTTTAGTCCCAAGTTTGTAACGCTTAAAAATATTGATACTACAAACAAAATTATGGTATAGGTGTTCATAAAATCAATTTACGTTTGTCCTTTCGTCTGTCTGTCTGTCCGTCTGACAACACGATAACTCAATATCGAAAAAAGATATCAAGTTGAAATTTTTATAGCATGTATCTGCATATTGTACAAAAACATAAGAATCCATAGAATTAAATTTAATTATATACGAATTAATTAAAGTAACATTAATTGATTAATTAGAAACATAAGATTTTTTTCTATGAAATAAAGTTAATTAATTATTTACAATATTCATAAATAATTTAATTAATTGCGCAAAATAATTGTTATTTGCATAATAATTTTATTACAAAAGTAAATATTGTTTTTGTATAAATATTAATTATTAATGTTGTTAAGCTTTGATTCCCTAATATAGTTTTCTAATACAATTTATTACTTTTTCATAAGGTCGAATTACTTATGTTAATTAAAATAAAAAAATTCTTTGTTAAAAATCTGTACTGTATATCAGGCATGGAAACAGGCGAGTTATTTTAAGTTGAAGTCATTATTGTTATAAATTTATTGTGTGCCATAAACTTTATTGTGAGTCTCCTTATCTAAGTCCGCAATGCTCATAGAGGAGAAAGCGAGACGGGTATACGATTCTTCTATTTATCTCAGTTTCTCTAATAGTAATGAGATAGGTAGAAAAAAAAGAGTTAGGTATTTTTGGTTGTCACTGATTGGGTGATCACTGTCTTACTCGTATAATAGTTACAGAAGTCTGAGGGACTTCTCTGAGCCACGTTTGCCCATGCCTGTTGTATATAGCTTTAAACGCTCAAAGAAATTTTTGTTATATACGATAAGTTTTAAAAATTTTTATAAAATACTGAAATAAATCATGAAATTTGACATAAAAAAACTCCCAGATTTCATCCTTTATCTCTGTGTAAACCTCTTTAGGTAGCACTTGAGTGTCAATAACAAATATCATTTCGCAAATATCCAAGTAATGTCAGCGAGGATATTTATTCTGAATTTAATTTTATTGGAAAAAAGTTTGTGTCAATTCTGTTTGTGACCGAAAGAAAGGAACTCGTTAAATATTAAGCTTTTCATTATACAAATACAATGTCTCTCATTACCAAATAAAACTTCCACCCGTTTTCAGTTTTGGGTATTCTGTAAATAACTCGTTCTTAATTGATTTTATTCAAAAATTATAGGGCTTTCTTTATGCAATAGGCATATACTGAAATAAGGATATAACCAAAATACAAACAGTGGAACACAGGGCCGGATTTATACAAAATGGCAATGGCAAAATACTCCGCCCTAAGTTTCTTCAGCTAATTCTGATACAATAAAATACATGTACAATTTGAACTGAAGAGAAAAATTCCGACGTACCTTTTTTATCGATATTCGTCATTATTTCAGAAAGCGTGTGAATCATAATTTAAAAATTATATGTTTGGTTGAGAATATGTTTATGAAATTCAAAAGTATATAATTATTCAACATCTTCAACATTTTTCTTCATGTTTACAATAAAATTCACAAGTACGCAAAAATATTTGGACATTTCGATCAATTTGCCACCCCCAAAATTTGGCCTGGTGGGACCTGTACAGTATTCAATTCAATTCTTTATTTGCTCTTTTCTTATTGACAAACTAAACGATGTGCACACCCACAGGTATCACAAAAAGGAGGAAAATTGATTCAGAGGTTCTCAAAATATGCAGTTTTAACGAAAAACTCGAAATCTATTTCTTCCATGGAAATTTTATCTAATTAATTTTAAGTTAAATAAGATTCAATGACCTTAGGACATATTAAATTTGATGAAAATCAAAAAAATTTTTAAATCACGATATTAAAAATATTGAAATATCACATAGGCATACAGTAATACATTTACGCAATAACTATTGCTTCTGTATTGTGTAAATTGTATTCTTAAACAAAAAATGATTTAATGTACTCTTAAAATTTATTAATATTCTCACGATAAAATTATGTTAAGAAATTTGTAAAGTTAATAGATTAATTTACAAATTTTTGAAATTTATACGTAAAACAGTAATTTTTGATAATATTCAAATGAATTTTTAAAGCAAATTACCTATTGATGTGAGACTTAGATTAATGATGAAACATAAAAATGTAGATATTCGAATGCTATTGAATACTTAAACCGGTTGAAATAAAAAATTATTTGCAATTTTTAAGAATATTATCAAAGTGAATGAACTTTACAATTATTTTGATGGTAGATATAATATGCAGGGAACAATACTTTTGTGTGATACTCTTATAAATATTATCATAATTGGACAGGTTTCTAAAATTACATTTTTGTAGGCTTTGTAATTTTAAAAAATCTGTTGTGAACGTCATACAAAATCTCTGTATAGAAAATCACAAAAGAGATTTCAAAAAAAATCTTTGTTATTCCGCCGAGTAAAAACTAGTAACAATTTTTCCTTCGATTTTTTTTTTTTTTTGAAAAAGTTTTTTCACTTTTTTATCTACAGAACTTTGTGCAACCATGATTATATTGTTCTTAAACATTAAAAATCAATTTATCCATATTTGTTCACTCCAATCTGAGAATATCAAAATCTTCAATGGGCCTGATAAGCAGTTGCTGTTTACTATTCATCTTGATCTAGCATCCAAATGGGTAAGGGGGACGATACTTGTCCGTCGCCTCGTGACTAAAATCGTAACAATAAATTAATAATAATATGTGAACAATGTGTTATCCAATTTTTAAAGAAATCAATTATTATTGATTGATTAGTAATTTTTTTCCATATTTTTTTATGCAGCATAGTATGTAGTTTGATAAACAAATAATAATTTTTTTTTGACTCAACTAAATGGCAGGATCACTTATTCACAAACCCTACTGCTTGAAAGAAATTTGTAAAAATAATAGTTGATCAATAATAATTCATTTGTATAATAATTGAAGAATATAAATTTCCATTAAAAAATCCAAATCGTCTCTACAAGGACTTAAACTGTATGAAATATCCGTCCTTTTTTATTTTATTTTTTTCAAAAGCTATAGTTTCCAACAATCAGTAAATGTGAATTATATTGTAAGAACGCGAAAGTTTGAATGTGAAATTAAATTTCGAATTCATTGGAATATCTAAGAGGGGCAGCCATCCCTTCCCGTTCCCTTTCTCGACGCCATGATCGTTATCTTTTTTAAAAGTAACTTTGATAGACCTTTTCATTTCAATTACAATTCATGATTGTTTCATACAGACAGTAATAAGTTAGACAAAGATACAAGATATTGGTTATTCATTTCATCACATTAGTTTTTTAACAAACTGTCCGAAACAAAAGTTAATCACTTTTAAAAATAAAAGATCTATTGGCTAGGTTCATTCTTAATATTCTAGTAGACATATGCTTCATTATTTACTGGGATGTAATACACTTTGCCTTTATTAGTAAATAAAAAATTATTATATAAAAGTGTTATGAATTATTGTTACCCATAATAATCCCTTTATTTTGATTAAACATATTATCTAAATATAACAAATAAATTTATATCCTCATAAGCTCCCTAAATACATACATCCGACCAGGAGGCGAAACAAGTTATTATAATTTCCTATCATATAAAGACTTAAATTTTCTAAAAAACAAAAAAAAATTGATCGATTTAAAATATTTATTATATTTTATTAATTTTAATAATCAGACTATATTTACATAAAAAAAGGTTGATGCAAAGGTTATCGGTTTTATTTATCAACTAAGTAATTTTTTTTTCCACACTCTATGTTCAAAAATTCTCCATAATATATAAAATTGAATATATTCACCTACAGATAAATAATAATTTACGTTGTTTTTTTATTCGATTGAATTCGTGTGTCGTGTTTAAAACAAATTTATTTAATTAAAATAAATACAATTGTTTAAAGAAAGAAAATATAATTTTATTAAAAAGAAATCTTCTTATCAGAATTAAATTTTTAATACTATAGTACATAATATTTATTTATTTAATGTAACGGTATTAACTTTATACTGAGCTATTTAGCCTTGACTTACAGCTTACAATCACCAAACAAATTAATAATTAGTATCGTTTAACATTATACTATGTGAATTTAACACTTGCTACATACCTATTTCTTTTTATTAAATTTAATATCATCTCGTTTTTAAATTCATAAAAATATAGTTACGTTTTAAAATTATTTATAAAAAAAAAAATGGATCTAACAACCAATGATATTAGTTATTTTGTGGGTGTGGATGTAGGATCCGGAAGTGCCCGTGCTGCTTTAGTTACAAATGAAGGTCGTATTATTAAAACATCTGTGAAATCAATTCAAACTTGGTCACCAAAAACGGAATATTATGAACAATCATCGGATGATATTTGGGCAACTTGTGTTGCTGTTATTCAGGTATTGTTGTTAAACTCAATTGTTATGAAAATTTATAACCAAATCTTTTGATTGTATATAATTAAGCATCAAGAATGGGTAAGATGAATTTTGAAAATAAATTGCATTGTTCTGTTATTATCTCTTCGTAGATTATGATAATTTACTTTATGGTACGAAATTCATGGGTTTTGCTTCTATTAAATAACAATGCTAATGCAAAGCTGTAACCAATTGTCTAAACGAACATCTAGATTCTAGAATATAGAAGTTTATCTTAACCCTCACCAAAAAGAGTTGAAATCAACTAAAAAGTGATGTTTTTATAAGCAAGAGAACAAAACAAAACACATTTAACAATTAACAGACTTAATTGTTGAAATATTTTCTGTATATTGAAAAATTTATTCTTGGGATAATTGTGGCAAATCTATTGAGCTTACGAACAGATGTTTGAGGAAAATGTTCGTAGCACATAGTACTGCCCGGCCCAATTTTTCTCTAAAATTTTTAACTTTAGACCACTCTTTGTCTTTTCGTTATTTAAGCTTTTTTTAGTTTCACCTATCCGTTGTTTGTAATCAAATCTTACCGGTTCAATTTGGCCTACTACTCTCTTTTTCCCATCGCTTCCACCTTATTTAATATACAGTGCAGCGCATTTAAGATGAAGACCCCCTCATATTTTCGTTATTTATAAGAATGTCGATTTTAAATTTTGCACAATCATACTGGGTGACAGATCACATTTTTTAAGATACTTCAAATCAGATCATTATACTCAGCCTACTAAAAATTGACAAATAGGGTCGATTCTTAATATTTTGCCTAGCGAGATGGTTAGAGATATCGAAAAATGTTGCTTAGAATATTTTTTTATACCCATAGAACGATTTTCATGACATACATAAAATTCGTATTTTTAATTTTTTCATTATTTTGGTATTTACTCAAAATTATTACAAGTTTATTGAAATATTTGAATACATAACACTAGTAAATTATCAATTTGTCCAGTTTTTACATTCCATAGCACACTAGTTACAAAATTAAAAAATATACTTTTGTAACTATTGTGCTATGGAATGTAAAAACTGGACAAATTGATAATTTATTTAAGTTTGAATATGAAATAAAAAAATTGAAAATGCTGAATCTCTGAAATTTTTTTTTTTAATAGTTATTGTGCGCATAGACCTAAGTAGACCTATGTGTAAATAGGATTTGATATTTTTTTTACCCACCAGTCGAGTAAGCATGGCCGATAAGGTGCAAACAGGCTTAGTATTTGCCGGATTGAATCTGCAAAGCGAAGCGAAGTAGTTTGGCAATTAGGGTAGTAACGGTAATTGATTCATAAGCTATAATCGACATAGTTCTTTAAAAACAATTTAAATTTTTGTATATATATGTTTGTTTGTCCACTTCTCACAACGGAATGTTTTTATATGAATCAATAAAATGAATGAATTATTTATCCCTGACACACAATGGAATAATTTATTAAAAAAATAAATCAAAATATTTTGTATAAGTAAACAAATAAACAAGAATTTATTCTGATAACGCCTTAGTAACCAACAAATAAAAATAGTTTAAAATTTATTTTACAGGATGTCATAGAAGGATGTAAGCCACAATTAATAAAGGGAATTGGATTTGATGCAACATGTTCATTGGTAGCACTAGATGAAAATGGATCACCCTTAAGTATAAGCCCTACAGGTAATTAAAGCATGTGGCGTAGTATAGCGTATAAAAAATGTAACGTTCGAACAATACAGTGATATATAAAACAAGCCTTGGGGTGGGACTTCTGCGACTCTTGAGGCCCACGCGAATAACTTCCCAGTATAATAAAAAGTTATAAACAAAAAATCAATAAATAAAAACAAAAACTCGACCTACTCAAATCGACTCAACCGAATGTTACGAGTCACCACAACGAAGTCGATACCATTTTTTGTTCGCGCGATATCGATCGGGAGAAAATGACTACGTGCGTAGGACACGCACATACTTCTTGGTGTTAATGCCTTGTCCTGCCAATAAAACGCAAATATATGTTGAAAATTTCGATTTCGAAAATCAGACCCATTACAACTTCTTATACTGGGAAGTTAACAATATTTTAAGCAGAACATTCCTGAGAACTTTTTTTATCCTTTGCACCATTAACGAGATAATCCTAAATTAATTTGTTCCTAGCATGAAATTTTTAGTCTATGACTCGGAATTTAATTTGACTCATCAACGAATTGATTGTCCAGATTCGATAACTACAACATCGGACACCCTATTTTAGCTTAGAAGCAAAGTATTTGATTTAACAATCATCCTATTTTTAGGAAACAATGAACAAAATATAATTTTATGGATGGATCATCGAGCTTCTGAAGAAGCTGATTATATCAATTCATTTAATCACTCAATATTACGTTACGTTGGTGGTAAAGTATCCTTAGAAATGGAAATTCCAAAATTACTATGGTTGAAGAAAAATCAACAGGATAATTGGCATAAATATCGTTACTTTTTTGATTTACCTGATTTTCTAACGTGGAAAGCCACAAATGCTGATTCTAGGTAACAAATTACGTTTTTTTAGAGAGTTGCGTACCCATGCAAGAGTTCTTTACAGTTGCAAGAATCTTTAACAGTTGCAAGCACTTTATATTTCTTGCATCTACCAGTTTCGATATCAAAACCAGATTCATTTTGATATATAAATTTAAAATGAGTATACCAACTTACATTGATATGAAAAATATACCCATCTCAGTCAATCTTAGTTAGAATTACCTTATAGACATCCTTACTAACAGTAAATGCACTAACATAAACTTTACAAAACAATAGCCTTTTGTTCTTTAAGAATAAATAGGTTGGATATAAACATTTCTAGTGATTAATCATTACATGTAGATTACAAAACACAAAATTATTTTTCATAAAAAATAAGGATTATAATTATTTTTATAATAAAATTAGGCATTCATCCACATGGAAGCAAACACTAACCAGAAAGTATTGAAAGTATTACGTCACGACATGATAAACGCTATGTAAACAACATTACATTTTATACATTACATAACATTTTATAACTGCTTGCATTTTATAACCTTGCATACAAAAAAATTATTGTATGCCAAGTCGTGATGTCATTCAAGACGCCATGGCATTCTACATTGTTTTCGAAGTGCACGTGCACCCTCCTGCACTCCCATCCGGCTCTTATGCATTGAGTTAGAATTTACACTTTGTCGATAGCAATTTTTGGTTCAGTTGGTAATGATACACACTGGTTTAATAAAATTACTAGTTTGAGTACTGAACCCTGTATTCTTTATATCTAAACTGAGTTCATGTAAAAAAATTCCAAAACTAGGTCGCTATGTTCGCTTGTATGCAAATGGAATTACGTAATTGGTGTCGACGAGAAAGAAGGGTGGAATGAAAGTTATTTAGTAGAAATAGGCCTCGGAGATTTATTACAAAATAATTGTGAAAAAATTGGAAAAACTGTACTAATGCCAGGAACACCTTGTGGTAAAGGTTTGACAGAAAATGTTGCTCAAATATTGGGTTTGTTACCTGGAACACCGGTAGGTGCCTCAATTATTGACGCCCATGCTGGTGGACTTGGAATGATTGGTTGTTCAACGGAAGGGGTTTCAAATGATTTTGAAACACGTTTAGGTTTAATTTGTGGCACATCAACATGCCATATGGCAGTCAGTCGTAATCCTGCATTTGCGCCAGGTATCTGGGGGCCATATTATAGTGCTATGGTACCGGGTATGTGGTTAAACGAAGGAGGTCAAAGTGCAACTGGGAAATTAATTGATCATATCATCGATTCACACCCAGCGAAAAAAGATATTCAAAAGAAATTAACTAATGGCATGTAAGAATTAATCCAAAATTTGTGGAAATGCTAAGAAAATTATTTTATAATCTATTTTAGGCATATACAAACATACCTTTCAAATTTATTAAAGGAACTCACGGAAACAAAGAAAATTAAAAGTATGGCATATTTAACTAAAGATGTACATGTTTGGCCAGATTTTCATGGGAATCGATCACCTTTAGCAGAGCCAACATTACGTGGAATGGTAAACCGAAAAATTAAAAGTAATCCTTTTATTTCCTCTTACACAAACTTTTTTTTTCAGATTTCTGGCTTGAGTTTATCTACCAGCGAAGAAGATTTAGCCATTCTTTATTTAGCCACAATCCAAGCTTTAGCGGTAAGTTAATAAATTTCTTGAGGTTAATGACTGCATATATTGCAATATACTGACTCACAGGCAGACTAAGTAAAATTATATGCGTCTCGGGTGGCAGGCTTTAAAGTTGACCAACAAAAAATGCACAAACAAAATGCGTAACAGAATACCCTATAATTTGTCAGTAAATTTTCAGTGGCTTCTAATAGTAAATCAAACGATCAAATAAACCTGTTTTACGAAACTTTTGGGTAAAAATTACCTTGGAAGAAATATTTTTATTCAAATTGTTAACACTAGGTCTTTTCGCCACTCAAATAGTGAGCATGAAATAGAAAAAACTTCCATCAGTTTCCAAAAGTTTCTTTAAATATAATGATTCACTTTTCTGTTGTGTGGACTCTGTGGGCGCTCATCTGTATCATTGGATCTTTGCCAATCCAAAACATGACTTTGTAGCCAGCCTAATTTTAATTAAAGTTTTTCATGCAAAATTTTTCTTTTCAGTATGGAACCAAACACATTTTAGACACACTTCTACATTCCGGCTACACAGATATTCATTCAATATTAATTTGTGGTGGTCTAAGTAAAAATCCAATATTTATACAAACTCAAGCTGACGTTGTTCGAATGCCAGTACTGTGCCCGCATGAAACGGAATCAGTATTGTTAGGAGCCGCTATTTTAGGTGCATGTGCCGCACAACAGTTTGCATCGGTTCATGAAGCTATCAAAATTATGGGTGGTAATGCAGATATTGTACGACCAAATGAAGAAGTTGCCAAATATCATGCTAATAAATATAAAGTGTTCTTGAAAATGGTGCAAAATCAAAAGACTTATCGAGAAATTATGTCAAATTAAAGTTTTAAGAATTTCTTTTTTATTAAATGGCATAAATTTTATAACTTGTATAATAAATAAATAAAGAACAACATATAAATATAATCACTTCTGTAATATTATTGCCTATATTTCTTTGATAAATGAATTTTTATCCATTATAGTTAATAAATTTAGTACCTCTGTCAGCTTTTATCAGAGCAAATTCCGAATTCATTACTTCAAGCATAGTTTTCCATTTGAGTAGTTGAGAATCGTATACAGACCGTAAGATCATGAGAGGCCAAGGTGCTGCAATATTATCATTTAGTCTTTCGACGAGACTGGAGAAATACCAGACAAATTTTCGAGGTTTACGTTTTAAAGATTAGTTTTTCAGTTTTCAAAACAACTACGATTTTTTTGGTTCTGTCAATGTTTTCTAAGCAAATAAGGCAATTTTCACCTACTTCTAAATTGTATCAAGGGAAAATCGTGGGGTCTACAAAAAATATTAGTATAAGCTCTGCGAATGCCAGAGTAATAAGGATCTGCAAAATAGAAAACTAATTTTTCGATATATTATCCACGCAGTCCGCTACCAAATTTTTTGTTCTTTTTTTCTCAAGTTCAAAAGGGTTTATCTTTAATTTTCATGTAAAAGAGGTAAAAAATTTCTAACTCAATTCTTTGAAGGCGTCTTTAACTCATCGTCGTTAATCATAAGTGATCGCTCATGATCAATCGTATTCACTAATTTTGGATTCCCTATCACGGACAGACTAATAGTTCTCCTATTTGGAAAATTAGTAGCCCTAGAAACCGTGACAGTAAAACTGCACTTACACGAATTTAGAAATTTCGCATATAAATCAATACGATTTAACGGTAAGTACAATATGGACTAGGTGTGCCAAGGTTTATCCTGGCAAAAGGATTTCTTTATTTTTTACTGATGTGGCAGATTTTTTGGTCAAGTTTTGGGGTGTCACATCGAGATATTTCGAAAGTAGAATTCAAAACGAACAAATTTAAAAAAGGGTAATTCCGCGATAAGGGTAAAATTTTATTGGCTTTGGCCACGATAAGAGCTTTCACACCAAATTTTCTTGAAAATAGATAAAATTTGCAATAAAATGGTCTCTTACAAATTAATTTCCATGAAAGTGCAAAGTACTAGTAATTATTAAAAATATAAAAAATATTTCTACTAGGATAAACCCTGGCACACCTAATCCATATTGTACCTATATATAAATAGCATTGATTCATATGCGAAATTTCGAAATCCGTGTAAGTGCAATTTTACTGTCACGGGCTCCCCGCTTATGGGTACGGTATCCTCTTAAAAGTTATATATCGCTCTAAACTAAACATATTTCCATGACAACACTGAAATTTCTCATAAATATTATTTTGTATTATCAATAAAACTTTTACTCCATAATTCTGTGTTTATATTAAATCAATAACTTGTACTTTACGTAAATAAATAAACAGGTGTTTTAATCTAAACAATCTTGAAAATAATTACGCTCAAATTTTTATTGAAGAAATTTCTCAAGTAGTAAAATAATGTCCGAACTTGATGTTTTCGAAGACCTTCCATATGATGACGAAGTATATAATGAAGAAGAAGGACGTTCTGATATTCTTTTCGAAGAAGAACAACAAGAAATTTACGATACTAATGATTTTATATCAGGTCCATATATATCAGAGGATACTGAAATACCAGAAAATATTTTAGAATTTAAGTAAATATTTTTGGTTATTTTTTATTTTTTAAATGTCTAACTTATTTTTTAAATTAAATGTTTTTAGCCATTCGTTTGGGTATGATTGTAAACGATTTTTTAATTTAATTTGTCCTGAAGACAATGTTTTAATTTATGCTTCTGGTAATTTTATAACTTTTTTTGATGTTGAAGAAAATTTAGTTTGGTTTCGTCGAAGTGCGTTTGGTGAAGGCATTGGTCATATTTGTGTAAGATTTAATTTTTTACGGTACATATTTGAAAACTTTCTTCTAAGGTTTGCACGCTAAAAACAGGTAAATTATTAAGCCGGGCTAACTAAATCAGATTTATAATTCGGAATAGCCAAAGTGTAAATGTCGCCTTTAAATTCAGATAGGGTAACTTTAGCAATAAACAGAACGTTGTAAATTCGCACCCTTTGAGAGGCGCGAATAACCGAAAGAGCTCGAGGATAAGCTTCTTCAATAAGACTTATCCAATTAATTTTCCACGGCAAAGTTGCACTCGTCTTCTTGCTTTCATTCGAATTATCCTCGAGCTCTTTCGTTAATTCACGCCTCTCAAAGGGTGCGAATTTACCTCTGTTCTGCCACAGCTATACATTTTACCATCTGTATAAAAGGACCCAAAATGTTTTTTTACCGAATTGTAAACTCTAAGGAAAAGAAATTAATTTTTATTTAGAAAAATCCAAATCCAAATTATCCACATGTTGCTGTAGCCGAAAATGGTGTAGCACCACCAATTATAATTTATGAGTGGCCAAGTTTTGAAATTTTTGGATTATTAAAAGGTGGATCAGCTCGACGATACAGTCATTTAGCTTACAGGTATAGGGATGTAATATTTTTCGTCCAACATATATTACAATAATATTAATAAATTCTTTTAGTCCTGATGGTGAATTATTATGTTCCCAAGGCGGTGAACCAGATTATTTGATAACAATTTGGAATTGGAAAAAACGTCGGATAATGTTAAGAATGATGTCGTATATTAATGATATCTATAATGTAGTCTTCTCCCCAACAGTTCCGGGGCATTTAACAAGTGCAGGTAACTTCTAGCTTCTTGTAAGTTTGAAAATTTTTCTTTTTTGAAATTCTTTAAAACAGCTGCATGGTCAATTTTAACTATACGTTAAGAAATTTTTTGTGGATATCACTATGTCAGTATCGGTATGAGCGCCATACTGTATCGGTATGAACGCCATACTTTGTACTATATTGAGGGAATAGTAACATTAGCAATAATTATGGCTGACGAGTCAATGCACTATGGGTGTCAGGACCATGCTGGTGGGCGATACCCACAATACTTCTGGTGGATAGCCCTATTCAATACTATAATATTACTTATGCTAAGATAGATATTATTGGATCTGTCTCTATACCATACCAGCATTGTAGTAAGCGCAATGCATTTCTTACCGTGATGAATCATGCAGCAAAAAGACATACTTATAAGTAGACTTAAAACCATCCAAATTTGGTAGCAGCAAAAATGGTTTAACGAATTGCTTTAAGAGATAAAGGATATGCTCTTTGTTCTGAACAAAAGCTTTCCTTTTTTATTAAGTAGCTTTTGAAAAATAATACGTCTAAAGATACAGACGATTTTGGAAACATTTACAGGAAATGGTCATATTAAATTTTGGAAAATGTGCCAAACGTTTACTGGATTAAAGTTAAAAGGTCAAATTGGGCGATTTGGTAAAACAGAAATATCTGATGTAATTGGATTGTACCCCATGCCAGATGAGAAAGTATATAGTTATTCATTCCACGTTTCTTGAGTAGATATTAAAAAAAAAATTTTTAGGTCTGCTCTGGATGTGAATGGGGAAATATATTAATTTGGGATGAAGGTCTAATTACAAAAGAAGTGACGCGTAAATTAAATAAACGTTGTCATAATGGTCCAATTACCCAATTTGAATACAATAATGGAGAATTAACGACTATTGCAATGGATGGATACGTTCGAATTTGGTTTTATGAGACAATTGAATTAGCAAATCCACCTGAAGAGGCACGATTTGTTGCGGTTGAACCTAATTATGAATTTTATATTGCCGAATCGAAAAATGTCAAAACTGAACTGATGTGTTTAATAAAAAAACGACCGGAAGATCCAGAAGATTTTTTTTACTATGCTCAGGTATAAGCAATATATTTTAAAACAAGTGGTTTTTATTTCATAGTTAAAAATTTCAGGATGGGAATGGTGGCATTTTAAGAACATTTATCTCAACCGAATTAGAAGATGCAAAAACAGAAAGATTACTCGTATGCCATGCTGGTGCCGTTGTGGGTGTAGCAAGTTGTCCACATGGTCCATATATCTGTAGTTTAGGAATTGATGGACGAATATTCTTTTATAATTACAGTAGGAAAAAATTGTTGTTGGTAAAACAATTAGTGGCTAAAGGTCGAAAAATTTTGTGGTTACCTTTATCAGTAAGTTCGAACATTTTTAAATGATTTATTCCAAAATATTGCTGAGTGAATATTGTCAACTTATTTGTACCCGAGTGTCCAAAAAACGAATTAACATTTTGAAATCTGTTTCTTGGGCGCATATATGCCTTCACCGAATAGAAAGCTACATCTGAAGACCTCAATTGCCTGCTATGTTAAGAATAAAAAGATATTAAATTTTATACAAATAATAAAATAAACACTATTTTCTTGCACTTCCATAATTAAAACATAACTATTTTAACACTTAACGTAAAAAGATTTTCTGTTTCTAAAATTTGTCCAAATATCAATTGTTTTTGTCATGTAAAAGGTGGTATGCCTAGGTTCGAATCCTAGTTAATTCATATTAATTAATTAGGATTCGAATTTAGGCATACCAGTATCTCGCTAAACATCTTAAGCGAATATGATAACTGGGAGTTACAACCCGTTAACTGGTGATAATAGTTCGTACTAATTAAAACAGGATGTTGCTAAACTTAATCAGTTAATTTAAAACTTGATTAGTAGTATAATTTGATTAGTATAACTTGGCATATAATTGGAAAATTTTAGATAGATCCAACAGGATCTTTAATCGTTCTTGGATTTGATGATGGAGTCCTTCGAATAATTTCAGTATATACTGACTTGATCGAGAAAAGTGATGAAAATGCAATAACTTTTATTCAAGTAAGTAAATAAACATAGAAAAATACAACATTATTTATGCTATTGTTGAATAAAACTTTTAGATTTATAAACCCCATACAAAAGCAATAACGAATATAAGTTTAAATTTAAATGAAACCTTATTGGTAACCACTGGTGAGGATAAAACATTATTTATATTTTACATACAGCGTGATGACGAATATCCAAAATTAGTCCCGATAGGATTCATAAATTTACCAGAAGCAAGTACATATTTAACTTGGAATCCAAAACAGGTTAGTCTTTATATTTTCGAACACAATTGATAACATTCACTCCTAATAAAATTAGGATAATGTAAAAATAAAAATTTTTATCTTATAAGCTATTAATCAATAGTGAATGCATTCAATTTAATGTTTTTGTGAAATATCCCTGTAGCTATTTACAAGGAAGCTCCTATCAGATTTTTTAATTGTTATAGCCACAAACAGTTTTGGTAGTATGTAACAATGGTGATTTCATTGAAGCGGATTTACCACTTGAACCGTTACCCGAAGAAACTGAAGTGTCATATTTACTTAAGAAAGTTCAAATACGACAAAATAAATTTGTATCGGTAAAATCAATGATGTTGCGTAATAAATTAATAGCAGAATTACAACATAAAAAGGAATTAAAATTAGAGCAAAAACGTCAAGAATTAGAAAAATTACGAAGAGAAAATCCTGGAGTTAAATTTGATGAAGCTGAATATTTGGGTATATTTATTTAAACATAAAGTAAAATATTTTAAATGGTTTGGTAACTTTGAAACCTGTGTGTTTTATACTAAATTCATATTAGGTCATTATTTGGAATGCTTAGAATGAATTATTTATGAAAAACACTAAATTTTTTTTTACTTACTTATTTACGCAAACACTTAAATTATATTTTAAATTAGTATAACTACAAAATAAACACATTCTACTAGAACTCGAATCATGGACCTTTGCTTATCAAAAATTTATCGAAAGGCTTAAAACCCATCCGTGGTTCCAGCCTCCGAATCGAAGTGACTTCTAGAGCTGTCTTGGAACTATAATCTAATTTTTCATTGAGAAATTACTATGATTAATAATAAAATTCAATACGAAATTTTAGCGGATTCGGAAGAAGATCCAGAATTACCAGAATTATATATTCCTCCACCACATCCCATACTATTTGCAATGTATACGCCAGAAAATACTATATGGCTGTCTATGGGTGATTATGATATGGGTTACATTTATGAATATACAACTGAATCGAAAGGACCAGTCAGAACTACTTTGATTCCTGATTGCGAACATGAAGAATTAATTTCATATATCTTTGAGTAAGTTACCCAAACTTTTCGTGAAGAATATTCCCATATTTATAAATTTGGTTCTATCTTTAATTTTTTATAAATCAGGTTTAGCTACGAGACAAATATTAACTTAACTTCTCACTATAATTCAAATATTCCCAATCACGTAGCCTTTTCTTCCAGAAAAGTAGCGACATATCGCTTTGGATTTAGGGGAATATAGTGTTGGCAATATTTTAATTAATGCTTGTTTTTTTCAGCCCAATGAAACAATATTTAATAATTGCTAAACGAAATGGTCAAATTCGAATAAACACATTCAAATATGACAACTTTAGAGATTTGAATGACTATTGGCTATTATCGATGCATGATAACTACAATGGAATTATAACACAAATGTGTTTTAGCTACGATTATCGAAATTTTTTCACATGTGGTGAAGACGGAAATATTTTTTCATACAACTTTAATCCGCCATATGAATTTGAAAAGGTTGAAGTACCCGAAATAGTAAAAATAAAAGATTTAGTTTCGAAAAGTGTTGAAGATATAACGGATCGTGAATTTTTAAGTTTAGAACAAGCAAAAAATCTGGCTGACCATAACAAACGTATGGCAATAGCAGATTCACGAAAGCAAAAAGTTTTGAGAGAATTGCGTGTAATGGCTGTATCATTTCGAAAATTACTTCAAAAGTAAGAAGAATTACGAAAATGTCATTTTAGATATCAGTATTTGATATACAAACAATTTTCCATCTTAACGAGATTCGAACTCTGGACCTCTGTATTCCGAGTCAACATGATACCTAATTGTACTTATTTATTACTTTGTTTTATAACTAAATTCTAACTTATTTAATCAGTTTTGTAAACTTAACGCTCGAAAGTTATAAGTAGGGTTGCCTACAAGATTATGTTGTAATAATGCAAGTGTTTTTATTTTTAAATGTTTATACTTAAACCTATTTTACGTTCATTTTAGAAATAAACAATTATTACCAAGTCAAATGATTCCTCATGAGGAATTTTTATTAGATGATCGAATTACGGAAGATTTAAATCAACGTTTATCAGCTGAAGTGGCCCTAGTAAATCGAAAACTAGCATTTGATGTAAGTAGTACAAATTAATTTAGAAGAAAATTTGCCTAATAATGTTGAATATATATCTTTTTTAGGTTGAAAAATCTCGTATTAAATACGAAAAATTAATGAATTATTTTATTGATCCAACCGATTATTTTCCATTTACAATATCAGCTCTAAGAACTGAAGCAAAAATTCATATTTGTCGTCATAGAATTATAACGAAGGACTTTTTCGACGCGAGAGAATTGTTATTGAGAAAAATCGCAGAGGATGAAACCCGTAAAAGGTATTTAAACGATACCAGTTTTATTCACTGCCATTATCTTTCATGGAGATAGAAATCAGTGCCCGAGGTTGGGAACACACAGATTATTTTAACCATCTTTTAACCACATGAATCTCTCTTTTATTTGGCCTTTCTTCATCGAAGACCAATAGTTTTTACTCTTTAAATACATAACTCGTATTGTGCTTAGCTCATCACGTCACTTGATGACGTATAACAGTCACTCCATTTTTATTTATTTTGTAAAACAAATTTAAAAATTGCTTTTATAAAAGTTATTTATTCATAAATTTTTTTTAATCGCTTCTAATAAAGGAAAGAATCCATAATTGAAGATATGTAAGTATATAAAATGAAATTTTTCAATTCCTGGCCAATATTTAATTAACTCTTGAATCTTTAATCAAATTTTGTTACATTAGGAAACCTAAAATTGATATAGGCGATGAAGGCCCACCTCCGGTTACGACAAAAACAGTCACTACTATAGAATCATTCCTAATGGGTTTATCACCATCAACAATTGAATTTCGTTTAACAGCAAAAATCAATCGATTACTAAGACAATATCGTAATCGAAGAGCACAAATGGAGTCTCGTAAGAGAGAGGTAAAGTTCAACGTACGCTTTTTGATATTATTATTTCACATTAAAAAAATTTAAATTGAATTTAGTGGGATTATTTGAATGCAAGAAAACCAATACCAGGTGTCAATCATCCGGATGATGAAAAAGCAATTAAAGATGCCGAAGCAATGATTGGTGATTTCAAATTGAAATCAGCCATTGATTATAAGCCACCGGCCGATCGAAAAGATACAACATTATCAAAATATACACAATTATTAAATACAAGAGAAGACGTAAATATCGAAAAAGGCGCAACCCAACATCGAAGTTGCTATTTAAAATTAATATTCCGAAGACTAAACAAAAATTTCCACACTAAATTTGGTTTAAAATGTTTAAGTAGTTAAAATTTCTTCAATTTTTTTTAAAAGGCTAGGTGCAGAGGCGGATTAAGAAATTGTGCGCCCATAAGAAGTTTTAATAGCGCCCCCCCCCTAATAATCCCTTTGTAGTCTCGGGCCTGTATGCATTTACCTACTTTGCCTTTTGGATAATCCACCTCTGGTTAGGAGAACATATTATTTCAAACCTTCAAATTAAATAAGAATAAAAATTCGGGAGTTTAATTTTAAATAGATGTTTCGAAGAATATTAGTTTCATTTGAAAATTGGTTCAGAATTATTTTAGCTACACAATCAACGACGGAATTATAATAACAAACTTGTAGCGTTACGCGAAGAAAAAATTCGCTTAATTGAAAAACTAAAAGAAATGGCAGAAAAAGTAAGGCAAATACATAATGAAATTCCAGAAGACAAACGACAATCATTTCCAAAATTTCCCGAAGTTGATATGAATGAATTTCCCGAACGATTATTTGAAGTAAGTGATTCAGTTTTAAATTTCGTACGATGTTTTTTTTAGAAAACGACTTGAAATCGATTTTTATTTCAATTTGGAATATTTGCTTTCCGTGTAAATATCTACTGTAAAAAATATTGAAACATAATGAAAATTTGAAAGGATTTTTTTACACAGGTTAATGTGAATCCAGACGATTTTGATGAGTCCCGTTCAAAAGTAAGAAAACCACAATTTGATAAACCATCGCTTGTAATTAATCCATCAGATTATGTAATACAATTGTTGGGACTATATTACGATGAAACTGACAAAAAACAATGGTTTAAAACTAGAATTTTAGATACTGATTCATCCACGATAGATAAAAGTCAATTATCTAGCGTAAGTGCTTTAGATATTACAAAATTAAAAAGTTTGTGCGAACATGAAAAAGATGATACACCGTGGGAAGCAGAGCTTCGAGAAATTCGTTTAATTAGGTTCGTATTTAAACGCAAAATAAATTATTTTTTTTGATATATTAGTTTTCCGTTCATAGCTTGCCAAACAAAAGACTCCATCGATGCAAAGTTTGAAAGATAAATTTTATCAAAGTTCGGAATTTTGTATTTTTTCTCATAGAATTTAAAGCAAAAATTGTACGTTCAATAATTATATAATTGTGACTTTTAGATATAAAATACCCAAATTATAATTTTTACGATTTTACCAGTACAATAAATTTTTGTCTGTATTTTTTGTTTTTTTAGAGTATTGGGACCCAAGAGTTACAAAAATCTAGTTCATTTGAATATTAGACAAATATTTTTTAAGAAGTTGTCTAAAATCGATCCGAGAAATCGCTATCATTCGACTCAATCAATTCGAATGAGATTTTAGACGGTTAAACCCGACTTTTTTAGTTCTTTGGGTCAAAATTACATTATTCACAGAATTTTATCGACATTGGAAATGATAAATTTTTATCGATTGGGATAATCGAAAAAATCAGCGACTACTTTTATAACAACAACGATATATTTTCCGTGATATCGGTCCTACACGAAAGCCCGATATTTTAAAGAGAATTTCAGCCATATTCCGAGAACTACTCACCTAGTTATCAAATGAATTAGAATTTAATTATTATTTTGGGGTCTGCGTTACACTGCATATTCCAGAAGCATAGCCAATAAAATTTTTGAACTTCTCGGTTTCATTTTAGGCAAAACTCAAAAAATATAAAAATCCATTTTATTATTTTACTTTATTGATAATTAGGAGTATTTTTTGATACTTCTTTGATTTCTTCAATTTTCCTAATAATTCCCATCTCTCCTGGTTTGTGGCTATAATGATCCTCAAATGAAATAACTACTTGGTATTTGTTTTTAGTAAAATTTTTGAACAAGATCAAATAATCCGAGAAGCTCGATTAAAAATCAAAACATTTGATGAAGATTTGGAAGGTTTAATTAAAGAACGTTTATTATTAAATGTTGATCTGCTGTTTAAAGAACATTATTCACTCGGATTGATACAAGAACTAATAATTCTCAAAGAATTTGAAGCAATTGAAAATTCACTTGAAGAGAAAATTAATGATATTTTAGATGAATTGTATGAAAAGAAACGCTTATCAAATCACTTAAAAACATCAACGGAAATCAGTAGCCGTAATATTGTAGAAAGTACGGAAAGGATCAAAGAAATTCAAGCGCAATTTCAAATGGCTAGTCATGAAAATCGATTTTTGTCGTTTCTGAAACGTATTTTTAAAAGGAAATATAAACCGCCAAAAATAAAATCAGAAGGTAATTTCGTCGTTTCGGCAGCCATCATTTAGACTACCAACACAAAAAGAGTTTATAAAAGTCTCACTTTCGATATTATCTTTTAATGTGCTGCCATTTTGGTGTTTTGCACTAGAATGTCATTCCGGTTAACGAAATTACAAAATATTTTATATTTGAAGTGTTTGGCTATCGAAAAATCTTTCGTAAAGCAAAATTCTATACCAATGAACCTCAAATCATCTGAAACTAAATATCATTGTTGCCATTCAAAAGATAATATAAAAGTTTGAAATATTTCGACAGTTTTGTTAATCGGGATGTTTTCACTTGTCCACAAATCATTACATTTTTACGAAACACCAAAATGGCATCACAATAATGTATCAATCATCTAAATCAAATAAAGTAAGTGTAATAAAATTGATTGACTGAGGAGGGTATTATCTGGCTATTTGAGTATTATCACGGAACAATACTTTTGAAAATTCAATTTCTCTACTAAGGATTGTTGAATGAATTTCTGTAATCTCTCTTCTTCTACCTGTAATTTCTAGTCTTCAGATAAGTCAAGTTTCACATCATCATTAATTGAGCATTAATTGAATCCCCAAGTTTTTGCAAGTTTGCCACTTGCCCTTGAAATATTGTCAAGGTTTATTACCATATTATCACTAAGCCTTAACAATACCGTTCTTTAGCGGTTATAGCTAAGACTTCTTAATTCCAACGTATCTAAAACGCGGCTTACGGAAAAACTTTCCGTTTTATTTTATTATATCTAGATTGTCATTTTTTTCAAAATACACCGATACGCACCTTTTAATCATTTTTTGCCATGTAGATGATGAAGAAGAAGAATCTTCATCCGATAGTGATGACCCAAGTGAAAGTGATGAAGATGCAAGTCTTACATCCGAACAATTGATGATTTTAAAATTAGATGAAAAGGTTTGCCCACCTGAGCTAGAACCACCAACTTTGTTTGATTTAACTTACCAGTTACGTGGTGAACGGTAAGTTCCATAATATCATACACAAATTTGTCGATTTTTAAGTTAACAATATGACTAAATAAATTAAAGAAAATAATACCCTAGAAATGATTTACCCCCAAATGAAATATTCCCACCAGCCTTAGAAAAGTTACCTTTAAACAGAAATAATAATTACACTTTAGATTTTAATGTGGGTAGATTGCGGCACTAAAAAAATTCAATGTTGCAGACGAAATTTTGCATTAATTAAGAAAAACAAAATATAATAATATTATAAAAACCCTCTTGTTTAGACATTCACATGAACAAAGAATTATTGAAGAAACTAAAAATATTGAATCATATAAACGTCAAATTGAAACAACAAGAAAAGAAATCCTTAGGATTGATGCAAAATTAAAAGTGGTACAAGATGAATTAGATAAATATCAGGTAAACTATACTGTGTAAGATACAGGGTGGGAGGTTGGTCATACCAAAATATTTTTTATAAGGAAATACTCTACCGTTAGAAAAGGAGGAGTATGTAGTTTATTGCAATATATGACTCCGGACCCTACCAAAACACAATCCTACGTTGGGCTAATAATCTTCGAACTGAAAGGCTAATAGTTTATTGATTAAACGTAAGATTGGGTTTATCGATTAAACATATAGAATCTCTGGTGGAATTCACTATGTATTGTAATTCACCAACTCGTCACTCCGAATAAAACAATTATATACGAATATGCGTTATGCTTTGAGGTAAGAAATGTATTCATGGAAGAAATAAACCTCCTTTTCTAATGGCCTTCCACATTTCCTAATGGTCCAGTACTTTCTGATCAAACAACAGTTGGAAATTTTGTCGCGCCCTGTATTAAAATAAATAATTTATTTATCAAAACTAATGATAATTTATTATACAAAATAAATTTTTATTTCAGAGAGAAAAACAACGGCGTTTAAATGAGGTTGAATGTTTGTTGGTGTTGAAATTAAATCAAATAAGAAATTTTACACCAGATGGAAAAATTTCCCATTTGCGTGATAGCTTATTATTTAATAAAGAAACACTTGAAAGTTTGGATCGTCGAATAGCTGAATTAAAAAATGAAACTTTAGAACAGAAAGCTAAGCATAGGTACCATAACCAAAACGATTTAAATAAAATTCAGCACTTGAAACAAAACTATTTTGTCAATATGCAAATTTACCCTTAAAAGCGAAATCTAACCTTCTTGAAAAAAACATCAACTTATTTACTAAGCACTTGTTTAGAAAGTCAATAGATTTTAGTATGTATAGAGTATTTAAACGGAAAGCTAGTAATATTTCTTTTTTTGTAGAAAGAATATAGTCCATTTACAAAGAATGAAAGCAGACTGTAAATATATGGACACAGTGATAAGTGATTTAAATGCAGAAATTAAAAAAACCATGAAAGTTAGATTTGGCAGCGTCGTTGATATCGAAGATCTAGAAAAATCAGTGCTACGAAAATTAGTACATGATTTAAAGGTATCTATGATATCTGTTCGTCAAGAACAAGAACGTGAATTATCACAATGGAAAGAAAAAATTTCAAAAAAAGAAGTAGAATTAGCAAAAGCGATTCAAGAAAATACCGAAAAATTAAATTTAGTTGTTGTGCTTGAAGAAGAGAAAAATAATTTACATGAAATTCTGAAACTGCAAGCTAAAAGAGAAAAAAGTCTAACTGAAATAGATGATAGTAAAACTCTTCAGGAAGATTTAAATAAATTAACTCGAATTGCTAAAACACAAGATTTACAAATGCAGGTTTGAAAATACTTCTCCAAAATAGTTTACCATTGATTAATGAAAATTTATTTATAGGCATTAAAGGATGAAATAAATATCTTAAAAATGAAATGTCCTAGTCCGAAACCGGAACGTGAATTAGAACCATCAGAGACAGACAGGTCTACTCCGGCTAGTGCTCCAGAGAAAGGTGATGCACCTTCAATCATCGATGAAGTATTCAATTCAGCACCAGTCGAGTAAATATTCAACAAATTTTCGTTCATTTCTAGCAAAAATAGTATTTAGTGCGAAAACAATTTTTCTATTAAAATGAATCGGAAGTGCGATTATTCTCATTCATTAAGTGGGTTTTAGAATATTCAATGAACCTTTTTTTACTAAGTACTAGTAGAAAACCAACTAATTACTAGATGGTACCTTCTTCGGACTTAGCGTGTCTTGACTAGATGTTATTGCTTTTTACATAAAACGTACATTAAAAAGCAAAATAGAATTATAATAGATCTAGGCAAATAAATTCACCTGAAATTTCCAATGCGAATAATTTTTGTGAATATCAGGAAAATGATTCACAGTTAATTTTGTATTTTCGCAGGTTACAAACACGAAACACAGAATTAATGAAATCTTTAATTGCTGAATTTATTGGTTTTGTTTATAAAAACATACCACAGCAGGCAAAAGCTGATAAATTTATTAAAGAGCACGTTACGAAAATATTCGAAGTGAATCTTGAAGAAACAACTGATAGTTTTATGATCATTGTAAAGCAATTTGTTCATGAAATTTTAAATAAGTTAAAAATTATCAACGATTTAGAATCAGAAGACACATTGACTGATATTATTGCTGATATTATTTGGGAGATGCGTACACTTTATGAAGCATTAAAAACAAATCAACGATTGGAAGAACGAAAAGCTGATAAAAGAGTGAGTTATATTACTATTTGATATCTTATATCTTCGTTCTCTACAAACGTAAACAACCTTTCTTAAAAATTGCTTGAATAATCGTTAAAAGAAGCAGATTGTTATTTTTCCTGCGGTTAAAATTGTCCCTTATGTCGATTTCATTGGAAAAAACTTGTTTCCAGATTTTTATAAAGTAATTTTGATGATTGGAAGAGCAGTTTCTGAGAAATCACCTGAAACCTTATGAAGGAATATTTGGACCAAAAAATTACGAAAATCTAGTTCATTTGATAAAAGTATAAGTATTGTCAAAGAAATTGCTTGAAATCGATTACTCTTTGTATGAGATTTTGGGCAACATCTTCATATCCAATATCCAATAAACGAATCCGATTTTTGTATATTTTGGGGTAAAAATTACCTTATTTATTAAGTTTCATCGAAATTATAAATACAAAAATTGTTTCGACTTAGTGCAATTTTCTTGGTGGAAACCTACTCCTTTGAAAAATTCGACAAAATCTAAATACTTTTTACCTGTAATTTCGATTAAACTATATAATTTTGACCCACAAAAACAAAAAATTGTGTTCATTTGATGATTTGATGTGCAGTTTCTGAGATATCCTATACAAAGAGCGGTATTTGGAAATGATTTCATTCGATATCTCGAAATGAACTGGATTTTTGTTTGCTGGAAATATATACAAATTTTTCTTTATAATGTAATAGGTAAATGAAGAAGACATGCAACAAACAGCTAACGCACTATTCATGGAAATTGTAACAAAAACATTAAAATCTGAAACTCCAAAAACAATTCCACTTGATATGTTTGAAGAGAGTCTTGTAAACGTAATAGTGGCTTTATTTGAAGAATTGCCACCAGCTTTGATGATAACAGACGAAAATATATCAAAACTTATTGAAGAATTAAATAAAGCTACTATAGTTGATGAAAATAGTCCGATACCAAAGTTATCGATTGATAAAATACTAAGTGATATATTAGAACGATTAAAAACGTCTTCGGTTGTTGATTTAACAAATCCTGTAACCCAATTATTAGAAGAAATCATGAAACAATTTTTAAATGGGGTTCTGTTACCAGATTTGGGTAACAAAGTACAGGCAAAAAAGTAATTAATTATTTCAGTGTTTTTATATTATCTACATTTTTATTATAAATGTACAACTTTCTAGCAAAAATTATGTAATCGATAATAAGTAAATAAATTTTTAAGGCAATGCAATTTTTTTCACCAAATTTAAAAATAAATGACTTATAAATAAGTTTCTCAAATAGTTTTCAAATGCAAAAATTAAAACTCTCTGTTGTGGTGATTGAAAAGGGTCCAAACTAAACGAATAAAAATTCATTGTACATCTAATATATTTTGTATTATTTACGCCTTTAAAATTTTTATGTCAATTAATAGAAAATTTGGATGATGACTGAATTTTTTTATCACTTCAAATGAGTGAAGTATTTTCAGAGCACGAGCAGAAAAGTGAAGTTGGTTTTTGAAAATCTTTAAAAGTACGCAAAATATAAACGTTTAAAACTCCCAATTAAACAAAGAGGATGATACTTAAAAAGTGACGTCATTTGTGAGTATCGCCATAAAGACTGCATTTAAAACTCTGTTTTGCAAGAAAGAGGCGGGCAGCAATCTTTGAAGCCTTATAACTTGTTCGTTTTTTTAATCAATTTTAATTTAACTTTAAAATATTGTTATGTTCTCAAGTCTACTTTTACATTTTTACGGGTATAATTGTGGCAAATTTAATATCAGTCATCTACCCAATTCACTGTCACTTTAGTATTTTATTAAATGTTCTAAAAACCAAATTTAAAACCAATGTTTAAAATCATTCAAAGCAAAGATATGTTATATTAATACCGAAAATTAAACCAAAGATTGTTATGAAAAATATTAACTTACCAGTTCCCTCACTGAGTCTGTAAGCCGGCTAACTTGATCCCACAAAAATTATAAAAAATCACTCCTACATTTTCTTAATGCGCTTAAGTTTATGTTAATTTCATCTCTTTTAGAATCACAATAGAGAAAATTTTGCCTATTACTTCTCTGTCCATTAGAGACGAATAATCGTTTTTCATTTTCGAAAAAATCCATTGAAATAATTAATGACCGAATAGTCGTTATCAGCAGAACAATCATCCAATTTAACCCCTAGAGACGAGATCCGGTCGTCATTTATCAGATGTTTCTCGTATTGGTCTCGCATTACCTAAAACCTGTAATTGTTAGAACCGAAGTGAAAAATCGATGTTATTATTGGACAATCTCTACCATGTGAGAAGACGGAAGGTAAAATATCCCACAAGGGGAAGTTTTCTTGAATTCACGAATAATATAAATAACACATTTATTACACAATTGAATCAAATGATTCTGAAAATCCCATCTCGGCGGAATAGAGTCGCATGAAAAGACTGTGTGTAACGAATGCGTTTTATATAGGATTCTTAAGACAACTTTGATCATAGACGCACTCAGTTTAGATCGATACAATTCGTTTCTAATAGACGGACAACTTACTTGACTCTTAAAAATAAATAAAGAATATCACAAATAAATTTTATAGTTAGAGATTTTTTATTAACATTTAATTGTAAAAACAAGTATTATTTTTAAATTAGTAGAGATCCAATAACAGTTATTGAATATAAAAAATTTTGAATGAATGAATTTATAGTTTAATCAGACTTAAAATTAATATTTTCATATCTTAAAAAATTAAATAGATGACTAGAGCCTGTCGAGCCACAACTCACTTCCATTTTAATAATCTGGCATTGAATTATCATCATCAGTTTTTAGTGGATCGATTTTTAGTAGAGCAATAATAAGGCTGTAAAAGAAAATATTATTTAAATAGTAATATTTAAGGTAATTTTAATTTTACATTAAAAGTGAAACTACTTTATTTACGATGTCTGTTTCGTGTAAAATAATCCCACTAAGCCCTCCGTATAATATAAAGATAAGTCTCTTGTCACATAGTAGGCAGGATGTTGAAGTTGGAGTATACTAGTCGAAATTCTGACTAAAATAGTTCGAACTTTACCTGATAAACAGTAAGTAACCTTATAGTCTAAATTTTAACTACTGAAAAGCGGTCCACTTCCTGTTGTAATTAGTACGAATTGTTATCGCCAGTTGGGGGGGGGGGATTTAACTGATTTAAAATTTGAATATTTTCATTCGCCTTTAAAAATGGTATGCACAAGTATTGTAATCTGATAGTCTAAATTGGAACTAATGAAATCGAGCCCACTTCTTTTTTTAATTAATAAGAATTATTGAGTTTGATGTAAAGTTGTCAAAAAGCAACTTGTACTAACAGAAGTACAACAACAGAAAAGTGAAGTGGGTTTTTGAAAATCTTTAGAAGTACGCAAAATATGAATGTTTAAAACTCCTAATTAAATAAAGAGGAAGATACTTTAAAAGTGACGTCATCGTTTAGTATCGTCATAGAAATTACATAAAAAATTCTCTTTTGTAAGAAAGAGACGGGCAACAACCTTTGAATGCTTATAACTCCTTCGTTTTTAATTTTTTAATCAATTTTAATTTAACTTTAAAATTATATCTAAGTCTACTTTTACATTTTTACGGGTAATGTGGAAAATTCGATATCAAAATAAATTTAATTTATCGAAATAGTAAATTAAATTTAAAGAACGAATCCAAACGAGATATTAAATTCGGAGTAATTCAGCTTTTTGACTTGTAATCAGCTATTGTCCGACATTTGTCATCTCTTTATACATCTTACGTATTTAAAATAGTAAAAATAGACTTTGTTCAGCAAATTAGATACAGTTAAAGTCGTCTAGTTTGAGTTTCTTTTTTTCTAAGTTTTCTACATTCTTTCTTTTTTCAGTAGAATTCTTTCAATGATATTTCAAAATGTTTTTCACAGAATCGTATAAAGTTGTTTTTCTTGTTAACACAAAAAACATTTGAAACTTACCAGTAAAGGTAAATAAAAAATAATATTAAATAAAATCCTAAATTAATCATACAATCTCTCATATGTTTCTTTAATTGGCCGCGATTATGTATTTCAGTTGGATCATACACACCAATATTACCCTTTGGTATCAATAATATTTCATAACTCATCCATAACGACATTGGTATGTTTAATAGAAAACACAGCCATTGACCATGGATTAGAAGTAAAAATGATGCAAAACCATGGCATACTATTTTTGGACCCACCCATGTATTTAATTTTGCACAACATTGTTGAGCATTTAAATAATCACATTCCAAATCGGATAATGTAATTAGCTAGTGCACGTAATTAAGGAAAATTTCATTTCTTAAAAAAAGTAACATAATAACCAACTTTCAAAATTTCTTGATAATTCCCGATTGCCAAATATAATTTATCATACTTTTCTGATTATTTTTAAAACAAATTAAGCCACACTGAAACGTTTTTGGACGAATAAACTTTATTTTTATTATTTTTGCTCATTTCCGTATGGTGTTCTCAAAAATCATACGTAAAATGTTCAAGAGATTGTGATTTCTGTGTACCAATTTTTAAGCCGGTTTAAAATTGATATTTAATGAAGTAAGTTATTTGGACATTTTTTCACCTGTAAGGTGAGTATCTTTTGCAGCCTGCAAATAAAAAGTTCTTTTTTTCAAAAGCTCTCTGGGATTTCGAAATTATTCACTTAAAAAGGATACATAATAAACTAGTAAAAATAGAATAGCCGCAGTATCTACCATACAAATTGCAAAAAGCAATGGTTCCGAAAAAATCATCGTAAGTATTTCTTGAAACTAGTTACCTACTAGAAATTCTATTAATTATTTATACAATATACGTATCACTTTAATTTTTATTCGCAGACAATGAATTGTCAAATCTTACACATTACGTTCTTTTGCTGAAATAGAATGTAAATAATTTATTAAAAAAAATTAGTATCACTAGATTCTTTTAAAGTTCAAGAGTCAATTCTTACATCAATTTTTTATTCATCATTATTTTATTTATCACAGTTTTTACACTTTTCTAAATAATATACCGCTACAAAATGACGCCGTGATTTGAAATTGAAACGTCAAATTTTAGGTTTGTTCCAGATTATGAAATAACAATACGTACCTAATAATTATTATAAGAAGCAATTATCTTAAATTAAAATTTCCTGTATGTTTAATTTTATTTTTATGTAAATTAAGTAATTTTTGAAATACTGATTATCTAATTACCCTATTTATCATAAAATTATGTAACCATGCTTTTCTGATATATAAAATTTCTTTTGTCCTATGTTAAACTTAACGTTAATATTAGTGAGTAAATAAGAAAGAAGTCTATACATATATTCTATGGTCTATACCTAAAAATAAAAGTCATTTGCAATAGAGCGTTAAAGATCTACAAGTAAATTTCCCCCTTGACCCATCTCCAAATGGCAAAGATGAAGTTATTAAATAATATTTTTGGAATATACGTCATGGTCAATAATGCAACCACTGAAGTCATAAAGAGGGTGATAATGGCGGACTTTGAAAATTCTGAAGCTATGTGTGTGTGTCTGCCTGTCTGTGGAATCGTAGCGCTTAAACGAAAGAACCGATTTTGATTTTTTTGGTTTTATTTGAAAGGAAATTCAATGGAGAGTGTTCTTAGATATGTTTGAAACGCGAGTTAGGATTCCACAGTCGAAAAATTTGTCAGAATTTTGTAAATTCTTTTATAAAGACACGTCTATGAATAAATTCCATCCACGAGAAAATGGACTTTTTAAAAACAACAAAAATTGTTTTGAACTTTGGATAATATAGATTATTGATAAAGGTAGTACCAAATTTCTTGCGACACATCGTCTCTCAAAGCGCCATTATGGTTTGATAAGCAAACCCACTGATAGTTGATAGCAACTTCTCATAAATTTGAAGAATTATTTAATTATGAAGAAAAAACAATTATAACGAAGCCCTATATGGCTACGAGACAATTTATAGGCGTTAATCAGTTCGATTCGTTTCTATTTAAGACTTCTTCAGACTTTTAATAGGTGAATATTATGATTCAGCTAATGCACAATTTCCAGCAGTAATTCTTTTACTTAAATTATTGTGATTCTCTACATTTTCTGAATCTATTCGTGAAACACTTACGCTTGAATCTTGTACAGATAAATGTTTGTATTTTGCCTCCATTATATGTAATTATGTTGGCATAGCAACAATAAGAAACAACAATAACATGACATATTTTTAAAAATATTGTCAAGTCAAATATAAAGAGAAATTAAAGATTTAATAAATAAAAAATTTTTTGCAATGTTTCGTCCAGAAAATAAAATAGTCGTTGAAAATGGCAACGATACAATTTTTACAACATACGTAGCAATGGAAGATTTACTGGATAAATTAATGTTATTGCATTACGAACCAGAATTTGTAAAGAATTTAAAAATGAAGCCATTAAATCGGTTTGTAATCTAGAATTTATGTATTTAATGTTTATTTCAAAATGTTTACAAATTTTTAGACATTATTTCGTAGTGCAAAGAAACCCAGGCGAACAGTTCTTTATGTTTACCTCACTATCGGCGTGGTTAATTAAGAAATTGGGTCGTTCATTTGACGAACCTCAAGAGTATGATGATCCTAATGCTACAATTGCTAGTATTTTGGAAGTTATTCGAGAAATAGTGAGTTTTAGTAAAAGAGAGAATATTTTGCAAAGTTTTTCTTTTTTATTAAAAATTTTAGGGTGTTGTGGTTGATTTTCCGCCCAATAAATTAAAACAAGGATTTGGAGAACAAGTTATATATGTTTTGAATCAGTTAGCTAATGCTGTCTTACAGAAGAACAACTTTTTATGGAATAAGTATGTTTGCAAATATTTCAAAAATAACAACAACGGTTTTCAAAATTATTGAAGAAAATCGAACTCACCACTTCTTATAAACATTAATCCACAAGTGGTGTTTAAAATGGTTGCTTATTCTTGAAGTAGTACAAAAATTAATAATAATTGTAATTACAGGCCCGAAATAGTCTCTGAACAAGAACCTGAACCAGAAATCGCTGAAGATGATTCCGAATTAATCTTAGATCGTGTGGAAGAAGAAATGGCAGCGGGATCGTATTCAGAACCATCCGATGACGAAGCAATGTTTCGTATTGATGATGTCTCAAAACTCTCCAATAAAAAAGATAAAAATCAAGAAATTGTATTATCAAATGTTGATTCAGAATCATGGCGATTAGAATTAGAACGTATTTTACCTCAATTAAAAGTAACCGTACGAACAGATGGTCGTGAATGGCGAGCACATTTAGAACAAATGAAAAATCATCGAGCTGGGATTGAAGAAGCTCTAACCACAACACAAAGTCAATTAGATAAATTACAAACAGATATTTCAATGAATTTGGAGAAAATACAAAATCGTGAGAAATATATGAATAGTCATTTGGAACCAATTTTGGAGCAGTATCGGCAATTAAAAGATGAAGTATCAAAAATTAATGATCATTATAAAAGTGTTAGTGGAGGAGTTACAGAACGTACACGAGAATTAACTCAACTTACGGATCAATTGGATACAGTTAAACAGCAAATGGAAGAACGAGGAGCTTCTATGACAGATGGAAGTAAGTTTGAAATTCAATACAAAAGCAAATAGTAATCTAAACAAAAAAGCATTTTGAATTTATGTTGGTAGAATTTTTGTCTCCATAAAATATTCATCTTGTCGTTTTAGTATCGTGTAAGCTCTATGCTCTCGTGCGATCTCGAGTTCCTTCCACATGTGCCAGTAAAATGCTACCAACACCCTAAAATTGACATGATTTCTAAGGTCTATTTCCACCTTCTCATACCAGCGATAGTGTGACTTTGACGCTTTCTATTCTCTATATTTGTGCATCATTGTTCCATTCGCAAAATGTGTCTTAACCAATAAGGACTTTGAGATTAAGCAAAGCGTACGGTATCTTTGATTTTAAGGATCTTTTCAGTTTCGAAAACACATTTCGCCTCCACATTCCATTATCGTTGACGCCTCCATAATTTCTATTATATAAAAGTTGTGCAGTTATAAGCGGTGACATTTACATTATGATTGTCCAAATTTGAGTTTTCTTTAAGTCTTTACTGAAATTTGTTTTTTCAGAGAACGAGTAGCCAAACTTTCTGATTCAAATTACCCAGAAAATATCGTTTTTTATAATATAATTAATTAATAAAATTTACATATGCCATTGAAATATAAGATTACTGCAAACGTAATTAATATTAAGACTTTTAATTTGTGTGATAAAAATTTCAACACACAATAATTTTAAGGAGTATGTACATTTTTTAATATTGTTATTTTTTTTTAGCACCACTCATAAATATTAAAAAGGCTGTTTCAAATATAAAATCAGAAATCAAAGAAATGGACATTCGTATCGGAGTTTTACAAAGTATTTATTTACAATCGAAAATTCGTGATAAACGTTTACTAGATCAAAATTTAAGTAGTCCTCATAGTAATATTAATTCTTATGTAAATTTAGTTATGTAAATAAAATAATAAATGAATAATAAAATTACAATTGTTATTAATTTATTAAGAAAAAAAAAGAATTCTACTTTAAAATGGAGCGCTCAGATGATTGTATAATAAGATGGTGCCACCTAGGCGGTAAAAATAGTAAATGATATGTTCGTGTGATTATATTCGTGATATTCGTTGAATAGTATAGATATAGAGAGCGACCTACAGACCCGGCTGAGAGCCGTGACAGGGCTCGTTCGAGGATTTGCAGCCGTATAGCTTCAATTCGGTAGGAGCAGCTGTAGTTACCGTGAATACTTGTGTGGGTGCGGGATAGATAAGACGTTGTTCTGAACGTCATATAAACATTGTACAGAGATATTACATACATCTTGTCATTTTAGATAATGATAATAAGAATAATAAGACAGTACCTGACACAAACGTGATCATTCACTAATCAATTGGATCATATTTACAATAATAAAATAAATAAATTTGAATTATTAGCGGGAATGTTCAAAGATATTATGTGTGTATTATTATAAATAAAATACCAGGCCATTTCATAAAAAAATATTCATATTAAAGAATGTTTTCATTTTATATAAGTTATGTCACTCCTAAATGTTGTTAGGTCATGTGGGACCATTAAATGTTATGTTTGTAACCTGTTGTGTTTTCGATTTTCTTTGTAACGTTATTGGGGTTTTATTAAGGATTATGTGAAATGTGTGAGCAGTGACCAGTGACGTAGTGACAGGAGGGGAGGGCATGGCCACCCAACCGGGGGGCAAGTCTGCGACCGTAGTCTCACCCCCAGTTAATGCTGTTTCGTTGAAGCCTGTGGAAGTTCCTCAGGCTTTACAGGACGGTGAAAAATTTATAAAATGGGACGAGGTAAGACTAAAATCTTGCAGTCAATTTTTTTTTTTTACCTATATTGTTTTTAAATACTTAAGTCAAAGGTATTAACTATTAAGTAACCTTGTAAATAGTATTAAATAAAAATAATAAGTTTTATATGACAATAATTTCAAAGAATTACTGTGGTCAGACTTAGTAAAATGATGTATCTAATTTTTTTTATAAGTATTTTTTGCATCACGATTTTTATAATAAAAATTATCATCAAATTGTATTTTTAAAACTAAATTCTGATAATCCGTAGGTGATGAAAATATTCAAGAGAAATGTTTCAAAATTCAAAATAAATTTTAATTGTATAATTAATGATTGTACTAATTAAAGATTTAAATTTAAAATTGACCCATTTTTTATATTGCTAGAAAAAAATTGGGTCAATATTATGAATTAAAATAATAAAATATTATTGTTTTTAAAATTATCTATTCAGTATTTACAAAGACCGATTAATTCGGAATATTACTTATGTTGTGTTTGAAAAATTTTAATATTTAAAAAATCTTTAAAAAAATAAATCAACTGTATGAGACAAATTAATTTTGAAGGGTTCCGTATCGTAACAATAAAAATTGTTTGCTGATAGTTGGTACCTACATTGTTGACTGTCTTTTCAGTTTTTTATTTTCTTTTTTCCACTTCTTTCTCAATTTGTGCAATAAATAAGAAATATCAGTAGTGAGAAAGAAAATTTAAATTTTCAAAATAATAATTTTAGGTCCGATTATGTTTTTTTTTTTTTTGTCGAAAAATCCACATTTTGTTTTTTCGATCTTTTCTTCTATCTATTACCGTTTAAAATATCTATCTTCGTACCCAAATTTACAGACCGATTTTGGTGAATGACGAACTCAATGACACGTATAGGCGGCTCTCAAATATCTTCTGTCGGTATTAGCATTGCAGGACTAATTAGGAAAATGGACTAATTAGATGATCATACGGTCATATAAGTATATATATCGCATAAGGAAACAAAAAGAGATCCTAAAAGTAGGTAAGGTTATGCATCCTTAGTATTTAAAAATTTTAGGTACGGAGGAAATATAAATGAAACTCAGACTTATGTTTTGAAATATTCTTCGACTTCCTAAATCAGAAAAATCTTCGAAGCGAGTTTTTTTTTAAAAAAAAACCGCACATTCAAAAAAATTTGCTTTATTTTCAGTAAAAATGTCACTAATTTAGTGACGAGTAATAAAAAGTCTAGAGAGTTGGGAGTTTTCTATAAAAAATTTTTCATTTCCCTAAACGATGACATCATCTTTAAATATATTTCGATGTACTTAATTACTAAGATGGCGTATTGTAATTAAAGTTTAAGCTAGGCACTATAGTTTTAAGATGTATTGTATTTATTGTAACCTGTCGAAGTTAATAAATTATTTTTTAAACTCAAGCAGTTTTCAAAGTAATAATTTTTGAAGAACCTAATCATAAGAACACTATAAAACTAATGAAAAATTTGATTTCCTTATTTTAGTTTTTTGATGTTTCTGTTAAAAGTGTTTTTTTTTTATTTGTTATGGTCATTCAGTTTTCTATAATTTTGAAGAAATTACTAGGAGAGATATCATCTGTTGATTTTCGTTTAAAATAAAAATGTGTGTTTGTTTTAGTCTACTAGCCATAAAAATGACAAATTTAGATATACCTCAAGTAAAAAACACATATGTGTTTGTATAAACTTTGCACTGAGGTGAAAAATAATGACTAATATATTATATTTGTATTAAAATAGATTATTATATATATTATACAGACACTTACTAAAATTAAATATTTGCCGAAGGGCCTTATTTGAAAACAAATAGGAATCTTGGCAAAGCCGCAATCAAATCATTTACTTTTTAAAGTCAATCAATTCAAAGTTATTTGAATTGTTTACAAGATAAAGCTAGGGTTTCGTGAGAGAGCTTGTGGTCGTAATGTACCGGGGAATATGTAAATTACATGACTTTGATATTGGGAAAATAAATGAAGTCAATATGGTTGTCATAAGTCGCATTAAATTCAAGTCTTAAAAGAGCATTTAAAACTGTTATTTGTAAAACATTTTATGAAAAATGACAACTTCTTCTAAACATAAGTTGTATAAATCACAATTAGGCGTTAGCGAGATAAATTTGAGGGAGAAAGAATAGACTTTTATCCTAAATTTGAATTGGTTATACGTTACATTAGTATCTGATTAACACCAAGAAAGTATTATTTTAAAAAACCAATTCAAATTTACTTCTACAAGTGAAATTTACAAAATTTAAAAAACCCCCGACAAATTTTTCGGTAACGGAACCCTAAACTTGCACTTGAAACATAAATAAGAACACTCTCCGTTACATTACACATAGCTAAGAATACTCTCCGTTTTAATTATCTTTCAAACGAAACCAAAAAAATTAAAGCAGGTCATCCATTAAGACGCTACGGTGCCACAGACAGACACACACATATAGCGGGCAAACTTATAACACTTCTTTTTTTTAGTTCGGGGGCTAAAAACAGTGTAGAGTGTCATGGCGACTTGAATGACATCCAACTGTGACAATCATTTTTGTATATGCAATTTTACATGTTTTTGTATTTGTAAGCTTACATAGCCTTTCATATGGTGTGACGTAGTACCTTCGAAGTACATCTGATTGGTATTTGCTGTCACGTGACCAGATGTATAAAACCAGATGATTTTAAAGAATTTATTTTAAAAAAAATTCTTATATTTTATAAAAATTAATTTTGTGTTTTGTTAACTACATGATTAATCATTAGAAACTTTTATCCAATCGATTTATCCTTAGTGGACGAAAGCCTATTGCCCAGAATGCCTTGAAGAATTATTTCGGAAGATTACAATTATTCAACGAGCCAAATACTAATCGTGAAGATCAGTGGCGGATCCACGAGAGGGGGTTTCAAGTTCAACCTTCCCCTACGTACTCATTATTAATATGCTATGTTATACAGTGAATCTTCAAAATATATGGTTAAAAATCTTAAAAAAAAGGAAAATGATAAAATCCTGCTGCTGACGCAATCTTCGGTACATTTCGTTGATTTCCTCGTTTCCTCTTTTCCAATACGTTTTAAACTATCAAAGAGGCAAAAATTAAAATGAACAGCATCAATATATAGACTGCAAAATTCTCTATCGATCAGTATACACCAGGACACAGCAGAATAAATATTTATTGAGATTTGGAGCTACAAAAACACATGACATTAAAAACACAAAGCTTTTGAAACAACCTAATAATTGGTTTTCAGTCCTTTTTTTTGGGGGGAGGGGGGTTGATTTAAGCTTCTAATATAGAGCCAAATTCCTTTTTGGAAATGCCAATTCCCTTCAATATATTGATGTTAAGAACCCATGCTAACAATCAATCTAATTTAAAATATGATGGTGCACTTTTTTGAAGTCTTTGTACATTGCAAATAGTAATTTTGTATTTTGATAAAACATACGCCATAAAATGATGACGTATTATATAGGTGTGAAAACCGCAATAGAATTGGGTCAATAGTTCCTGAGATTAGCTTTTATAAAGTCATCAATAATAATCGCCTACAAATGCAACAAATATTATATCAACGTTTGATATGAACACATAAGTAAAATAGCAAAAATTTTTGACGTTCAGTTTATACAGTGGCGCTTCTTAATAAATTATACCAGTAAATAAGTTCATACTTCAATCATCTTAGGGTTTAACCTCGGAATCTAACGGAATAAGCTGAATTTTTGTATAAACCTCTATTTTGATAGTACAAATGTTGTGTTAAAAGTCACATGCGTGCGCGTCGATATTCAAAATCAAAAGGCTCGAAAATCAGTTTTTTGTGAATATGTCGTTTCTTTTGCCTTCAGTCGCATTAACATTTATTATAAAAGTTGTAGAGGATAAAATTTGCTATAAATTTTGCCGGAAACTTTTTTTTGTACGTTTAAACGTTTTTGAAATAGATGATGGTGCGCATAGCTTACCGTACTTCAATGCTGGGTCAATATTTATAAATATAAGGTATTAAATAATTATTTAAGTAGTATATAATGAATAATTATGAAAAAAACCGCATAATAGATTGGGATTCACGATAGACCCTGTCTATTATACGGTTATTTTTACTACTTAAATAATTATTTAATACCATATATTTATAAATATTGACCCAGCACTAAGGTACGTATAGGTCAGCGCTCTATCTTCTGCGCCCTCTATTTCAAAAACGGTCCAACATATAAAAAAGCTTTCAGACAAACAGTATCTCAGCGAGACGTACTTTAGTGCAGGGTCAATATTTATAAATATAATGTATTAAATAATCACCAACTGAGTGATTAGTCAATCATCGCTTAACTTCAACAAATATTAAGAAAAGAAGGCACAAGAGCGGAAAGCATGGCTCTCCATAATCCTAAGTTGAGGTTCTCAAATTTCGTCCAGAGAACTCACAAATACTAATTGTTACTTTTTAAATTCAAGAATTCTGCAATTTTTTAAAATATTGACTGAAAACTAACGTTCTTTTTCACTTCAATAAGCAGGGTGAATTATAAATAACATCTCTAGTAATTGTTGTAACGCCACTGGCAATATGACGGTAAATGTAATATGTAAAGCTCGTTGTTTGACGAATGCTTTGACAAATTATTCATTAATCGACACAAATATTCGTTCTATTGTCATTTTATCAATATTGCAAATATTTTAAAGGATTCCGTACTAAATAATTTGGTCATTCAGTCTATATTTGGTTTGATATAAACATTCATTTTTCGATTTGATTTATATTGCAGTACACATTATAGTGGATCTTGGAAATTATAAACAGTTTTTCAATTATAAACAGTGGAAATCAAGAACACCGATAACTTGCTTGTACCGATAACTTAGTCAAAAATATAACTTCCCGCAAGAAATTGTAATAAAATTTTCCACGCACCTTTATCATATACCTTTCAGAATTAATTATTCCGTAGCGGACATTACTTAATAGTTTCTGGGAGATTTAATTCCTTGCGCCTGTATATTGTACCACATGCTGCCTGTCTTATTGAGCCCCACCATTTTCCAAATTCTTATTATTATACATTATCCTATCAATCTAAAGATTCTATACCCAATCTCCAAATGAGAACATTATACTTTGTAGAAAGTTTAACTGAATGTTTCCAACCCCAACAAGTCTTAAATGAAACTATCCACTGTTTTCTACACGTCCAGCTGGAAGAATCTGGTAGCAAGCAACAGCTCTGAAGATTTTTTAAAACCAAACTTACTATTATTACCAAATCTTCCGTTTCTTCATATTTTGCCAAATCCATGCTATGCTGGTGCCAATTATATGAAAAATTATGAACATTGAACAAAAGTGTCCAATTTTTACTGAAACCATTATTTAAGCTGACATAAAAAGTTAAAATATTATGCAAAGATCGTATATTAAAAATTGACATACTTTTTTTATTTTTTAAATGTTATAATAATTCTGTAATTAAACCAAAATGTATCAATGCCATAAGATTGTTTAATTCGATTTTCGAGGCAAATAAAATAACCATGGGCTCATGTAGCTTTTGGTTTAAGGGGGCTAGGATAAAACATGAATTATTGGTCTAGAGGGGATACAAAATTAAAAGTAATTATTCCCGCATAAGTAGTCCCGATAGCAGTATTTCCACATATACATATAGATAGCTAAGTAAATTCATGGTAAATCCAGATCCAGGGGGGTCGAAGCACTAAATTGCCCTCTCCTCGATAACTCCATGAAAACAGCCTTCTATTAGCACTGCTCCCCTTCTTAATCTAGAGTTGTTCCAGGGAGGCTTAAGACAAGGCCGCTGTTTTCAGCCATACAGTTTTGTTATCTATAATGGTAATACAAAAGCCATTAGCCAATCATAAACATTTGAACAGTATGAAATAACGATGATTTTTTTCGCATTTCTAAACAAAATATGAAAATACCGTAAAATTAATTAACCTCGGTTGTAAACCACTAATTAAACAGAATTCTTACATGAATGAGCTTTTAAGTCAAAAAAATCATTTATATTCCCTACTCTTCTCTATCCTAATTTCTCGCTAAGAATTTACCGCTGATCACCATGCGTCGCTGATCATGATGAATACAAGGTCGATCTTCGCCCATCTGAGAACAAGATGAGACATATTTTGGATAAAATTTTCTTGATTTTTAAACACTCCTATCATAGTTTTTCTATCGAAAAGTGTTAGTGCTATTTTTAATTAAATTAATTTTTTCCATGAATTTTTTTTTCAGTCAAGCCTTTATCATTATTTTCGTAATTAAATTGTCTTTCATCTGATACCAATTTCCATTGGTCAACAGATCGGTGTCACTACCTACATTGACTTATCTATTCATATGGTATGGAGAGGTTTACACCAATCTGTTAATCAATCGAAATTGGTATCAGAAGAAAGATAATTTAATTATGAAAATATGGCATAGGCTTGCCCGAAAAAAATCGTTCATGGAAAAAATTGATTAAAAATAATTTAATTAAAAAAAATCGATGAACATTTTTGAATAGAAAAACCATGATAGGAGTGTCAAAAATCAATCAATAAAATATCATAAAAATATGTTTCAGTTGGGTGAGGATCGATTTTATTCCGTCTCTTGTAATATCTCAAACTGATACTCTGTTTTTCCGGTACTTAAAATTAGTGAATTCTGATGGGCCCTATTTTGAATTTTATACAATATTGGCTACTGTATATTTTAAAAATGTGTTTGTTTCAACATGAATTAATTAATAGGGTCTCGTATCAAATAATTTCACAAAATGTTTTACTTCTATTAATAATTTAAAATGGGTCATTTTTATAGCATGTATAGTAGAACTATGCATAGTATATTAAGTTTAGTCCCAAGTTTGTAACGCTTAAAAATATTGATGATACGAAAAAAATTTTGGTATAGCCGTTCATAGAATCACCTAATTAGTCCATTTCCGGTTGTCTGTCTGTCTGTCTGTCTGTCTGTCATCTGTCTGTCCGTCTGTCACCACGATTACTCAAAAACGAAAAGAGATATCAAGCTGAAATTTTTATAGCGTGCTGAGGACGTAAAAAGTGAGGTTAAGTTCGTAAATGAGCAACATAGGTCAGTTGGGTCTTGTAAACCGTTAGAGATAGAACAAAAGTTAAAATGTAAAAATGTTCCTTATTAAAAATTAAACTACTTTTGTTTGAAACATTTTCTCATAAACATCACTGTTTACCCGTGAGAGCGCAAATTGTATAGTATCTATTATATAGTATGTAAGTTATATATGTATGTGTAATGTGACAGAGACAGATTTCAACAATTTATTCAGTCAATTGTTTGTTTTCACTTGTTATAATTATCTATTGCGGTTTAGTATAATTAACGGTAGATAAGCAAATTTTTCAAGTATACAGACATATTTTTTCTGTTTACGACCACGCTAGATGCTACAGTATGTCACCGCGGACCAGTTAAGTGTGAATATGCATCATTACTCACTAAATGGATATTTAAAATTCTCATGTGTTGTTGTTAAAATGTTTGTTAAATGAATTCATATTTTTTTATGAGCTATTGTTTATTTTAAATGGCATGTGTATGTTTGGACTATGATGTTATACACTGTATTATAGCCTCTCACACTATTAAATTCATAGATGCTATATTTTTTTCAATGAAATACCTGTATACAGTCCTGTATTTAGTTTATTATTCCGCTTGATTTAGCTTTATTTATGTAAAGCTTCCACAACAGAGAAATTAATTAGAGTGCTTTAGTCTCAAAAGTCCCCAGCTCGAAACTAGTAGGTAACGGGCTTCGATACTGACAGCTATAGTTTATCGTTGATAATCAATAGAATGACCAAGCTAACTGGCGAAAGTTTTCTGTAACTTCCATCCTCAAATACCCTGTGAATAAAACAAGTGAAAATATAATAAACAAGTGAAAACAAGCAATTGACGGAGTTAATCGTTGGAATACCCTGTATAGAAAGTATTGAATGTAATAATATTAATAATAATAATAATGGGGTTAAATCTCCGTTTCTCTGACATATACGTGTTTATGGAAGGGCATTTATTTTTTATAGCAATTTTATAGCAAATTACTTTTTGAAGCATTGTTTTTACTAGAAAGTGAAGAACGATACAATTTAAATTACACAGGTTTTAGGGAAGTTTGATTTTGAGCTTAATACAAAGAGTCGCGTAAATCCGGCACTGTTAAAAAATAGGAGGTACTGGATTATTATAATTTTCGGATTACTGGATTGTTTAGAAAAGTTCATGATTAGAGTAAAGCATTTCATAATGTACTAATTTAATAATGGAATGTATGTATGTATTATATGAGTAGGGAGCTATAGAGGAGGCCCTGATTGAGGGTACCAGATTATTTTACGTGCCAAAATTTTTAAGTACCGGATTAGTGGGACTCTACTATACTTATCAATGACATTAACTAAAAACAACAAATTTTCTGTTTATATAAAAATATTTGTTACAAAATGTACTTAGCTGTTTGGTTTTATTTTGACCTTTGGGAAATTTGTTATTGTTTTAATTTTATTTGATAATTTTTTCCTTTTATATCAATCAAAATTACTTAATTGTTTTTAATGTCCAAAATTAATTGTCGATAATTTGTTTATCGACGGAAAAGTTTAAAAACTACCCACCTCAACTTTGTAATTTCAAATAGCACTTCCTTCTTTGTGATACCTCATTTGAAGAGGCATTAAATTATCTCTTTAACTGTGATAAAAAAAATGAAATCGTTCGATTGATTCTTAAGATAGACTACACAGAAGATGGAGGGTATAAAATCAATCTTCTGGGTAGTCTATTTTAAGAACCAATCGATCAATTTCATTTTTTTAATCATAGTTAAACAGAGAATTTTATGCCCTAAAGAAAAAATTCTTTAACAAAAAATGTCAAGGGCAATAGAAGACATTCGTCTGTGCCCATGACTTTTACCTACAGATATCGATAAACATTAAGCGTATTTTCTTTCGATCAAGTGCGTTAATGAAATATTTTAAATTCGCATTTTCTCCAAAAGCTAACGTTTTTCAAAAAAATGTAAAAAAACAATTGTTAATTTTTGTATTAGGATCAATTTTCTAATTTAAAGTGTTATTCTATCTCTTACCATTTAGAATGTAAATTGGCTATTAAAGCAACTCGAAGAACTAGATCCAATTCAATGGCAAAACATGATGTATTCCATCATAGTCTACAATTTTTGTTAAGGTCATTTTTAATAGGTGGCGGTCACCGTATATATGCCTTATCTGCATATATCTATTTATTTCTTGTTGTACGTACTTTGGCTCTCTGGCATGCTACACTTTATCCTACTTGCAATAGTTAATATATCCTAACGATAAACCGGTGTTGCGAACATTAATTTCCTATAATTAATAATTAGAGAATAATAATCATCTTCGAATTGCAATTAAGATAGAACACAAAGCTTATATAATTCAATAAGAATTTACGATTGTGTATTATAATAATAATTAGTTAGAGGTGGTCTGTCTCTCTACATGTATTTGCTTTCTCAATTAAACCAATAATGAAATTCTCTTTCAATTAATTAACATATTATTTCAGTGCTGCCAGTGAAAATATTTATAACTTTTATATCGTTTCATTGTATTATTAATTTGATTTTTCACACAATGCTTGTATTAGTACAAGATCCGAATTAAGGTCGACCTTCACCCATCTGTTTACCGAATAAAAGTTATTTTTTATGAGATGTAAAATATTTACAAATATCCCTGTAGAGGGATGCCTAAAAAAATATGGTCAAGAAAACTTGGAAAGTTTGTAAACTTTATTTTTTGACTGATATTTTGTGGAATTTTGTGGAACGTAATTACTATTCACAACCTGTATAAATGCGACTATAGTGAACGAAAAGAGGTAAAGGTAGTACTTTCGAGTAGATCAAAATTCGTTATATATGCAAATCGGAAAAAAATTTCAAAAAATTTAACTCTTGATATTTTCACTAAAAGTAGTCTTCAGCACATTTTTTTAGGAAACCCATTGCAGGGATATTTGTTAACATTTTATATTTCATAAAAAAATAACTTTCATTCGGTAAACAGATGGGTGAAGGTCGATCCTAATTGGGATCGTAGACTATATCGTTAATGTAATGGGATTGCCTGAATTTTTAAATAACGATATTAGTTATTTATAAATATAGGCAATATTTTTAATATAAATGAAGAAATTATTGTTTGAAAAATCAAATTAAAAACAATAACTCTGAACGCAACAGACAATGACGCAACGCAACAGGCTGGCTTTTTAAAGTTGAAATAATGCTTGAAACTTGAAAAATTTAAAAAAAAAGTTTTATCAATAACAATGCCTCAAACAAAAAATGTTGTGTGTGTAGGCGCACATCTTACGCAAACATTAAACTAGGTTTTCAAGCTCAATGAAAAGCTCATTCTACTCCATAACTGCAAATTGATAGATGAACACTTTAAATTAGAAAGTTGTAATTGATTCAAAAGGAAACATTTTTTGCTCGAATCATTTTTCCGTAAACCGTACAGTTTAGATAAAAACGGACTGAAAAGTTTTATTCAAAATTAATTGTTATTTCGTATAATTCTTTCTGCGTAATCTAGCCACTCTTCAAAAAAAAATTTTCCAATAAATCCAATAAAATTGGATTGCTTTTCTATAAAGACTATTTTTGTTCAAATAACTATACTTAAAATGAACAAACGCCCAAACAGATAGATTTTTGCTATCAATTACTGTCTAAACTATTCGGTTTACAAAAAAATGTTTTAAACAAAAAATGTTTACGTGTTTATAAAAAACAACTTTCTAATTAAAGCGTTCATGTAATGTTTGTCAGTTATGAATCAGAGTGAGGTTTTAATTGAATCTGAAAACTTAGACTGAATGCTATGCCGGTATAAGTAAGATGTATGTCTTTGAAACTAACATTTTTCGTTTGAAGCATTTTCCTCGATTAAATATCTTTATCAAGCTTCAAGCTTATGTCAACTTTCAAAATATACTCTGAATATATTGTATTGAAATTTTATTGTTCGCATGATACGTTTCTTTTAACATGTAATCTTTTCACTTTAGGGAATAGCATCGTAGGAGATTTGTGATTGAAACATTGAAAATTCTATATTCTCGGTAATATTAAGTACATTCTACCATTGATCATTAATACAAAACATATATGGACAACATTTCCATCTGTTGCTTACCATCTGGTAAATAAACTCTCTCTTCTGCATTTGCTGTATCGTAGATAGCAACATCTTTCAAGAAACTGAAGGATAATTCACAAATTAATCAGAACTTTTCTTTGTTATTAACTCCCGACTCAAAAATCGGGGTGTTATAAGTTGAACGTATAGTGTAATGTGTCTTTGTCAGTTTGGACAGTTTCTCCAGGAAAAAACTGCATTTTTGGACGCTTTAAGGGCCTGGGAGATCTCTCCAGCCCCACGAATTTTGATACGAGTGTTGAAAATTTGTATGTTCAAAACAAAGCATAAAATAATTGTAACATAAAGTACTTATGACCATTGAATACTGATACAAAACTTATGACCATTGAATGTTTTGATCCAAGGAACATGACGATGCGATTTTTCATGATTAAAAAAATAAATACGGTCCAACAAATCCAAGTTTTGGATTATAACTGTTCAATTACACATTAAATCCGGCACTGTGTGCTTGGCTACATTTTTGATTTGCATTTGTTTGTGTGTGTGAGAAGTGAACACAAAAATAATATAGCATGTCGTATTTAACTGCCGTTATTTAATGTTTTATTTATTTATTTTGTGTTTTTATTGACACCTAAAGTGAAAACTATAATTACTTGTAAATACTAAAATTAATAACCAACATGTAAATATTTTGAAACGTAAATGAAATGAAATTATGTGAACAATTATTATTAATTGTTACGTAATATTAATTACGTTTAATTGTACGTGTTACGGATTGACTTTTAGTAGGGTGATTGCATCAAATTTAATGATTTTTGACTTTTATAATTACGGCATTTTTTTTTTGAAAATAGGATAAAAATGTTTCAACTGTTATGTAGGTTGGTTCAAGTAGTGACAACAGGATTTCATCAAATGGTAGATTGTGTTGAATAATGACCATTTCTCAATATGCTCATAGCCGAGAAACGGAAAATGATTTGCACATAAAATTTATTTAATATATTCCTTGGCATATATAAAATACCTAAATAAGATTAAAATTTAATTTTGTTTTGTACAAATTTTGACTGACGTGAAACATTCTTTGATTGGAGTGAAACTTTATAATTTTTTAAATTATCCTCTTAATTATTTATTGGTGGAAAAAAATGTATAAAAGAAAAGCGGTTTTCTAGATAAGAATGGTTAAAGTTTCAATTGAATTTCAAGCACTGCGATTCTACCCTTTACCCTATCGATTTCAAACTTGGATATCTTATAGGTATTCATAGTCTACCTGCCCTGGACAGGTAGACTATTATTATTTTTCGAAAATCTTGTTAATTTTTCCAATTTTTATTGTCCTATTCCACTCAGACACAGTGGAATAGGAAAAAGTACCTGAAGGTGAATAATAAAAATTTCGAAAATTAACAGAATTTTCGATAAATAAAAGTACCCAGGGCAGGTAGAATATAACATATCCAAATTTCAAATCGATGGAGTAAAGGATATAATTGCCTAGTACTTAAAATTCAATTGATACGTTAACCATTCTTACCTGGAAAACCGCTTTTTTTTAAATAAATTTTTTCACCTAAAGTTTCAAGCAAATAAGAAATCTGTACATAACAGCTTTAAATAAATAAATAAATAAAAATATTGCAAAAATAGCTGCTTGGAGAGTGATACCCACCCGCTTCGCTGGGTTTAAAAGTAAAGATTGATAAAGATTGCTCCCGCTTATCCCTTTTCTATAACACTCGAAATAATGGTGGGGATTGTTTTACACAGGGAAATCATATTATTTTTGTAAATGTATAATAGTAATTATTCATTGAGTATATCAGAGAAGATGGCCTTGGAATATTTTAAATTGACTATTTTTACAGAAATCTGTAATTTATGGTAATTTCAAATGTCAAATTAAATTAAATTTTTTTATTTTTTTTTATTTTTAAAAAATATATCTTTATAAATTATAGTTCATGTGTTATTCTGGTATATCAGCTATATTGCTGTACAGTTTCATTAAAAACCATTTGCTAGTTTAAGCGTGAAAGCGTCGTTTTGATGAAACCCTGCTGTTTCAATCATCCTGTATATTTGTTGGATACAATTAAAACGCTGTTTATTAAAAACTATAAATGGTCTATTTACTGATATCTGTAATCAGAGTGACCACAAACCGGAGAAAACGGAAATTATCAGGTAGTGTGGTTGAGTGTGATTATTGTGGAAAACATTTAACGTTAAATATAAAATCCCATAAACAAAGTTGTACTACTTCGTAATGACCAAGTAGTTAAAAAAACATGAAAAATCATGGAAACTCCATAAAAAAGAGTCTTTTTGTTTTTGGAGTTTAAGTACTTTAGACAATGATTTTTATCCAAATCACAAATAAATTTTATCTACTAAATTACCAAAAAAAAAAGAAAAGAATTTCTAGAATAGGTATATTCTCCACTATTTTTTGTTATGATTAAATCGAGTTATATCTTTATTTCTTTTCATACCATGTGTATATGAAATATATCATGGTATATTAAGTTTAGTCCTAAGTTGTAACGCTTAAAATATTGTTTATAAAATCACCTAATTAGTCCATTTTCGGTTGTCTGTTCGTCTGCCCGTCTGTCTGTCCGTAAGCACGATAATTCAAAAACGAAAAGAGATATCAAGATTTTTATAGCGTGCTTAGGACGTAAAAAGTGTGGTCGAGTTCGTAAATGAGCAACTTAGGTCAATTGGGTATTGTAAAAAATGTTCTTATAGAAAAATAAACAACTTTTGTTTGAAACATTTTTTTGTAAACTTACTGTGCAAATTTCATAGTATGTATTATATGAAATATCAGTTATGAATGTTTGGCTATCTAAGAGTGAATATCTTTCTTTACTTACGTGACATCAAAAAACAAGCGATTGCGTCATCAACATTGTCTAAACATGGTATTTCAACAATTAATTCAGTCAATTGTTTGTTTTAACTTGTTAATTTCATATATTGGGCCATGGAATTTCTACTTAAAAATGAGTTCAAGTAAATGAATGGATCTTACAGGAATAACAGGCTATTTTCTTTTGTAAAAAATATAGTCCATTTAAACTTCCATACCACAAAACCGCACCAAAAAAGTTAATTTTTGTGTGTGTAAACATTCAGACTTAACAGTTTGCTTATCTCCAAAGCCTCAAATTGCTTGTTCATGAAGCCATTTTACTAAAAATGACCTTCATCGATTCTTTTATGAAATAATGGTTCTACTTGAATACAGAAATTACTACTTTTATAATGTTTAGAAATTCCACGATAAACCTTTCTCCCTCTTTACAATAAACCCACATATTCATGAATCACGTTAACAATCAGAAAAATTAACTGTTTGATCTGTGTTTATGACAAAATTAACGCAAGAAGTAATTTTGATAGAAAATACAAATCTGGTAAACTTTATAGCATATCAGGTAAAATTCCTAGATGTTGAGGACACATAGAAGTTTTTCTTGTCGAAATTGACCATTTTGTATAAATGTAGCTAAATAGTGGTGATGCATATCTTTTCTCCCTCATAGCGTGGATGGTCGAAAACTTGTTGTCTGAAATCTCATGCCACAAAAAAATCCATGGCAAGAAATCCAATAAACCCCATAATTTGGATTGTCAATCATGGTTTAAACTTTCTGAATTTTTTTAAATTTATCATTTTCAATTTTAATGCAGCTAAATCACGATTTCAACTATTATTACAGTGAAATCGCGACAACAGTCTCGAAAATCGTGAAAACGCGATCTTTCCTCTTCGATCTTTCATTTAAAAGAGCAGTTAGTTAAGGGAATTCCATCAGAGATTGAAAAAATTACACATTTTAATTAAAATCGAATATTGCATTTTTAGTTTTCCAAGAATTTTTTATTTTGAAAAAATTCAAAATTTTGTACTTTGTGCACCCTCCCAACTCTTGTTTATCTGTCGATTGTTCTCATTAACGAACTTGTCCTTTCAAAGACCAAAACCCTTCTTGATACCAAATTTTATTCAAATCGGACTTAAATTGCGATCACATATGTATATACATACATTATATACTTATACATAAATTGACTATCGTTAAGGTCATTTTTGACATCTATTATGTAGGATCGACAAAAATTTGAAGAAATTTTCTCCAAATTCCATCATTAATATACAAAAGCAATAGCTCCATTTCCTTCGGCAATTCGCTAAAAATCCTAAATTGTCAGCTGTCTTTGCTTTTTCATTGTCAACACTTTACTACGCAAATTGGCAAACATTCAAATATTGCGTAATCTTGGCACATCCTTTATATTTGAAAATTCAAATAGCTTTGTTGTATGTATCTCTAAAAGGCGGACTATTTACATTAAATCAATTCCAGATAAAAATGTCATGATCAATTGTCTAAATAATGAATATTATCTGATTTATTTACTATGTATCACATTTCCAATATTTTTTGATGAACAATAGATTGTTTCGTATAATTCTGAAACATTCTCTAACAACAAAAGGTCTTTGATGAACATGAACTATATAGTTGGTTTTTGTATTTTTCGATATAAAAATAAAACACTAAAAAAAAAAGTATAAATAAATAAAGGAAATTGTTTTGTTAGTTAATTTACCTTACATTAAATGTGTTTTTCCAAACACAACACATAAATTACTTGAATTGAAATTTTGTCTCTTTTAATCGCAATGAAATTGCTAACAAAAAAAAAACCTATAAATGATATTATTGATACCTTTTTGTGTGTCTGTCCTGTGGCATTAAAAAGGGAATAAAACTATTTTTTCAATTAGTTAGGAGGAAAAAACGTTTACATTTAAAATAAAACGCTTTTATGATTGAAAATTTTATTGTCCTTGTACTGCTTTGTATAACGTACAGAATGTTTCAAAATTGATATTGAGCACAACTGCCATAAAAGTAGATTTTCAATCATGACCATTATTCAAACTAAAACACGGCCAGATTTGCAGACCGCCAAAGGTCCTCATTTATCGAAGTAAAGGGACTCCATATTATTACTTTTTATCTGATGAACGGGGCATACATACAGGGTGTAACTTGACATATGAAACTCGAAAAATAAATTTAATCGAGGAAAATGCTTCAAATGAAAAATGTTAATTTCAAAGGCACACATCTTACAGGTACGGGTATTAAAATCTCAGACTTCCGGTTCAATTAAAACCTCACTTTAATTCAAACTGGCAATTAAACGAACACTTAAAATTAGAAAGTTGTTCTTTATAAAAAGGCTTTTGCCTAAACAGTACGGTTTGCGGAAAAATGTTTCGAACAAAAAATGTTACTTTTTTAATGTCTGCATAAGATTAAGATGTGCGCCTGTAGACCCAACATTTTTTTGCTTGAAGCATTCTTATTGATAAAACTTATTTTTCAAGTTTCAAAAATGAATATTGTAGATACGAGACCTCATAATGTCTATTAGGTTGTTACGCTATGAAGTCCAAACACCTCAACCGATATAAATTTATTCCGAAATATAGTAGACTTCTCATTTATTATCTTTGATAATATTTATACCTCAACCGATGTCAACAAATGATGTATTTTTCGGGATAACACAGGATCCGGGTAAGACAGTTAATTCTCATCAAAACAGGACAAGTTTGTTTAAAATCTTCGACTTTTTAACGACTTTGGTGTTCAATAATAATAAACTCTCTTTAAAATTGGTTAGACTGTAAACGTTCGAATACACGTCTTATGAAATACTGAAGTCGGTTTTTTTTATTTAATATTTTTATTTCGATTTGTCAAATTGAGAAATAATTTTGGGAGACACTGTAATGGTAATTGTTATTTTTTTATTGTACTATGACAATCATAAAATCGGAAAAACATACAATATTGGTAAAAATTACGGATGACGGGAAAAAAAGAACACAGGACTCATATAAAATAGAACATTATACATGTATTTTATAGATACAAATAAATATTGAAAAACTGTTGGATATAAAGGCATGAGAACTAGCCTGGCCAATTGGCTTGGCGTATGCATTGAACCATTTAAAAGAATCATGTGTTGTTTTTCTATCTTTTCTATCTATACAATGTAAAAATTGAAAAAAAAAAAAATTACTAAATAAATTGATTTTACGTTACAGGACAGTGGTGTAGGCACCCCCGTGACGTTGCGCGTCGACAAACATGGTTTCTACCTATATTGGGTAGATCAGAATCACGAAATGGACTTGTTGGATATTGCAACTATACGCGACACGCGTACCGGCCGTTATGCCAAAATACCAAAGGTGAGGAATTTATTTATATAATATCCATTTATACACTTACTACGATTTGGAAAAAATGTCGTGGAGTTTTAAGAATTGAATAATGTGATGCCTCAAGATATTTTTGATATTTGTGGCGCCAGAATATTCAAGTGTAACGTTCTACTCCACGTTAGATCGATACAATAAAACACCACTAGGAGAATTCTTTGAAAACTTTGCTATATTTTAATGTTTAATATAAAGGTACATTAATTGTTCTACACAAAATCAATTTACAATATTGATTTCGAAATATATTCAACAATAATTCAACAACTACTTTTAGTAGTGCACTGTAACAGTGTCCGTTTATAATAGAGGACTGACTTGTTATTTTACAGTTTTTTTACAGTATCCATAACTACGCTTTTTTATTCGTACAGCCACCTTAGATGTCATATTTAATTGTATTCTTCTAGAAACGACCTTCACAGCCCTCCACGAAATCACACTCGTTATGAAAGGATAAATTCCGCTTCTGCTTTGAACACGAGAGGATGACTAGGGAATGATCAATATAAAACGTATATCAGTTTAATATATGGGGTAATTTTTGCCTCATCCAAAATGTGAATTTCAATACTTGCGGAAATATGTAGTTTTTTTTTATGAAAATTATTTTCAAATAATAAACGGAGATTGACTTTAATTTGATTTCTATGGATGCTAGAGAAAATTCAATCAGAATTATAAATTAAAAGTAGTTTTAGATAGTAAAATTTTGATTTTGATTTTAGTTGGCGTGAAATAAGTAACCATTATTATATTGTTATCGTGTGAATATAAATTGGTAAATTTTTATTTTTAAAACCAATATTTGTGGTAACGTTTCAATCAATAAAACGAACTGAACTACACAAGTACCTTATTGTGGTACTCTAAACGAGTTAGTAGATACTTATATTGTTTATTGTTTATTGTTTTCTTATTTATTATTTATTTTGTTAAATAAAAGAAGAAAATCTGCTACAATTTCCTTTTCATATATTAAGATTCCGTAGCAAAAATGAAAGTAATCAAGTTATTAGAGTGTTACTCTCCGTACAAAATTGTAAAAATGTTGTGTACTATATCAACAGCAATAGTATGCATACACATGCTTAGTATGCATCCATAGTTAAATAAAGTATTCTTTTTATCTCTAATGTACAATTGCCAGGTATTCTCGTAGTCAAAATTCTGCATTATCTTATTAAAGTATGTGTGATAATAGACATCTCTCTTCAACCTTATACTCTAAATATAATTGTTTCTGTCCAGCAATAAATTTAAATATCTTAAATCAATTTTTTTTCTAGAATTAAAAAATTTTTTAAAAACACACCTCTCCTATGCTTTTCATGTTAACTATCCGAATTTTAATTGAATTTATCTCGAGTTAGAGACGGTCAATCGATTTCAAATTTTTATGATAATTGTTCTTAATAAGTATAAATTAGGTATTGCACTTTAAATATCTATTATCTTTTAAAGTAGGACTAAAATCACGCTTTACTCTTGCACCAATATTTGACGAATATCTATAAGTTTTTTAATAAATTTTGCTTTATGGATTCGATGGATTGAAATAAGGTACCACGTAAGGGAGATTTTAAATTTGGGAATAAATGAAGTTATTTAGGGTCAACTTTTTTTGGTCTATTTTTTCCGGTCTATATTCAGTGACATCACACTGTGAACATTCAGCTTATAACTTAACATCCCTTAACGTAATTTGCTAATGAGCTCCCACCAGTGGTTTTTCAAATAAAGGGTTCATTTTTTTTTGACAGAAAAATACAGTTGATACATATTTTGAATTGGAAAATTTTCGTGTTGCTCCAAACTGAAACCACTACGTAAACCGTATCCTTCACTTCACAACCGCTCTCTTGATCAGTTTTATTTATTTATTTGCTTTTGTTATTGTTTTTGTTGTTTACCTGCCACTAAAATACATGATTACTGTAATAAAGTTCACTTTAGAGCTTTTTACCGAACGCCTAACACATAACACAGACAGGTTCTTATCATGAATGCTTACTTAGTGATGATAATAGTATTAAATGATTGGTGTTGGTACCAATATAGTACCTATTTTATATTATATATCTGTCAATCAAATATTTATTAGATAGTTTGAAAAGCTAGTAGTAGATACGAAATGTCCAACTAATTAATGTTCTTATCTAAGATTTTATCTTTTAGGTACTTAATCTTCGCTAAAACTAATTAAATTACAATAAAAACTTCACTGTTTTTATATATAGCTTGTAGGTACTTAAACATTTATACGTATCGCCTTATTTGCAATCAAATTTAAATATAGAGAAAACAATTGACATACATCACTATTGAGATAATGCTTTAAAGCTTCGCAGCTTTGCAACGGATTACTGAATTGCTTCATCGTGCTCAGCTGTTAAAACAAACTACATAACGTATTTTTTGTTTTTTTTATTTTCTCAGTATAAAAATTTTTTGTTTTTTTACTTTACATATATATTTTACTAGCTTGATACCCACCCGTTTCACTGGGATTAAAAGTAAAGATTGGTAAAGACCACCACATTTTCCATAACACTCGAAATAACGGTAGGGATTGTTTTACACAGGTAAAATATATGTACAGCAGGTAAAATATATTAACAATTTTTTTAAATGTAATAATTCATTGTGTATATCAGAAAAGGTGGCTATGAATTTTTTGACATCTACTATTTTAAATTTTTACAGAAATCTGTAATTTATGGTAATGTCAGATTAAATATAATTAAAAAAATTTTTTTTTTAATAATTCATCTTTATAAATTATAGCTCATGTGTTATTCTGATGTATGAGATATATTATGGTTAAGTTTCAAGCTAATGGATATTTTGATATTTTGAATAAATTTTTTAAAAAGTAGTTTAGTCCTCGACACGGTTATACTACCTTAAAAACAAAACACTCAAATAATTTATAACAATTTCTTAATTAAAATTACAGTTCTGAGTTTCTATTACAACTTTTAGTAGGTATGGAATATGTAAAGGAACTTTTTTATATAACAGGAGGGTAAATAAACTAAAATGTTAAGTTTACATAATAATTGACGTTGTTTATTAAAACTGTTTATTTATTTAAAGATTAATATTAACGAAGTTTAGAATAAAATTAAATAAAATAAATATTAAATTCGTATTATTTAATTCATACAAACATGTTCTGTAAATATTACAATACAATATATTTGTATATTATAGGTCTATTTTTATATGCAGAGTATTCCAATCAATTCCTTATGGCGTTCCAGTTCTTTAAGTTACTCCTGATATCTCAAAAACGCTATTTATTCTGCTTGATATTTGGTATAATAGATTGTACAGAGTGTCCTTGCGATCCTGGAAACGTCGGGGAATTCAGGATTTCTTGAAAAGTGAGGGAATTGCCAGGAAACTTAGAAACTCTTCTAGAAAAATTTATATACAGGTCGTCTTTCTTTTTTAAGTTGACATATGCTTGAAACTCAAAAAATAATTTTGATCGATAAAAATGTTTCAAGCAAAAAATGTTGGGTGTGTAGGTGCAATCGATTAAAACAGTAACATTTTTTGCTCGAAACATTTTTCCGTAAACCGTACAGTTTAGGCAAAAACGTATTGAAAAGTATTACTCGAACTAGGTACCCAAGGAGAAAAATTATCCAATAAATCCAAGTTAAGTTTGTTTTTTCTAAAAGTTTTGAACCACTTTTGTTTAAATTGAATGAACAAACGCACAAAAATCCAGATTATTGTTATCAATTAGGTACTGTCTAAACTCTTCGGTTTACAAAAAATGTTTCAAACAAAAAATGTTTGTGTATCTATAAAAAACTTTCTAATTTAAAGCGTTCATCTAATATTTGTCAGTTATGAATCAGAGTGAAGTTTTAATTGAACCTGGAAGCTAAGATCGAATTCGATGCCGGTATAAGATATGTGCCTTTGAAACTAACATTTTTGTTTGAAGCATTTTCCTCGATTAAATGCATTTATCGAGTTTCAAACATATGTCAATTTACAAAAGCACCCTGTTATTATGAAACAGATACTATTTAGTATTCTGTTAGCATAAACTTGGGCGAAAGCAAAACGTAATAATTTTAATCATATCGATACCCGATTAGATAATTTTTGGATTGATTTAGTGGTCACTTGTGGGAAATCAAAATATAAAAATTTATGACAGAAGTCGGATTGGTCAAAAAATAAATTATGATCCAGCAATTGAATAAAGGTGGGTAAGGAAACAAAAGAATTTAGAAAAAATATACTATAAAGTATAAATTTAATTGAATTTGTAAAAATATGCCGATGAAAAGTTTGCTTATTTTTCATGAAAAATATTCATTTAATAATTTTATGAGATTTGAATTCAATTTCGCCAACAGTTTTACCAGACATTAAGATTGTTTATTGAATTAATAAAACACACTTAAGATATTAATAGTAAACTACAAACGTTGGATATTTTTGAAAGTCGTGCAAACATTTCTAGAGTAACTAAATTTCTGTATCACCTGTTGATAAAAAATATGCCATTTTGAAAAAGATAAAAAGCAGAGCTTGATAAAAAAATTTAATTTAAATTAATTTAAATTATCGTTATTAAAAAACTGTCTATGTAATGATAATTAATTTATATGAATTAAGTGCGTGATTTTTTTAAATTTATCCTCAACCAATTGAGCTGAAATTTTGCATACACGTATAGTTTGGATGACAAAGCATGGTTAGCGCTCAAAATTTTTTATACACTCCCATAACATGAATTTCAAGCGAAAGAGTAGAGAAGAATATATACAAATCATGCGACAATGAATTTTTAAAATAAATTGAGTCCGGTGCGACCCTCGAGGTCCACACGAAAAACTTCCCAGTATAATAAAAAGTTATAAAAAGGTCTTGTTAACATTTATAGATCATGTTTCGAACATGTTTTGTAGCTTATGCTGGAATGATCATTATCTCCATGATGAGTTTTATCCACTTATCAGATTCTGTTTATCGAGTTGTTTCAGTTTTATTATTACCATTAAAAAATGGCTCATCGAATTATGTTGAAAAGTTCTTAAATACGCGATTACGCGTTGAATCAGCCCAGACACGTGTTAATGTCATACACACACACAGACATCACATTGAAAATGTTTGATTCGGATATTAAGGCCTTGAAACCGCGGAAATATGTGAAACTGTAGATTTTCAAAATCGGCCCCATTACATTAACTTCTTCTGGTAAGTTAATAAGCATGACCTGATTTTCCCGTTGCTTACACCATATTTGGTATACGTATCATTTTTAGATAAACATTATTTCCATGGGTCACTCGTACAAGTCTATTAGTAAAAGCTTGAGGTGCTCCGATGATCTATGATTGAATCATAGAAATAATTATTTTCTACTTTTTAGTACAATAAAGCTTTAGTATTTTAAAAATTATTTTTTATTTAAATGTTTTTATAATAAATTTTCACATAAACATTTCCATTGAGAATTTTTGTTTTATCTACTTTTTTCCTCATATAAGTATAACAAAAATATTTTTGGTTCTTTACAATATAAAATGTTGATGAATTCATCACCCAAGAGTTTTATACTACTAAAATTGATATAACGTTAAAAAGTATTATTATACTTTCTATACATATGTGGATGATGCTATAATATTACAAAAATAGTCCCAGTACTCAAGAGATTTCCTCATTTAGTTATAGTCTCTTGACATTGCTTTAGTACGTTGGTACTGTAGAGTGTAGATATTACATAGATTCAAATAGTTAGGCTATCTAGTAGGTAGGTAGTTAGTTGCCTACTAGTGATGTGCCGAATATTCGCACACTTGCTAATATTCGCAAAATTTTTAAGAAACAATACAAAATAACCCCAAACTTCACTAATATGTACTTTATATATTTATATTTGTACTAGCAGACCCGACCACGTGTTGCTGTGGATAAGGTTCTTATTATATTACATTGTAGTAAACTATTCAAGGGGAACAGTAGGAGGACATCAGTCATGAAAACCACCATGCTTTTTTACATAGATGCAATTTGTAAAAAAACATGGCATGGCGATTTCCATGACTGATTTTCTACTACCTTAATACAATGAAATTATTATACGAAGACGTTAAATCTAGTATGGGAATTAAATATAAATAATAAAGCAGGAATAATTTCACTGTAATATCTTCACTATAGTATGAATTTAATTTATACTTCAGTCTAAGTAACACGTGGCCGGCTATGCTAACACCAAAAATTGAAAAAGTAAGAACAGTTGAATTTCACTGTATTTATTTTATTACAAAATAAATTTAGGTTATACCTTTGCCTCAGCAACACGTGGTGGTTATGCTATTAAATTGTAGCGTATATGAAACGTTTGTATTTTTAAATAGCGCCATCTATTGAATACTTACTCAATTCAGTCAACAGATATCGCTGTCGGTTAGAATGGTTTGGAGCTAAAAGATAATTGTGACTGTCAAATAATAGACAAATAATTTGCAATAAAATAATATTGCGATTATAAATTGACATGTAAGCTATTCTATCTTTCAAGTTGGATCAAATTGCACACGGTGTGCAAATCAAATTTAAAAGTGGTTCAGTAGTGTAGGAGTCCATCGCGGACAAACAACGTGACACGTAATTTTTATATATAAAGATATCACTTTTGAATCACAGTTTAATTTGATTGTTGGACAAATGCGATTATAACAAACTAACCTCAAATCAAAGCAAACTGAATTTTGCTTTTAATAGATTTATGCGTTTCTTATTTAATGGACTTATACGACGGACTCTTTAACGCTAATGGAAAATTATATGTATTAAGTCAATATACCACTACTTATGCTATACAATAGTTCTTCTGTTGAATGCTTGCAGAGAGTAGGGTCAGCACATGTATATAATACCTCTCACTTAGATGCATTGCTTAACGCATGTATTCTGTCATACACGTGATATTTATATGCCTAGATGTCAATCGAACTAGTGGTATAACAATTTGCGAGCGCATTATTTGAAAGTTAACATTCACATTCGCGATTATTGGAGATAAACATTCACATTTAACAATGCGAATGTTGACTTTCAAACGAAGCGCGCGCAAATTGTTTTGATAGGCTTGGCTTTTGGTAGGTTAGTTGGGCGTAATTGCATTTGTCAAATTTAACTATAATTAAAAAGCGACAAAGTGATATAAAACAAATGAAAACAAACAATTAACTGAGTTAATTGTTAAAATACCATGTATAGACTGTGTTGATAACACTGTCATAACACATACATACATGTCACACATACATAACTGATATGCCCATATAATACATACTATATCAGTTGAACTCGACATCACTTTTTATGTCAGAAGCACGCTGTTAAAATTTCAGCTTGATATCATTTTTCGTTTTTGAGTTATCGTGTTGACAGACAGACGGATGGACGGACGGATAGCCGGAAATGGACTAATTAGATGATTCTACGAACACCTATACCAAAATGTTTTTAGCATCAATATTTTTAAGCGTTACAAATTTGGGACTAAACTTAATATACTATGTATATTATATATATACATGGTATAAACATGAGTAAAGCCTTCACCACTTTTCTTCAAGACTTCTATCATCCTTTTTTAATTCAAATATAAGTAAATGAAAAATATCCCCAAATATTTGCATATTTTCTTGCGAAAACGAATGCAAATGCGAACATTTGTCACATCACTAGTATCTACTACACATATTCAATTCTCGTTTTACTATTACTTTTCTGTGTATATACTGCATTATTTATTTAAGCTTTTATAAGTTTTCATCAAAAAATAAATGTAGGTATATAATATATGAATTATATATTTTTTGAGGAAATTTAACCCTTTATTAGCACTCTTCTTAAAAAAAAACAGACAAATACTCGATCATCTTTGTGCTAACATAAATTCTGTGGGTATTAGTTTTACTCAAGATGCAAGTTTTAGTTTTATCCGCTCAGTTCGTTTTTCATGTAAATTGCGGATTGCGGAAAACTGATTGAGCGAATGAATAACCATCGAAAGTTGATTCTACGGATTTACAAATCCGTAGTATCAAAGATAATTTCTTACGTTTTTTATCCTTAGAATCGATTTTTGTTCGTTTCAGGCTCATATGCTTTATAATTTTCCAGCAATATGCATTTATTATGCGATTGTTTATTAGAAAATGGGGGTTTACAAAAACCGCTATAACTATAATAAACCTAAATTGATAAAATTCATGAAAGGGTAAAAATTGTAAAATTGGCCATAGCTAGAAATTTTCGTTCGTTTATTTAATTAGATTAATGAATGACTTTTTGGGAAACTAAAATGCTTCTAGAAAAAATGACATTCATGTTTTAAAACAATCCCTTCTGGTTACCAAAAATATATCGACGCGTAATTTTCTTTACTGAACCAATTCGTTGAAATTTAATGTTCATTTTTTTATATTTAATCTATTTCAATCCTTTTTGGAATTCAACCGGTTGAGTACGAAATGTTACGTAACCTGTTAAACCAAAATGATCAATAATGGATATGTGGGGAATTCACCCGATAACTCGAGTTAGTATGAACTAAGGGTAACATATGAGCATATGGAAAGATTATATGTTCATGCATGAAGCGACATTTAAAATAATATTCACTAAGCTTATTTTAAACTGTTTTATAATGGATTTACGTCCTTGTATAAACTACTTGTTATAACTTTGTGAATTGAACGTTTGATCTATTTTATCGATAGCATAATAAAATGTAAAATTTTTTTAAAAATAAAAAGCTGCCATAATTTGTAATCTTCTTTTTTAATTTTTTACTCCATCACATACAAATTATATCCAATTTTAACAAACCAAGTATGGAATTATACTAATTTTGGGTCATACTTTTCAAATTGGTCAAAGTTTAAGTGGTCAAATTTAACCTATCTCCAAGTTATGAAAATAGTAAGGGCCTGGTATCGATATTTCGCACGAAAAGGAGAATGTAATCTAAATTATAACATCAAAAATGATTGAACGAAAGCTAAATTAGAACATCAAAACTGAAAAGTTTGACCCAAAATTAGTGAGTTTTAAAAAACATTTTGTTCAAAACGAATCAAATTTGGGGGTATTTTAAAAAATCCACAAAATTGAATTTGTTCTACCACATATATTATATTAATTTTTGTCATGCTTTTCAAATTTGTAGTCGAATTTAACCTAACTCTAAAAGTTGGGAAGATAGTAAGCGCCTGGTACCGATATTTCGCACAAAGGTGAATGTAAGCTAAATTATAACATAAAAAATGAAAATTTTGACCTTAAATTAGTGGGTTTCAAAAGAAATTTCATTCAGATCGGATAAAATTTGGATGCATTATGAAAAAAATTGATTTTTTGAACTTTATGACGTCATCAAACTCCACGAGTGTACGTACACACACATACTTCTTCTCCAAATTAGTAGTAATGTGTTATCCTTACCATGAAACGTAAAGATATGTTGAAAATTTCGAATTCGAAAATGGAACCCATTGCAATAATTTCCTTTACTGGGAAGTTAAAAAAGTTTTAGAACAAGGCCCATTTTTTAGTAAAAATCATATTAGTATAGGCCTCCATACGCAATTGTTCTTTCCTTGAAAAAAAAGCGAAAAGAAAAGCGCCCACGTTTTCGAATAAGATTGAATGCCATGTGCTCGGCCACTAACTTATACTCTTGCATTCGACAAAAACGCGACACTGTCTATATATCAGATGTATTCGGTGGCACTAAACACATTAAATTGTTTTTTCAACCACTAAATATATCTGATATTTTGATACTGTCGCGTTTTTATTAAACGCAAGTATACATGCAATGTATCCTGTGGCGCGGCGCGTTTTCATTTAATACATTCCATTTTAAGGAGGTAGGACTGTTATAGTCAAGTTAATAAGAAAATGTATATATGAGATATACGAAGGTATACTAAGTTTAGTCCAAAGTTTGTAACGCTTTGATCGCTTTGATTCTTCGCGTTTGATGCTATGTACGAAATTTTGATAAAGATGTTCATAAAATCACCTAATAAGTTCATTTCCGGTTGCCTGTCTGTCTGAAAGAACGAAAACTCAAAAAAGAGATATCAAGCTGAAATTTATAGCGTACATAGGACGTAAAAAGTGAGGTTGAATTCGTAAATGAGCAACATAGGTCAGTTGAGTCTTGTTGAATCTTATAAACCATTAGAGATAGAACAAAAGGTTAAATGCTAAATATTTTCCTTATAAAAAAATAAACAACCTTTGTTTGAAACATTTTTTTGTATACATCACTGTTTACTCGCGAGGGCGTCAATTCAATACGTTTTTATACTTTACATATCTAATGTATGTGTTTGTTTGTATAGCATACATATACTATGTTTAATGAAGAAGTGAGAAGAAAGATACTCTTATTATTTTATGTGTAAGAGTGGCTAGCTTTCTTTACTTACATGACATAAAAAACAAACGATTGTGTAATCAAAACTGTCTATACATGGTATTTCAACAATTATCTCAGTCAATCGTTTGTTTTAACTTGTTTGTTATAATATTAGTAAGATTGTTATTAAGTAATATTAAATCATATTCTAGCATAGTGTGATGGTGTACACATACTCAAAATTTTAAATGTGTTTATTTGATAATAAATAAAATTAAGGTTGACTTTAATGTTAATGGGTAATCATTTAAGTTGTTTTTTTTTAATCGAAAGTTATGGGTATTTTATTATGCTTTTATACCTTAAATATTTTATATTGCAAAAAATAAGTATATGCTTTATATTATTACCTTTACATTAAATTATATTAAATATAAACTCGCCCACACATCTATTGGTTGCCAGTATCGAGTGTAAACATATTTAAATAAAAATATCTTTTATAGGACAAGCTTATATTGTACTAACAAGTAGAAAATAATTATTTCTCTTATATGACTATTTGTAAAAGCTAGAAACGCTCAAGTTAAAATATCAAGGACGATTCGGAGCGTCTCAAAAGATTGGGTTTTAAAAAGTACATTTTATTTAAATTTTTGAAAAGGTACTTACTTGACTATTATTTAAATAAAAGCTTGTAAAAAAATATTGTGAACAATGACTTTGAATTCTCAAAATTTGCAAGAAAAGTTCATGCAAGAATATTTTATAGTTGCAAAATATTTTAGAACAACAAGTTCTGCTTTTCAAAATGACTTTAAGGATAACGCACACAATTTACTTATTATCATCGATGGATTATGCTAACAGAGATTTGATCCTCCTGAACAAAACCCTGGTATGTTTTAGGCTCAAGTGCGATTTTCTTGTTACAACATATACTTTTATGGAAAAATAGTGGCAGACACCGCAAACTAGCAGTATGGCGATAATCTGAAATCAAGCGTGGGAGAAGTCACGAAAACTGCTGTAAAATAAAGTAAATAAAAACAAAAAAAAAAGATTTCTGCAGCTTGGTATTGAAATCTACCAGTATTGTATAACGTTTGTGCGGCCGTTACTGAAAGTATTTGGTAAGCGGCAGAAATTATTTAAAGTTTTCACTTTGTTTTGCAGCTGTTTTTGGGACTACTCCCACTCTTGATTTACAATTACCGTCATACTATTTTTCCATAAAAGTATATGTTGTAACAAGAAAATGGTTAGAAAAATATAATCCACTTTTTTTACAAAAAGTTTTGCCTGCTAAATTAATGCTTTGATTTAACGTGGCTTCCAGGTGGTTAGGGTTCATTTCCCCAGATATTTACACCCTATTCTATCTAGAAAATGGCCTTTCAGGCATAAATATGCCCTATGAGATAAAGATGCTCCGAATCAACTCAGGAGCTTATTTATTTCGCGGCAGAAAGTTAGGGTTCATGAATTTTTTACGTGCAATATCGTAGAATAAATGTCTTGTGTCGAGCATTAAATTAAAAGTTTTTGAATAGTATGTTTGAACTAAAAATATATTTTTTAAACAAGAAAACAAAATAGCGCCTTTATAATGTGACCCATAAAAGTTGTATTGTAACTCATGAAAGTTGGAATTACAAAATTGTTTTAACGATAGATGTATTGTTAGCCTTAAATGATTTTTATTCTTTATTTAAAACTGAATTTGATAGATGAGTCGGACAATTTTATTGGACTTATTTTATATATCGTGACTAGAAAGTGAAAAGTTTTTACAATTCTTTTAGAAAACTTTAATTTTACGCATAATAATTATTCAGTGGTGAATGATCCTTGATTTTCTATTATATACACCGACTATTTGTATTCTAGCTATGGAACAATAAAAAGAAAACAAAATAAAAATGTATGAGTAGCGTAGTTTCATCACTAGGAGCATATTTTCCCCTCTAGATGCTACTTAATAGTAGATAGCCTTTTACTGAATTGAGATTTCGAGATTCTCTTCAGAACACATGCAATGTTTATACAGTGTGTCGCATTTAGGATGAAGAGATCCTCATCTTTTCGTTATTTATAGGGATATTATTTCACAATCAGACAAAGTGATGGGTCACATACTACTGGGTTACTACTACAGATTGTAAAATATAGCCGATTATTAATATTTTGCCTAGCGTCAGAAATATTGAAAAACTTCGGTAAAATATCGTAAAAAATATGACCCATCACCCTGTTTGACTGCAATATCCATATAAATAACGAAGATATGGAGGTCTACACACTGTATAAAATTGTGAGTGAAGGCTGCATAGTTAACACTGCTAAAAGGTACTTGATGAAAAGATGAAAATGAAAATTATGCAAGTTATAGAAAATAAGTTACCGTAAATTAACATTAGTTCATATGGAAATTAATAAAATTATGATTTTTGCTTGCAGCTTTTCTAAAATAATAATTGCACAATTTTTAGTAAACATTAAAGCTTTCTCTATCTCAACTTGGAAGGACTATGGAAATGCATCCAGTCTAAAACCTGCAAAGGTCCATAATATTTGGTTATAAAAAACGGAGATGTGAAGCTGGGAGGTTGTCACCTTCAAGACGCCCTTCCTTGGCACCAAACCAACCTACTTTTAAACTATATTTTCAAATCTCTAGCTCAATTTTGAGCGGCTGTGTAGATGTTAAAAAAGAAATTAAAAAAAAACCCGACAAATTTTTCGGGTACGGAACTCTTCGGGTACGGAAAAACTTGCACTTGAAACATATATAAGAACACTCTCTCTATTCAATTACGTTTTTCCTTAAAACATTTTGAAAATCGTTGCTAATTTTTTATTTGTTTTTTTTTATCGTCGTTAATTTCCCTTTCAAACAAAATCCAAAAAATTAAAATCGGTTCATCCGTTTAGGCGCTACGATGCCACAGACAGACACACACACACATAGCGGTCAAACTTATAACACCCCTTTTTTTAGTTCGGGAGTTAAAAATAGATGGACATTAGGTCGGGAAGCTGGTACCCCCAAAAGCCTCTCTCTCTCACTCCATGAATTAAAAAGAACCAAGAAAATAGTAGATGAATTAAAAAAAATAATTTCCATTTTATGATTAAATGAATTAAGTTTCATACTATAATGTGCTTTGAAAAACTTGTAGTCTTCAGTACAGAGGGGAGTATGACTTCGTGAGTGGCTTCATTTCAGTGTAACCTACAACATTTTCACTCACGAAAACTTTGGAAATTGGTGCGTTAGCGTAATAAAACATATAGTCGTTAAACTGACATGTTTAAGGCGTAGGTTTGAAAAAACGGTTCATGAAATGTGTAGGCCAGTACGTACATTTATTTTTTTATGAATATAATAAGTGAGAATAATAGGACCAACAAAAATATTGGGCCGTTTGGTGTGACCTCCACCCCCAACATATCGGAAAAACGGGGGTATGAAAATTTATGAACAACCGGCTAATTTTTACACAATTGTTTGATAAATATAAGTAAAATTCAATGTACATACTGGCCTACATATTTCATGAGGCGTTTTCTCAGACCTACGTAAGTTTAACGACTGTATGTTTTATTATGCTAATGCCCCAATTTCCAAACTTTTCGTAAATAAAAATGTTGTAGGTTACACTGAAATGAAGCCACTAATGAAGTTTCGTGAATGTGTTAGTCACGTAGTCATATCCCCTCTCCTCTGTACTATAGACTATTTTGGAAATGCCAGGAAAATTTTTGTGAGCTAAATCGCTAGACACCCTGTCTATATTTTCAGAGAAAATATGATGAAGAAACCAGTATAGTACAGAATATAAAATACATAAATCATTCTTGACATATTTATAAACATTTTTATAAATGTAAAAATGTAATGTATTTTTTATGTTTGTGCTTCTGTTCTAGTCTGTTCTGTTCTGTATGTCATTTTTAGAAAAATATTCAAATTGAATTTTATAGATGATCTCTTGGACTTGTTTTTTTTTTATTGTTCAGGAATCAAAAATGTAGTACATACATTGTTGTTTAGATGTATGTTGTGTTACTTTTGGCATAATAAAATATAGATAGTGTATGATTATAAATTAAGCATTCAGAAAATAATTCTAGAATTTATCATTGTATTGTAATGTGTTTGGTATCGTGGGTGGCTGTGAAGGTCGTTTCTACAAGAATAGAATTATGTGTGACATCTAAGGTGGCTATGAGAATAACAAAAATAGGACATGGCTTGGATGGAAACGCCTTATCTGTAAACGTGCAGGTATAGGGACTGCAAAATAAAAAGTCTGTCAATATGGACAGTTTAGTATGGATGGTCATATATGAAGAATTCTCTACGGACAAACATTGTAGCTGATATAACAGTGCAGTGCTTGTAAATTGTTTTTATATGGAATAATTAATGTACCTTTGAAATTAATGATTCAATCAAATTTAACATGAATAGGGGGTGAACCTTGCATCAAATCAGGTATATTTGTTTCTTTGATATGTTGTTGTGTAAATGTAATGTTAAATGCAAGTTTTCGACCTCGACAAACGACCGGATCATGCCGAAAAATAAAAAAATCGTCGAAAATTTTGACCTTATTTCATTTTTTGCTGATTTTAATTTGGAAGAGCTGCTTTTTCATCAAAAACTTTAACGAATATTAAATTTACAACAGTTTGAAATCAAGTCGGTTTTTGTAGGTCCGATAGTTTCGGAGACACAGGTTTTCAAAGTTTGTCATTTTTTCAAGTCATACAATTTTTCGCAAAATTTCATCTTGAAAACCGTTAGAGATAGAACAAAAATTTAAACATACAAAATAAACAACTTTTGTATGAAAGTTTTTTCGTAAGCATCACTGTTTACCCGCGAAGGCGCAAATTAGGACAAAGTTTTAGTGTCGATTTTTTCCAAAACTATAAAAGATAGGCATTTGAAAATTTGCAGGTAGCTTCAACTGGTGGTCTGGTGGTGGTGGAAAAAAAATTCTAGAAAATACTAGTTCGAAAATTTTCGAAAACCAGTGATGCTTAGGAAAAAATGTTCCAAACTAAAGTTGTTAATTTTTTATAAGACACATTTTTTTACATTTAAACTTTTGTTCTATCTCCAAATTTTGAAAAGCTGAATCTCTAAAACTGTTGTCCTATAAAAACCAATTTATCTCAAATTGTTGAAAATTTAACATTCTTAAAAGTAAATACTACCATTTTTGAGGAAAAACCAGTCCATTCGAGTCATAATCGGCAAAAACTGAAATAAGGTAAAAATTTTCGAAATTCTCGTTTTTCTTATTTTGCCGACATGATCCGGTCGTTTGCCAGGGTCGAAAATTTGGATTTAACATTTTAAACAACATAAAAAAACCAAAATACCTGATTTGATTCAAGGTCCAATGTTTAATTTGATTGTTAGTAGTGTTTTATTTTATCGCATAGACGGGGGCCTAGAACATTACAGTATATATACCCTTGTAAGGAAAATTCTACTCTTCATGGCTATTCTAAAAGCTTGAGTTGCTCCGAATCATCCTTGATATTTTAAATTGAACGCCTCTTGCTTTTACCCACAGTCATGTATGAGTGACTCTAATTATTTTCTACTTTTTAGTACAATGATTATTTTTAGGACAAAATATTGCCCTTTAAAAAGTATGATTTATTTAAATTTTTTAACATTTTTTGAGTCTTACTTGTTTGGTCTACTGCATTTCAACGGTTTCGTAATAGGTCACTGTATTATTGGTTTCATGCCATATTTCAATGTCATCAAGTTCTTTAAGTGTATTATTTTCAAATAAATTTTGCAGTATTTATTTGCGTAAACATCACAGACAAACGGCATTTCTATTTCTAAAAAAATATAAGTATATTCAGTAATTTATTGTTCAGACCGTAGTTGTTAGTATACAAAACCTTTTTTCGACAATTACATTAGTGAAGTTTGTGAAAAAGTCATGAGATGGATGCTATTATACATTTTATAAATGATAAATATTTTTATTCGTGTACAATGACTACCAGTTTTTACACCAATACAGACTGGTTTTATTGTAAAGCGTCTTACACATGCTTAATGTTTATACACTGGTGAAAGAATTAATACCAAAGAAAAACTTTTTTCTTATAAGGAATTACAAATTTTCTCATTCAGATGTCCAAGGTGGCACACATTTGAATATTTTTCAGAGGATAAAAAAGACTCGGGAGAATTTTAATAGTTTATGAAACCATTGGGAAACAAAATTTTTCATTGCAGTAAGAAAACGTGGTACGCAAAGTAAAATGAATCTAGAAACAGCTAGAAGAAACGTGTTAGAATGGAAATATTGTTGATAATAATTCTAGTTGATAATAGAGCTGGTACTGATATTTATAACAATATTTTTGTTGGCTTTGCAAGTTGTTCTTGTAGGCTGGCACAAGGGAGAAAGTTCTTTAATCATTTATTTTAAAACAATTTTCGGCGTGGAAACGCCTTTATTTTCGTTTATAAAGGAGGTTATTTCGTGAACAGGAGCTCATATACTAACACCATCAATTAGTGCGTCAATGAATGAAGGTGGTAAGTATGAGGTCTACTATATCGACACTTAGCGTTCCCTAACACCATCTGTCGACACATAAGTGAACGAAGTAAGTAGGTATAAGATCTACTAAATCGAATATTAGTGGTGGACGAAGAAGCAATGAATTAATTAAACTCAGTTTGAAACATTAATTCGTATTGTTCTTTCAATTGCCCGAATATGCTCTTATATTTAGACGCATCCACGTAAAACTTATGGCCGTATAAACGCCGTACAATATCAATCTGGGTTTTTGTTTGCAAGTGAAATATGCCATTCGAAGTTTGCAGAGAGAGTTAAAGTCACTTCCGCCATTTTCAGTCAAATATGTTTGGTATCTATGATAATATAAAAGCTAAAGTCAATGATAAACTTATGATAAGGCTGTTGTATCCATATCAAGTTTTTATCATTTCTGTGTTGTTAGCGGCTGAAAAATAAGACGAGGTGTATGGATGCAAAAATTTTGAATGTGTTTGAACCACTTTAAACAGATAGAGAATTTATTCTAATAACTTTTACGATAATTTGTCTGAACATTTTTATTTATTCATTTCGTATTTTTTTTGGTGTGTTTGTTGGGTTGCATTATTGTTTATGCCATTTTAAATTCGTAAAGTTTATTGTCGGTTTCGTTTTGTGTATGTCTTCTAATACACACTCGGTTTTTTGAATACCTACTTTTTATTGTGAGAGGCGATGTGCGATGCTTACTTATTTCATTTTAATTTCTTCATATATTTTCGGTGTTCTTTTTTTTATTTATTTTTTCATAAAACTTTTATAAGCTTTGTTTGTTTGTTCTCATCTTGCTGTGTACCTTCTTTTTTGTATTTCCATGTATGTGGTAATATAGAAAAATAACCGATTTTCAGTTTTCAATAGAAACATTGTACATATTTTGGATATCTCTGAATTCGTATGCAGTTAGCAGAAAATGTTGTATCCTCCAAACGGCATGAGCAACAAATTTCACTTTTCTACAACTAATTAGAGGGAAATTTTGGACCAAGTCATTTATCATTTTGATCGATTTTTAATAGTTTTCTTTACTAACTTTATATATTATATGAGGTTTATAGGAAATGCTTATTTTCATATAAAGTTAGTAGAAAATGCTTTATTATCATATGAAGTTACCAGGAGGTTAGGTTAGGCTAGTTTATATTGTTTGTCCACGCGGAACACACTTAGGTCATATATTATGTGATGCCATATATTATTTTAGGATGTGGCGCGTCAAAAAATCCATGAACTCTAACTTTCTGCCGCGTGGTTAATAAACTCTTGAGTCAATTTGGAGCATTTTCTCTCAGACCATACATATGGCAGAACGGCCATTTTCGAGATAGATGGGGGTATAGCAATCTAGGAAAAAAGTGGACCCTAACCGTCTGGAAAGAACTGTAAGTAAAAACCACCCTATTTTAAAAACCGTGAAGAATAATGGCAGACAAAACTTTATGGAATTTCGGACTGGGGTGGGGGGTGAAGTGAACCGGGAAAAAGTGAATCCGGATAAACTTAAGTGCAATTTTCTTGTTACAACATATACTTTTGTAGAAAAATAGTGGCACCGCAGACTGGCAGTATGTATAAGAGTAATTCTCGAAAACTGATGTAAAACAGTATAAAGTAAATAAAAACTGCAAAAAATTTCTGCCGCTGGCCAAATAACTTCCGTAACGAGTACACAAAAGTGACAAAATATTGGCAGACTATTTTAACAATTTTTTGGTGTGTTGTTGAGAATCGAACCCGCTATCCTAGACATATCGCGTGAAGAATTGGTTACGCTACCACTGGAGTTACTATAGTTGACTTAGTTAGCAGAAAATATTCAATTTTTGAATAGATCTGAATGACAAAAATTTTTTTTCCATAACTAATTAATGGCAAAATAGGATATTTTCAAAAATATTAATTTCCACAGTTGCTTTGTTGCACGGGGATTCGAGTTTTTTTTTGTTCATTTGTGCCAATGCAATTGATAATGGTATGGTAACCTCATTGTAAAATCATTTGTTTCTTCATAAATATTGATTAAATAAAACGACATTTTTCAATTGAAAATATGAAAATGATATTTTAAATGTTTATACTATTTGTATTAAAAATTTTTGGCTATCATTCAAATTAATTATGAAAATTGAAAAGGTTATTTTTCTCAAATATCATCAAAATGTGATGTCTTTATTATTAAACTATCAAATAGAAAATTTATCGTCTGTAACGATTTTAACACATGGGGAAAGTTTCAATTTGTTATCTCATTCATTTTATAGGTACCTTTTAGACCGGAAGCTAACAACGATTGCCGTACAAACTAATATCTGTCATAATAACGGCATTTGATTCTTGTAAAAAATATTGATTTTCCTAATTTTCAATTACCATCCTAACTAAAAATCTTGCTTTTCGAAAAAGTTCTAATTTAATTTTTCCTTTTTCCTTTAGCATTTTCGAAAATGAGCTCTTTTTTAGTCATTTTGCGTCTAATAGTGAGGTTGGACGCTAGAAGTTAGTGCAAATCATTGATAAATGCCTGTATTAATCGTATTCGCACCGTGTGTGAGTATTATTGGAGGCGTTTCCATGGTAACGATACACTATTTTAATCATAGAATTGTATGGATGCATATATAATTGTATGGATTGCATTTATGACTTACATTGAAAATTTAATATTATTGTCTCACAAATTCAAATAAATAATTATGATAATTTCCATTTGAAAAATAATATTTGTAATTTTAATTTGACATTTTCTATAAGATTAACATGTAAAGAATTGCAAATTAGTCATAACAGCCTACTTGATCGCCAAAATTTTTTACTGAAAGCGCTGGTATCGATTTTATTGCCCCTACCATGACTACGCACACAACGAATACATTAATTTATATATCAATGAAAGTGTTGTTAGCCTCCGGACCATATTCATAATGTTTTTAAGATTGAATTGTCGTTTGTGGTGGTAAAGATATTGACGTCACATGTTTTATATTCTCTATATTCATTCAATACAAACTTTACAATTTGGTGTTTGAATGAGATGTTTTTTTTCATATTTTCATATAAATTGTATTAAAACGTTTTACAAAGGTAAATTATTTTATATTTCCAAATTCGTACTTCGCATCCTAAATAGTTTTATTTAAATTAATAAGTGAGCTTTTTTTTTTCTTAAATATTATAAAATCCGAGTGTTGTCCAAGGATGTATGTTTACCAACCTGTTTTGCTATGCGCGTTTAAAAGGAAACAGTATGTAAATTTAATTTGTACAGATAAAGAATCATCAAAATCAGTTTGTTAATTTTAATTTGTACAAATAAAGAATTATCAAAATCGGTTCACCCAGTCAAAAATTCTGAGGTAACACACATAAAAAAATACAGTCGAATTGATAACCTCTTCCGTTTTTGTTTGAAGTCGGTTGAAAATAGAATGAATTTGGTCTCAGAAGTTTTTTCTCAACTTACATTTCTCTTAAAATAGAAGAAAATAGCAACAAAAAAATATATATCAAATTCTTTCGTAATAAAAAACGTGTCATTATATTCTAGAGACCTATTTATACATTCAAATGTTAAAACAGCTAGTTCAAATGTTTTTTTTTGTTGCAAAAAGTTTTCTTCATTTATGAAAATGTTGTATCCATGTAATTGTTGGTAATTAGAGTTGACCTGGACATTGTTATTTCAAGAGTGAACACAATAAGAGTTAGAGATCTGTACATCTTACATTCTTCAACAGAAATGTTATAACTGTAACTGTTGCATTGTTTGCGCTTACTGATTATATCATTTGCGAATGTTTCAAATAAGCCATGTAATTATTATGAAACAGTGCTTTTATTTATTATACCGGGTGTCGTAGACATAATTTTACGGAAAGTATAAAAAATAAATGTATTTTAAGGTTCAAGGCGATTCTTGAGGTTTTTATGATATTGTTATTTCTCCAATAGATCCTTTTTTGAAATAGAGGACGCCGAACATTAACGTATCTTAGTAGAGGGTCTATGTTTATAAATATAAGGTATTAAATAATTAATGAAGGAGGATTTAATGAATCAGAAAGTAAAAAACCGCATAATAGATTAGAATTCACTATTGAGCCAGTTCATTATAAAATTTTTTTTACTCAATAATTATTCTTTAAATACTACACAAATAAATAAATACTACACTTTAAATACTACACAAATAAATAAATTAAATAAATAATTATTTAATACCTTATATTTATAAATATTGACGCAGCACTAAGGTACGTAAAGCTGAGTGCTCCATTTTCGGCGCCGTAAGACCTAATTTAAGAGATTCAGAAAAATTTTCGTCTAGCAAGACAGAGGGAGTCAAAAGAAGATTATTTATTATTTTTAGTAATTAAATAATTATATAAATCCGATTACTAGTGATATTAGATGCTATCTTAATTTTAATAATTAATTTTCAGATTAAAATTTTAAATATCTGTTAAACAAAAATTGAGTGTAAGTACTGCCCGATTAACCTTAAGTTAAACATAATACTCTATATCTGTATGTAACTTAATAGAGTTAAATGTTTTTCGAAAAGGAAGTTTTATTTTGTATAATTTATTATTGTAGTGTAAAATTTTATAACATTTTCTGAAACATCCTGTCTGGATGTATGCAATGAAACAACGTGAAAACTTTATGTTTTATTACAAACGAGAGAGTTTCGACATGTTTAGTGCCTTCTAGTAATGAAAGGAATGATATATAGTTAATTGTTTAGTTTATTTACAGTTTGTTATTTCGAGAAGGATGATTTTCAAATAGTCCAAAATTTAATATAACTAAATGTGAGTTCACACTTCGCAGACTTTTGTACAGGCTTAGAAAAAGAATCGATAGGAAAAAGACAGACAGAAAGTCTACATATAACAAATTTAAGTGAGTCTGAATTAAACGATTTTTATTTCTTGTTCTTTTGGCTCTGTGGTAAATGGAAAATACAGTAATCGGAAAAAAATAGACCGAAAAATTTATAGACTCGGAATGTTGTCGGCTATAGAGGAGTTGGTTGAGTTCTGAAATTTTTAGTCCTTGCGTTCAAAAATGGGACACTATTACAAAAATTAATTCTAAAAGTTTTAGGGGATTATTTAAATAAATAAATGACTTCAAAAGTAGGCATACATAAAATTGGTTTTATAGTAAAACGGTAGATGGATGATATGTTTCATAAATTTCTCCAAAACTGGTCGGTGGAAATTAAAAAAAAAACCATTTAAATTCAAGTTAAAAACTTAATAAATTATTGAAAACAAAAACAAACCGTTGTGTCCGACTAATTAAGGATGTATGAGCACGGTTGTGCGGCAGAAATTTAAAAAAATATATATTTTCAGTTTTGATGGTGAATTATGGTGAAGTAAGAATAAAATTTTTCGATATCTGGAGTAATTTTCAAAGCATCGAAAATTGAAAATTTTGTTTAGTTATTTAGCTTTCGATATTTCGAAACCCAAGGCAGTTATCGAAAAATTGTATTCTTATTTTTCGTCTACATTCATGAAGTTATAACAAAATTCATTATCAAAGTTGAAAATAAGGTTCAAATAATTTCGGCCCTAAATCTAAAATTGCCTCGGTGCTCGGTGTGGTGGTGCTAAAATTGAGTGATTTAAGTTATCAAATTCCCAGACCCTTTCTTTTTTTATTTTATCTCGAAATACCATGTCATTATTTTATCTCTGATGCTGACGGATTTTTAAATTTGTTGTATAAGGTGTGAAGAGGGTTTGGATTCTCTGTTAAAGAGAAGAAGGTTGAGAATATCTCTCAGATTCAGAATCCCACAAGATTTGAGAATTGCAATCAATTCTCCCTATCATCAATTTTCTTTGTAGCCCAATTTTTATTTGAACATCTCATAGAATTTATCGTTAAAACAGTTAAATAGTTTAGTTAGTTGTTACGAGGTCATTTCGAGTTCTTCTATATATAGTTCTATGTATAGAGTTCACAAATGTATTAAACTGGAAACTGCTTCACAATATACACTATATATACTCCAATCAAATTAGCAATAATATATTTCCTTATATTCGGGATAATTTAAAAGAAAGTTTGTTTAACACATAATTTTACTAAAATTTTAAACAGCTGTGTTTCGCCGAAAAGTTATCGAATTTGGAACTTGGCAATAGCTCGTTTGAAAACTTTTTTTTTTTTTTTTTTTTTTTTTTTTTTTATTTAGTTTTGGAATCTATTTCTCACCCTTTCAACCCTCTGAAAGTTTTGAGCAATAAATTTTCGACATTCATCATTTTGACGAAAAGTGGGAGAGTGGTGAAATTAAAAAAAAAACAAGAATAAGTAAGGGCTTAAAAGAAGGCAGTTTAAGTTTTCGAGTGATATGAGAAAAATTACAGTCTGATGATTATTTCAGATGATACAGCATTTTAAGCCCACAAGTGTCAATTTTGCTTGGAGAACGGATATCTTCATCCAAAAATCCGTCGTTCCATGCGTAACTTTTTTCCAGCTCATTGCCAAGAAAAATAAACAAGCTATCGGGTTGTTTTAAAAAATTTGTGGTAAGATAAATTTAGGGATAATATTCCTCACCCTTTCAGCCCTCCGTGCATAGCGGGTGGGGATGGTGAAAATTTTTGAGTAATATATTCCAAAACTAGAAAGTATAAGTTTTCAAACGAGGTATTGTTCCAAATTAGATGATTTGTCGCAGAGATACAACTTTTTGAAATTTTGATAAAAGTAAACAAACTTTTCTTTAATACTTTGGTTGTGTTTATATGAATGTACATATTATATATATGTATTACCTTTCGCTGATTTTTAGGATTTTTATGTTTATATCTATCTTAAAAAGCCAATACAGCAAGTGAAAACAAACAATTGACTGAGTTAATTGTTGAAATACCCTGTGTAAAACCCTGAAAATCAGTGTTTGCATTATTTTTGTTATAAATTTGCAGAGTTTAAAAAATCAACACAATTATGGCGCCCTTGCGGTCGCCATTTATTTGGTTTACGAAAATTACGAAAATTTTCGAAAGTATATTCTCGAATTTTTTTTCGCTTTTTGAGAATGTTTCACAAGATCATTATTTGAAGCTATCTTTAAATTTTCAACTCTCTATCTTTTACAGTTTTGAAGAAAATGGAAAATGGTTTTCTCCTAATTTTCGCCCTCACGGATAAATAGTGACGTTTACGAAACTCTGTTTCAAACAAAAAATGTTCTTTTTTTATAAGAAACATTTTTTACATTTAAATTTTTGTCTTATCTCTAACGGTCTACAAGAGACTCAATTGTTGCTCATTTACGAACTTAGCCTCACTTTTTACGACCTGAGCACGCTATAAAAATTCTCAATCTCATGCTTGTTTTCTCATTTCATTTTTGAGTTATCATGTCCACAGACGGACGGAGAGGCGGATGGAAACTGGAAATGGACTAATTTTATGAACACCTATACCAAAAATTTATTTCCATATTTTTAGGCGTTAGAAACTTTGGACTAAACTTAGTATACCTTGATATATATTACATATATACAAGGTATAAAAATGAAATTATAAAAAGAAAATGGTACAAATATGTAGTTCAAGTATTATTTTAACTACAAAATGCCAGTAAAACTTTCAACAAGGTTTTTCAACCTCTTATTGCAGCTTTTTAGGTTTGTAAAAAATTATGAATCTTTAAACTTATTTAGACAACTTTTAACAATTTGTGTAAAAAAAAATTCTGATATTTATAAGGTTTTTGGATGAAAAATTTCTCTGTATGTAGTTATATATTATATACCAAATTTTTAGGCTTTGTTGAAAATCAATACACAAACATCTTTATATATAAAAATGTTATATCACGAAGTTCGTTTACGCTAAGCTCCGAAACCACTCAAACGATTTCAATGAAATTTTGTAGATGTGTATTTTTTGGTCCAATTTATAAGATAAGATAATTTTTTTTAATCTCAATTAGACAATTTTTTTATTGCGATGTCAAGATTTTTTTTAAAGAATGGGTTAAATTCACTTTTATGATCTATAAATTTTCAATAGATGGAGATAAGAATTATACAATTTCCCTTAAACAATCTTGTTTTTGTTTTGTGTAAGTATTTAATAGATGTCGTACATCATAGTCCTTGTTCTTCACATAAAAGCAATATGAAAAACCTGAGTGTTTGAGTAAATAATTGATTGTATTATTACTGAGCCACAGCAACGCGTGGTCGAGTTAACTAGTTTTCATATAAATATAAAATTTGCCACGTACTGTAAAATTGTGTAGACAAGTACCGATAATTCTTAAAAAAAAAAAATTAAAAAATCTACAACTTAACGTGGAGAAATTGCTCATTTCAGAATTTCAGTAACTAAGTGTCTAATTTGCTTGGAGTAGTAATCTGGATACACAGTATCTTAAGGGTATTAATACAAATGAGTTCGTTGTGTATAATATTTTATACTATAATTTGTGTTGTACTATGAGTTTGTTATATGACTTTGTGTGAATCTTAGTCCTTGTTGAGTTTAACTACTCGAAACTGTGATATTGGGTGACCTGGAACGAATGTCTTAATTACTTAAAAAGGCCTTTTTGATTATCTGAAGTAATAAGTAAGATTTAAAAATCTTAACTGTAAAACTATTTGTCCATTCGTCAAATAAGCTCCATTATTGAATTTTTTTGGGTCCTAATTATCTTACAAATCGAGTTTATCCAGTTCCAAAACAAAAAATTGCTTGCGATTTCAAGAAAATGGCGAAAAATCGAAAAAAATAACTTGTTTTTAATTTCAATTAAATAACTACATAAGGTAATTTTGATAAAAAAATCAAAAATTTACTTAATGATCAGATACTATTCATCTGAGATATCGTACAAAATCCCTTAGAAAAATAGACATTTCGAATCGATATCAGTCAACTAGTTAGAAACATTACAAACTATTTGTTTTATGGTCAAATGAACTGAATTTATGTGATTTTTCAACGTTCTGTAGTTATTAAAATCCAAAACACAAAAATTTCGTACATCATTAGACACTAACTTTCAAAGTTTTAAAGTTTTCAAGTTGCGTGCGTCGCTCGAGGTCACACACTTGGATTATTTATTGCGACAACATCATAAACAAGTCTGCTAAAAATCAGAACTACCGGATTTGATGCAGACTGTATTGTATAAAGTTCTGTAATACTATGGATTGCAAAATTATAAGAATGATAAAAAATTTTTTTTTAATATAATATATTTCATAAAATAAACCAATGAGTATGAGAAAATTATCTATTTGAATTTAAATAAAGATAACACACCTGTTATCAAGAGGCCCCAATCTTTATGTTTAATTTGTAATGAACCTATCACCGTAGAACACATCTTGACAAATTACAACAAAAATTAATAAGCTAAATCACAGAAAATCTGAAAAGGATGCCCATAAGATTTAATTTATGAACATATGCCTTAAGTTTTGAATGTGAAAATTTTTAATATTCAACACTTCATTTATGTGTCCCACCTTCTCCTTATCGAAGGCGGATATTTGCCTCCTGTTTTATAACATCCTGTATGAACAAAATTTATACCAGCATACAGGATAGTATTTACAGGTTGTTGTTGTTGTTGTTGTCAGCTATTATTGTTATCATCAAAAGTGTCGTATGTTGTTGTTCAAGTTACCATACATAACCTCATTCCTTAACTTTACTATCTGTAATACTTAATAGTTCACGTCCATTTTGTATGAATTTCCTCCATATATTTTCTATTACTATTTCCGCACACTAAAACACTACTATGTCTAGTGACAGATGTAGTATATCAGAGTCATTTCAGAACGACTGGAAATTTTAGAGACTGTTATCAAAACTAACAACTTTTCCGCTGTGAAAATTTGCATAGCCTATTTTTTAAGTGAAAACTTCTTAAGCCTCGTTGAGTGATTTTATTATGATAGTTTTTTAGTAGGGAATAAACAATGGTGATCACAATGGTAGTTCAGGTCTAATTTACGAATTTATAACAGTTAAAGCGTTGTATATTTCGATGTAAAGTAAATTAAGAATTATTGAAGTAGGCTAAAAATGTATTTAGAAGGAATCCTAACAATTAATGAGAGTTGCGTCTAGGTTGGAGGCCAGAGTCATTTTTTGGTCTTCGGACCGATCAATGGAAGATAATATTCAAATAAGAAAACGATTAAATACAAAAAATTAATTATAAAATACTTTTTAAAAGAAGTTTGTACCGTATTAAAATGTAAAAAAATATTATTTCTGTAGTCACTCATTCATAACTAATGATAAAAGCTGGAGGCGTTCAATTAAAAATATCGAAGATGATTCTGAGCGCTTTAAGCTTTTATCAATTCATCATACGTACAAGTGAGTCATAGAAATAATTATTTGCAATTTTTCGCTACAGTAGAAGCCTACCCTTTTAAAAAAAATTTTATTTTTATTTTTAATTTAATATTAAAAAGGTATGTATAACAAATATGGTGGAAGCGATGAGAAAATCAGGTTATAACATAAAAATATATATCATGGGAGTGCATAAAAAACACTAATCCACCATCTTGGTGGTGCGCCTTGTTGGATTTAGAATGACGTCACTTAGATAACCATGCATTATTATCCAAACTAAGCGTGTATGCAAAATTTAAGCTCAATCGGTTGAGGATATCTGCCTTAAAATTGAGTTGCAAGATTTAACCCGATTACCAAACATTGCAATTAAATTAAAGCTTGTGAAAATACAAAAATTATATTTACACACTCGAAAGAACAAGATGTTTCATTGAACAATGATCTTAAAGGAACACCCTTCTCTTCTATTTTACTTGAACACGCCTGTTTAGTATCTGAGAAAATAGTTTTTGTATTTTCATTTATTCAATTATGTTTTTATTTGAATGTCGTCCACAATGTCAATTTTCATCAATGCTCTGATGCTCTGAAAGAGAAATCCATTAGGATAATTTTCGTGAAGGAAAAGCTGTATTACTAGAGCGTAATAATATATTATAGAGCATAATTTTAACAGCCTCTTAAAACTCAGCGATTCTGAAATGTCTGTCAAATACTACGTGTGGTCCCTCTTGCAATTTGTGGTGGTACCTACAAGTGCCTCTATTTTGATATTGATGAAGAAATATTTTATAGTTTATGTACAACGATCTCTTCTTTGTACTTGTATAATATGGAAAACTTCACACAAAGTAAATTTTAGGTTATTTGATTATGTGGTTGGTATATGATTTTCCATTGATGTTAAATTTTTATCCTGTATTGTGTTGAGATAGAAAATTCAATGTAGGATGCTCTTTTAAGTAAAATCGTTTATGTGTGAAAATTTGATAAGAAAATATTGTTTGTTGTAATTTTCCACAATTTTAGCTTGATGATTTTCCTAGTCAGATTTGAGATAGATTTGTTTTTGATCTTCAAGAAAAATGAAAATAATTAAACGAAATAATTTATTTATTTACTAAATAATTTCGAAGTTAAATGAGACCTAAATTTGTGAATTTAAAAAACCTCTGAACGTAAAACATGCAAACTTTGACTATTCTTTTTCTTAAATAACTGCAAATGGTTCATGGAGTAGTGACTAGGAGATGAATGAACCATCTTTTCGGAATCACAATGGACCCTATGGCCTAAGTATGAGGCAAAACAGTCACTTTGGTCTAACTTAACCCAATCTTCATAAAGAGAAAGCTGTATATCAGCGATACGATGTCTCTTACTACTGGATAATAGAAGCTCATTTTGTGCCTCTGGATTAATAGTAGTAATGTATCCGTGAAAACTTGAATTAAAAAAAAAGCACTTGCGATGTATCTCTTTGTGTACCATTCTGTTCATTAACTTCTGATTCAATAATAAATTCAATTTAACTATAAAATAATTAAATAAAAAATATGATAATATTTTTTCAGCTTAAAGCTCTCTTTTATACAAATGTTTATATAAACTACATGATAGTAATATCGTTTAAATATTAAATGAACTGCTTGATGTACAGTTGAAATGTTATATAAGTGTGTGAATAAAGCCTAACTGTTAGGCCGTGAGCCCATAATGTACCGAAATTTCGAAGTTTAATAATAGTGGCTTTAAATGCTGTTATGGTCTCTCAAATGTATTAAAGAAAGTCATTGACAACAAAACTATTGAAAAATAGAAACACTTGCAAATTTCTGTTTCTCTGTTTTTGAAACTATTTCCTTATCGCATGTTAAATATTTGGCTAATGAAGACTAGACCGATAAAAGCATAACATATTATCTGTAATGAGACTTTTTACCACTTTAATATAAAGTACACTTCAGACTACAAGGAATTTTTTTCTACATTAAATTACAGGAGTTATTTTATTATTTAAATAGGTTCAGTATTTCGTACTGAATGTAAATGTACAAAATCCTTACAAAAATAGGCGGGGGAAGTGCCTCTATTTTAAGGAAAACCGTTTTAGGCTATATCTCCATAACCGTGCTTTTAAGACCAAAAATGGTAATAACCTTTATTGTAGATAATTAAATTACCTACCTTTTTTGTAAACCAATTTTTTTTTGTATCACTAACCGTTTCACGTAATGCTGTAAAATTGAAAAGTTTGATTTCAATAAACTCATTGCTTGATGAACTTGTAGACTAAAAGAATCATAGAAATTTCGCTTTATTATAGGCTTACGATCTGTTTAATTTAAACTTTATAAAGATACCAGCTAATATCCAAATAAACATTTGCTTGGAAAAGTTTATATAAAGTTTATATGTGGATGTGATGGTTACATTTCTAGTTACTATCTCTAGTATCTATTAGTAGCGTGGTATACATATTATGTGTTAGTTAGTTTCTTTAATGAATTAATAATAAGCGTGAAAGGAAGTCTTCTTTACGAAGTTTAAGTTTAAAGTAAGTACACATCATACATATGCATATGTATGTGTGAAAATCTTAGATAAGATTATACTTAAACGAATATGCTATGGGTTTTTTTACGACGGATAATTTTTATACCATGTATATGAAATATACCTAGGCACACTTAGTTTAGTCCCAAGTTTATGGGACTACACACGCAACTAATAAGCACACAGAGACGCAGCAGATATTGCTATTTCGATGTCAACAAAAAAAAAAAGAGATACAAGGAAAGTAAGGCGAGAGTGTGGTAGAGAGTGCTTCACTTTAGCTAACTTTGGCGTATTTTTAAAGGCAATTTAATATTTAAAAAACTGCGCTGAGAAAATTTTTTTGTTCTTAAAACACAGAAAATAAACAAAAAGATTTTCTGTATTGTGAGCCACCATAAACTTGTTTTCCTTTTAAATCCATTAGAAGAATCGTAAAATGAACTTATCTGTTTTGACCTATCGAGGAACTATTTATAACTAATTTTAATATGTCTGATAATGATTTTCTAGGAAGTTTCTTTTATTTCACGTATCGATTTGATGTTATTAGTCGTCCTACATACCACTATTTTAATAATAATATTTTTCTATTAAACCTGTATCTAGTCCGAATAATTAGCCTGGACTTCCACTTGTTATAATTTCTTCAAACGTTTGCACCGAACGTATAAAACTGTAACAAAAATACTCGGCAGATCTCCAATACTAATGTCATCTTTGCTCCTCATTATATGTTTCTTCCTTATTATTAGATGCTTTTTATTGAAAAAGACTTTTTAATGTTTTTGATGTTTTTAACAGGAAATATCTTTATAAAAAGGCGGAAAAGGGGGGAGGAGTAATTGACACTACCAAAAGATACTGCCTATTATAAACTCAATTATCATACAATTTTTTTATCTTCTACTTTAATTTTTAACAGTTGCGCATAAATTTAATAACTTTGAAAAACTTAATATTTCCATATAAAAAGTTGAGAAGGAAGCTGGGAAATTGGTACCCTTAAAAGGCACTTCTTCAACTTAAACTTCCAGCCCTCTAAGTCAATTCTATGAGACGTTGTGGAGATGCGCAATGCCATAAAATGTCGAAAATGGGAGAAAGTGCTGTTTATCAAAGTTCTATGTAAACCATATATTCGAGTAATTTTTAAATTCATTTTTAATCAAGGAAAAATGACTATTCCATAAAAAAGTCAGTCAAGGATTTTTAGCCTTGTGTAGATAAAAAATGCAATGAGAGAAATTAAAATTCTTATATGAAGTAAAGATGAAAATGATTGAACTTCGTGATAATTTTTGTTTGTAAGAACTTGCAACAATTGCTACACGGTAAGAAATGTATGACGTTTAGTACAATGCAGGTATGGTATAAAATAGATACTATAGTATCTATGTTAGCTTAATTAATATTACAGTATTGAATAGGGCTCTTCACCAGAATTATTGTGAAGACTCGTCAGCCATAACTATTGCTAATGTTACTATTCCATCAATTGTCAAATCAATAGGCGTTCATAGTAATATCCACAAAAAATTTCTTTTCGTGTATGAGTGGCAAAACGTTTAGATCACAGACATAAGAAAAGACTGAAGAAGTGGGTGTGATCTGCCCAGGCTCGATAAAAAGAGAACATTGCTGTGACGTACGTTTTGTTCTTTTTAGTTGCGTTTCCACATTAACAGTCTTGGACAAGTGCTTACTGTAAGTGGACAAAGGCACCAATAAGTCACGTCCAAAAAAAAAGAGACAAAACGTACGTTAGTGCATCGTTATCTTTTTACCGAGCCTGGAATCGAACTTACATGATCGTCCGTTACTAGTGAGGTCTGTTCTTATATGTTTATGGTCCAGATCGGAGTCATGACCTATTTCTCGCGCTAAATATCAGTCTATATATAATATCAAACAGAAGAGTAGAAAATAATAAAAATTGAATATACAAACAGAACTATTTGTTTTATACCCATGGTGATGTACACACACACAAATTACCTACATTTCCGGAAAACATTTATTAATGTTTAAATGTTTTATTTTTTTTCCTATTCTACTAAGGGTGTGGTTATTATTAGTTGGTAAAGTATTACTCCTATCCATAATTGATTTTCGATTAGTTTACCTTTTTTTCTATATGAATGTGTTACCAATCTTTTTGTTCGATTTATAGTAGGTTGAAAAGGTAATATAATGTAAGTAGGTATAAAGCTAGCGTATATTTTTTAGATTATTTGCAGAAAATCATAAATTTATGTGGACTTACAATTCAATAGTCAAACAATTTTGAGAGTGGTGGTTATTGAGATCCACGTTCTTAAGCAACTTAAAATGGATTAATATTTGCTTTTCTTTCTTATAATAATCAGGTAAAAAATAAATTATAAGCAAATGCCAAAATTATTTTACCAACATTCAACAAGCGGTATGTCTTTATACATTAAGGAAGTAGCACTCTTGCCAATATTTATTCAAGGCTGGCTTGGGATTGTAGGAAATCGGAGCAAGCTCGAAATTAAGCCAGCTAAATCTACTCTCGGTATCGAATGATAACATTGTTGGATTTTACGTGTGTTCATAAGTTCTAATATTTATACATATGAGCTTTGTATATTAAATATGGATTTGCCATAGGCAGAGTTTAATCCAGTGTATGTGTATGTAAAAGCAGCAAAGTTCTTGAACACTAAAAAACTTGAACAGTTAGACGGATTTGAATGCGGTTTTCTGCATTCGATTCGTTAGAACGTCACAAAATTTTGTGACCTAAATTGATTTATAAGAAATTAAAAATATGCAATTTGCATAAATAATATGCATTTTATAATTGCTTTTTAAATTAACCGTAAATATACTAAATTCACAATTCGATTAATAGTGATGAAAATCCACACTTGTTACACGGGGGTTTTTAGTGTCGCTGAACACGAAAATCAGAATTTTTATCTGAGATACCTGGTATGGTATTTCCTTCGTCTCAAAATTCCTGACGCTCTTACGAATCGAATGCAGAAAATCGTATTCAAATCCGTCTTACTGATCGAATTTTCAAATTTCAGTGCTTCGTTTCCGCTACTAAATAGCATAATTGCATATAAAATTCATATACATTAACAGCAAACTTGATTCATTAGCCTGGGCTAAGGCTTGGGCTTGACTAAACCTTGGGAAAGGATTGGCAAACGAAGCATTGGTTTATTAGTCTAGTCATGATTTGTGCAAATATTGGCAACCCAAGGCTCGATTTTTAAGCCTTGGCCAAGACTTGGGTCAAGTCTAAACCAATACCTGGATCAGTCTCGATTCCATCGTCAATATTGCTAAATCTTATATGGATATTCCGACACCTAGGAAATTTTAGTTTTCAATACATTTTGTTATATTCAAACAAAATGATTTTTTAACCCCCGAACCAAAAAAAGGGGTGTGGTAAGTTTGACCGCTATGTGCTTATCTGTCTGTGGCATCGTGGCGCCTAAGCGGATGAACCTATTTTGATTTTTTTGTTTCTTTTAAAAAAGGTAATTTAAGGGAGAGTGTTCTTAGGTATGTTTCAAATGCAAGTTTAGGATACCTTACCAGAAAAATTTGTCGGTGGTTTTTTAAATTTTATAAATTTCACTTCAAATTTTGGACTTGTTGAATATAATAATGTACGCTAGCTGTATGGCTAAAGGTACAATATTATATCGTACTTGGTATTTATCCAATTTGTTAAATTCAATGTACGCACTAAATATTCTAGACGATACAAAAAGTATTTTTGGTGAATAGGAAACCTTCTAAAATGATTTTTGGGTTAAAGATTTTGGATGATAAAAGTATATACGTTAATGTTTAGTTTATTTCTTGATAAATAGGGTTTGAACTAAAGAGTGTTTAAATAATTGATACAGTGCCTAATTATTATTTTCGCTTGTTTTTTTATTTATGTGTTTTCAATAACCTTTTTTACCTTTTACCTATTAAAGTATTTGGGACATGATCTGTTTGAAAACTATTTCTCTTTACTATTTCACATAAAATCGTAACGGCCTTAAACTTTTTTAATACATTCGAATAGCAGAAACGCGAAAAATTATCATAGCCTATAAAAATTAACGAAAAAAGTTGGGCACTGTTTTTTACAAGCTTTTATTTAGTTTCACCTGTCCCGTTGTCTGTCTGTAATCAAATCTTGCAAATCAATTTTAAAGCAGTTATCCTTAACCGATTGATCTGAAATTTTGTCATCCTGATTATCCATCGATCCCACCATATTTTTAATAAAATTATAATTAAATTACCTACAACTTTTCTACGAAATTTTTTTTTATAGAACCTGTGGTTTCTGACTTTTTCATGCTGAAAGTCTAATTACCAAAGGCTACCACGTTCACATTCATAATAATATTCTTATTTCAACCCTTTTGTCACTTAACGGTCTAATTGTGTAAACATGATCCCCTAGTGTGATGTCAAATACTTTTTAATTTTATATTTAGAAATTTAGTAATAATTAAATTAAAACAGCAGTTTAAAAATTTGTTAATTTTCCATTCAAAATCTCATACATATTATTACTCTACCAAGCTTTTCCTGTTCTACCTTTTGAAGCTTATTATGTCTCATTATGTCATTTGAAGCTTATTATGTCCAGGTTTGACGAAAAATATACTCACGGACTAAAAGTGTACCGCTTAGGAAAAAGCACGCTAGATAAATACTTTGAACGAAGTATATTAGGCAAACATGTTAGTTTTTACAGGGTACAGCGAAGCCACGAGTTATAGTGGCTACTATAACACCCCCCTGCCGTTAAACAATGTCACATTTATTGACCTCCCTAACATGTTACGTAATTGATAGATGGCCCCTTATAACGCAGTCCAATCCTTTGATTAGCCAAAGCTTCCACTAGATACCGTTGCTTTTTATTGACAAGATGGCAGCCACTCAAATAATGAAAAAAAAATCTAGGCTTGACTCTTTTTCTCATCATTTTCCCTGACCAATAAAAACTTCATTAAAGGGTTTTTTTCATAAAAGTCGTCGCGCTCTAACCATTTGCAAAGTTTTTTACTTTCTCTTCAGATTTTTTTTTAATTGGCCTATCTTTCTTTCGAATTCGATAAACCGGTGTACAAGCAATTATTTGTAATTTGTAACAATATCGTACAACAGTATAGTTTGTAAATGTAAGTTAACTATTTTGTTAATATGTTAAGTTTAATGACCCTAAAAGTTAATATTAATTTTTATATCAAAATTTGTATAAAGAATAATAATTGTGTAATCGAATAAAAACGTAGCTTTCAAATTGTAACTATGTTAAAAAAACACCACCTCCAACAATTACGTCATTGCTAACACACATACACTTACTTGCATGATAAATATGTGTAAAGGTAAGGTACAAACCATTTAAACAGGTCGTTCATCGAGAACTAAGCGACGGACGTTGAATCAACCAAACCATATACATATAATATGTAGTTTTCTCATTTCCTTCGAAACTTTTCACTATCACCTCCAGAGAATGGTACATGGTACCGTATAGGTGAATATATTGCGAACATTGTATACAGAATGTTTTAAGAGGAAATGTTAATTTTAGGTATGTATTCAAAGACGCAAAATAAATATAACAGTTTCTATGAACATACTTCTATTCTTAACTGTTAGAGAGGTAGAGATCACGTTATATTAGAAATAAAGACATATGCTTGAGAAAATATTTTGCATCCTTTAATACGTACCAGCACATGGGCATGTTATACAAGTGAAATTTACAAAATTAAAAAAAACCCCAGCAAATTTTCGTGTACGGAACCTTAAACTCGTACTTGAAACATATCTAAGAACACTCCATTAAATTAACCCATTTTCTTGAAGCCTTCTCCAAACTAAACCAATTTTGAAGATCAGCCTATTTTTTAGTTGCTTCGGGTACGGAACTCTAAACTCGCACTTGAAACATAGCTAAGAACACTCTTCAGTAAATTACCTTTCAAACGAAACAAAAAAGTAAAAATCGATTCATCCGTTTAGGCGCTACGATGCCGCAGACAGGCAGGGGTTTAAAAAGCATGTAATTAAAATTGTACAATTTGTTGTGGTACAAAGAAAATAAACGCTACAAAAGTTATAACTTTTGAAGAATATTTGACTTTTACGACATATTATCAGAAAACCAAAAGAGAGTGTGCGTTTTATAATAATAAAATAGAATAAAACAAAAAGACATACCGTTTCTTCGGACGAAAAATTATAATTTTTACAATAACTTATTGCTTCAACAAAGCCTTGTCCATCACTGACAAGATGGCGGGTGGGTGAATGCGGACCAATACCGTGAGCTTTATTATCCTCTAGATTTTTTTTTACTATCCGGTATCTTATTGAGATAAAAGACAGACAGACACACACGCACATAGCGGTAAAACTTATAGCACCCCCTTTTTTTTATTCGGGAGTTATAAAACTGCGGAAGAAACAAGAATCATTTTACAAGCAGTACAGAAATACAGAATTGTGTTTATTTCTTTAGTCTAAGCCACCTTAAACACCCTGTTGCATATGTACATACTATTTATTTACCCTAGTATTATAAACTGTATGTCGTTCGTGTTCCCTTGATACCATCAACAAGACTAACAAATTGAAATTAAAATAAATATTTTTTTTAATCATACCACACTTAAATAAGTAATTATAAATAAAATTTTAAAAAAATGTTTTTTTAATTTTTAATTAAGGATTAAATTCTATAAAAATAATCGAGGAAAAAATTACATATCTACAGGGATTCGAATTATGGAACTTTTTCTTTTGTACTTTATCTTATATATCGTCTCAAAAGTAAATATATATATCGCATTTGCTGAAAACAATTTTTTGATCAAATTGACAAAATTTTCTTTCTGGTTGGACCAGAATATTGAAAATAAGGTTTAAGAACCCATAAATTAATGTTTTTTTAAACCATGCTACTATCTGATAGACGGATGGAAAAGTGGTAGAAAAACTTTAAGTAACAATCAATTTGTAACATATTTAAGCTTTTATTTATTGAATATTTGTGCAATAAAAATTCAATACATTTGTAATGAAATATCTGTTCTCCCCTTAACGATACTGCCAAATTTGGAAAATTAAAGGGAGTACATAAAAATATTGTAACCAATCTGGTATCGTGGGTGGTTATGAAAGGGTCTTTTCTAGAATACGAAAGTAATAAGTCCGATATCTAAGGTGGCTGTACGAATATCAAAACTAGAACATGAAAATCACCATACATATATGAAACTATGTGTGCTATGTAAATAACAAGTCAGTTCTCTACGGGCAGCCATTGTGTGGGTAGCTGAAACAACAGTGCAGTGTGAACAGTAGTTGTTGAATTATTGTTAAATATATTGGTTGTGAATATATTTGGAAATCGAGATAAATTGATTTTGTGTGAAAGAGTTAATGTACCTTTGCAATAAATATTAAGAACATGGCACAAACAATTTAGGAAAAATAGACCGAAAAAATTTCTGTAATGGTGTCCCATTTTTGAACGCAAGGGATAAAAACTTCAGAATCCAACCAACTCCTCTATGGTCGACAAACTCAACCCAACCAACTCGTTATTACAAAAAAAACTCCGGGTTTATAAAATTTCCGGGTCTATTTTTTCCGTTTACCGGCAAGTATACTCTCTCTTAATTCAAAAGTTGTATAAACTGGTGCGGGATTGTTTTATAACCAAGGAAATCATGCGATTATTTTATCAAGAATATTTTGTTTCCGATTAATGATAAGGGTAGTACCTTTTGATTTTGTAACGTTGGCTAAAAAGTTTAGCCGCAAGTTTGTAACGCGTAAAAATTTTCATGCTACGAACAAAATTTTGGTATAGATGTTTATAAAATCATCTAAAGAGTTCATTTCCGGTTATCTGCCCTTCTGTCCATCTATTCACACGATTATCCAAAAAGAAAAGAGATGTCAAGCTGAAATTTTTTTTAGCGTTCTCAGAACGTAAAAAAATGGAGGCTAAGTTCGTAAATGAGCAACATATCATGTAGGGCTGCCATGCGGGGGGGGTCCGGGGGGAAGGGTTTTGATATAAGTCCGGGATAAATAAATCAAAGTATAAAAATTTTGTGTCCGGGTTTTATTTCGAAAAGTCCGGATTTTTTTCATGATGGCAGCCAAAACATAGATAAAATTAGGACAAAATTTGGAGTATATTTCTCGGAGTTGAAAATTTGCTGGTAGCTTCAACTTGTAGTCTTGTGAACATTCTTGGAAAACGAAAAAAATTATAGAAAATACATTCCAAAATTTTCGAAAAACAATTAAATGGTGGCCGAGGGCCGACATAATTGTGTTGGTTTTTTAAACTCTTCTAATATATCAAAAAAATAATGCAAGCACTGATTATCTAACACTTTACACTTTCTATACAAGGTATTTCAACAATTAACTCAGCCAATTGTTTGTTTTCACTTGTTTTATCTAATATGTATTCCGTTTTGACAAGATATCGCATTAGTATAATCTTCATATTTTTATTCAAGTAATTTCTGTCTACATATTTAATGGCAGTGAACCCGATACAGAGGTAAACGAACAAAACCTAACATTCATTGTGTATTTTATTTTTGTTTTCGTTATACTGCATAGAGATTATATCAGTAATCTCTATATGTAATAATAATAAAACACAATATAATATGATGCACATACCACATAGCCATATTGGAATTCTAAGCTTATAAAAATTGATAAGACGATTTTAATACAATTTTTATCGCACGAATTCTTCTCCAAAAGGTAAAAAATATGTGAAAACTTATGAGACAGAAGGTAAATAATCTACACACGTGAATATATGGGAGTCATGCTTTTTATTATTGTCTTTGTATTTATTATTTATATATATATATAAACGATCTCGGAAATGAAAATGAGTATACAGGGGTTTTTTTGGGCAAAAAGTCGATCTAGCTTTCATTTTTAAAAAACGTTGTTTTATCCGTGTTTTTCAGGAAAAACTGAAACATACACTGCAAAATATGACTCTTCCTGGCATCTGTTGGTGTATATAGTAGTTAATGAAATAAAGTACATTACCGGAATATTCAAATTGATATTTGCATGGAGACATTTTAAACGGTTCTTATTTTAGTGATAAAATTTGAGTCTTTTTAACTCAAAAAATACCGAGCAAAGCTTGGTCATTCACGTACTATTCATTAATTGACACAAAAAATTTCAGTTTTTTAGTAACACTTTTGTTTTGGTATCGAAACGCTTCAAGTAAAAATTACGAGAAATTCTAGTATACTGTTCGTAAAGCTTTTTTTTTATTGGAGAGCGATGGCGTTATGTAGCGCTCTTAATATAACGGTGGCTCATTCATTATAGTACTAAACACTGGGAATATTTTGTCAATGTCTCTGTTTATTTTTATTCAATGCTTTCCGATGTAACCATCGCTTAAGGTCTGTGAAAAGGAAGTATTTTTCTTTATACTGCAAATTGATTCGATAACAAATAAGCATTTAAAAAGGAATAGGCATTTGAAAAATAAAAGCAACCATAGTAAAGATTGGTTTTCTTTGCTGTATCTAGGTCGATCCATCGTTGAAAATTGACAAAATTTATGCTGAAATGATGTGGAAAATAGATTGATTAAAATAGGTGTATTGAATTTTTCTTCTTTTATTATTCGGTAAATCTCACTGTCGTGCCATATTTCTACTATTTCGACAAATCATTCTTCAAAACCATTCTACCTTGATGATTGTCTCCAATACTATGTCACAACGTGCAAAATTTTTCTAAAAAAAAGGAAAATAAAGCTTTATGACACTTTTTCTATTTTTCCCGGATATTTTATTAAAATAAAATTATGTTACATAAATTGTATTTTGTGATAGAATTTTTTTTTTACATTATATTCTTCAACAAAAATTATATTTTGGTATTTTAAGTGAAATTTTATATGTTCTGAAAATATAATGATTTAAAAGGAAATGAAAAATATTGGAAAATTTTTTTCTACAGAGTGTTTCGACATATTTTTGCTGTATAGATAATTTGAGAAGATGAATGAAAGAAAGTTTTATGAACGAGTATTAATAAAGATAGTTTTCAAAATCAAAGTTTTTGGTAGACATTTAAGAAATCAAATAATATGTGTCCTTATGTTTACATTTTCTGTTTTGAATCCTTGGTTAATCGATACTGCTTTAAATCCCCTGACTTTGTATGGCGGCAAGAACTTGTCCTGAATCAAAGAATATGTTACCTTGAAAATATCGATTCGTATTGACAGCATCCAAATAAATTTTTTCTAATTAATCTCTTTAGAAATAATTTTATTAATAATTAATTATGTTTTAAATTGCTCAAATAATTAATGTTTATTTTTTGGTTTCAGGTAATTCAGAAATGTATTCTAAATTCATTCAGTGAGAGATATTGGTATGTAATTTTGTTTCGTACTTTCGGATGATCTCGTAAAAATTTAAAACATGAAAAAAGACCAATGTATCAATTTGAAACGTTCAATTCTGACGTTATATTATTTAAATAACCTGAGCAATGTATTACAAAAAGTTCAAAATCACTATTTTGTTCCTGATTCTGCTGAGTAGCGGAATTATCGGCATAATGGCTCAAGATTTAAAATGGTTAATGGTTTTAAATGGTGGTTTTTTCTGAACACTCTCATGAAAGAGCGTTCATAAACCATGTGGTCATATTTTAGCCCTTCTTAGACCCTTACCTTCCTTCATGTAGCCTAACGTAGCTTTTCCTACAACCCCCCCCTCCTCCCTGATGGAACGTGCTTTTTTGTGACAATATTTTCTGTTTTCTAGTACACATTAATTAAAAAAAAAGAAAATTCAATTTAAATGAATAATAATGATTTTTGAAGAATCTACGTAGCTTTGCTCTTACCTCCTCCCCCCGTTACGTGGCTCAGCGTAGCATTCAAACTCATCCCCGCCCCTCTTGACCAGGCTACGTGGTTTGTGGACGCTCCCTGACTAAATACAGACCACCTCCATGGAAAATTCTACATGCCTTTGTTACCTCTTGAAGTGTGAGTTTGTATTACTTCTTTTCAGATAGTAAAGAAATGTACACGTCCTGATCCGGAAAAATAGTACAATTTTTTGTAGCTATCTGTATCAACAATGTTGGCAACTTTATAAATATATAAAGTAAACGAATAGTTCAATGTTATTGAGGTTTTAAAATGTTTAAAAATATTGGAAGGCCATTGTGTACTTTTTTATATAATCATGTATCCTTTATACATTCACCAATAACATAACATCGTCGATAATTGAGAAAGCCTTTGAAAACATGATTATGGAACTTTTTAATGATTACACACCCGTGTTACATACACACGTTTTTGTTTTTGTGTAATCATATAAACTTTTTACATTAATTTACAAATAGTTTTTTATGTAGGTATATTACACATTTTTACTTTGAATGATAAATTATGTATATGTGTACCTTTCTTGGCAGAATCAAATTACACAATCACTTCATCGATATTCTCTGTTACTTTTAACTTTAACTAACATATCGTCATTCATTAATTCAAAGTGTAATCAAATATTTTTCGGGTATGTTCGTTTGATTTTTGAAGGATCATGTAGTAAAGTATTGGACGCTACAAATTTAATCGCTTGTTGAAAATTTAATAATAGAAAATAAATAAGATTTTTCCTGTGCTTGAGACAGTGCTTTTTCAATATTCAATTTACATTATAAAATAAAAAAATTTTGCTTATGAAATTTCAAGCGATATTTCTCGAAGAAATTTTGGAACTATGTTCCTTATTGCTCGATATTTGTTTTCTGGTTAGGAGTTAAACCCAAAAAATAAAAAACTGCAACAAATATCAAAAACCAACATCTGGGTTACCTAGGACACTAAATTTTTTGCAATCGATTCAGGTTGCCATGAATTTGTAGAAAACGCAAAAATATCTGTCAATTTGTATTTTTTGTCAAAATTTTATGTTTTATTATTTAAAAAAATTGAGTTGTGAAAGATATTAGAAGTTAAAGAAAACAAACATAATTTAAAGTAAATACAATGCAATTTTATGTTATGTAATAATAAATATCTTAATCAAAGCGTAACGTAATGTACATACTGGGTTGATTACTAAATCAGAATTATGTCTTTTTTAAACTAATATTACAATTATTTCATACAGTAAAAACTAAAAGTAGCTATAAAATTAAATTCATTAAAGAAACAAACAAGAATTTGACTTCTATTATTAATACCCTTAATTTTCAGAAAAATATCTAGTAAACAAAAAAGTAAGCGCTGCATTTATAATGTATTAAGTTACGAAAGGAATATAGTTCCTACCGGATGTTACTAAATATCCCCAATTTTCTCCTTTCTTGATTTTCTAGAGTAATGAACATAAAGGACTTGTTTTTTTCTATTCAAAAATTTTATCTAGTGTTGTGGTAAGTAGAGTAAGATACGTCTCGTAAGTAACGAGAAATGGAGTACCCGAATGTATTCGTTACTAAAATAATCAGTACCCTTTACTACCGTTTCGTTACGTTACTCGTTACTTCTGATACATATTATAACCAAATAAAATTTCAATAAGTAAGACTTTATGTCAGTTATAGTTCATTTGTAAAAGTCTAAATGTTTTCTGAAGGAATTTTGACACAATTTTCGGGCTACGACTACACACTATTATCAAAGATAATTTTAATGAAAATTGCAGGCATATGATAACTAACTTTTGAATGTATTCGTGTTTTTATACCATGTATATATGAAATATACATAGTATATTAAGTTTAGTCCAAAGTTTGTAACGCTTAAAAATATTGATGCTAGGAAAAAAATTTTGTCATATGTGTTCATAAAATCACCTAATTAGTCCATTTCCGGTTGTCCGTCCGTCCGTCCGTCCGTCCGTCTGTGGACACGATTACTCAAAAACGAAAAAAGATATCGAGCTGAAATTTTTACAGCGTACTCAGGACGTAAAAAGAGAGGTCAAGTTCGTAAATGAGCATCATGGGTCAATTGGGTCTTGGGTCCGTAGGACCCATCTTTTAAACCGTTAGAGATAGAACAAAAGTTTAAATGTAAAAAATGTTCCTTATCAAAAATTAAACAACTTTTGTTTGAAACATTTTTTCGTAAACATCACTGTTTACCCACGAGGGCGTTAATTAGGTGCAAATTTTATAGTATGTATTAATATAGGAATATCAGTTGCGTGTGTGTGTGTGTATTTAAAAGTGAATATCTTTTGTTATTTACGTGACGTCAAAAAAACAAACGAGTGCGCATCAACATGTATGTGTGTGTAATGTGTGTAATGAGAGTAATTAACACTGTCTATACATGGTATTTCAACAATTAACTCAGTCAATTGTTTGTTTTCACTTGTTTTGAGATAAGTTTTTAATTTTTTCAAAAATTTCTGAAAGCTTTTACACTGGCAAACTTTTAACAAATCTACACAAAAATTTACATAGTAATATTCATTTTCAAAAAATTATATTTTAACAAAGTATAAAACAAAAAACGCATAAAAATTCTTTTTAATGTATATTTTTTAATTTTTTTTTAAAAAAAAAACTTTGTTTTATACTCTCTCTGAAAGTTACAATATCAAACAACTCAACAGACAAAGTTATTTATCGCTTAGTCACTATAAAAAGAACTATAGAAAAACTTTTCTAATTATTTAGTATGCTTCTGTAGACATGCTTACATCAATTGTAAAGATAATAATTCGGTTTTAACTTGTAACATGTTCTGTTTACAATAAATCAACGATTTTTTTTCTGACATTAGAAAACTGTTTATAAACATTAAACATACAGTTGACAAAAAGTAATATTTTTTTGTTTTTATTTTATTGTTTCATACTAAAAATTGTCGTATTTTTTTGAAATGTTTATCTTGTGCCATATTGCAGAAGATCCGTTGTTCTCTGCTGCAATGAGTGATTCATTTAGAATTACTTTTTTCAACACTAAAAAAAAACACAAAATAAACTAATTTATCGGAATATCTTTATAGTCTAAGGGGCAAATTAGGGTCAACCTTAGCCCATCTGTTTACTGTATTATTATTATCATACAAAAGAACCATTCTTGACATTAATTTTTTAAATATTATTTTTTGGAAACAAAAAATTCCAAACATTTAAGCTTGCGTTATGATGTGATTATTTGCGTTATTCGCTAAATACCACTAAAAATGCTCAATGTGTCATCGAAAATGGGAAGTGCTGTATGGACTATATAACCCACAGTTATGGAAAACAATTTTTCACGTATTCTGTATGATAGTAGCATGATAATAAACATCTGTAAATTCTGTATATAATAGACATCTCTCTTACACTACCTATACTTAAATATAATTGTTTCTGTCAATAAAACTTTGAGTAATATATCTTAAGAATGAAACTGTCAAAACTGTCAATAGTTTTGGTTTTTTTTGTAAACTCACATGCACAAATTCATGAATGTTCAGTTAGTTTTTTGAAAATATCTTAAATCTAGTTTTTTTCTAGAATTTAAAAATTTGTTAAAAACACAACAAAACGCAACCTTTCCTATGCTATCCATGTTAATTATCCGAACTTTAATTGTATTTAACTCGAGTTAGAGGCGGTCAATCGACTTCAAATGTTTTGGTTAATGTATTATTATATTCCTAATAAGTATACACAAATTTAGAATTTTCTGTCAATAGCCCATAGCAAGTAAACACCTTAAAGAACGAAATATTAAAGCTACTTTAACTCTATATTTTATGAATTAATTGTAATATTCGTTTAAAAAACACTTCTGATTTAGTAGTCAACCCAATATGTGTTCAACTTTTTCTGATAACTCACAACTCTTTTTTTTTGGACAAAAAATATAAATAGACAGATTGTAAATTATTTTCAAAATATTCTCAAAATTCATGGCAAGCTGAATCGATTTAAAAGTTTTAGTTTCCTAGGTAACACATCATCGCATCTTGGGGTCGTTTTAAATTATTGCACATTTTTTGGTTTTATCTCCTAACTAGCAAACAAATTATACAGTGTGTTAAGCAACATAGTTCCAATAATAAGGAACTAAAATTATCAATTCGGAAACATATATAGTTGCCTAATAGAATCCGAAGAAATGGTATAAATAAGTACAATAAAACGGGTAATTTTTTTTACCATCTGTGTATGTATGAAAATATTTTACAAGAGCCGTTTCATGAAAAACTAATAATAAATAAATTAACACATGTAAACATTTTCCATAATGAGAAAATAATACGTTTATTGTTATAATTTATTCCGGTCAATCGGTAATTTGCGTATACAATGTATATATAACCTAACCTAGAAATGGGTTGTAACGGTATTTGTATGGATGTATATGATCGCAGAGGATATGAATAGTGTGAAAATTGTATTTTCAAGGGTGGAAAAAAATGTGTATTACATATGGAACAAGATACATTAATAAGCAGGTATGATATTACACATATGGTATATGCGTGCTATTTAAACGATTTAGGCAGGAGCGTAAAATGTAGAGAGCATAGTTTACGCAACTATATATTTTGGAAAGTGCTCTGCAAAACATATTGTTGAAAATTTGATCCTCAATAAAATATTCGTTAATAGAGTCGTGCGAATGAAAGACATTATCTAAACTACTTTGAGGTTATTTATGCAGATTAGGTTAGGGTAGGTTATATTGGCTGTCCACGAAGGACACACTTAGGCTATAGAGGCCATTTTGATACCGTATATGTGTTTTACCATCTTTCCGCTGATAATTTCATTTATCAGCTCCTCAATTTTTTTCAGAGACTGAGTGCACTTCTTTCATGCATATACCATGCAATACACCAGTTCATCATAGCAAATTAATTAAATTAATTTTTGTTGTGACGTCGGGAATAGAACCCGCTACTCTAGGGATACCGCGAACGAAATTGGTCTTAACAAGCACTAAACACTGACATTCAACACTTTCTATACAGGGTATTTCAATTATTAACTCAGTCAGTTGTTTATGTTGGATCTAAATTATGTGTCTACGCTGTTCTATTTTTGTTTTTGTTTAATGGGAATTGGAACGAAAAGAAAAGGAAAGACATTTGCCTCGGGAAAATGTCGATGAAAGCATCACAGAAAGAAGGCTCTTTCGGTTTTCGGTTATTGCCCGGTTGACCCCTTCTGCTCGACCTCTATTCTAGTAGATACAGTAATTTCAAATCAAAAGTGCTAATTTAAAAAAAGCAGTTCAATGATAATATCGGTTTAACACAAAAAAATTATTGCGCTCGGTGAACTCTTTTTAAGATTATGAAAATAAATGACAAATTTTGTCGTTATCTTCTTAACCCTCGAGTGGTATGATAATAGCTTTTAAACATCATTTCAAAAGAGTACATGCTTTTGATTTAACTGCACACGAACAAGTTCGAACCATTTTTCGCGAAATAATGTAAAGTGTGAAATAATGAGTATTTTTTGATAACAATTCTTGTGCCGGTGAGTGTTTTTTGCTACCAGAATCCTGTTTTACACTTTCAACATAACAAATTCATAAAAACAAATTATTATTTTTTATTGATTTTTTTTCCTCTCTAAAGAGATTATAATTTTCTCTTCATTGACTTCTTAGTGAACCGTAAAAAAAAGTATAATGAAAAGCTTATAAGTATATAGTTACGTTAATAATAATCGGGTAATATCGATTAACTTCGACAACCATTTGGTATCATAGTAATTTAAAATGATATTTTTTTATATATTGTTAGAGGTTTTATATTTTTGTGTGCTGTGATTGACGTAATCAACACATAAAGAAAATCCATTTTCTTAAAAAACTTTTACTTTTTATAACATTTTTTATTTTAATACATAAAAATGTTTTTTATTTTTACCATTTCACCTCAATTTTTATTAATTACTAACTTGCCGTTTGCACTTTGGTTGTATTCACCTACATATTTGTAACCTATAAAAAACAAGAATGTAATTGTAATATTTAGTTCATACATATTTGCAATAGTACATTAGGTTGTTAGATTCAAGGTAAATTCCTTTCCGTACTTGAAACTTTACCTCCTCATAATTTAACTTTATGTTTGAAATTGAAATATGGAAAACAACTTTTTAAACAGAAGAAACTTTTTTACTTAGACAATCCACGTTGACAATCAGTCTTCAGCCTATTTCTATTCTCGCAGTACACCCTAAATACAATACCGATACTGTATTATTACTCTAGTAGTCGCAGAAAACGAGTATACTCTTTAGAATTTTCTGTCACTATGGCCATAGCGAGACAACAGATTGAAGATTGTATATATTCTCGTTTTCGCGAGTGAACTACCTTCAAGAAAATACGAAAGTTTTTCTCATTTATCTATCAATCTAGACATGAACGTCAGTCATATCGATTCTGAATCATGTTACATGTCTTGTGAATAAGTTTCTGTGAGGGTATGAGTGATACACCACCTATTAAATTTATTATCTGTAAATTAACCCATATTATATATTCAACAAAATCCGCCAATTTATCGATTTAAATAAAATATTTTCTTGTTTATTATATATGACTAGAGTATATCTGTATATCTGTATAGATTATAATTCTCTATTTTATTTAATTTGCGTGTTCAAAGTCATTAAAATATTCGAATAGCTTTACTTGTTTATTCAACATTTTGTGTGGTTTTGTGTACATATTGTATATAATAGTTTAGCATTTACCGGCAATCTAGTATCGAAAAATATTCGAGCATATTCTTTTTGAATCATTCAAAGATGCGAACATGTTTTACCGATTAGCATCGTGGCTTTACCCTTATCACGTTTGGGACTATTACTAACATTAATCTCTGTATAAAGCTACCAGCTTCTAACTAAACAAGTCAATAAGAGATTATTGAAAAACTTACTTGATGATGAAAAAATTTCTAAAATTTGATTAAAAACAATTCAATTATTACGTGATATTTGTATAATGTTTATTCCTTACATCCCGAAACATATTCAATACATACAAAGTCATTTCATTGACTTGTTGGCGAATTGCCGAAGGAAATGGAGCTATTGCTTTTGTAAACTGATGATGGAATTTTGAAAATATTTTCTTTAAATGTTCATCGATTCTACGTAATAGATGTTTTCCTACCTAATTTTTTTTATTTTTTTATAATCTGTTTTAAGAAGAAAAGTATTCTTGTAATTTTTCTCTAGATGCTTAGTTTTCGAAGTAAAAATTTTTGAAAAATTAAAAATGATATAATCGTTTTTATGAAAAATCTTTTATTTTTTCAATCTCTGAGGGTGTTCGCTTAGCTAACGCAGCTCCTGCGCTAGGAATTTTTTTTATTTGGTTTTGTTAGCATCGTCATATTTTTGGGAGCTGATTGGTATTTAAACTAATATATTCCTCTGTAACTATTTTTTAAATTTATAAATTAAAAACCACGCCTGAAACCTTTCAATTTTAGCAAAAGAGATTGTATATGTTAACGTATTATTGTAATTTCCGCCAGATTGTAAACTAATTACAAAAAAACATTCCAACTAGCGCTAACTCAACACCTATTCACGAAAATCAACACATTGTGTAATGCTTAGTTGGTCTGCGTCGATTAAGAATGTGGCCATTTTTTAGAAATCTATTTGGCATTTATACTAGTTCGTTTACAACTTGACGGAAATTACAATATTGCGGTGATATATCCCTATATATTATAAATGTGAAAGTTAGGTTGTTTTTTTGTTTGTTTGTTACGCTTTCATGTAAAAATTTCTGCATGGATTTGAATATAGCACATCCATCAGAAGAACACATAAAGAAATATAAAAAAATTAAATTAATTTAATCTGACATTTTACCGCGCCATCTATGAGCATCATTTTGAATCATAAATTAAAGATTTCTGTAAAAATGTTAAACGAAATACAATTCACGACTATCTTTTCTGATATACTCAATGAATTATGACTATTTTACTTTTTTTTTTAAATTGATAGCTGTACAATTCCTACCCCTATTTCGAATATTATGGATGGGGAATAAGTGAGAACAAAGGAGATGAAGGCTAAAACACGTGGTCTTTACTTTTAAACCCAGCGAAGCGGGCGTTATTAGTTCGCTAATAAAATAAGTTCGATTGATTATGCTAAATAGTAATATAATGATCATGAAAAATGTTTTTGTATACTTTTGAGATTGTTCTAGAAGAAGTAATAATAATTTTGCGCTGATGTATGCTGGACTATTGGGTACAGAAGGATATTATCTATGATATATATAGATATAGTACCCTGTGTGGTATACGGAAGTACCTATATAGAATTACTAAATACCACTACAAAGTAAAGTTTAAAGTAAAAAATTTCTTACTATATTTTGTTGTCTACTTCATAAAACATGTTAAGGTTTGTATTTTAATACTGTAAAAAGGGTGTGTGGAAAATTTGTTTTGTATAGACTTTCAAGTTTATAAATTTGGAGGCAGAATATCTAATATATTATAGTCAATATACTTATGCATATAATATTATTAAATTTAATAAAAACTAGCTACGAACTACCCGCTTCGCTGGGCAAAGATTATTGTGCTATAACCTTCACCTCATATGCCGTCACTTATCATCCTCTTGTTCAAAATTTCATCGATTTTATTAACTAAATTTTTTTGAAAACAACCCATGTTACTTGCTGATAATGAAGCTTTCAATATTTGAATCCTGGCTTTTGTAGGTTTCAAGATTGCGGGATGCTGGTCCCGGGTTTTAACTCATACATTAATGGTAGCCCAAAACTAATTTGTGGGTTTCAAAAAAAATTCCATTAAGATTGGATCAAATTTGCCTGTGTTATCAAAAAAATTCATTTGCTCTATTTTAATTGTGCTCTATCGCATCCAAATGCTATCCAATTTAGATGAACCAAGTATGTAATTCTACTAAATTTGGATCATACTTTTCAAATTTGTTGTCAAATTTAACAAAGCCTTTAAAGGTTTAAAGATTGTGGGATCTTGGTTACGGTTTTTAGCTCAAAGATGAATGGTAGCTAAAAACTAACATCACAGATAAAAAGTATGACCAAAGATTTTAATCAAATTTGCCTGTGTTATCAAAAATTTAATTTTTTTGAACTTAATGACGTCATCAAAATAAAAAAATTTTAATTTTGTTCTATCAAATTTTAGTTCTTCCAATTTTGATAAACAAGTATGCAATTCTACGAAATTTGAATAAAAAGATGAGTGGTAGCATAAATCCACCAAATAAATGAGTGGTAGCCAACATAGATGAAAAGTATGACCTAAAATTAGTGGATTTCAAAAAAAGTTCTATCAAGATTGGATCAGATTTGCCTGTGTTATCAAAAAATTGATTTTTTAAACTTAAAGACGTCATCAAAAACAAAAAATTTAAATTTGGTCTATCGCATCCAAATTTTATGCAATTTTAAAAAAGAAACTCCCAAAATTATTAAAAATTATAATTCTTTCATGCAAACCTGATGAATCGTTCCCTTTCAATACACGATGAAAAGTTAGTCTTTTATATCTGTGAAAGTGGAAATGATTCTTGGATGTTAAGCTCCAGTATCAGTAGTTCTGAATTTTATTGTGCTCTTTGATAATAATTATATTATTTTTGTAATATGTGATATTCTTTTAGTGAGCATTCCTTCAAGTTACAAAAAAAATGAGTCTCAAATCAAATGATCTTCAAGGCCAGTTGGTGTCACTAAAACGTGAAAAAATGTTTGTGACAAGTTTATCACTAAAACATGAAAAATGATACTTTTTATTACAAAACTAATTGGAGTTCCTGCGTTTTCATTTTATGCGCTCCGAACGCTTACCATTTAAAATCACTTTTTGAATTTCTTCACTTAAATCACGTGAGATCCAATGATGACTTAAGAACAATTAAATGACAACTTTAAGGTAGATGATAATAAATTGCGATTCAAGTGAATGTTTTCCTGTATGATTCTCTACGATCCATTTTGAAAAACTAATTATAAGCTACCAACAGAAAACATGAATTGGAAACATTAATTGGGTCATACCTATAAAATCACTAAATATCAGGGTATACGTAATTATATGTACGTAAAGCCTTTTTAACAAAATTCGTGACTGACTTACATTTCCTTCTTTGTACGTTTCACACAAAAGTATGACGTAGGTCGGGTAAAATCGAATAATAATCCATGTATTGTTATATGTTTGTTTATATTTATTCATTCTGCTTTTAGTATGCTTTACCTCATTTTGTTCAATTTAATATTAATATCTTAATTGAAATCTGAAAATATTGTTTTGGTTGTGAGAATAATATAGGGGAAGGTGTAGTACCTAGAGACAAAATTTATATGTTTTAAAAGCAATATCAAAATGGAAATTTTATTCTATTTTTTTAAGAGAATTTAAACGGTAAACAACTATAGAAAAATCGTGTAAATAATGGTACATGATCGCTGAACAATGGTACATTACGATAGTGCACCATATTTTTTATTCTTTTTTTCAAAAACTTAAATATTAAACAACTATCGATAAATTCCTGGAACAATCTTACATTATATTGTACCATGGGTCACACCCTAATTCACCCAGAAGCCCTCCCACCGATTGGACTTGAAGGCGCTATCTTCAGCAACATTCTAGACTGCTATTTTTAGTGACTCTGAGTGAATTCTTTTGCTTAATTCTTTTCTTACCTATATTTTTTTCTTACCGTTATTCAAAAAACAAGAGCGTAAATGTAAAATTTAGTGCATAAATATTATCATGGTTCAATGGTACAAGCTGTTGCTAGATTCAAGGTACATCACTTTGCGTATCTGAAACTTTAGCTCTTCAAATTTTAACGTTATGTTTAAAATTTAAATATTTTATAACAACTAACCCATAACCATTGAGTTAAAGTATGATTTATAAAACAATATGCAATAAACACAATAAAAACGTTTTACTGTTTTCTCAATTTTATTTTTAGTTTATTCGAAAATAAAACCATATTGGCAATCAGTCTGCAGTCTACTTGCATTTTGAAAAAATCAAGTCCTGCGCGGTAAATAGGAATATCTGCCAAGAAAATAAAGAATGATGAAACATATATTGGACTCTAGGTACTACATCTTACCCTATACGATGTAATGCTTACATTCTACAACAAAAAAACTGAAACATAAAAGAGAAGGTGATGGGTGTGGGATGAGCGTGAAGAGTACTATTATGATTATTATTATCGTGTCTCGGAAATGTTGGGTGGGAAATATTTCTTTTTCAATTTTTCCCTTACATAAATTATCTCCATATTTTTTTTATACATTATATGTTTATTTTAATGTATAGTAGAATATCCAATAGTTTTTTTTTTAATATGACAAAGAAATATATTAATGTAGACATTTCTCATCGTGTAATTTAATGTTTTTACAAAACCAGGTTTCAAGGAGTGCCTGTTGAGATATAACTATGAATGTATAAGTAAGACTAGCGGTGAGGGCCAGCTTCCACGAGTGTATATGTGATTTGTGGGAAATTTTTACACCTCCAAGCACGCATTTGGTTTACTCTCAAGTAGACTCAAAAAATTTTGTATTAACACAATTTTTTTACCCATGTTGATGAAAGCCGTTTCCAAATATGTTACGTGGCATAGAAGAATTTAATGGATAGACACGGATAGCAAAATAGCGAGCTTTCTATATATAAGGTGTCTTTTATAAGCTGACATGCTTGAAACCCAATAAAAAAGCTTCAAACAAAAAATGTTGGGTGTGTAGGAACACATCTTAGGCACATTTTAAACTTGAAGGTTTTCAAGCTAAATGAAAAGATCACTCTACTCCATAACTGGTATTTGACAGATGAACACTTTAAACTAAAACGTTGCTATTGATTATTAAAGTAAAATTTTTTCTTCGAAACATTTTTCCGCAAACCGTACAGTTTAAGGTAAAAAAAACTGAAAAGTTTTCCCCAAAATTATTTTTCGTATCAAAATTGTTATTTCGTATACATAATTGTTTTTGCGAAATCAAGGCACTCATCGGAAATATAATAAAAGTGGTTTGTTTTTCTATAAAGACCAATTTTGTTGTAATTGAATGAACAAACTCACAAAAAGCTAGATTTTCGATATCAATTACTGTTTAAACTATTCGGCTTACAGAAAAATGTTGAAACAACAAATGTTTACATATGTATAAAGATCAACTTTCTAATTTAAAGTTTATGTAATGTTTGTCAGTCTATCAGAGTGAGAAAAATTGAATCTGAAAACTTGGATCGAATTCGATACCGGTATGAGATGTGTGTTTTTGAAAGTAATATTTTTCGTTTGAAGCATTTTCTCCGATTAAATTGTTTATTTTTTTATAAGTAACATTTTTTATAAATAAACTTTTATTCTATCTCTAACGATTTACAAGACCCAATTGACCTATGTTGTTCATTTACGAATTCAAACTCTTTTTTTAAGCACACTATGAAATTTCAGCTTCATATGTTTGTCCGTTTTGAGTGATCGTTGAGTGGCAGATGGACAGACGGATAGACATACAACCGGGAATGGACTAATTAGGTGATTTTATCGTTGCATTAATATTTGTTCGTTGCATTAACACCAAAAATTTGTTCGTTGCATTAATATTTTTAAGCGTTACAAGCTTGGAACTAAACTTAATATACCTTGTTATATATTACATATATAACAGGGTGTAAATATGACAGATTATATAATATGGCTATATTTCAATAATATAAACAGATATATGCATACATATAACATATTATATAATAAATAAAAGCTCATTATAGCCACCCGCTCTGCTATTTTAAACATACACACACACAAACACTATGACAACGAACTATTTATATTTTATTATATTATAAATTGTTCTCATATATTATTATATAAATATTATTTATAACTGTGAGCATGAGTATTTTATTATTAGTTTTATTCACAAACTGCACACATAAGCTGTAAAATAGCTCATGCTTTTTTTAATTTATGTGACATGACGGATGGTTGCAATGGTTTAAGAGACGGTGTAAGGTCGATCTTCACTCATCTGATAACCAGATGATAAATAGTTTTTATGAAATATTATTGATTTTTAAACACTCCGATCATAGTTTTCTTCGATCTTTCTTTTGATACAAATTTCGATTGGTTACCAGATCTACACCAATCTGTTAACCTATCGATCGATATTGGTATCAGAGGACAGATAATTTAATTGCGAAAATATGGTATAGGTTTGCCTGAAAAAAAAAAGTTCATGGAAAAGACTAATTATAATTAATTTAATAAACAAGTGAAATTTACAAAATTAAAAAAATTTTTTACCCCCCACAAATGCGATTTATTCCTTATGAACCGATTTTTGGTAACTTAGCTATAAAATATTCTCAATCAAGTCGGTGAGACCGTTTAAGGGCTATGATGCAACACTCCTTCTTAAATCAATATCAAAGTTTTGGTCAAGGACATCAGATGAGATGAAAATGATACTCAGAGAGCTATCATTTTTTGGGACAAATTTTTTGAAATTGAAATATTTGAGTTAACCTTGTTCTTTTGAATTGTTTTAAATTACCTAATTATTTTACCATTTCACTTTTCGAAATGAATTGGGCTAGGTTTATTTGACCATTCATTTCCATGGTAATTATTTATATGCTAAAATTATAGGTCATAATCGCCAATTTTTTAGTTTTTTCTAAACATAGTTAAAAACACTTTCAGTTAAATTACCTTTCAAATTAAACCAAAAAAATTAAAATCGGTTCATCCGTTAAGGCTACGATGCCACACACAGACACACACAAATAGCAGCCAAACTTATAACACCCCTTTTTTTTAATCCGGGGGTTAAAAATAGCATTGAACACTTTTCGATAGAAAAATTATGATAGGAGTGTTTTAAAATTAAATAAAATTTCATACAAAACATGTCTCATCTGGTTATCAGATGAGTGAAGATCAACCTTATACTGTCTCTTGTACTACACTGGTTAAAGTTGTGTAAGTTGTAAACATGATTAGAAAATATTTATATATTTTTAAATTGGGAATAAAAACAAAACGGTGTAAAATTACAACATGAATTTTTATATTTTAGACATTAGATCATGGCCTTTTTATGTAGAAATGACTGTGTCTCCCCCTCTTAGACGTACAACAAGGCTATTTTCATTTTAAAGTATCCAATTACACTTCCATCATTCAAAGACTCGCCAAACTGTTAGTTTTTGTGGATATAACGTATTTCATGAACATGTGGATTTATCGAAGATGGGTAGAGGTTCTTATCATTGGAAATTTTAACATCAAATGCGAGACTAAAGCGTTCAAGTAGATCCATTATTTCCAGATCCATAGTGAATGAAAATTGCCGCTTTACAGTAAATAAAACTGTTCAATAATCATATTTACATTGACAAAAGTAACCAGTTTGATGTGATATGGAAATGTAAATTTACTCTTTGCTAAATAAAATAGGCTTGTTACCTCTAAGAGTTGCTCGTTTACATGATGTGTTTTTAAATTTCAAATACCTTTCAATATCAACAATTAAAAATTATATCATATTGTTATCTCATACCGTTTTTATTTCAAATTAAAAATATACAAACCCAATTTGATTACCCTATACAGTAATATATATGAATCATTTTAATTCGAACATTTTCTATTAAACTTGCGCGCGAAAATATTTACCAGTTCTGTAGCTTTTGATTATATAATTATTAATATTAGTTTTCACACAATTTTTTGAACATTTATGTAATAATATTGTCTATATTTTTTAATAAATTATTATAAATATTATTTAATTTAAGTTGAAAAGATGTTAAACTTATAATATTTCCACGCGTGTCGCTTGATTCTGTTCTGCATGAAACGAATACGTACAATGAAAGAAATAAAGAATTATGTGGTATTATGTCTGATTTTATTGTTTACGATGCTATATCTTAATTAGTATAATAATAATTTTATATTTTACAATTTTACCCTCAAAACCCCACTTCCTTGAAAATAAAAAAATTGTCAATTAAGGTTGGAGAAAAACACATAGAAACAGTCATTTTCGAGAACGAATTCTTGAAATCTACACTCTATACTTGGAAAATAATTTTTGCACCCATAATTTTCAATCGAGTTCCATAATTCCATCCATCCATAATTTTCGAGAAGTTCTTTAGTTTTTATAGTTTCGAAAAAAACTTAAGTCTAATTTTTTAAGTTTAAAACTAATAATACCTACTTCGAGATTATTCGGTTGAGGGCTTTATTTCATGTAGTCCATGTAATAAATAAAAATTTTAATAAAAAATACTTTTTAATGGACAAGCTTTTATTGTACTAAAAAGTAGAAAATAATTTTATCTATAAGTCACTCTTACCCGACTATTTGTAAAAGCTTTATGCGGTTAATTTAAAATACCAAAAATGAATCGGAAAGCCTCTTCTATTCTACATGTCCAATAACTTTTCGATTCATCCTTGATATTAAGCGCCTCAAGCTTTTACAAATAGTCGGGTATGAGTAACTTATAGATAAAATTATTTTCTACTTTTTAGTGCAATAAAAGCTTATCCCTTAAAAAGTATTATTTATTAAAATTTTTAATTTAAGACTAAAAAAATTTATTTATATAAAATATGGTGGAAGTGATGGGAAAAGCAGGACGGCGCAACCTTACCATGCATTGTCATGAAAACTAAATGTGCATTCAAAATTTCAGCTCAATCGGTTGAAGATATCTACTTCAAAATTGAGTTCAAAGAATCCACCCTAACATACATTGCAAGTTAAATAAAAGCTTTTAAAATCGGATAAAGCGTACGCCGGAATATATTTTTTTTTGTATTTTCAAATTCGAATTTCGAAGTGTTTTGAAAAGTGAAAAGCCAGGTAAAATCATAAGCGATGTCTAAACTTTTGTAAAATTAATCGTAATTCATAATTTGAATCTTGTTCAGTACAATATATTTTAAATTTAATATATTTTTGTATAGTAATAATTCGAAATGCATGCAATTCAATTCAAATATTTTCAATTATGCTTTTCACTCATTTTCACATAATATGTACATTTTATTTTCATTGTATGTGAAAAGCTAGCTACTCGTAGCTTATACAACAAAGCTATGCTTCGCTACAATATCGCGTTATTACTGAATTATTATTATTATCATTGTGAATGCACATTCATTGTTAATGATGTTGAACCGATATACAAGGAGGAGATTCATATAACGATAATAGAGTACAATGGTTCTACTTGTATTGTTGTATTACGTAGTGAAGAATTATATATTTATTCCTTTGCTATCTTGCTCTATATCTACGAAATATTTTTTGGATACGAGAAAAATCTGTGTAGAATGTGAATTTCCTATATCGTAAACAAAAATGACAATATATCAGAAATATTTTAATAGTGTATGAAAAAACAGTTATAGGGCAAGATAAAGAACTAGCTGTGAAGTACCCGCTTTGCTGGGCAACATCCCTACTTTCACCCCTCCCTCCATATCCTCTTGTGTAGGGGTTACAGTTTTGGGTTTATTTATCTGATACCCCACTTGGGTATCTTTGAAAATATTCGATTATTTATTCCTACTTTCTCGCTCCACCTTTCCACACCTCGAAGGTTAAAAATAGATAGAAATAAACCTAAAATAATCCTTGAAGATTGTTGTATATCTTGTCAATATTTGTGCTTAATCGATGCACAACTTTTTAAGTTTTGAAACACATCGCTTTCAACCCCTATTTCAACGCCTTACTCTACTATATTATGCTTTGCGACTTTGTTTTATACTATGATGTATTGGTGTAAAGGGCCATCAAATAATATATCAATATGATTTCTTTTTAATTTTGTACTTATAAAGAGCTCGCTGCAAAAAACCTTGCTTGCCGAGCTACCGGATGAAGTATTTTTTAAATGATACTAGTAATTGTAATTATTAAAAATATCATTTAGTGCCAGAGCAAAAAAGTTGCATAAAATTGGTATATTTCTTCCACGATACATTTTTTGTAGATGAACTGTACCAATCCGCTTGAAACTGATTTTAAAACTTAGGTTTAAGTAAGTAAAAAAAAAAAAATATTGGGAAATGCCTCGTAAAATCTGATGCTGACCCTATGGCACGACACTTGGTCAATTTTTTGTTGTTGCTTTACTGTACCTATCAAGTTACCGCTTCAAACTATAAACAAATTGAAGTTTGAACATTTTTTTATTAGGAAGGGTTTTGGTATTTGAAATGTCAAGTTCTTTAACGAAAAAAATCAACATATAACAAGGTGTTTGGTTGGGGGGGGGGTGTTGCGCAAAGTACAAAATTATGAAATGAACTTTTTCAAAATAAAAAATATTTTTGTATCATCAGTTTTAAGCAAAAACGTACTTTTGTCATTTTTTCCCTAGGCACTTAGTTTTCGAAATAAAATTTTTGGAAAAATTAAAAATACAATAGCCGATTTTAAGAAAAATGTGTTATTTTTTCAATCTCTGAGGAAATTTGCTTAGCTAACGCAGCACTTGCGCTACGAATTTTTCTTAGAATGAATTAACATCATTTGTCAACTTTTTAATGTTTTAGCGTCTCTCATGATTTTGTTTAATAACTGTATATATAAGAATTCAAATTTTTAGATTAAATAATAGTTATCTAGCACAGTTTTCGTTAAGTTAATGCATTATTAACCACTCAATATCTAACATTTAAATGATAATAGGTAGGTACTAACATTAAATTCAAAATTTATTCCATTTACATCATTCTAACTCTCTATATAAAATAATTGTGAATGGAATTGGAAACAAATACAGAGTAAATTATGTTTAAATTGATTATTGATCTATGAACTATTATTACCTAAACATTTACTAATACTATGTGCTACGTACTGGTACATACAGAATGTATTCTTTACAACTGTATATGGGTAGTTCTACAAAGAAATTTTCGGTGTATCATGAAAAATGTTTTAGAAACTTAATTTAATTGTCATTGGCTACTAAAAATAATTTAGAATTAAAATTGTTTTCTTGGCCGCCCCAAATTGACAAATTCTGAAGAAATTGCAGTGTCCCAAAAACAACATTAAGTCAAAATAGGGAATAATTCTGATATAGAATTGGCCATATATTACCCATAAAAATGTAAAACTAGACTTGATATCATGATAAAATTTGAAAGCGAAATTAAAATTGATGAAAAAAAAAACGAAGAAATACGCAATCAAAGATTGCATTCAAAGGTTGCCCATCTCCTTTTAGCAAAACAAAGTTTTATATGTTAAATCTCTATGGCGATACTGACATATGGTGTCACTAGCGGATATCTTCGTCTTTGTTTAGTTAGGAATTTTCGTTCAGGAAGTTCATATGTTGCATTCTAGTAAAGATTTTTAAAAACCAAATAATAGGCATATTTTTCATCACCTAAGCCTAGTGGTAGAAATGTGAATAATACTTTACGACCCACTCTCATATACCTACCGTATGTACAAAAAGAAAATTTCATTAAAATTAGTCAAGTTATTTCGGAGAAATTTAAATATAAAGACCGTGACACGAGATTTTTATATATAAGATTTTGAGAACAATCCTGGATTTTGAGACGTTTATTTGAAAATATTGTTATTTCGTTAACTACATACGCTTAAAATACAACCTGTACTTGAAGATGATAATATTGTCATTCAAAATAATTGCTTCTTTGTACTATTATGTTAAATAGATAAATTGGATACGTATACATTAATTCCTTCTCCATCTATACAAGTATATCTATCTTGTATATCGTAGACCTTGTGCATTCCTTTGAAATATCAGCAAAATTTATTATTTTATTTTAAAATACATTATGCATAGAAATACATCACTTACAATAATATATAACGTCGCGAGAAACTTGATTTCAAAATGAATGTATTGTGGATATTTCTTTTCTTAATGAAATTTGTTAAGACGGTTTACTGCGTTTACTAGTGCATCTTTGTTAAACCTGCAAGAATTGCTCATTTTAAAATCATTTTGATGATTTTCGTCGCCGTAGTAGCTCAGTTGGTTAAGGCGTAACCAATTACGCCCGCGGTATGCTTAGGGTAGCGGGTTCGAATTCCGCCGTCGCAACAAAATTAATTTAATTAATAGTTGTGATGGGCTGGTGTAGTGCATGGTATATGCATGAAGGAGGTGCACTCAGCCTCTGAAATTGAGGAGCTGATAAATGAAATTATCAACAGAAAGGTAGTAAAACACATATAAGGCATCACAATGGGCTCTATAGCCAAAGTGTATCCTTCGTGGACAGCCAATATAACCTAACCTAACCTAAGATGATTTTTTAAAATCATTTTTCGTGTCCTTTTACCAATACAAATTATAACAAAAGACAGTTTTGCCAATGATAAAGCCGCGACAGATATATACTCTTATAATAGTTAAAAGAACATTTTAGTAAGACTGTAATTTTAATATAATTTAGTTTTATAACTAAAGAATGTTAATTTTACAGAGATTCAGCGATCGCTCTCAGATCCAATAACAAAAGAAATATCCTAAATATAAGCTTTCTTTAAATAAATTATCGAAAACTTTACCAGCTTTCATACCATAATTTGTATATTACAAATAATGTTTCAGTCGCGAAATCTCATCCCGAAAAACACCAATTAATTGTGCTTTTGCCTTATTATTGCGTTTGCACATTTTTAGACAGTCAAATAGTTGGGAATAATTTTGAAATAAGTTAAAAATTTAAATAAATTTGAATGAGGTTAACTTTAGGTGTTTCGTTAAATAAATATAATTAAAATAAAAGTGTCGAATATCATTTTAAAAAAACCACACGAGTTGTGGCTTAACGCAAATTAATGTGAATGCGTCATAGATAATTTTAAATGCTTTTGGTGGTCAATTTTATAATTACTATTTTATTTAATGAAATTTAATTATATATCACATATTTTAAACATCTAAAGAGCTAAGGACCTTTTAATTATATAATGACTTTGTAGGAAGTGGGAGCAATGATCGTACAGTGAAATTTAATGTTTTTCGTTACCAAAATAGCCTACATTATTATTTTTTTGGTTTTCTTGGCCATTAGGTTGTGCTAGTTATTCTGTGATTCGATAAAAGATGTCTTAAAATTGTCATTTTTTGTGGCAACTTTTTTAAAGAAAGAGAAATCGTTGCTTGGTTCAACAGTCCTTTGTTTGAGACACCTTTAGTAATATACAAGTGAAACAAGGTTCATTCATAAAGTTTAGTCCCAAGTTAAAGTGTAACACTTAAAAATATTGATGCTATGAACAAAATTTTGGTATAGGTGTTTATTAAATCACCTGATTAGTCCATTTTCGGTTGTGTGTCCGTCTGTCTGTCTGTCTACACGATAACTCAAAACGAAAAAAGATATTAAGGGGAAATTTTTACAGCGTACTCAGGACGTAAAAAGTGAGGTCGAGTTCGTAAATGAGCAACATAGGTCAATTGGGTCTTGGATCTGTAGGACCCATCTTTTAAACCGTTAGAGATAGAACAATAGTTTAAATGTAAAAAATATTCCTTATAAAAAAAAAAGCAACTTTGAAACATTTTTTCGTAAACTGTTTACCCGTGATGGTGCAAATTAGGCGTAAATTGTGTATGTATGTGTAATGTTGATAGAGTAATCAACACTGTCTGTGCATGGTATTTCAACAATTAAATCAGGCAATTGTTTGTTTTCACTTGTTTTCTTATTTATTCTGTCCCGTTACTTTTTACTCCCGATATGTGTCACTGTTCTGTATGAGAACATTGTGGATAAAAAATTTGTGTAATGAAGGACTTCGACACACAATAAAAAGCATAATAAATTCACAGTGACAACAACAAGGTTAAATAAATATCCAGTATAAGTAATTGGAATTTATTTGTTGAAAAAAAAATTTTTTTCTAAAGAAAAATCATCTATTGTTGAATAAGTAAAATATATTTTAATGTATTTGCTTTTTACTTAAATGAAAAACTATTCATCATAATTTTATTCATATATGGATTATAATAGTTGGTGTTGTTGAAGAAGTCATTGTGACCATGGCCTATTTTTATCACTTTTATCATGTTAAAATGTTTGATTTAATGCTTGGTTGTATCAATTATCATCATTTGTCTTGGATGTTATTTGTCTTTGTTCGTAGTTTTAAATGATTTTTTCGTCAATTTTTCATCAGATTTGATTTTTATACCATGTATATATGAAATATACATAGTATACTAAGTTTAGTCCCAAGTTTGTAACGCTTAAAAATATTGATGCTACAAAAAAAATTTTGGTATAGGTGTTGATAGAATCATCTAATTAGGCCATTTTCGGCTGTCCGTCTGTCAACACGATAGCTCAAAAACGTAAAAAGGTAGGACCCATCTTGTAAACCGTAAGAGATAGAACAAAAATTTATATTTAAAAAATGTTTCTTATAAAAAAATAAACAACTTTTGTTTGGAACATTTCAAACAGTTCATAAACATCACTGTTTGCCCGTGAAGGCGCAAATTAGGCTCAAATTGTATAGTATGTATTATATGGGAATATCCGTTATGTATGTGTGACATATATAGGTATATTTGTGATATTATAATTAACACTGTCTGTATATGGTATTTCAACAGTTAACTTAGTCAATTGTTTGTTTTCACTTGTTTTTTTATTGATTATGGTTTTAATGTTGGTCGAATACAGAAGCTGTTGTTTGACATTGAATTATTCTAGAATCAAAATGTGGCGAAGGAGGAAAAAATTAAGATAATTTATTGAGTAATGTTATTAAGGATAAAATGTGTTTCGTAATTAATCATGCGTAATTAAGGGTGAGTCGAAATAAAATATTCAACAAACCTTGGCTTAAAAAACATTACTACTGGAATAATTTTAGCTTCAAAATAAAAGTTGTGGAAGCGAAAATATATCAAATTAGCCGTGCTTTGTCTTAATCTTTTCTTCAGTCTGGACCGTATTCTGAAAAAGCTCTTTATAGATCGTAGGATTATGATAGGTTCTGATTCGCCGCCTCGGAAAGCCAAAAAGTATTGAAAAATTTCCGTGATTAACATATTGAATAAATTCTACAATAGAAGCATGTCAACATTGCAATATTCATTAAGGGCGTTCTCAAAAAAATGAGTGTTTGCAAATATTTAAGACTTTCGTTTCAAATTTTGAGGGTTAATTCTGTTAGAACTAGAACTAGAACTAGAAAATTAGACGAAAAATAAGGGTAAAATTTTTGGATATGTACCATAGTTTTTTAAATAGTGATGTCTAAAGACTTAATCACTTATAAAAGAAATAACACATAATTGCCATTCATTTCATTACTTTAAATCAGGCATGGACGAGTTATTTTAAGTCGAAGCCACCATTGTTATAACTTTATTTTGTACCATAAACTTTATTGTCTGCCTCTTTATCCAAGCCCGCATTGCTCATAGAGGAGGAAGTGAGACGGGTATACGATTCTTCTACCTATCTCAGCTTCTCTAATAGTAATGAGATAGGTAGAAAAAAAATGTTGTCTCTCTGTCTTACTCGTATTTTTTGTTGTGACTGGTTAGGTTGTCACTGTCTTACTCGTATTTTAGTTACAAAAGTCCGAGGGACTTCTCTGAGTCACGTTTGCCCATGCCTGCTTTAAATGTATATTACGAAAAAAGAATGCCGAAGTTATAATTTTTTTTATACGAAAATATTTTTCATGCTTTTAACTAATAGTTAGTTCTCCAAATAAATTTTAAGACAATTAGTTATATAACAAACCATTCCTTTAAAAACACTTTAATATAAGATTTGTAATATATGTTTAAAACGCAAACTTTAACTTTTTGGGTAAGGCATTGATGAATGAATTTGTAATTATTTTTTCTAATTGATCTTATAAACCAATTAGATCCACGATTATCATCTCGCATATATTACTTTGGTTACGCTTACAAATAATATTTTGTATTTAAGTCTACTTTCTGAGGGTATAGGTTAAGATTGATTTTTCACAATAGAACCGATATAGACTAACAGGGCTTGTCGATTTTAAGTGAAAAAAGGACCTGTTAAGGAATGGTTTTTTTGAATACAAATCGAGAAAATTAGTTTCAAAAGTTTATCACTTGTACCATGAATTAATCTTAAATAGGTATATATGATAAGAAAGAAATATGATTAAAAAATTAAAAAATCTCTTCACTAATTACCTAAAACTTTTTTATTATAAATTTAAATAATATTTTAATTGAAAATCAATAAATTATTAATTAAAATATAAAATTAAATTTTAAAATTAACTTCAAACAAAGTCACATACATACATTATACATATACATGTTAATAATCAATAAAGAGTTAATGAAATTACCATAAAAGTGTTGTTTATAGTATAATTGAAAAACAACAAAATATAATGCATAAATGTATATAGATATACATATATTAATTAATTAAATAATTAATAAAGTTTTACAGTGCTCATTGAATTTATATAATTAGTGTTATGCATTAAACATGATTAAAATTAAAAAATCAAATTGTAATCGAAAAAATAAAACTCTCTAAAGGTAATATCAGTTTTCGTAAAAAAGGACGAGATACGTTCCGTACCACAGGATAATAGATTATAAAGCCTATGCTAAAATCGGGGTAAAATGACCCACCAGGAATCATGGCGTCCGTTTTGCGCGGTTCAGATGGCTGCAGGTAAAAATTTAATATCACACCTCTTGGTATCTCACCCCTGCACCAGCAAAACTTACTTTTACATATAGGAGCATATTTTTGGAGCATATGATTCCTGGTGGGTCGTTTTAATCGAAAAATTTTAGCATGGGCTTGTAGTCTATAAACATTAAACTTTTTTGTTTTTACAACTTTGTATAGTTTGATGGGGGACAATATGTTCTGACATCAGATTGGACCTTTACTTCTCGGGTTGCTTTAATAGTCAATTTAGAGCCTAAAAGATAAGAGATAGAATAACACTATAAATTAAAAAGTTTATCCTCATCAAATTTTTTCGAAAATCGTTAGCTTTCAGAGAAAATGCGACTTAAAATTTTGTCATTATTGCATTTAATCGAAAGAGAACACGCCAGATACAGAAACATGCATACCAAAAGTTGTCAAAGCAATAGAGAACATTCGCCTGTGTCCGTGATTTTGATCTGAAATTCTAGTTTCAAGGTGAACTGACCTTGACCTTTAAACGATCCTGAAAATTTATCTGCGCTTAAAAGCTATTGACACATACATTAATTTTTATTGTACTTAACTTTTTTTTATAGCTTTTCTCTGAAAAAATCTTTCTAAAGCAAGCGTATTTTTTTGCATTTTTTTAAAATAATGATTAAAAGTATTAATGGCATATTTTTAAGATGCATTTCCTCTGAAAGCTATCGATTTTCGAAAAAATGTTTTCAATAAAGAATTTTTTAATTAAAACGCATCATTTACTGCAAATTTTCTAAAATAACAGCGCAACGGTCGATTTAGCTGCTCCCTACCATGAATAGCGGCTTAGTGAATTTAGTATAAAAACTAAATAAATAATTAAATATTTTTCAAGTGTAATAAAATGTTTTTTATTTTAATAGGTGTGTAATTATAAAATTACGAATTTTATGATTGAAAATAAGTTTTTGATTAAAAAGGAAATACTACGTCCATATAATTTACGATTATTAAAAATTGAAGAATTACAACATTTTATTATATTTTGGTATAGAATAAAATAAAATAAATAAATAAATAAAAGTATTTGTGAATTGTACGAAGCGAAAGTTTATTAAGTGGGATGCTCAACAAAGAATTTATAAATGGTTTTGCATTTAGAAACGTTTTTTTCATGCAAAAACAATTATATTTTGCAAACCTAGAAGAAATATCAGAAACTAATAAAATATTAAATTAAATGATTGATTTAAGTTATCGATCATACAACAAGTGAAATTAATGAAATTTAAAACACCCTCGACAAATGCGATTTATTTTTTGTAAACCGATTTTTGAACTTAGCTTAAAATTTTCTCAATCTAGTCGGTTCGACCATTTAAGGGCTCCGTACCACTGAGAAATACACAGACGCACAGATAAACACTTTAAACTTATAACACTCCTTCTTAATCAATATCAAAGTGATGGTTAAGGACATCAGATGAGATGAAAAGGATACTTAGAAAGCTATCATTTTTTGGGACTGAAATTGAAATATTTGAGTTGACTTTGTTCTTTTGAATTATTGTTTCGAATTACCTAATTATTTTACCATTTCACTTTTCGAAATGAATTGAGCCAGGTTTATTTGACCATTCATTTCCATAGTAATTATTTATAAGTTAAAATTATATGTCATACGTTTTCCAAACTAAATCGATTTTGAAGATCATCGCCAGATCATTTTTTAGTTACAAAACTCTAAGCTCGCATTACTGAGAACACTCTCCGTTAAATTACCTTTCAAACGAAACTAAAAAAATTAAAGTCGGTTCATCAGTTTAGGCGCTACGATTCCACAGACAGACAAGCACACAGACACACACACATAGCGGTCAAACTTATAACACCCCTTTGTTTAGTTCGGGGGCCAAAAAATAACTGGGTTATAAGCGTATTTATAAGAGAAATATTTCCGTCAACGATCTAGATATTTATTTCAAGAAAATAAGTATTTGAGTGTCTAAAAATCTAAAGTAGGTATAGGAAGTAAAAATTTTCTTGAACAAAAATAATATTTATTAAGAAAATATTTATTTGTTATCGTTTTAAGGTAGTACTCTTGTAAAATGGCTTTTCTTAACAATTCAATAAAAAAGGGCATTTTTGGAATGAGATATTAACAATCAAAATATGTTTATAGATCCTTTTTTGTATATCTCGAAAACGGTTCTTACAATTTTTTTACAAACAACGTTCATTCTTTGAATAAAAAAAATCATTCTTTGAGTATGTAAATATTTTCGATTTTCTCTTATAAAAAAGTATTTGATTTTCAACTTAACTCAATAACTATATATTTTGAATTATTTTACTTTGACAGTTTTCTTTGTTCATGGCTGTATGATGAAAATTAAACTATAAATTTTAACACGCATTGCAAAATGATAAAATTAATCAAAACCAATGATATGAAATCAATCACAAAACGTCATAGTTTTTGATAATCATGATAGCAGCCGGTATAAATGTTATGGTTTATTCATTTTGCTTGTGGTTAAATCAATTATAATTCTCAACATATAAAAGCATAATAGGCGTAGAATCTGGCGCGTTTTTTGACAGACTTTGAGAACGGCTAAAAATTAGAGAAGCCATTGCAAATATAATATGTACTTAACACATAATATTTATGCCTATCTTAAGTGCGTATTATATTATAAGGCTTGTAAAAAATTTGGACTAGCAGAAAACAAAGACTACCGCGTTTTTATTTTCACTTATCTTCTCTTTTGTTCATAATTCTATGGATTTTAATTTTTTGGCAAAAAAATTTTGCCATGATACTCGCTGATATTGTTACTTTCTATAGCTGAAATAATTTAAAATCGGTTAAGTAGTTAATTCAAAAGTGACCAATTTTCATAACCATCCCCTTTTCACCAAAATAACGGAGTTTCATATAAACTTTCATCCCCAATTTGACCCTCTTAAAGAATGAATTTTTATGAAAAAAGTAAAATAAACTTTTGTCAAAACAAACTATGAACTCATATATCAAATTTTCAAAAGTGTTTTCTAACCTCCAAAAATGACCAAGTTTCACACAAACTTCCAACACTCATTTTATGAAGATATACTGAAAAGATTGATTTCTTTATTTCTTGATTAGTGGAAATATTAATATTTAAAATTTGAACATAGTGTTCATGAGAGGAAGGAAAATTTTTTAGATATTCTATAAAACCGTAACTATTAATTGTTATGAATCAAATATTCTTTCTAAGATAATTGATTTTGTAAGAAAATCTTTTATACTGGTTTTCCTTCTAGAAATGTTTAAAAATAAATTCAAATTTCTATCTTTAGTGGCTTTTGCCTCGACTCTTTCTGCCGGTTTGAACTTCAGTCATAAAGCTTTATAACCATTGTTTCAAATATTTCGTACAACGATTGAATATACCTTCAGATTTTCGATTTAATAAGAGGGATTCATGTCATATCGCTAATTGTGAGAATAATAATTATTTTTTTAATACTGTAAATATTGTATATTAAAAAAACCTTGGTTACATACACACGTTGATCTTTATTTGTTTATAAAATTATTAACATGGGTTTCCCATATACGAAATTCACAATCCCCTTTTTAATCTCTTAGGGGAGGAATTTCCAAAATTCTTAGTGATCTCTTACGCCATTCAAGAAACGTGTGTATAGACCCAGCGATTTGAGTTGTGCGTTTATCGATCAGTCAGCTTGAATTCTTATATATATATATATATAGATAAGTTGACAATCGTTTTTGAAGGGGAGTGAATGGTATTTTCTGCTGATGTCTATTGTTTTGAGGGAAAAAATTTATTCCCCATGTAACTTGTTCAGTATTAGCATTTTCAATAACATTGCAGCAATAGTTTTTTCTAGTCCCGCAATTATAAATTTTTCAGCTTCAATGAAACAGGAGTTTTAGAGGAACTTTCCAAACGTTTTGAACTGTTAAATACTACGTCTGGCTTCCAGACTAATATCCATACAATATCACGTACGATATGTGCTTAAATGAAAATGACATATGATAGAAATATTTTAAAAAATATTATTAAATCAACAAACGTAAAAAAGGGATATAAAATTTTTTTATAGAGTAATTAAAGTTAAAAAAATAATAATAATAATAAATTTATCTATAAAATGAAGTTAAATCATCATTCGTATATTTTTACCTAATGAATTCGCTCAGTTTGATCATTAATTATTACAACGTTTATTTTTTTAATAGATATACATTTAGATTAATAATAATATTTTTATTACCAAGTGTATCAGAAGGGAACGCTTTACATATCGTCTAGTATAGTTGATTAACAAGTCTTAGCTGAAAATACTATCTGCTGGTTGGTAGAAACGGTTTAAGGTGATTGAAAACCGGCAGTATTGTATAAAAGTTTTGGTTTATTGCACGGTACATACATATAAACCAAATAAATACATGCTTTGTAGTCAAGTAATTAGTTATTTTTAGCTTTACAATACCACACAACTACAAAAATATATAATATATTGTTTCAATATTCGTATCCATACTTTATACTACTATATATTGTGTGCAAGTGATGCTTATAAATTTGATAATATAGATATCGCTCTTCAATCATCAATACTCTAATTATAGTTGTCTCTGTTCATCAAATGATAGATCATCGATGAACTCATAATTAAATTAAAATTATCCTTTTATATCATCGATAACCTTATATTTTTATGGCATTATTATAAACTTCTTATTATAAAGATTGTGTAAATATTTTAGATAGTTTTTTATCATCCTCTCTAAATTTTTTGATATAGAAATATCCAATTGAAAAGGATAACCTATATGATTCATCATTTTTTTAGCCAACTTTGAACGATAAAATAATAATAAAAAGCCCTAGGAATTTTTTGTGCTTTTTGGAAATTTTGTTAATCAAAAAATGTATTTATAAAGTTTTATTGAAATCCCGAGTATTAATCTCTCATCTATATGATTTATTATTTTTCAGCCAACTTTGAACGATAAAATAATAATAAAAAGCCCGATGACCCAGGAATTTTTGTGATTTTTGGAAACTTTATTAATCAAAAAATGTATTTATAAAGTTTTATTGGAATTCCTAGTATTATTCAATTCTTACATATCTCCTTAAGATATAACACACATATTATAAATACGATGTTTGGGTTAGACTATTTTTTACACTAAGTTTTACGGAAAATCAGTTCAAAATTTTTGTGTCGAATCTTGAAAATTCCCATTCATATGCACTACACATAAAAAAATAATTGCAAAAAATAAAGAAATTTTGTTTTCAAGAGCTAGAAGAAAAATTTCAAAAAATCGCCTTCATTTAGCGATAAAGGCGTGTATAGTTTTTCATATATGAAATGAAATCTCATATACGAAAATATAGTCAGAACTGGATTTTCGTAACTTTTGGTTATGATGTACTATGATGTATACTCAATGTCACAAAAAATGATCGTTTTAAAACATTCTAAGTGTTACTATTGTAACATAACATATGATGCGTACGCTTAGAATGTTTTAACTGTTGCACTTTTTCTGACAGTGAGTGTACAGTATCCATAAAACGTAACAAAATAATTTGTTTTTTCGAAATTTTAAACTAACCAACCGATTAAACAATAAAAAATTCATTCATTTCAAGTAAAATCGTAACAATTACAAAAATTTGTTTGCACCTCGTAAAAAACAAATATAAATAATAAATATATGCTAGAATTTCGATTAGAAGATTCGAAAAATAGAAAAATAGAAAAAAAACGTATATACCACGTTTATCAAAATATACTGACTTTTAAGAATAGTTTATTCGATTTTAAACTAGACTTTATTTATACTTTGACATGCGGTGTAAAATTATTTATTTGTAACATATTTGAGTATAAAAAACGATGATTAAAAATGGTTATAACTACAACAGTCAGTTAGTCTGGCGATCATAATTAAATGACAAATATTTAACTTTTTATAAAATTACGTCATTAATCATTAAATCCGATTTCATACTATAAATTGTTTATTTATTTTATGTATTTTATGTATAGGCTTGGAAACATTGACAAAAATTTCCAAACCTTACACTATGCTTTAAAAAAACTTGCTTATATGATTGTTTTTCTTATTCGTACTGTACAAGTCGGCGCATGAGTAAAATCAGCGTGGTCGCAAATTTTTAAACAATTTTACTTAATAAAATTACAAAAATTATTTATTATGATAAAAGATTATTTGGACGATTACAGTAAAGGTTTCTTACAAATTTCTCTCAAACTAATAGTTTTAAAGATATAAATTATTTAAAGTTTTGCAAAATGCGACTATGACCACTTTCAATCCTGAAAAACAATATGAAAAACCAAAAATATTCATGTTGTCAAAATTCTTAAATTTTCTCAAACTATATATATATTCTGTGTGAGGGGAAGAGAGAGACTAAACATATGAGTGTAACTTAGCAAGTCTCCCCTCCACTCACGAAGAGTATATATATATATATATTCAAGCACTTAATAATTTATTAAAATAGAAGGACTTACGATAATATAATAGGCTAATTATTAAATAAATATTGGGAAACTCTTATAAAATATGCCCAATTTTTTTTCAGTTAAACTATGCATAAACTAGAAATTGAAAAAATTGTGAGATTATTTTCTTACATATGCTTGAAATTTGTAATAAAATATAACTTGTTTACTTACGTTAAAGAAATATTTTTACCTGAAAGGTAGTATAGTGATTACAAAAATTGTTGGCCCTTAGCGCAGGATATGGACGAAAAAGAAAATTGAGTGGGGAGTTTTATTTATTTTCCAATAATAATTTGTAAAATAAAAAATTTTTACGAAAAGGATGTACCCTGAGTTTTATGGCACTCAGGGTACAGAAAAAAAAAATTATTTTATTATGCTTAGGAAAAAATAAAATATTTATGATTAGTTTTACATTCACCTACGACAATCCAGTGGCCATAAATTGGCTATTTTTAATAAAATGGCGACTTTAGATATTTATTTTGAATTTAATAGAATTTTGAGACTCAAATGTACCTATTTAGCCAATAACTTGAAACTATTAAAAAATTAATAAGCTAAACCGATCGATTGCTTTAGCAATCCTCTTGTGTAGCATTAAATACTTGAACCAAAGTAAAAAAATCAAAATAAAATCAAGCTAAACTACAAAAGATAAATGAACAATAAACGAACAACATACAGTTTATCGCAAAAGTAAATTAAAGTAAATCCAACACAAAGTATTTTCTTTTACAATAATAATAAAAATTCCAAATGATCTTATTTGAGAGCCACTGCTTGTAATAAGATTATATGTTATAAATGGGGAGTACTTTATAATTTATGATAGGGCGGGCTAAGATTTTTATTGTTTTGACCTCACCTTAAAATGCATATAGACTAGGCTGCGCAGTAAAAGACGAATTTTGAAGGTCCAAGAAAGAATAAACGAATCATATTTTTATTCTTCAATGTACAAAAAAAAGGGTATAAAATAAGAAAATATGTTCTCACTGTGATACATTTTTGCAAGAAGAATTTACTGATTTCTGTGAAGAAGTAATTAAAATACTTAAAATGAAATGATTTTCTTGCTACCATGTTAAGAATACAATTTCTTGAATCATTCCTTGCAGCTAGTGCTTTTCTTTAAAATCTAACAAATGATTCGAAAATTCTGTCAGTATCTCCAAGTCTATGTATAAATGTTAAATCAATGTTTCAAAAGTTATTATATAGATTTATTTTGTAATAAATATTTTTATTCATTCTGATATTTATGTTTTGGTGTTATCACTAATCATGGTCTTATGCATTTATTAAACGCTGTTATTCCACATCACTAACTCTTGATCAGTGTATGAGTTTTTAAACACAAATAAGTTTTTAAATTAAGAGTAAAATTTTTAATACTAATAATAAATAATAGCAATAATTAGCGTGTTTATTGGCATACAAAATTTACAACTTTCGATAAAAATACAAAATAAAATTGAAATAAAAATAAATTCTAAATAATAAATAGTAAATTAAACAGTATATGATATTATAAAAATGTCAAAATAAATATTTTATAACTCCTATTTTGTATTTCGGTTTTATTAACCACCGACCCAAAAAAGGGGTGTTTGATCGCTATGTGTGTGTGGTGTCTACCTGTGGCATCGTAGAGCTTAAACGGATGAATCGATTTTGATTTTTATTTCGTTTGAAAGGTAATTAATGGAGAGTGTTCTGAGCTATGTTTAGCTAAGTGCGAGTTTAGGTTTCCGTCCCTAGACCAATTAGAAAATAGGCGATGATATTCAAACTCGGTTCAGTTTGAAGAAGGCTCTAAGGGAAAAGGTAATTTAATGAAGAGTGTTTTAAGAGACATGTTCAAGTGCGAATTTAGGGTTCCGCGCCTAAAAATTTTCGTATCCACTTTATCCTACTAACCACAAAAGATGGAAACATTTTTAGTGATGACAATTTTCTTTTAAAGTCTTTATTGTTTCAATAATTTTAATTTTACATGATTTATTTTTTCAAAAAATAAATTTTATTGCTCGACTGTGAAGTAGTGGTATATATTATAAAATTGTACATAAATAATTTTTCCCTTTTTAGAACTATGTGGAAAAAACTGCAACAGACACCAAAAACCGACATCTTGGTTAGCTAGGCAACTAAAACTTCGATTCAGGTTGCCATGAATTTTGTGAAAATGCAAAAATCTTTTTATAACTGTCAAAATTTTTTCTTTAAAGAAAGTTGTGAAAGCTATCAGAAGTTAAAGAAAACAGAGATAATTTAAAATAAGTAAAATGCAATTTTTATGTTATTTCATAATAAATATCCTAATCAAACCAAACGTAATGCACTCACATATTGGATTGACTACTAAATCAGAAGTATGTCTTTTTTAAACTAATAATACAATTATTTTATACAGTGAAAACTGAAAGTAACTATAAAATTAAATTCTCTAAAGAATCACACAATTATTTGACTTCTAAACCAGGTGTCCCACGACACCTTTCGATTTTTTTTTAAGGAATATTATTTACTAGAATGGAAAGCTCGATCATCTGAGATATTCGGAAACTTCTACAGCTACGCTCTACACTTCTATTTCTAATATTTATAATAATGATTTATTCAAAAAATAAACAAGTTTATTGTTTGTATAATAATAACAAAATAATTACATATATTTATATTTGTTGTTATTATTATTACTAACATTAACTATTTCAGTATTTCATGAAAGTTATGTGAATGTTTCACATTAAAATTTTATAATACATATAAAAATATGGATTATAATGTTGATATCACATCAGCTATATCATACTTATAACACTATACAGGGTTTTTAAAAAGTATCAGGACCCACCCCCGTTATCTTTGAATTAATGGGCTTTAGAGAAAAATGACCATGGTTAAAGTTCTTGGACTTGAAAGGTGAATGACAGACGTTGCATAGACATATCAAAACCAACTCGAGTGAAAAACTGGGGATAGTTTAGGGTTTTTTCATAAAATACGTCACGCATAAAGGCGAGACAGCGGCTTCAAAGAATCGTGATGTTTGGAGTTCATAACAGTTTCTTTTGTCTTTTTTGTTTGTTTTTTTGTCAATCGTTGATCACTTATGAGGTCTTGTGAAAATATATTTTCAGGGGCGTTGTAGAAATCATATCCAGGAGGTAGGGGTTTCAAAAAGAGCCAATTTGTGTGGTATATTTTATAGATAATCCACTTATAAACAAGCCGTGAGGTGGATCTGGTGCGACCCGTAAAAAAATCAATTTCATCACATTTATTTGTGGATAGATCACTGCAGTAGGTACTTATTTGTAAATTATCCTTGAAAAGTATTTATGATAATTTTTTTTTTTAATTTCCAGAATTAACTAATCTTCAGGAAAACGACTTGACCGAATGTTGTGTTTCTATTCATATTGCCGTTATAGTCTAAGAGCTGAGTGGCTATTTTGAGTATATATTTATTATATACACACACATACTTCTTCTGCAAATTATCTTCCACGATCCACTTAGAAATTTTAAAATATCCTGAAAACCGCGATTTTTTTACAGACTGGGAAGATACAAAATACAAAATTTTGATATTGATTTTGTTCTGAGAGTCGATTTTTGTGAAATCTAGTTGCATCATAAATTTCTATATTTTAATTTTTCTTAATTTCTTATTTTAGTTCAGGAGGAGGTTGGATACTTTTCGAAAACTCTGTAGAACTTCAAACAATATATATCATCATTATTATTATTACTATTATTGTACTGGAATTGAAACTGGGTACTGGTGTTAGTACTAGGATTAAATTATGATTTATAAAACATACTTTTTTATATGCTCATGTCACTTCTGTATACAAGTCAAATTTATTTTGAAATTCTTAAAAAATGTTCTCCAGAGTATTCGCATGTTACTTCTATTGACAAAAAATTCTTAAAATTCGGATTTGTTCAAAATTCGAATAATAACATTACCATTCAAGTGTAGGTCTGAGTCTTGCTCTTAAAGATTCAATCTTGACTGGACCAATCATAATGGCGCCTTGGTCATTCTCGCTTTTGTAGTCCGACTTTTTTGATTAATAATAATAAAATTATATTAATTATAATAAAACATTCGTTAAAATTATTTATATAAAATTTTATTGTCGTATTAACGAAACCATACTTATAGTATCTTTCCAGTATCTTTTTTATTAATTTAGAATTCTAGAAGACTTTATTGTGATATTTAAGAAATATATTTCCAGCCCATTAAACAAAAAAATAAATATTCAATCACTGAATTATTATACCATGTATATATCAAATTTACATAGTATATTAAGTTTAGTCCTAAGTTTGTAACGCTTAAAAATATTGATGCTACGAAAAAAAAAATTTGTTATAGGTAAATCGATCGGAAATCGATCCGAAATATCGGTTTTTTCGAAAATTACTCGATCAAATAATTTCTTACGATTTTTTCGAATTTTTCTAAGGGGTGCCCCTTGAAAAAATTGCAAAAAATCGATACAAATTTATCGTCTCCAATTTCGATAAAACTCTGTATATAAGGTAATTTTGACCCAAAAAATACAAAAATCGGTTTCATTTAACGATTGGGCGAATAATTCTCGAGATAATACCGGAAATCTATCCGAAATATCGTTTTTTTTTCGAAAATTACTTGGCCAATCGCCAAATAAACTCGATTTTTGAATTTCTTGGGTCAAAATTACCTTATAAACTGAGTTTCATCAAATTCCGAAACAAATAATTTTTTACGATTTTTTCGAATTTTTCTAAGGGGTACCCCTTGAAAAAATTGCAAAAAATCGATACCAATTTATCGTCTCCAATTTCGATAAAACTCTGTATATAAGGTAATTTTGACCCAAAAAATACAAAAATCGGTTTCATTTAACGATTGGGCGAATAATTCTCGAGATAATACCGGAAATCTATCCGAAATATCGTTTTTTTTCGAAAATTACTCGGCCAATCACCAAATAAACTCGATTTTTGAATTTCTTGGGTCAAAATTACCTTATAAACTGAGTTTCATCAAATTCCGAAACAAATAATTTTTTACGATTTTTTCGAATTTTTCTAAGGGGTACCCCTTGAAAAAATTGCAAAAAATCGATACAAATTTATCGTCTCCAATTTCGATAAAACTCTGTATATAAGGTAATTTTGACCCAAAAAATACAAAAATCGGTTTCATTTAACGATTGGGCGAATAATTCTCAAGATAATACCGGAAATCTATCCGAAATATCGTTTTTTTTAGAAAATTACTCGGCCAATCGCCAAATAAACTCGATTTTTGAATTTCTTGGTTCAAAATTACCTTATAAACTGAGTTTCATCAAATTCCGAAACAAATAATTTTTTACGATTTTTTCGAATTTTTCTAAGGGGTACCCCTTGAAAAAATTGCAAAAAATCGATACAAATTTATCGTCTCCAATTTCGATAAAACTCTGTATATAAGGTAATTTTGACCCAAAAAATACAAAAATCGGTTTCATTTAACGATTGGGCGAATAATTCTCGAGATAATACCGGAAATCGATCTGAAATATCGTTTTTTTCGAAAATTACCCGGCCAATCGCCAAATAAACTCGATTTTTGAATTTCTTGGGTCAAAATTACCTTATAAACTGAGTTTCATCAAATTCCGAAACAAATAATTTTTTACGATTTTTTCGAATTTTTCTAAGGGGTACCCCTTGAAAAAATTTCAAAAAATCGATACAAATTTATCGTCTCCAATTTCGATAAAACTCTGTATTAAAGGTAATTTTGACCCAAAAAATACAAAAATCGGTTTCATTTAACGATTGGGCGAATAATTCTCGAGATAATACCGGAAATCGATCTGAAATATCGTTTTTTTTCGAAAATTACCCGGCCAATCGCCAAATAAACTCGATTTTTGAATTTCTTGGGTCAAAATTACCTTATAAACTGAGTTTCATCAAATTCCGAAACAAATAATTTCTTACGATTTTTTCGAATTTTTCTAAGGAGTCATAAGGTCATTTGGGTCTTTGCTGGTAGGACCTATCTTGTAAACCGTTAGAGATAGAACAAAAATTTTAATGTAATAAATGTTCCTTATAAAATATTAAACAACATTTTTTCGTAAACATCACTGTTTACCCGTGAGAGCACAAAATTGTATAGTATGTATGTTATGGTTATATCAGTTATAGTATCAGACACAGTAATCAACACTGTCCATACCTGGTATTTCGACAATTAACTCAGTCAATTGTTTGTTTTCTCTTGTTTTTTTTTTAAATTAAAACTGATCAGCAATCATCTAAGAAGTACTATGGGACAAGAAAAGTTGAGCTCTTTGAACATTTCTTTTGAAAACGAAGAACCAAGAAATGTAGTCGTTTTCAATATGATCAATGTATTTCTGAATATGAAAGTTCACAAGAAATTTAGTTATCACTAATAATTTTCAGCGCAAAATAATTTTTGTTTTTTTCTTGTTGTTGATTGATTGAAAGGATGAGGAGGGGTCCAATAGAGTAGAGGGACCTTTTTTCTCGAAATTGATAGCAAATACGCCACTGTCTTCAGGTGTATACTACGCAGTGAATTTAACATAGATGTAAAAAAAATAATAAATATGATTCTGTATTAAAATAAATATATTTGACATAATAAAAAACGCTTCTATACTTGTACTACAGTACAGCTACGTCTTACGGACGAGTACGCCGTATATACTCGTCCAAGTATGTGAATTTATATGATATGCTTAAAACAAACTCCAATATAGATACAACGTACGTTTTTTATGCTTGAAATGGTTGGTATTTGAAAGTTAGCCAAAATTTTAAGATGTATCTATTTGCCAGAAAGTTGGTATTATGTGTTTCTGTTGTCTCTTCTTATCTTTTATTATTTTATGTGGGCTTGGGAACATTTTTGTCAAATCATGGTGATAATTTTTATTTTCAAAGTTTGTTTGAACTTATTATTTTGAAGGTCAAGTATGTTTTTAAAAGGACGGGAATCTAAATATTTGTATGAATCATTTTTCATGATGACTCATGGCGAGAAACAGAAAACATGAAAAACGTGTGGTAGAGAATGTATCAGTCAGTATCCACCCAATTAGTATATATGAGCTCAATTTCTTAGGTACAGACTGTTTAGTAAAGCAAGCTTCATTCAAATCGAAGAAGATTTTTCGAAGTTTACATTGTTCTTAATTGTTAAAGTGCGAAGATCAGGTGTTTCTCGAAAGCTTCCCCTTAAATTTACAGCTTTATTTCAAAGTGATACATATTTCGACCATAACGTCCATTGTGAGACCTAAATAAGCGACTGGCCTTGCGCTTTTTTAAGTGACATCAGTGCTTTCGTCAAGACATATCGATATAAAACGAGAGGAGCTAAAATCAATGTTTTGGTTGATCTGTTACATTTCTGGCTAGTTTTAAAATTCTTTCTATTATTGTATTTCTAGACAGAGAAGTATTCTTGCGCTGAATTATCTTCTCTTTATTTGCAAAATCATCAAAAAGTGAGGGCGAACATGCTAACTAAACTTCCTTATAAAACTGACTCTCTTGAAAAGGTTTTCTATGCCGAGCTATGACACATTTACAGCCGAGTAACTTGCCGTGCTCGTATGACAATTTTTGCGAACATATTTAATCAAAGACGTCGATTGCTTATTCATGTCTTTCATTACACTTGCAATTAATTCCTTTTGCTCTGGTTTGCTTTTTTGACTAACGGATTTGTGTTTTGTTTCAAAATGCCAATTTTAGTCGACGATGTAACTACAATAACAAGAAAACCCGTTTGTTCGTAATGTAATAATTGATAGTGAATTTCGTGAGCGGTTGCGTGTCCATGATGTTGTGTCACTGATCTAGACAATGGAAAATTAGTCATTATTGTCTCTTTCTCCCCCTCGTAAAATGACATTTTCGGATCGTCCGTTTGTACTTCGATCTTATCTGCATTGGCGTTCCTTTAACCATAGTTAACCACAAGTCAGTTCCTTGAACCATTTAGCGTCAGTTTTTAAAAATGATTTCATTTATGAGTAGATTGTAGCTCGCAAAAGATACCTATGATATTTATTCTTTTACTTGGAACTTGACGTTTGGATTTAAAATTTTATGCTTGGAACATGCTGTAAATACTTAGTATTCTAAATGTATATAGGTGGTATACTTGTAGTCTTCATAGTGCATGGTAATAAAACAATTCTCTTGAGAATGAGTCCCCCAATTGTCTCACAATATGTCATATTACGTGTATATTAGTAAAAAGAGAAGTTCACTCACCATTCAGAGCCATTTAACTCCTTCCTTCTTTTTACTTTGCATTTTATCGATCAAATACAATTTGGAAAACCCACATAAATATTTGAAATATCAATAAAATTGTTAATACATGTTCAGAAATTTGTTATTATTCTCCAATGCGAAGTTTGACGTATATAAAAGAATCATGTTTTAAAGCTGATTTTAACTTACGTACGTATGCCACTTGTATTTGATCGATTATTGACGGTGTGATTTCCTCGACATCGATCAAATCGGTGACTACAAAAATTTTATTTTATTTTTTTCAATCTATAGTATAAAACAAAGGACACTCGCTGGGCGGCATGCTGAACGCTTAAGCCTGGCAGTGTATCACGACTACTGCAGGAGCTGTCACAGTGGTGAAGAGGAGGGTAAAATGTCTCATCTTCTCTGTCATGAGGAGGTGGACTTACTTGAGCCATCCTCTCTTTGACGACCTCTCCGACCTAAAGTCAGTCGACGTCAAAGCACTTCTGCTGTTCTTAAACAGCTCCAAATGGTTCATGGAGTAGTGGCCGGGGATAGGCCAACCCTTTTACGGTATCACAACGGACCATATGGTCTAAGTGTGCCCCACCCCAGGACAGCCACTCTAACCTAACCTAACCTAGTATAAAAGTCGCTTCCCGCTGTCTGTACTTATCATGTCCCTATGTATGCTAAGATCTCTAAAACTACGCAACGGATTTTGATGTAGTTTTTTCTAATAGATAGAATGATTCAAGAGTAAGGTGAGTGGATAGTAGAGTAAGGGGTTGAAATAGGGGGTTGAGAGGAATTTGCTTCACAACAATTAAAAAGTTGTGGATCGATTAAGCTCAAATATTGAAAAGATATAAAACCAGCTTCAAGAATTGTTTTTATCTATTTTTAACCTTCGAAGGGTGGAAAGGTGGAGCGGGAAGTGGGGATGAATAATCGAATATTTTCAAATCTATCTAAGGGGGGTATCAAATAGAAGAGCATAGCGTGTACATTACAAAACTGTAACCTCTACGCAAGGAGATTTGGGGAGAAGGGTGGATGTAGGGCTAGTAAACTTATAAAATAACTTTGCACATGAACGTAAAAGAATTTCTCAGAATTCGACTAATCGTAGACGTTTTATATTTATGTATCTGTAACTTTTAAATTGAAAAACATTATATTAAATTTACTATACATCACATTACAGGTATCCAATATCTGTGTATTCAGTATGTTATAGTATAATGATGTATTAATTACATAGTAAAGCATATACCTACAACAGAAGCCATTGTTTTAATGGTTAAGGAAAAACGAATAAATTATAGGCTGGTAGATAGTGACAGAAAAAAATTTTCAATTTTTTACACTGTGCCAATGATAGGGGATATATATGTACAGGGGGGCCATTTTAATCTTTACACCTAAATATCTCATTTTGTAGCCAACCAATAAGAAAATAAATTTAGTGAAAGTTGCAAAGTCTGATGGGGGACATCATGTTTTGACATCAGTTGGACCTAGTTTATCGGGTTTAATAGCCAATTTAGATCCTAGACGGTAAGAGATAGAGTAACTATAAATTAGAAAGTTGATCCTCATAAAAAAAAATAACAACTTTTTGTTAAAGAATTTTTCCGTAGTTAGTGTGTTTTCTTTCGATTAAATGCAATAATGACATATTTTTAAGTCGCGTTTTATTCGAAAGCTGGCCATTTTCGAAAAAATGCTTTAGATGAAAATTTTAGTTCTTTTATGAGTATCACCTTTGTAACTTAAAGTGTGATTCTATTTTTTACCGTTAAGGATCTAAATTGATGGCTATTCAAGAAACTCGAAGAATTAGATCCAATCTGATTTCAGAACATGATATACCCCATCAAACTCTACAATTTTTGTTTAGGTTATTTTTTAATAAGTGGCACCTATGAAGATATTCAGATGCATAGATTTAAATGACCCACCCTGTATTTAGTTAGAAGCAACAAAAAAGGTATAAAATATCATGCATAATGCATTAATGCAAAGTGCAACTTTTTACAGTCGGCTATTTATTTAAATAAAAGGAAAGGCTGTTTAAAAAACTTTCATTGGCAAACGTTGTTTCTTTTGTGTAAACTTTCACATAACAATATTTTTTTTACTAACTAATATTGTTATGTTGAAGTTTGTACACGAAGCCTGACGCCCGCCCATTCCAACCTTTTTATGCCAACCAACAAATTAACCAAATTTGGATAAGCATCCTTTTTCTATTAAAAACATTTATAGTGGAAAGCCGTTAGACTTTTACCTAGGAATCCAGGGATAGTCAATGAATCTTTATAAAACTGCTCGACTAGATTGTTTAAAGCTAAAAACAAAAATTTGTGCGAACTTGTTCAAGGGGTGGGGGTACCCCTTCTCGGGGGTGGAAAAATTAATGCTGAAAATGACAATGGAAATCAATTAAGGAATGAATTTTAAGCCAAAAGTGTAATTGAAACATATTTCGAAAAGTCAACACTGTCCGAGCTATTGACGATTGAAATTCGAAGTATTTAACGCCAAGTTACTGAAAAATTATTTCTGCTACGAACTATCTGTGATAAAAATCATCACCGACTCCTGGACCAATTCAAATTTATTGTTACTTGATTTCAATTGTAATTAGATATTTAAATTGAGGCAACTAACGAACTGTTTAAAACAATTACTTTAATTTAGTTTTTTTTATGTCTTTTCTTTTTGTTACAAAATAATATTCTCCATAACCTATTATATTGTGATAGATTGCTTTCTATAAATTAAATATTTATAGATTCTAATATTACGAAAAACTTTATCTATGTGAGAATTATACGAAGATATAAGAGCTAACAACGTCTTATCAACGTTATGCATTGTGTGCGTAGTCATGGTAGGAATAATAAAATCGATGCTAGCGCTTCCAGTAAAAAATTTGTCCGATAAAGGAGGCTGTTATGACTAATTTGCAGTTCTTTACATGGTAATTTTATAGAAAATGTTAAATTAAAATTATTGAAAAACACTTATTAATTAAACTTAATGTATTAAAAATTGTAAAAATAACAAATCAAATTGCACAAATATTATTTTTCAAATGTAAATTATCATAATTATTTATTTAAGTTTGTGGGACAATAATATTATGAAAATTTTGAATTTTTTCAACATCAAAAAAATATTTTTGTATTTTTGATCAGTTTTAAGCGCACTACTCTTGTGATTTTTTCACTAAACGCTTACTTTTCGAAATAAAAATTCTTGAAAAATTAAAAATGCAATATTCGATTTTAAGAAAATGTGTTATTTTTCAATTTTTGAAGGAATTCGCTTAGCTAACGCAGCTCCTGCGTTAATAATAATTTTTAATTATTATTACATAGTGGTCGTTTTTCCAATTGAAAAAAGTTTAATTTCCTAGGTTACGGTGTAATGTCTGTAGCTATAGTCATAGCTTACCAAAAATGTCTAACGCGACTAAATCTTATCTTATCTTATCTTATATATTTAAACGAGCAATTCTTGTATATATATATATATCAACGATCTTGGAAATGGCTCCAACGATTTTCATGAAAATGAGTATGTAGGGGTTTTTTGGGGCGATAAGTCGATCTAGCTAGGTTTCATTTATCAGAAATGTCCTTTTATCCGTCTTTTCATGAAAAATTCATCAGACATCTATTGGTGTATAACGTAGTTAATGAAATACAATGCAAATTATAACATAACAAAAAGGAGGCGTTTGAGTAGTCCAAAGTGAAACAAATTCATCAGACATCTATTGGTGTATAACGTAGTTAATGAAATACAATGCAAATTATAACATAACAAAAAGGAGGCGTTTGAGTAGTCTAAAGTGAAAAATATGACTCTTGCTGACATCTATTGGCGAATAACCGAGCAAAGCTCGGTCATCCAGATATTATATTTTTATTTTGCCTGTTTGTTAGCGCATATTCCTCGAAAGTTGACATAACCTGTCCTAGCTACATAACTTACTTGATTCTTATCTAAGGTCAATAAGAAAAGAAATTACCGAAATTCAGACTTTGCCAGCTCTAGTACCACGAAAACGATACGATATGATGATTGATATAAAAGCTCATCAAATATTTAACGTGTGAATTTATTGTTATTTTTTTGAGAATGATATATCAATTTAGACACATTTTATTTATTGCTGTTTTTTTTTATCTGTTTCAGGTAATTTACAACGTAGTTTTTGTCAACACTTATCGACTGTTTGAGATTCATTGTTATTGATTGGTATGGTCTAATATTCAATACTTAAAATACTATTGAAAATTTTTTTTATCGCTTGTTGAAAATGATGATTTCATGGATGGTCGTGGAATGCACTATTATGCGATTACATAGAGCTAATTCAGCCAAATTTGTAAGTGTAATGGGTGTTTGTTTTAGGAAATAAACTTTTAATCGGATTTAAACTCATAAAAATCAATCATCATTGGAAAGCTAATAATTATATGGCACTTATGTTTCTATGTATTAAAGGCAAAGTAGCAGAGTAGGCACAGTAGCCAATAAAGCGTTATCTAAAAGTTCTGTTTTTGAAAGTAGCCAGTTATAGAAATTTAGCAAGATAAAATTGAAATAATTTTTAAGTCTTGATTTCGATCGATTGCTTGGCGAATCGTTTTTGTTACATACAAACTTGGAACAACCTACACTTGAAACTTGACTTCGTGCATATCGTGATCTTTCTATTTAAATGAATGTGTCCAATGATATTTTGATGATATAAAGGAAATTCTTGTAACAATCGAACTTTCTTATAGAGTAGATAGTCATCTTTTCAGCGTTAAGAGAAGGCATCCTGTGGTATATGTAATTTTGTGCACACGATACAAAATTGGCTGGTTTGGCTTTTGGTGGTTAAAACTGTTTTCAATCTTTTTAAAACAATAATTTCACAATATATCTATACACCGTGTTCTGTTGTTGACTGCCGAAAAACGACTTACCAAAATAAGGTCACCAACAGCCATAAAAAAACTCTTTTCCAAATTTGGATCTGAGTTCTAATTTGGGAGATACGGACATGGCAAAAATTGATAAATTAATTCATTCATTGATTTGTTCATTCGATAACCAGAAGCTAATGATAATCAGTAGATATTACTAAATTCCACTTAATAATGGAAGGAATTTGTAAAAAAGTTCAAAATTATTTAATTGAATCTGGTCAAAATATCCCATTTTTTTTATTTTTTTTATATTTTTGTGTGAAAACAATATCTGAATTAAAATTATATCATTGGACATAAACAAACAAACCACGCTCATTGTGACGTAATTTGTTTGCAAAAATATAATAAAAATATAAAAAGTTTGATTTGACCAAAACCAATTAAATAATTTTATACTTTTTTAAATCCCTTCAAAATATCTCTTGACTATTATTGGCTACTGGTTATCGAATGATAGTCAGTAAATGAACAAATTTATTAATTTTTCCTTATCCGTATCTCCCAAATAAGGCCTCTGATCCAAATTGGGAAAATAGTTTTTTTTTTGCTCTTGATGAGCTTGTTTTTTGAAGCTAGGTTTCTGTTATAACAGAACACGTTGTATATAGTTAACTTTTCAATGTGTTTGCTTAAATCTTTTAAACCGTAAACTGTTTAAAATTTTTAATTAATAACAATTTACTAGCATTTTCACAAACTGACTAAAGAAGCCACATTTTTTTTCTCACACCTCCACTTGAAAGTTCTTTTAGGCATCGTATTTCCAATGAAGTTTTCCCTCCCTACATTCCAAAACGTAATATAATCAATTTCATTCCAACCTTTTTCCTATTTTCCAGGATAAGAAAAATCTTATCAAATAACTGAATATCGGGAAATTCGGGCTGATAGTGAGAAACACAAACTGTGTAACGGCTTTGAATTGAAATACTCAAATAAAGAAGTAATAACATCGAATTGAAATCATCAATGCTTAAATAACATGAAAAACTGTCAACATTAAAACATGAAGAAAGATCTTATTTCTTAGAATATTTCTTCAATATCGCCCAACTGAAATTCGTTTATATTAAAACTTTATGTTACAAAAATCTTAATAGATAACAAAGACATAAAAGTAATTTTTAAATTGTTCACAATGATTTTCTTTTATTCGTAAATACTTTAAGTACATAAAGAAGAAGAAACCTCAAGCATAATTTGATCCGTAAAGAAATATAAAACATGCAGAGTGGGGGTGTAGGCGAATATACAGCTATTATTATATCGTGTAAATGAATTATACCAAGGTATACTAAGTTTAGTCCCAAGTTTGTAACGCTTAAAAATATTGATACTATGAACAATTTGGTATAAGTGTTCATAAAATAACCTACTTAGTCCATTTCGGGTTGTCTGTTTGTCTGTCGTCTGTCTGTCCGTCTGTTCGTCTGTCATCACGATTACTCAAAAACGAAAAGAGATATCAAGCTGAAATTTTTATAGCGTGTAGGACGTAAAAAGTGACGTCAAGTTCGTAAATGAGCAACATAGGTCAATTGGGTCTTGGGTCCGTAGGACCCATCTTGTAAACTGTTAGAGATAGAACAAACGTTTAAATGTAAAAAAATAAGCAATTTTTGTTTGAAACATTTTTTCATAAACATCATTGTTTACTCGTGAGATAGCAAATTATGCGCAAATTGTATAGTATGTATTATATGGGAATATCAGTTATATATCTATGTATATGTACATAGACATGTATGTATATGTAATGTGACAAAGAAATCAACACTGTCTATACATGGTATTTAACAATTAACTCGGTCAATTGTTTGTTTTCACTTGTTATGTAGTGTCTTTAAGTCATTAGTTTGTTGTTTGCTTTGGCTCTAAGCGAAATTTGTTAACTAAGCAAATAAATCTAGAACCTACGAAATAATAATCCAACTCTAAAATAGTATGTTGATCTTTCCTGCTCCAACAACAACAATTTGCATTTTTTTAAAACTCATATCCTGAAAATACAAAGGGCCATATTCAAATAGTTTAAAAATCAATAGCACCAGGCCACGATATCAATCAACTGCTAATAATAATGAAGCAATTAATACTGTATATTCACTAATTCCCCAGTCTGTATGCTATAATCGAAAATTATGAAAGAATGGTTAATAATTTTCAACAGAACAAGGACATCGCTTTTCACATATTATTTTATTTCTAGAAAGAATATAAAAATTTTGATAAAAAATTCACAAAGTATCATCCTCATCATATTATTATTTTACTTTGATAAAAAAATTTTCTCTTTTAAATTTTGATATACACATTTGTTCAAAAATATTTATTCACCTTGAATAAAACTGAATAATACAAAATATTGAATAATATTTTGTAAAACTTTTTTATTATTAACTAGAAATTGCAACTTTTGATCAGCGATTATTAATCTAAAATAACCTGCATATCCAATTAATTTACAATCCAATTAACCTGCAGCTCCAATTCAAATAGCTATAAGTACTATACTTAATTCGCTTGCAAAGTCAGTTGAGGCCACCTGTTAAACACAAAGTTTACTAGTATCTATTGGACAGGCCTTCGGCCTTCGATCTGGCTGTAGCCTTTGACAGTGATGCTTGCTGCGCTTGCAAATAGTTCTAATAAATTTCTATTCACAATACTTGAATGATAATAAATAATACCTCAATACTATTCAAATACCTGTTCACAATTCTAGATAAATATGGTGGGGGCGCAAATAAATATATAAGTAAATAATAGGGTAGTACAATGCATTACTTGTATGCATTTCCATCATTTATTGCATTTAATATTTTGTCTTAAATTAATTTTTCTTAAATTACTGACAATAATTAACATAACAAAAAAAGAATTAGCGAAATTATCCCATCCGTTCACGCGTGATGAAATGAGCAAGGAAAATATAGATTCATTTATATATACATATAAATATTGGCATCTAGAAAACTCTCTTATTGAACTTAAAACCCTTAAATTTAAATTAAATTATCATTCTCCAGATAAACTCCATTAAATTATCATTCTCTAGGAAAAATTTACTATTATTTTTCCTTGCATCAAAACTTTTTGTGATATCTTAAAAACTTGAGAAAAAAATATTTTTGTAGGATAGATAAGTAGGAGTTAATAGTATCCAAAAGTCACAAAAACTGAAATAATTTACAAATTAAACAAATATTTTCAAAGAAATTATCTTTACAAATTAATTGTGTGGTATTTTGGCCGATGTTTCAGAAATTATGCATGCTATTAATATACGCACGTGATTTCTGTAATTTTTGGATCAAAATTACCATATATATATATATATATTACAAGTTTTATCAAATTCCGTAATAAAAAATTGTTGTGTGATTTTTTCACTTTTTAAAAAAATTTTTCAACCTTTAAGAAAATGGGAAAAATTCGTAGACATTTTTCGTTTCCAAATTTAATAAAATACAGTAGATAAGATTTTCTTGTTTCCAAAATTACAAAAAACGGATTCATTTAATGTTGGAATGTATACTTTTTGAGATACTGCTCAAAATCCCATACGAAGAGCTATTTCTCGGATCGATTCAATGCAACTTTAAAAAAAATATTTATCTATTAGAAAAAAAAAAACGGATATTCCTCAATTTTGAATCCTAATTATTTGAAGAAAATTTTAAAAAGCCGACAAGCACCTATATTTTTCGAATTTGTTCTAATTTTTTTAAGTTCATCGATTACACTGATTCAATTTCTTTGAATTTAAAGGTACACTATGAACTATAAAAAAAAAACTGAACAATTTTAACGTAGCATGTTGATGTGGGTCCTACGGCCGGCTTAGCTTGGGTAGCCATTGCTTCTATATATGTATTATATATATATATATAACATGGATACGGAATTCTACTTTTATTTTTTCTATATGGTCGTTTGACGTCAGTTTACATTAATTTTCTTCAATGCCTGCAGGTCACTAAAATATGAATTGTTTGGTACGGCTTTTCTCTGTGAATAGAAGTTTTCCTTTTTTTTCCTGTAAAAATAAAATATATGTTTATATAAGAAAATTGTATATTTTTTTTATTCTTTGTGATAAGTAATCTTTTTAAAGCTATTATTGTTTACTTAATTATCTGACCTAATTACTAAAACAATATAATTTTTTTGTTTTCGTAATTTATTATATAATAATAAGGAATTTGCTATTTTTAATAAAGAAAATAAAACCTTCGGTTTATTTTTACGAAAAACAACTGTCGTGACCGTCAGTTTCTTTGAAATCATAAATGATACTACTTGTACTTATTGTTAGTTAGTACACAGTTAATACCAAAGAGATTATATATAACACAGGGACTTAAAAGCATAGGAAACGCAATAAGTGAATTATTGACCGTTAAAAAAGAAACCAAAAAAACGGACCATTTTTCCCTTTTTTCTCGCTGCCTACAAAAGCGCTATATTAATATTTTGAATTATTGAATAAACACGTGCATGCCTGTGTATTTCATAGAGTTAATGTAAGACAGACGAAGGCAGCTATACGGGTAACTTTTTTTGTTCTCTCTCTATAACGATCAACCGTTTGCATGGCCACAATACCTATAACAGAGATCTGTGAATTAGTGTCCACAAATTGAAAAAGTTCGATAGGAATAGTAATAAGAATATAAGTGTGAACATCTGAAAATTGTGAAAATTAACAGGATTTTCGAAAAATAAAAGTAACCAGGGCAGGTAAAATATGAAAAATATAATAAATATAATCGCAGTGCTTGAAATTCAAATATAACTTTAATCATTCTTATCTCGAAAAACGCTTTTCATTATAAATATTTTTTTCGACCCATGAATATTTAAGAGAAGTCTTAAAAAAATTATAAAGTTACACGCCAATCAAATAATGATTATCCTTTTTTTCAAAATGGCTATTTTTTAAATTTAAATTTTTAAAATTAGAACTACACAGCGATCATGCAATTTTTTTTCTTGTATTCGAAGAAATTGATGAAATAAATGTTATTAAATTTTATATTACTAAGAAAGATACTTGAGAACATTTTGAATGTAGGCTTTTTATGTGCAACAAACATTTCATATATTGAAGTGAAGAAATGTTAAAAAAAGATTAAGCGCAGCTGTTCATTCATAATAATAAAATTAAATTCTTTTTTTTATTACTTGCAACAAACAAAGTAAATTACTTAGTTGGTGTGAATCGTACGTATTAAACAGAATGTATACCTACATCATTACATCCAAATGTAATTTTAATTGTGTTATAATCATATTTTTAGTTTAATGATACAACAATTTGGTTAAATCGTATGCAGGGGCATACCTTACTTTGGCTAAGGAGAGCAAAACAAGAAATCATGATAGAGAGGAAAGAAAATAAAAAGTTTTTGGCAATCACAATCTCCAATTAAATTGATACTAAATTCAGATCCAGTAGATCGAAATTTCTATGGCTCTTATTAATTATAGAGGTAATTTTGATGTTCTTTTAAATTCTACCATGTATGCTAAATGAAACAAACTAAAAGTTGCTGAAAACGTACAATTTATTTTAAATAAACAATCAAATTTATGATTAACTATGTTTTATTAACTTTTTTTTATTATCAACCAGAAAAAGTTTGGGGATCAGTGAGTTCCTTGTGTATAATACCGGAGTAATATTCAGGATAGCAATGTGTACCATTTATGAAATAAGCTACCAAAATGGTACTTTTAAGAATTTAATAAACAGCGAAATTATTAAGGAGTTATTTTATGATTTTTTTTTGGGAAGACCATTTATTTTACATAAAAATAGAAAAGTATACATATATTTCTTTAATTTTACGGTCTCGTTGTTCGATTTCAAAAATTTGATATGTTACTGTTCCTGTAGGTCATCTTCTGGAGGTTCTCCAAAAAAAGTCATTAAGGATCATATCTCTGGTTTTGATTATCCAAAATAAAAAAATCCAGAAAATTTCTTTAATCGATAGATGAATTTAGACCTTAATCGAAGAAATAGTCAAAATTATGATTTTGACTTTAGAAGATTGTGAAAAAAATTCCAAACTAATCGGCCAAGCCGTTTCGGAGAAATCTTACTCACCGATTCACTGAAAATGCTGTTTCGAGAAAAACGCGTTTAAAGTTTCAAAAGACGTTTGCACTCAGCTAAAATTCTTTTATGCTTAAATATATGTACATTCCGGAAATAAATTCAATATTTTTGAAAATTTTAACTGGATATAAAATAATAATTGATTAATAATAATAATTGATTATTATTAAGACAAAATAACACTAATCAATCATTTAATTTAAAAAAATAAAGTAAACTAGATTGATGTCGTGGCTGTAAAAAATTTATTGGTTTAATATATTTTTGTAATTTTTGTTTTCAATTACTTTGAATCTTTTTTGTTGAAATGCTTTATCGTGGTTAGATTTTTACAAAAGTACTACGTAAGCTTAGAGGACAATTTTGAAAAAATATTAACAAAGATGCAACGTGTCATATGCAACGAATAATTTATTATAAAAATAAAATAAAATTTTAAATTTATAGTTTCAAATTTCAATTTAAACCTACCATTTATTTTAATATGCATCATAAATATTACAGTTATTAATTTAAATCTTCTTGGCAAAAATATTTTTTTAAATACTTATAATGCAAGAAAAGAAATAACGCAAGTTTTTATTTCCCAATCAAATTCTATTCATGCAATCTTATACGTATGTACAATGTTTGTTTATAGGTTTAAAAAAAAAAACATGTTTTTTAAAGAAAATTACTACTTAACTGTTGCGAACTAATTTCCACCTTGTAATTTAATCAAGTTCTACTAAGGATGATGAATTAAAAAGAAATATATCTTATTTATTAATTTAACATAAAATTTTAATTTATATAAACCTACACTCCACTTGCAACATAAAATTAAAGACTTCTAGGATTTAATTAAGCACTTGTGATTGTATATGTTGTATATATTGCGAAGAGTACGTATGTACACATTTAACCACTTTAGATTGAATAAACAACGTCACTTATACAGGATCATTCAGTAAAATCACACCAAACATAAAAATGAAACACAAAACTAAAAAATGCCCTGCATATATGTTAGGTACATTTTTCCAAGAAGTCAGTTGTTTTAATTTGAATGAACTTGTTTTATAATGTTTATGCTTTCTTGTGTTTCTTGATTTTGTTAAGTATTTTTAGTTAAGTTGTATTTGGAACGATTACAAATTTTCACCGTAATAAAGAATTTTAGTATCGAGAAATTTCATTGAGATGTACCTAATGTGAATGAAACAAGCAGGCTTAAGAGATTATATCCAGTTGCGAGCGCAAAAAAATACGAGTTTTTTTTTTGGGAAGAGGACCATTTATTTTACATAAATATAAAAAACGTATACATATAGGTTTTTGCTTTAATTTTAAAATCCTGGTGTCCGATTTCAAAAATTTATATGGTACTGCTACTGTAGGCGATGTCCTAGAGGTCCCCTAAAAATATCTATATCTCTGGTTTAGATTATTTAAAATGAAATATCTAGAAATATTCTTTAGTGGATAGATGAATACAGGTATTAATCTAAGGAATGGTTAAAGTTATGATTTGTGACAAAAAGGCGAATTCCAAAAAAACAAATATATATATATATATATTCAAAATTCTTCCAAAAATTTCCAACTTTAAAGTGGTCTTAAATATCGAAATAATTTTCAGAAATCTCATTTCTGCGATTAATACCTAGGGAAAATATTTAAAAAAATTGTGTTAAAATTCGAAACCGATAGGTCGAGCCGTTTCGGAGAAATTTTGCTCATCGGCTTTGAAAACGCTGTTTACAGAAAAACGCTTTTAAAGTTTCAAAAGACGTTTACACTCACATATATATATATATTTTTTTTTTTTGATGCGTGCGCAATAATATTTTGGATTAACTTTTCAAAGAATATACTTAAATAAGTGTTCCGGAAGTGCAAAAAAAAAAACCCATTCTTTAAAAATTCTAACTGAATAAAACCCCTTAATTCACACAAAGATTTTATGTTTAATGACAATATAAAACTCAAGAGTTTTTCCCGACTTGATACGTTAACTTAAATCGTCATTTTATGCCAATTCATTAGAGAAGTAAAATATATCAGGATGCATATAATGCATATAGATCCATAGTTTAAGACCATAATGCACCATTGCTCAGTGTACCTTCTATTATCGTCTCCGATTGCGGCCTTCAGCACCATTTTCGACATGCAATTTTTACGTTTAAGAAATTCTAAAGTTATTAGAAATCTTCGAAGGGGGAAATGCTCATAGGCCTTAATTGTAATTACATTTGGAATTTGTTAGTAATTTTTATCTGTGCAGTGATGCGTTTCTATCGGCTCACCCTATATACTAGTAGATGGTTGACAAAATAATACTAGAAAAGATTATTATGAGATGTCGAAGTCATCATATAGTCAATTCAGGAATTAAACAAAATTCCAATTTTGTTGTTGTTGCTATTTATGAATTTAAACGTATTTAAACGTCTCCATTCAATGTAATTTAGGTAAAATCAGAATTGAAAATCAGAATACACGAAATGACCACTTCAAAGTGTACCTATAATTTATTCCGAATGTCCTTTATTTGATTACAAAATTACATATACTTAAGAAAACAAAAAACTGCAAATGTAAGAGGAAGTGTGTTTATCCTTTAAAGTCAAATGTATCCTTGATCAACCTTCGGGTGTTGATAATGATAATATTATAAAGAGTCTGGTGTGGTGGGAGGCTGTGAACATCTTTTCTAAAAATATTGTAATTAAGTCTGAAATCTAGGGAAGCTGTGGATAACAAAAATAGTACATGGTTTCCATGGAAACGTCTTATGGTCAGTCGATTTGAAGTGTCCACTAGGGCTAGTTAATGTGGACGATAGAAAAGGTGCAGTGCTAATAGTTATTATTAAACTAGATTGATACCCGCCCGCTTCACAGGGCTTTAAAGTAAAAACCACCGCTTTATAGCCTCCACTCTCTCTTGATATACACAGTTTTCAATTTTGTTAAATGTACAATAGTCATAATTCATTCAGTGAACATTTACTATTTTAAATTTTGACAGAATTCTTTAATTTATGGTTCAAAATGATGATCATAGATCTGCTCAATCTATAATAATCATTTTGAATCATAAATTAAAGATTTCTGTAAAGATTTAAAAAATGCATCGAACGTACGGGGGTGGAACGTTAGTGAATGAAATTGTCGCCGCTTTCATCATCAAAAACTTATTAGCCTAACTTTAAAACCTTTTTATTGATTTACAAAACTACCCTATTTCTTTCTATAATCCAATCGAGCAAAGTAGCGAATAAAAACAAATTATATAAAACACACATGCATGTAAACATTTAGCCACACATGTTACGTTTTCCATTATCTATTTAGTAGGTAATTTAGTCTCAATTATTGCACCGAAAAAACCACATCACATTGCTTGTGCAACATCTTTGTAAAACATTTATTCATTACCATTATTTCTATAATAATTTTGAAATTAATGCATAATTTGTATGCAATTTGTATATTTTAGCACTCATAAATGCAATACATTTTATACATTGTAAGCTCTATAAGCACATAATAAAATTAAATTTAATAGTTATTATAAAAGTTGTACTTTTAAATTATTATCATTCAAAAATATTCATTAAATTCTCGAAATGTTCTTAAAAAAGAACGAGAGGTGTCGTGGGACATTCGGCAGGAACTATGTTCTTATCGTATCTTTGTACATTATAAATTCTATCTTTTTCTTCTATCTATATTTTTTAATATATTCAGCGCGGCTTTTAGTCAGTTTGCTATAAAAAAAAACAATAATTACAAAAAAAAAAAGAAAATCTACAACAGGATAAAAATTATTTGAAAATACAAATAACTGTGTTAGTAATTAATTATAAATATTAGTTTTGTGGTACGCTTGAAGGTTTAGTATAATTAGTTTCTTCAATTGTTTTTTTCTCTCTTGATACTTTTTGCATTTCTGTGCGTTGGTATTTTTAGGTTTTTTTTTTTTTCATTTTTTCTGGCCCAATACTATTTGCATATCTGATTGGTAATTCTGAAAACTTACTGTATTTATTTAGGAAGTCAAATACTGGTTTTATTTTTTAAAGAATTAAATATTCTACCTACTTTAACTCTATACTTTATGAATTTATTTTAATATTAGTTTAAAAAAGACATACTTCTGATATAGGAGTTAATCCAATTTACCACATTACCCACAATTTGTTTGATCAGGATATTTAATAAGACATAAAATTTGCTTGTACTTACTCTAAATTATCTCTATTATGTTTAACTTCTGATAACTCACAACTCACAATTTTTTTCTTTAAAAAACATAAATTTTGGACAAAAAATAAAACTGACAGATTTGCATATTCTCAAAATTCATGACAAGGTGAATGGATTAAAAAAGTTTTTGTTTCCTAGGTAATCTACATGTCGGATTTTAGGGTCGGTTTTACTAGTTACATTTGTTTTGATTTTACTTCCCAATCAGCAAACAAATCATAACGTGAGATAAAGAACATTGTTCCAAATATATCTGAAGTCTATTTAATATCATTAGGAAATAAGTTTTCCCAAGCAAGACGCTGAAAAAGATTATTAAACAGGCATTTCCATAATGACATGCAGAATTTTTTTTCGGACTAAAAGTCACATTGGTTATATAAATCATCTAGTCCGAAACAAAAGTGAATCGTGTTTGTAAATGAAAAGCGCCATAAAATTTTTTGAAACATTATTTGGATACATTTCGGGATGCCTTCTTTATATACAATTTCAGATTTATATTTTATGATAGATTTTATGGTCGACAAATCACGAAATTATTTCAAATTGAGAAAAGCAAAGCACCAATTAGATGGACAAAATATGAAGTGTCTAAATTTGATGTTTTTAGGTATAAGTATAAGCTTTCCCCCTGTTTAAGATGAGAAAATTACCACATGGTGTTCATTTGCGTAAATACAACATGATAAGAAAATGATTAGAATTAATACATAGAAAGGTTAGTAAACGAGCTAGTTCTTATTAAGTTATTAACAATATTATATAACAAACATACATTTCCTTTTTACGGTGAAAATCGTGTAAAGAGAATTAGAATATTCCGTCGGAACTCGGTATAATAATTCTAATTCTTGGATTCGAAAAACAAATTTGTATTTATTACATTTTTTATGTGTAATTTATTTATTATTCGTAGAAACTTCTAGCTTTTTGTATTTTGAATGTTTGACGTGTGAAAATAATGTAGCTCTTAGGTTAGGTTAGATTAGAGTGCCTGTCCTGGGGTGGGACACACTTAGACCAAAGGTTCCATTGTGGTACTGAAAAAGGGTTGTCCCATCCCCGGCCACTACTCCATGGACCTTTTGGAGCTGTTTAAGAACAGCAGGAAACTTTGACGTTGACAGAAACAGGTCGGAGAGGTCGTCAAAGAGAGACTGGCTCAAGTAAGTCCATCTCCTCATTACAAGAGCTGGGCAGTTGCAGAGAAGATGAGACATTGTCTCCTCCTCCTCACCACTGTGACAGCTCCCGCAGGAGTCTTGATACACTGCCAGGCCTAGGCGTTCAGCATGCCTGCCGCCCAACTAGGGTCCTGTAATAGCCGCAACAACTTTGCGAACAGAGGCCTTTGCAAGTAATATAAGATCTTCGGAACGTCTGCGATTGTACTCAGATCATATCTGTCTTGTAGTACCACAAGTATGTTCCTCCCCCCATCTAAGATTGGCCTTTTTTAAGAACTCCTCTTTGAGGAGCAACTTGCTGAATGAAGCTCTTACTATTGCTTGAATATTACACATTTCGTGCTTGATATAGTTCGGTCATTCCAGCAAAAATGTTAAGAAATCTTCAAAACTTAATATAATATAAGTAAGTAAACGCCTAATACACACTCTGTTAAAATTTAAAGAAAATTTATCAAGCCTAACATGAGATAAATGCAATTAAAAATTATATTTTAACAGGTAGCATAGGATAAACGTGAGAAAATGGCATATTTTTTATTTTTATCAGTGAAAGGGAGTTACCATTTTGACAAAAAACAAATATTTGAAAGAAATTATATTTAGAATCATTGAAAGATAAGAAATAAAATTATTCACCATTTAGTTTCCCTAAATTATGAAATTTAGTGTATTATTTATATGTGTGTATTAATTGTCTTGTATTTGGTTGTATTGTATTTTATTTTAGTAGTGTACACCACAGTAAGCAGTAAAAACACTTAATTGTATTCAGTGTAGTTGTATAGCTGTGTATATACGTATGGTAAGAACTACGTTAAGAATAGTATGATATGAACGAAAACCATGTTTTGACTGTCAAAAAATGATTTAATAATTTATTATACATACTTCAAAGTCAAATATGGCTTTAATTGATTGATAAAAAGTGATTACTAACACTGACCACATGCATAAACTTAAAACGCCTGAAGTATCCATGGTTGAAACTAAATTAAATGAAATTCTGTAATTCAACCTAAATAAAAAAGCAACTTTCAAAAAAAAACTAAACAAATGCAATATTAGTTTTAATTAAGTAAAAAACATTGTTAAAATATTTAAAATAAACAAAAAAGTTATCTCTTTATTAACGATTTTTCCATTGAATATTCAAAACAAAATAATTTTTTTAATGGTTTTTATCCAAATAACCGATAAACCTGTCAATTAAAAATTAAATTATAGTTTTTTTATTCGATTAAATACCATTGGTGATTTTCATTTTTACATTCTAGAAAAAAAAAAACACTGTTCATTCGAATAAAAAAAGCTTTTTAAAATATTAAAATGATTTTTACAAATGGTGTAGATGTATACATTTTTGATATGGGTATCAAAAATACTTTTAAAGTAATTGGATTACAATTTGCCTACGCAAATAAAAAGAGTACAAGAGAAAAATATTTATAGCAGTAAAAAGTGTAATGAATAGTTTGAACATAGTTTATAACCTTATACCTTATACGTCTTTTCGTTTTTAGAATACGAGTTTAAAGTAAGACAGTTTTTTAAAAACTTTTTAGTATAACAAATCTCTTAGTATAACAAGGCTCAAGAACAGATTTTCTTTCAACTGCAACTTCTCTGCAGTGAAGTATTTTTAATTCTTCCCCTGGTAAGATACAGGGAATGATGGGTCGAGTGAAATAATGCATTAAAAAGACACCTTGCTACAAAATTGACACAACTTTGACCAATTAAATTCTCCCAATATTACTTTTTTTATTTTTATACATACTAGAAAGATGGGATTTTCAGCAATAGACTAGAAATAAAGTCAAATTATTAGAATAGTCAAAATATTAGAAAATTTAATTTCTTGCATCGTAAGCATTCGGAAAAATTGAAAACAGAAAACCAAAAATAACGTTTTTCAGTTCCATATATCCTAGATGGATGGGATTTTCAACAATCGACTCGAAATAAAATCAACTAACAGATTAGTTCGAATTAAAAAACTGCGTATTTCTAGCATGCATGTAACTTTACTCTGAGTCAATTGTTGAATATACCGTCTTTCTAGCATGTATAGAAACAAAAACTGAAATATAGGGGGTTTTTCCGATTTTTAGCAGAGTTCCGAATGGTCAATTTTGTAGAAATATGTCTTATAACATACATTTTCAAGTGAAAGTGGCTTTGTGCGGTTGTCTAAATGTCGAGTGTTTGTAGATGAGATCGGGGAGGCCTATGATAGTCAATGCCTACGACAGCAATGTCGACATCTGAAAGAACGTTATCCTCCTAGGACTGTAACTTTTCCAATTTCTAAACTCACTTTTGATTACCATGACAAGAAGTTACTTTCTGTCCTTGATAGAATGAATTAAAATGTATACTGACCCTGGATTGATTATTCTTGCTCGTTCTTTTTACCCTGTATTAATTTCAGTATACTCGCCTTGAAATAATAATCCTCTTAGGGATGGCCAATGGCAATCATCAATAAAAAAAATATAAATAATAAAAAGATTACCTACCATACTTAATAAAATAATAATATCTCCATTTTATTGATAAAACGAAAGGTCTCATCTACACACACACACAGACAAAAAGTTAATATTTCATTATCGTTTGTACAAAAGACAAAAAAAATTATATAATATTATATTATTTATATAACCTAAATTGTTGTAACATTGTTACTACAAAATCCCACAGAGGATTTTTACTACAATTTCGTATCGAAAATTTAATAAAAATCTGTCAATAATATACAAGACAACATTTACTGCATGTATTTGTTATCTCTTAATCGAAAAAATCGAACCTGATTATGGTATAGGAGCAACGTAACGACAAAGTGGATTTCAAGACAGTTGGATTTTGGATAATTATACTATCAAGTTTAGTCCCGAGTTTGTAACACTTAAAAATATTAATACTACAAACAAAATTTTGATATAGGTGTTCATAAAATCATCTAATTAGTTCATTTCTGTCTGTGAACACGATAACTGAAAAACGAAAAGAGATATCAAGTTGAAATAGCGTGCTCAGGACGTAAAAAGTAAGGTCGAGTTCGTAAATGAGCAACATAGATCGATATCCGTAGAACCGTTAGAGATATAAAAAAAGAACAAAAGTTTAAATATAAAAACCTCCCTAATAAAAAAAATTTACAAATTTGTTTGAAACATTTTTTTTGTAAACATCACTGTTTACCCGTGAGATTTATACCTTACATACAGGGTGGGTCATCTTAACCCATCAAAAAATAACTAAAACCAAAGTTTCAGAGTTTGATGGGAGGTATCATGTTCTCATTGGGTTTCCTTGATACCCAATTTAGATAATAAACGGTTAGAGATAGAATAACATTTTAAATTAGAAATTTAACTCTCATAAAATTTTTCATCTAAACCATTTTTTCGATAATCGACAGGTTTCGGAGGAAATGCGACTTAAATGTATGTCATTATTGCATTTATCCGAAAGAAACAAGCTAACTGCGGAAAAATTCCTTAGCTAAAAGTTGTCAAGGACAATAGAGGACATTCGCATGTGTCCATGATTTTGACCTACAATTATCGATTAACTTAAAGCGTATTTTCTTTCAATTAATTTTTTTTTTTTGTGTTTCAACTTTCTAATTTAAAGTGTTATTCTATTTCTTATCGTTTAGAATATAAATTGGCTACTAAACAAACCTGAAGAAACAGATCCAATCTCGTGCCAGAACAAGATGGATCCCATCAATTTCACTACCTTTTGTTTAAGTTAGCTTTTGATTGGTTTACTACAAAACGAGCTATTATCCATTATAGATTAAAGTATATTATATAAGTGTTTGTTTGATTATAGCATAAATTATATCCACTGAGTAGTGAGAAGAAATATTATTATTATTACTTTGTGTGTAAGAGTGGGTATCTTTCTATACTTACATGATGTAAAAACACAAACGATTGCGTAATCAAGTCTGGGTATAGATGGTGTTTTCAATTTTTTTGAATTCGAATGTACATGTATGTGTATTATTATATCTTCTTAAGTTTTTATTATCAGTAAAAATAGATAGTGTCCGTGATGAACATCCTTGAACTTTTTTTCTCTCTTTATAACCTTAGCTGACAATTATTATTGTTTGATTCATGCTCAGGATAAATTTATGTTATTAGAAATACGTTGTCAAACTTCGCCTCAAACTTCTCATCCTTTATCAATTCACTTTTATTTATTGAATGGCAATAAACTTTGACTTTTAAAAATTAAAAAAAAATTAATATTAATTTGTTTATATTATGATCAATGTTCAATAAATTAAATGATAACTAATTCATCGACTGTGTTTAAAATTATATCATAAACGAAAAACAATTTAAATTAAACAATTAAGGAAGTACAAGCGCCAAGGCAAGTTTAGACTTATGGTTGAAATTATTAGTACCTTATTTTCAACTTTAATGTTGAATTTTGTTATATAACTTCATAAATGTAGACGAAAAATAAGTATTTTTAAGTAATTTTTCGATATCTGCCTTCGCTTTCGAAATATCGTAAGCTAAAGAATTAAACAAAATATTTAATTTTCGAAATTTTGAAAATTACTCCAAATATCGAAAAATTTTAGTCTTACTTTTCGTCTTATATTGTCAAGTTATAACGTAATTCACCATCAAAATTGAAAAAAAAATATTTTTTTAAATTTGTGTCCTCACTTCCGTTACATCCTGAATTAGTCGGAAACAACCGGTTTTTTTTTTGGTTTCCATCATTTATTAAGGTTTTAACTTTCAATAGTTTCGTTTTCTTTTAATTTCCACCGATTAGCTTTGGAGAAATCTATGAAAACATATCATCTACCGTTTTCCCATAAGACCAATACCAAATATGCCTACTTTCGAAAATTATTTATTTATTTAAATAATCGTGCCACCTCCCCTTAAAATTTTCAGAATTGATTTTGACTTAATAATTCTAACTTCACATAAAAAAAAATCAAGCCTTTTATCCAAAATTGCCCTGGTGCTCGTACATCCTTAACTCAATTAGATGTTACTTGTGAAGAAATCGTATAAAGTGTTTATTAAAAACCCAACCCATTTTCAAAATAAAATAAACTTGGATTATTAAAAATGCCTATGTACTAATTCCATTGTTATTAAACATTTGAATAAACTTACAGACAGATTTAACAAAACTATTAATTAAAATTATTTTGATAAGTATTAGTACACATTTATAAATAAATCATCAAAGAATCTAATGATGACTATAATAATTATTATTCGACTAGATGCTTTAATTCATATTGAAATGAAGCATTATTTTATAAATAGATAAATAATACAGACCACAAGCCCATGCTAAAATTTTTCGGATGAAATGAAGCATCAGGAAACATGTTGAAAAAGATGCTCCTATGTAAAAGTAAGTTTAAGCGCCATGGCGTCAGTTTTGGGCGGTACAGGAGAATACAGGTGCGAATATGGATGTCACACCCCTTGGTATCTTACTTCTTCACCAGCCAAAATGTACTCCGTTGCTGGATAGTAACTCTGCATAAATATTCGAATCGAAGAGCATAAATGCCGTGCAGAAATAAACGTGTAGGGTTATTAACGAGAGAACCAAAATTTTTTCAAATTTCCGGTACCGAAGTTACCGGATTTATTTCTGTACGATATTTACTAAATTCAGTTCGAAAACTTTTGCAGAGTTAGTATCTACCAATCCGGTACATATTTGCTGGTGCAGGTATTAGATACCAAGATGTGTGACTTTCATGTTGTCACCTGTACTCACCTGTAAGGCGCAAAACTAACCCCAATGGGCTTAAACTTACTTTTACATTTAGGAGCATCTTTTTCAATATGGTTTCTGGTGGGTCATTTTACCCGAAAAATTTCAGCATGGGCTTGTAGTCTAATATAGTTAATACAGACTATTATTCTATTTGTTACCGTAAAAATATATAATCCAATCTTTCTTTATAATTTTTAGACGCTATATTGGTAAAAGAGTCACGAAATGTCATGAAAAAGAAACTTTGGATATTCCTTTTCTTATTCAAAGAAAGTAGGCACCTGATAACGATTGTCTTTGCTAAGTTCATTAGTACACATGTCCGAAATTTTCATTCCATTTTACTAGTTTATAATGCATAGAAATATTGGTGATACGAACAAAATTTTGGTATAGTTTTATAGCATGCTCAGGACGTAAAAAGTGAGTTTGAGTTCGTAAATAAACTACATAGGGCAATTGGGTATTATAAGGTATTGGTTTATCCTTTAAACCGGTAGAGATAGGATAAAAGTAAAATGTAAAAAATTATTAGTTCTTTTTAAAAAAATAAACAACTTTTGTTTGAAACAGTTTTTCGTAAACACCACTGTTTATCCGCGAGAGCGCGAATTGGGACAAAACTTTGGGGTCCATTTTCTTCAAAACTATAAAAGATAATGAGTTGAAAATTTTTAGGTAGCTTTTACTATTGGTTTTGTTAAAAATTTTCAATAAACGAAGAAAAATTCTAAAAAAAAAATTTCGAAAAACAAATAATTGGTGGCCGAAAGGCCGACATAATTGTTTTATCTTCTTCTAATTTATTAAAAATAAATTCATGCACTGACATTCAACACTTTCTATATATTGTTTTTCAAGAATTAACTCAGTTTAGTGCTTGTTATCACTTATTTTAACATCATTTTAAGATAGTTTTATTAAAATTGTATGTCCTTTTAGCAATATAAATTACAGTTGCGTTACAGTGTTGCCTTAGTATTGCACAGAATAACAAGGTAATGCATTATTATCGTGGGGGTTGGGATGTTTGTTACTCTCTTACGCAAAAACTATTTTAATGAAAATTAATATAGGTCATACATCAGGATAACACATAAGCTGTAATTCATAAAGATACTAGCAGTTAACCTCCCGCTTTGCTGAACGATTTTAGAAACTCCTGAATGGATGTTAATGAAACCTAACAATAATATAGTTCTATGATGTATGAAATAACAAATAAGCTATAATTTATGAAGATACTCGAACGCTTTGCCTATGATTTTTATGCGAAAATACAATTTAATATATTTTATTACACAGGCGAAAACGCGGGTAGCCGTAACTTAATGTCGAAATCGTGAAGCAAAGCGCCGGTAAATAATACTTCGTAGATTTTTAAACGTTTTAGGTATTCTATAAAATACCTTATTATGAATATTGCCTGTAATATATACAAATCACAATAATATTATTAACAAACTTATGTACAGTAACATGTGTTGTAAGTTTATGTTATAGCATTTAAAATAAACTTGGCACCTAATACACATATTGTTTAATCTAATCAATGTTAATTAATAAAATCAAATTGTATATTAGAAAACTGATTCAACAGATTAATATTACTTGTTTATTTTGTTATCTGATTTACGAGACTTCAATGTGCGCTATTTTTAATTAATAAATGCATTTATTATAAGTATACAGCGTGTGTAAGTATTAACGAAATAACATCGGAGATAATGATAGTGTTAAGTCTTGTTAAGTCTAACCATCAAATTTATAAAAAATAGTTTTAAAAAAATTTCTGGAAATTTTTTCCCTAAATAAAATGTAGAATCATACCATATAAATTTAAATATATTTGGTCGCTTTGCCCGATTTTAGGAAAATGACTGAAGATATAAAAATTTTTGATTCGACTTTTTATTTAGGAAAAAAAATATCCGACAATTTTTGTTCGCAACTTTTTTTCATAAAGTTGATGGTTTCCGACATATTGCCCAAAAATCGTTTATTTACGTATACATTGCGTTAGGGTCTTAAACTAGATGCCGAAACCTTCCTTTTTTTAGATTTTTTTTGCCTTATTAAGTTTACGACAAAACATCGTTTTGAGCTGACCAAATATTATGTGTTTGTTAAACTTATTATTGTCTGATTGAAACAAAATTGAATTGAAACGGGAATGAAAATATGTATTGCCTGTCTCTAGTTGTATCCATGTAACCATAAATAAAAGATTTGCGATTACAAATATAAATGACATAATAGTAGATAATAATCATATTAATCGATTTCTAGTTAAATTCAAATCTAAAAATAGATAATGAACAACTGTTACTCGGAATAAATACTACAATTTTTTACCGCCACAATACAAGTACGACTGACTGTCATATATATTATTTGTAAAATTCGTTTCTTTTCGTTGCATAATACTTTCAGGAGTTATATAGTGCAGTCAAATACACTTCTATGTGTTATTAAGTAAAGAAATTTCTATGTACGAAGTATATATTATGTATGAATGAATGTACTTCGTACATATACTTATAAAGATTGCACTTACGATAAATTTACTTTGTAACAACATAATATACAGTCATCTGAGACTCTACTACAAATGAGAATGTACTATAGGGCTTGCTTGCGGTGGTGCTTGGACTACGTACATTACATGCTATAAGCCTTTCAAATATAAAGTATTTTTTTAATTATTGAAACGCTTCTTCGTTTAGTATTTCTTTTCGCGCATTTGTCAAAGGTAGTACAGGACTGCTAACAAACGTTCTTAAATAATCTAGCGAATCAAGTGAATGTAAATCTGATATGAGTACCGCGACACAGGGACATTCTAGGGAATTGCGTCTAGGTGTTCCGAAATTTTATCTCTTTTTAAAGAGCCGCAATAAGTAAAATCGTTGCGGCTATTACAGGAATCTGGCTAAGCAACCGGCAGGCTGACAGGCTGAACTTACCAGTGCATCGTGATTATTGCTATGGCTGTCACAGTGAGGAGGAGGAGAAACCGATGTCCCTTCTTCTCTGTTAATACTGTTGCCGACCGCGTCTATCTGAAGTCTGTTGACGTAAAATGATTTTCCTGTTCTAAAAGAGCTACAAATGGTTCATGGAGTAGTAATCGGGAATTGGCGAAGCCACTTTTTCGGTACCACAAAGGACAGTCACTTCAACCAAACCTAACCTTCGTGTATTTTATATTTATACCCTTATAAAGTAAGAATAGTAGTGATACGTGATTTTATACTTCTATATTTTAGTAGTTTTCTTTTAGACTTGTGTGCCAGGATATATTTAATTTTCTTTTACTTAAAAATGATTAAGTTTTACTAGTTTTACATCTTTGTTTTAGACAGAAGTCTTGTTCATTGGTAAAACGAAGACGTTGAAATTCAGTGTTTGTTTAGGAGACCATTCTAATACACACCGATAAAATTTAACTCTTACGTACCTTTCCCCGTTGCCCAAAAAGCAATTAATTTTTTAATTCGTCGTTGTTTTTGGGTTTTCAAACACCCTGAAAATCTTAATGTTTTTGAAATTACCTATTCCCTAAATTTCTGAAACAAAGTATGATGATATGTTTCACGAAAGAAGAATTTGTAGGTATTTCTGAAAGGCCTATACGCATATCAATATGCATTTTGTATATATAGGTTGTCATTTCTTGTGTATCGTCTTCTCTATTGAATACCAATTCTAAAAGATAAAGAATACTTGACCGTTGAATTGATTTCTAGTAGTTAAGTTATACAATATTTAATAATGTTCACTCGATGAAATGAACTACTTCTTCTTCTTATACTTACTATATGTGCTATATGAGTATACAGAATGACCCAATAAAATGTATACACTATTTTTATGACTAGTTATACCACTAATTATTACATAGTAAAAAGAATTACTGAATTTAATTACTGATTTATTGAGTTACCTCTTTTAAGAATTACGTCAAAGAAGTAAGTACTTTCGAGCCTCATACTACGATTTAATTCAAGTTATTTCAAATCAAAATTAAAAGATCGAACCACTTTAAGTTAAACTGTACATTTTAAAAACGTACTTTGTTTTTTAAATATTGGATTCGGTAAAATAACAAAGAAATAAATATTTCTTAAACCAAGAAAATATTTGGGTACTTGTTACCAAGTTAAGAACATATTTTCTTGCAACTAAATTTGTTTTTAAAGTGTATGGAAAGCTTTCAAAATTAAAAATAATGTGCTTTAATATTGAAACCATCCATTTATGAAAATTAGTCTGAGTGTTTGCCACTGTAATCCAGGGACCTATTTGGTAATACTGCTAAGTGATGAAATCGGCAACTTTTGTAATCATTATTTATTAATAGGATCTTTTTAATCATTGATTGTTACTGAAAAAACCTGGAAATTTTCTGTCGAAGATAGCAGAAACTTGATACGCTGATTTCTCTTTCTTTTGTGGGACGATGTTTAATCGTGGTTTTCCCTGTTTTTTATTACATTGCGGACAGTTATTTCTTTCAAAAACTGAAAGTGAAACTTCGTAAGTGTATGCATGTTTTCGGACCAATCTGTATATACTATACTTCATTATTAATGTATGTTGATGTGGACAATAGTTAAGTATAGAGCATCATCGACTAACTCTACTACATAACTTAGAAAATCATTTCGTATTCTATGTTCTTTTCTTGGATAGTTAAATGGTATATTCTTCTTTGTGCCCTGCTTGCCGTTAAAGTAAATGTCAATTTGTAAATATTATATGCAGGGATAGTTTTCTAGTTTATATTTAATATGTTATCAATTTCAATGGTTTGCTTTTAAAACTACCGCCGTGCATTACCTTTATAAATAACGTTTGAAGGCAAGGTGCCTTAGATACTTACTCACATTTAAAAAAAATGATACGAAAAACCTGAGTAACGAGAGTGATGAACATCAAGAGGTAAGAAGAATTGAAACATACAATACTGTCAAAAAAATCACATGCATGCAATGTATCATAAAATTAACCGGACAAATTATAAAATTCAAGAATATACGACAACTCGAAAAATTTTGCATTGCTCTTTTGGAAAGGTAAAATAGCGTTTCGTGGTTATGATCATAGATGAAGAATAATTGAAGATGCAATGGTTATAACAGAAGGTTTTTCGCTTGAATATTTGATGAATGGCGGCATAATCGCAAAGTGCGTGGCTGTTTATCAAGAAGTTGCGTCTTCTTAGGCAGACAAAATCACTTTTCTCATCCCAAAATCGCAATATCGCTTGTCTCATCGATAACCAGCACAAACTTTAGCACACTGAAAACTGCAAATCACTTAAACATCGTCCATTAACGATGAGCCAACCTGGTACCAAAAAATAATAAAAATAAGGCTTGCTAAATTTTTCCGACTAAGTTCGGTAACCTTTTTTTTCTTGGAAAATAGATTGATTCATAATTTCGTATCCCAATTTTGCAATAAATTGCCCTCTCCTTCATTTTTGCAATCGATCTTATTGGGTGGCTATAGCCCATTGTTTATACGGAGCTGATTGCCGCTTCTTACAAAGTTTTATCCGGTTACCGATGAGACAAGTAGTTTAACCGCCCGCTCCTGGATTATTATAAATCCTTACCCAAGTCTAACAAAATAATTTTTGTACTTTAGTAGTTTAGTTTAGTTAGTAGTTTTTGTACATTATTTTATTGAACGTGATTTAAGACAACATTTATCGACAGATGGCACTATTTAACATGATCCTTGCATGGTAGTGACAATATTAATAAATTTATATCAGTTATGTTTAACTACAAAATGATCACGTTCATGAAACATTTTCAAACTTAATGAAAATTTTCCAAGTACCTTTCACGAATTGATAACCATTTGAATTATATGGATACAAAAAAGATATTACAGTACGTAGTTTCACTTACCCGTACCTTTTGTATTCATTGATTTTTATTACTTTTTCCTACATATGCCTGGGGCGAATGGTTTTCCACTATTCATGAAGTTTTTTTTTTTTATTACATAAATGATTGACAAATTTAAAATGATAGGTTTTATGTCGATATATTTTTATAAAAAATATTCTAAATATATATACATTATTTATAAGTAATTTTCTTTTTCATTCACTGAAAAATGTAGGTAAATATGTTGACAATTTTTTGTGGTTTTTTATCAACATTTTGCATGTCTGTTTGAAATAAGTACAAAAGTTAAACTAATAATTTTTTGTATTTCTTATCTGTTAGTTTGTTTGTCACGCAAGAATATGTTCACGCTTTTTTATGATGAGAGTGACGTTGTAGTATTATCTATGAATTGGTCGTGGAAAACTTCCTGTGAAAATAATTTCCCTAGAGTCTGGTGGAAATGAAATGAAATATGATTACACATCTAATTTTTGTTTTCTAAGGGGATCTCATTAACGTTCGTATTTTCTAAGCTGTGTCCTTGGTGTCTGTTCTGAAGTTTTACTCTGATTCACGAAGATTATGGAAATAGTTTGCCAAATACAGAAATGATATCGAATTGGTCATATACCTACCCATAAAAATTTAAAACTAGACTTGATACTATGAGAAAGTGAAAATTAAAATTGATTAAAAAACGAAGACGCTTTTGGTCAGTCAAAGATTGCATTTAAAGGTTGCCCATCTCCTTTTTGTAAAACAAAGTTTTATATGTAATGAGACTCTATGACGATACTAACATACCCACATATGACGTCACTAATTGGTATCTTTCTCTTTGTTTACTTAGTAGAGAAATGTTAAAAACCAACTTCTCTTTTCTATCTGTGAAGTGAAAATTCTTGATCTGAAGTGATAAAAGAAATTTAGTTCGATCCCTCATTGTATATAAATTAACTCAAACATCACTGCAAGATTTGAACCATTGGTCTCTCCGTTATTCGTACAGAGCGGTTTATATGCACTCAAGCGATCATATTTTTAAGATAAGGACTATCAAAGCTGATTTTGGTACAAACAATTACCAGAGTTTTCTCAGGTGCATAATTGGATCGAATGCAACAGTGATTAGGAGAAGAAATAAAACAAGATTTTTGTAATTCTTTTGTACTCACATTGATTTTTCAGAATATTTTATCAGATTTTCATAGTTTTGTATTTTATTTTTGATTATTCTTTTCAAATAATCTTTACGCTTTTATCATTTGCGACAGGAACTTTTAAACTCTTAATAAATATCAACTAAAGTAAACCAGAGTTACACGTTACGTATACATATTATATACAACTAGTCGACCTGTGCGGTATTTCGCAGCGGTATATTTTTAGACCGTTTCGAGTTTTTCATGGAACTTGATAAAGGAATAATAAGGTTTGATGAAAAAATAGGCTAGAATAATAATATATAAGATATTTACTCTTTACATGTTTATTTTATTTTTATTTTAAAAAATTTGATCAATTTTTTCTTATTAGTATTCAAATTTTACTGAAATCATAAAAATATTTTTTAACAAGAATAAACAGAATGATGACGTAAACTGTAAAATTTACTTTTCATTTTCAATTTGCCCCAAAACATCTGATAACCAACCTGAAATTGAGTTTACAGTTGTTTCTCCTAAATATGTTTGAATGTAAATGTACAATGTATCCCTGGTTGAAATTGGAGAGCAGTTGATATTTAAAAAATAAACTTTCCAAAGTAGCAAATGTTGTTTTGTTATTGTTGCCCTACAAATATTTCTTTTTACCAATAAACTGTGCTACTTTTCATTTTCGTGATATCGATGAATAAGTTTCGAAAATGGAAATATCTATACTCGATGAATATTTCCCGAAGTAATGCCCATGGTTGAACATTTTAAAAGATCAACGTCCTATGACCGTGAAGCTGTAGGATGATGCAATTGCCACGAAAGTAGAAAAGTTAAAAAAATGTAGTAGTAAAAAGTTAAAAGTAGTAAAAAGTTAAAATGATGTGTTATTTGAATAAATTGAGCTACTGACGATGGTTGCATTGTAATATAAATATCGATATTTAGCGAGATGTAAGTCTGTTGCATGTTTTTTAATTATATTTTTTAAATAAAATTCCTATACATTTTATTTCGAGTATCATGATATTTATTTCAATACCTAGAAAAGTTAGTTTGGTAAGAAGTTGTTAATATTTTTTTGGAGAATTTTCTAACGATTATTTTTGTATTTATAGGAAAATGGCTAGGCCATAAGCGTTTCAATGTGAAGGACAAAAACTAAAATCTTTTAGTTTGGTTAAGTTTTGTGGTCGAATTTCAACTTTTACTGTGCTTTAATATAATTACAATTCGAAAGAAATATTTCAATTTTTTCTCTTTGATAAAGACTTGAGTCGCGTACACACTGTAATATCTTCTTTATTTGATAAAGTTTGTATTATGTGATGGTATTCTGTATCCTCCCTTCGAAGGTATATAAGGTATATGTATGTTTTAAATGTATATAATATTGCTGTTAGGGTATTATTATTAGGGTTCATGTACTAAAGTTTATAGAATTGTAACATTATAATTTTATGTTCTAATTGAATAATATGTTCTATCTATATTTATATGAAAATAATGTTTTAGATTTTAATATTTTAATTTAATTGTTTTTGTTATTAAATAGGTTATAAGAAAATCTAGTTAGCTGATCAAATTCGATTGGGAAAAGTAAATGAAATTTTAGTGTTATTATGTTTATCTGTATTAAAAAATTGAATATCTTTAAAGTTGAGCCCCACGATGTTTAATCTTCTACAGGGTGTCTTCTTTTTAGGTTGACTTATGCTTGAAAATCGATAAATAAATTTAACCGAGGAAAATGCTTCAAACGAAAAATGTCAGTTTCAAAAGCACACTTCTTAATCGGCATCGACTTCGATGTTTTCAGGTTAAATTAAAACCTCACTCTGATTCATAACTGACAAACATTAGATGAACGATTTAAATTAGAAAGTTGTTCTTCATAAATACGCAAACATTATTATTTTGAAACATTTTTTGTAATAGTTTAGACAGTAATTGATAGCAAAAATCTAACTTTTTGTGCGTTTGCTCATTCAATTTGAATAAAAATGGTCTTTATAGAAATAAAAACCACTTTTATTGAATTTATCGGGAAATTTTTTTGCCTTGATAACTGTACGGTTTGCGGATAAATGTTTCAAACAAAAAATGTTCATTTTTAGTTAATAACAACTTTGTAATTTTAAGTGTTCTTCTATCGATTACCAGTTATATGGATTACAGTGAGCTTTTCATTGAGCTTGAAAACGTTGATAAAGTTTAATGTCTGCGTAAGATGTGTGCCTACACAAACAAGATTTTTCGCTTAAAACATTTTTATCCATAAAAGTTATTGTTCGAGTTTCAAGCATATGTAACTTAAAAAAGACACCCTGTATACATACGACGAAATAAAAAATTAACTTATTTGAAGCATTTACACAAAATTTTCTGAAATTACTTTAATTGCTTTTTGAAAATATTCTTATTGCTTAAAAAATGTGACTAAACATTTTAAAGGAAAATTTTTTTTTATTATTATAATTCCATAGAAATTATTTACCTATAATTGATATTTTAAAATAAAACAATGAATTTATGGCCACTGTTCCCGAAAGAAAATAACCTAACATTATATTCTAATGCAATAAAGTTTTTGAAGATGAGTACTGCTTCTCGATAAGAAGTTATCGTGAACTCGATAACATAAGTAAAGATTATCTATGTTAACCTTTAAAAAAATAATGTAAATTTGAGTATGAAGACAATCTGAGAAACTTACAGCAAAATATTATACTTACTTATCCGATTACAATTACTATGTATATACACTTGGATTAAAAACTCATAGAGTATACTTCACTATTGACTTCGCTATATTATAGTTTATCCATTTTTATACACTGTATATGAAATATACCTTGGTATACCAAGTTTAGTATACCAAGGTATACTAAGTACAGTGCAACCTTAATATAACGAACCTCAATATAACGATTTCCTCGATTTAACGAATTTTTCGTAATCCCCTTGAATTGTCCATAAGAGTCAATATAAAATATACCTCTACATTACGAATATTCTTTGCGTACAACCTCTATATAACGAATTTTCAACTATCAAGAAATAGTATAAATACATAGCAAACACATATACATATGTAGTAATTTGATAAAAATGTGTTATCATTTATTAGTATAAGTACGTAATACATATTGAGGTGAATAAAACTATTCTTTTACCTCTTTATAACGAATTTTAGACCAATCTAACCTCAACATAACGAACCTCAATTCAACGAATTACTTGATATAACGAATATTTACTGGTTCCCTTCAGATTCGTTATATCGAGGTTGCACTGTATTACTAAGTTTGTAACGCTTAAAAGTATTGATACTATCAACAAAATTTTTGCTATATTATGACATATTTAGTTCCTATCACAATCTGTTCTTTTCTGCATATTTCAGGCGTCCCGTGGCGGCTCACATTTTTTATTCATAAGTGACACAATTTTAAAAAAAATTGTACCTTCTATTTAAATAGCAGCTACTCGAACAGATATTTCCAGTAAAAAAGTGAGCTATTCGCGAGCTGATTGGATTATGTTTTAGAGTCAATTTAAGTTAGTATTGTGGTCTAGAAATTTGAAGAATTCGATTTTTTGCATATTTCTGAATGTTAGACCGTGAAGAATATGTCCTTAAACGGATTTTTCAAAATTCGAAGTATTTTCGGAGATGCAAGAGATTTTCTACTAACGAAGAACTCGAATTGATCACTCTGTACTGCGAGCTCTTCTACTGCTTTAAAAGAAGGCAAAGTAGCTGGGTTAGCAGAAATAACTTTGCAAGACATTGTATGTGAAGTAGCAGCAGGCCCAATGTATGGATCTGGGATCGTCGATTAATCTAAAGTGAGTAATATTATTATCCGAATATCTCCGCCGGAATTGCCTCCCTACTTAAAACGTGTTTTTCTTGAAACTACATTTTTACACGAGATAATTGACATGATATTTCAAGTTTTACTCGATCGATTCCTTTGAAATTTGATAGGAATCTTCTTTATAAATCACTCTATTGTTTGATCATTGGATTAAAAAAAATTTCAATTTTAAGCGAAAACCACGTAGTGAGAATAGTGAGTTTAACTTTTTGATTAAATTTGATATTTTTTAATTTTTTCTAAAACACACGGTACGATATGAGGTTGATAGGGTAAAGTTTATGTTGAGAGTCAATAACTAAAGGTAAAGAGTTCACTTGTACTATTTACTAATCATATATATTCACAACCTGAACTTAATATAATAACTGCACATAGCATATATAATACATATGTATAAGTAAAGTATATAAAATATCTATATATTCTATGTATAGATGTTATATTAGTCATAGTCAAATCGTGTTCGCTAGTTCTACATTCTTACACATGACAACATTTCATTCAACGAGAGTGCTAATTTTAACTATTGATATTTAATCAATTTTTTATACAGAGTGTACCAGTCATGACATCATTTTTCTTAACTCATTCCACGAATAAAGCTCTATCGATTGCTAGTTTTGATGTTTTAAGCTCTTAGTTAAGCATCTTTTTTAGCAGATTATTTAATCTTAAGGTTGTACGAGCACCAGAGTAATTCTTTAAAAAGGCATGATTTAAAAAAAATATGTTGGACTAAGTCTAAATCATTTCTGAAAATTTGGAGGAAGGGGGTATCCCGATTATTTAAATAAATAAATGACTTCAAAAGTAGCTATATTTAACATTGGTTTTATGGAAAAATGGTAGATGCATGATATGTTTTCGTAGATTTCTCCAAAACTAGTCAGTGGAAATAAAAAAAAAACTATTTAGATTAAAGTTAAAACCTAAATAAATTATTGAAAACAAAATAATCTGTGTGCCTGGCTAATTAAGGATGCATGAATAATGTTATAACTTGACAACATAAGACATAGACAGAAAAGTAAGAATACAATTTTTCGATATCTGAAGTAATTTTCAAAACATTTCGAAAACCATGGTAGATATTTTTTGTTCTTATTTGTCGTCTTCATTCATGAAGTTATAACAAAATTCAAAGTTGCAAATAAGGTACCAATAATTTCAACCACAAGTCTAAACATTCTTTGGTGCTCGTACTACCTTAAACGGTGTCATTTTCCAATGCTTGAAAATATGGATAACGCTGTTTTCCGTATACGCTACTTGTTGAAATTCTTAGCTAATTTTAATTGTTCGCAACCCGAACTTACCTCAAAAGTGATATAAAGAGACTGTACTCAAAAATTATAGCATTTGGAAATAAAGTCCTTTGCCTTTCTTTTTCTCTATTTGTTTAATGTTCACATATCGAAAAAATTTACTTTATCGATAACAACTTATCTCTAATATTTCTTGGCTACCTTAGAAAATCAAACAAATGATCATTTAAGTTTAGAAAATTCTGGAAAATTCATTGATGCTAATATGAAACCAACCTGTATAAAATTTTATTTATTTATTAGACAATAAATCATTGATTGGTTTTTCTCCTGAATACAGTACTTCTGTTTTATAATAGAATATTACTCAACTGCTTTGATTCAATATTATTCAATCAATATAACGTACGAGATGGAAAACTCATTGAAAAATTAGCGATATAGTTTTTAAACTTTTTTTTTTCGTAAAAGTTTTTCATATTGTTATAAGGTTGTTTTCGTTCCGAATTTCAAAAAAATTACTGAAGACAAATTAAAAAAACAAGACAATTATTTTTAATTTATTGGGGTGGTTTATATTTATATATAACTTTTCCCGATTATATTTTTTTTATGTTAATGACGTTTTCTTAAATTTTTATCGAAGGCCTTGTGCTCAATACATGCCGGGCGTTTGTATTCTTTTGATATTATTTTACTGGCAAGCTATTTGCATGTAAATTGTTCGCAAGAAAGATGGAAAATCGAGAAAAATCCGGATTAGTCAATTGTTTGGCAACATTCTATTTCTTCACCATTTATTTTACAATTTGTCCCTACAATTGTTTGAGAAAATATAAATAATTTCAATTTTGTGTCACTAAAACTTGATTTTTCTTGAAATGTATGGGTGTACGATCACGGTAGCTACTAAATTATTAAGATTTTTAAAATATTATATTGGCACGAATAAGCATGGTTTTCGAGAGTATATTTTCAGACTGCAGAATTTGGGATATTTCTCCCCTTATTGAAATAAAGTATAGGAATGAAGTACGCCTGAGGGCGGTTGCATAGACTAACGCTGAATAAGCGCTAGTAATGGAACCTGTCTGGTTAAATAAAATTAGATTCTTTCATTTTAAAATTAAATAATATTAAAGTCACAACTAAAATAAAATTTTTTTTTTTTAATTATTAAAATATTTCTTGCGCTTTCAGCAGCAGCAAACTATCGGGTTATTTTAATCTTTTCTCTCTACCCAATTTCAATAAGAAAAAAATCTTAAATCCAACCGTCATGAAATCAAATTTTTCATGGTGTTTCCTCCGCTCTTCTACCAAATTGTATGTCATTAAATTTTGAAAGTCATCGTTTTAGAAATTATCAACCTTTTTATAAAATTTTGGATTTTTGTATGGAATCTGCCTTGGTCAAGTTAAATTTCCTGCAGCTTTGAAATATTTTAAAATTAGAGAGATGTGCAGCCAGAGAATAGTTAAGACAATTTTATGCAGATAGGGCCCAATATGTATATTCTTTCAATGGTATCTTTCTTTCTTTATCCATTATCATCATTATTTACAATCATTTCACTCACTTTATTCCACTTTAATAAACTGTATGTTCAGTCTCTATACATATAAAGTAATTTAACTATAGAGAATATCATCTATTAGAGCGAGCTATATAAGAGAGTGTTTATTATCTATAATTTTTCCATTTCAACACTTCAAAATTTTCAATTAATCAAACAAAATTAATACTGATATTATGCATGTGCATAATACAAACCTTCCCTACACTGTAAGGTATTTTCATTCTTGATAGTATTGGTATGCTCTACTTTATCGATGAATACAATTTTAAATTACGGTCTTTTCTTAATTAAAGTTTATGACATATTTTTCATTTAATAAATTCGTCTGACATATTTCTATTTTTGTTAAAAACTTTAATATTATTCAATTCATTTTCCAAATTAAATAAATTCTTGTTAATTTTTTATTGCCTCTGTTAATCAGAGATGAACAAAATGTAATTATACCATGTATATATGAAGCATTTCAAGGTATACTAAGTTTAGTCTCAAGTTTGTCATGCTCAAAAATATTGATGGTACGAACTAAATTTTGGTATTGGTGTTCATAAAATCATCTAATTAGGCCATTTCCGGTTGTCTGTATGTCTGTCAACACGATATCTCAAAAACCAAAAGCAAATGAGCAACATAGATCAATTGGGTCGTAGGTCCGTAGGACCTACGTGTAAACCGAGATAAATCAAAAGTTTAAATGTAAAAAAATATTCCTTATAGAAAAATATACAACTTTTATTTGAAACATTTTTTCGTAAACATGTTTTTCTTTACTATTTTTGACTATTTTTCTTTACTTATATGACGAAATAAAACAAACAATTGCGTAATCAACACTGTGTGTACATGGTATTTCAACAATTAACTCATTAATTAAAATTTTTTTTTTTTAGATTTAGAAAAGGTCTTGTTAATTTTAAACTTCGTTTTGCCGACCAATTCCCTGTATTTAATCTTGAGAATACCAACTCTACCCACTAGAAAACGTAGCTACATCTTACTCTTGTGCTGGATAAGAAGGAAGATCCCGGATATAAAAAGCGTTCTTCTAACATCGCAAAATAGTCTACCTAATGGTGATGGTTTGGCAAACCTCATTTACTGTAACCTCTTAATATCTAGACTATAAGGTTGATCTGTCAGTCGCAGTCAATTAGTGAGTGAGTAAATTTTACATTTCACAATCTTGATTTCTTTTTACATAGAAATTACAATCTATTCGGTCACGGCAAGTTGTGAACCATTTTGTATGAATAGAATCAATACTTGACGAAAAATTCAAGAAAAGAAAAACATGTTTATGTTTCCGTATTTATGGAGGGTTTCCTATTATAAACCAATGTTTTGAAATTGGTCTCTATAAAGACAGACCGAGAGGTTGGCCTCTTTAACGATTTTTATGCCTATATAGTGGTGACGATGTCACATTCCAATTAATATTATTCGAGTTTCTCGCTTATCTAGGGTTGACTGTAATATCATCATGTAGCATGTAATCATTTATTAAAACAGACAGTCCTGTGGAAATTCTCAGCCACGTGTACTTTGTGAGTAGGCACTGTTTTAATTTCATATCCATATATGGTGCCAGAAAATAAAAGATGGCGGTAAAGTAATACAACGGAAATGATGATTGCAATATGTATATTTACTAAAACGTGTAGGTATATTATGTATATAAAATTTTTCGAACTCATGGAGCGTTATATATTTTTATAAACAGAAATCTATTATTACTATACATTAAAATGAAACTCGTGCTGTGTTTATTGACAACGGCTATCAGAATATGATAATTTACTACCATAATTTTGTTCGAATATCGAAATAGAAAACACTTTTATAGAAAGTAATTTCATTTATGGAAAAATTATTATAATTTTGTTTTGATCTTAACCTTATAAGTGTTTTCATTTTTGAATATGAATTTTAAGTTTTATTCGAGCAGCAATATTAAAAGATGAGTAATATTGAATACTATTGGGGAAGTTTTAATCAGTTTCAGACTTTATTTATTCTACAAATGGGCTAAAATTCAATGTTTTTAAATTTTATTTTATTTGGTAGGTGTAAGATTTTGTAAATGTTCAATGCTGTTGGATTTTCATTTCAATCATTATGTTGCTTTTATGCTTTCTAGGTGGAATTATTCTATGTATTAGTTTCATTAAAATCAATCAAAGTTACAGTCAAATGAACTGTTTTACCATATGTATGTATACATATATAAATAACTGAGAGGGGAAGGGACGAAACCTCCCCAAAAAAATATGAGGAGTAGTTCTTAACATTGACTACAAACCTACAAAATTTGGATATGCACCGATGTCTCCTCTTGTGAATATAAAATAAAAATGATAAAATTTCTGAAAAAAATTCCATTTTTGACGCCATTTTGTTGGTTAGACATGTTGCACCACTCCGGGAAAGTAAAAAATTTCAAAAAATACTTATTTTGCTGTGAAAAGAAAATCCCCAAAGTTTCGCTGCCCGAACTTTTAATCCATATAACAGCTTTTTTTTGCTTAGTTTTACTCCAGTACTAAAGATTAGGCATTAATAAAAATTCAATATAGCGACAACTATAATCCGAATTGTTAAAAAGAAATAAATAAAAATCGACTGCGTTAAGTAAAAACTGAAAAAAAAACAACTCAAGTAGTTTAAATAGTGACTCTAACAATCGGGGATCATTAAATTTTAGAACGGGGAAAATTTTCCCACTAACGAACCCCGACTTTTAAAATCGTTATGTTTACTACTTGAAATGTTTTTTTTTTTCAGTTTTTATTTAACGCAAACGGGTTTATTTATTTTTTCGATTAAGTGTTTTCGAAATATAGAATAAAATTTATTGTCGCAATCGTATCTTCTATGTATAAAATATTTATGTGTACATAACTAAAAATTGTTATAGGTAGTTAAGACGCTAAAAACCTTGAACAAAGTTTGTCGTTAGTATCGTCAGTAAGTGAATTTGAAGATATTGATAAACTTTAGAAACCAAATAATAGTTTATTCATAATTGAATGATAATAAAAATAGTCTTGATCTTGAAAATACTGAAGAAAATCTAGGTTATATTTAAATATTATGTTGCTGTAACATGTGATATGTATATTTAAATCATTACCTCCTTATTGGCAACGAAAATTAAAAAAAAAATTCTCAAAGCCATTTTGAACACACTATATAATATTAAATGTGCTTTAGTTCGTACATTGTAAAAACCATAAAAATATTTTGCAACATATATAGAAGTTAAATTATCATTTTACTGGTATCTACTGGTTCATATAATAGTAATGTCAATATTCACAGAGTCTCAGTGTTTTTTCTTGGCTATTTGCCCATATTTAGTGGAACATATCTATATCATCGTATTATTTGTTCGTTAGATAATGTAGTAATAGATGAACGGTATAACCCTCAAAAGATATATAAAAATAAAACTCTCAAATGATACATTAAGTATTTTACAAAAAGTTAAATATCTTTAAAAAGCGCTTTTTATCTTACATATTTATTCAATATCAGACTAACGGTAATTCCTTGAGGAAACAAGTAAAATTTGTAAAAGTAAAACAACAAAATGCTGCATTAACGATGACGTCAGAGGGAAAAAACTAATAATTTTTAACCAGCTGCTGATTAAATATTTATCAAACATATCTAAGAACCATTTTGATAATAAAAATTAAAATTTTTGTACTGATATGTGTAAAATTATCAAATTAGCTAATTTCCATAAATCCATAATTTTTATATGTTAAATTAGATTATATTATAGTCTGAATTAGTCTCCCACAGTGTATTTCAAGCTTCCCTATTGATAGCTTTTCTAGTCCACTGACCATTCACAAAACCATCAATGACATCTCTCCTCCTTGTTGGTGATCAGTTCCTTTACGTTTGAAATTTAATGGTACCCATGAAGTACATCTGGTCGTCCATCTATCATCTTTGATCTAATTTAAAATTTGTATAGTGTTCTCTAAAACTCAGAATTAAGTAACCTTTAGTTTATGGACGAGCGAAATTGCTCTATTGATTTGACTCCAAAACAAAACTTATTTTACAAACAAATTTCATTAATAATCATCAATTCCAAAGTACACTACAGAGTAATTTAAACGGCAAATGAAATTACGTCTTATATCTATTGCTTATAACTCAATTTAAGTTTTTTTACAATCATTAATGTTTCTTTATCTGTTTCAGGTAATTAATGAATTAATTCTTCACTTCACAACCGTCGTTGAATGATATTGGTTTGTTATTTTTTAATATACTTTATTTATGAAATTGACGATGAAGATAACAAATTCATAATATTTTAGAATTGAGAAAACTTAGGTGGTGATGGTGTACAAACAAAGAGAATAGTTTCCGAAAATTTTAGAGCTTTCCTTGAAACTTGAATTTAGGATAAAAGCTTTAAGAGAACAATATCTGGAAGTTGAAAAAGTATATTTAGGCGATAAAGTGAGAAAACATGATAAAATGTTCCGAAAATTGCAGCTGGTTTGTTTAAACCATAAATTTCTTTTACAACCAAAGACAATACAAAGAAACCAGAGGTGACGTGGGACACCCGGTAGGAACTATATTCCTATCGTATCTTCGTATATTATAAATGTAGCGCTTGCTTTTACTCAGATTTGCTTTAATTTTTTTGGTAGTTTGAATGATTGATTATGCACATGTTCAACTTTGTAAGATAATTTTGTGTTTTTTTTCTATCTATATTTTTTAAAATATTCATTGCGATTGTAGTCGATTTGCTATAAAAAAAAATTACAATTCCAATGAAAAATATACAATAAGATAAAAATTATTAGAAAATAAAAATTACTGTGTAAGCAATTCGGTAATTATAAATACCTATTAGTTTTGTGGTACGCTACTTCTTGTAAATGGTTTTTTTTTTCTCACGATACTCTGCATTGGTAATTCTGAAAATTTAAAGTATTAATTTAAGAAGTCAAATACTTGTTTTATTGTTTAAAGAATTAAATATTATAGTTACTTTAACTCTATACTTTATGAAATAATTGTAATATTAGTTTAAAAAAGATAAACTTCTGATTTAGTAGTCCACCCAATATGTGCGTACATTACTTTTATTTGGCTTGATCAAGATATTTGTTATGACATAACATAAAATTTTCTTGTACTTACTTTATATTATCTCCTTTATCTTCTGACAGCTCACAACTCATTTTTTTGAATAAAAAACATTAATTTTGGGCAAAACATACAAATTGACAGTTTGTAAAATATTTTTGCATATTCTCAAAATTCATGGCAAGCTGAATCGATTAAGAAAGTTTTAGTTTCCTTGGTAACCTACAAGTCGGTTTTTGGGGTCGTTTTTATTTGTTGCACTTTTTTTGGTTTTACCTCCCAACCAGGAAAAAAATTAGACCGTGCGATAAGGAATATAATTCCAGTAGAAAATAAATAAATTTTTCTTCTTTTTGCTCTATTTTATGAATGCACCGCTCATTTATATTTACCTATATGCACCATGTATGATATAGTTAAATAACCTTATTGTTTAAAATGATAACTAATTTATTTAATGTTCATTAGTCTTTATCGTGAGCTAGTTACGGTTTACGCTAACAAATTAAATAAATGTGTGGAATTCATTTGAATGCTAATAATGTGTTCATTTGTTTAACTGAATTACATCCAACGATATTATTATATTTGCTAATTAATATATTTGTTAATAATATTTTATAAACATAAGCGTAAACTCTCAGATAATCGCTCAAATATTTGAAAATACCAAAGAGGAGAAGAGTTAATGACATAGGCGTCCTTACAGAGGGGCATAGGGGGCACGTGCCCCCTGCACAATAATGTTCGAATTTTTTAAAAACTTCATAAAAATGGAGATAATTTATTTACTTCTTTACTATTCTGACCTTCTTTAAACACGTAATAAAAGTAACTTATTTACTACATATGTTAAGGGAAATAACTTATTTACTACATAAGCTAAGCACCCCCTGAGTGACAAATTTATTGGTACGAAGTTTTTACAATCTTATAAACAACTGTGGAAAATTTTAAATTCGTAATGCACTTCTTTCTTTATTACTAGATTTTTGTTTTAATTTTGTTGTGCTACTTGTAAAACTAGCAAAATGTTTTTTTGTTGAATCATAGCTTTACATCTAATAAGGCAATAAATGAAGGTAATATTAGCAATAAGTGTTAATTACCCACCAAACAATGTACGCACATAAAGTTTTGGTATAATTTTAAAAATGTTTTTATACCATTTATTTACAAATCAATTCTGTTTTTTAATGGCGGCAATGAATCTAAAATTTTAGACGACTGAAAACTTCCTAATTAATGAAAGTATACACACGGATTAACTTCTAAAAAGAAACAGTCGTTTTAAAAGGCATTTTCATTGTTGAACAAGGAATTCTTCGAAACGTAAACCTTTATTTACACTGAAAAAAAATTAAAATAATATCAATCTCATCCCGAAATTGGTCATTACTTTCATGAAAGAGATTGATTTTAGTTTAAAGTCATACATTTTATTGATGGAAAATACAATTGTACTTAGTTGAAATATATAATCGTGTGAATAAAGCGAATCGATGAATTAAAAGAAAATTTATTGCATTTGCTTTGAATATAGGATTTGGTTATTACGAACATATAGCTGTCATGTCTAGTCCATGTGTGATTGTGTCAACTACATAAAAATTGTTGTAACTAACTTACAGTGAGTTTGCAATAAACTTATTGATCATTTTTATAATATATAGCATATTTGTGTAAATATTCAACAATCAGTAGCGCAGTGAGTACAGTAGTGGCTGAACACCACTTAAATAAATAACAATCAATATGTCGCTGGTTCAAATCCGACTCGAAGAAATCAAATTTTCTTGAAATAAACCTAATGAACCTGCTCATGTGGTTGTGACAATCACATCAGTATTTCTTTAAAATATTTTTAAGTGGTAGAACCAATCAAAAAAAGATTGTTTAAAACTATGTTGTATTTTAATACAACAATATTTGAAATTTTTTAGAGAGTATAATACTTTCATACAAAGAACTCACGCGTTTGTGTCAACTTGACCTCTCACCCCGTTCGCCATATTTGATCTCGCGATGATGTTGAGAAAGTCCCATATCGGTTGCTATTAAACATTTTTTTCAGTGTACCTTTATAATATACCCACGACAAAAATAATGAGTAAAACTGATGTGTATTTTGATAATAAAATTAATAATTTATAAACGTTTTCTATGTAAACAACTAATGGGTACAACATATTGTGTAGGTACTACAATATATTTTATCATTTTGAATCACAATAATTGTTTATTGTTAATAATTATAATATAAGCTTATAAATTATTCTTCATTTATTACAAAACATTTATTACAAAAGTATTATTAATGTTTGGCTTTAATATTCGATTAATCGATAAGGTAAATATTAATTTTATCTATGTACAATAAACTTTCTGTTAGCTTAAATTCTCTAGATTACACTTTTGAATGGATATTCCATACTAACTAGAAAATAAAAAAAATGTTTAACTTTATACACTTGGATTATTCTATAGCATGGTATTTGCAATCCCTATGCTAAAGCTATGGTAAAATTTTTTTCGATAGAATTTAGCCAGAAATTAAATTTAAGAACTTAATAAGGCTTACTATTAAGGTAATACGAGCGCCAAGGCAAGTTTAGACTTGTGGTTAAAATTTTTTGTACCTTATTTTCAACTTTGTTGATAAATTTTGCTATAACTTCTTGAATGTAGACGAAAAATTAGGATAAAATTTTTCGAAATATCGAAAGCTAAATGATTAAACAAAATTTTCAATTTTCGATATTTTGAAAAATACTCCAGATATCGAAAAATCTTATTCTTATTTTTCGTCTTATATTGTGAAGTTATAACATAATTCACTATCAAAATTGAAAAAATTTTTTCTCCACTTCCGTGCTCATACATACTTAAGTAGTTGGATACAATGAGTTTCTCTTTTTTTAAATTATTTATTAAGGTTTTAAATTAAATTTAAATAGTTTCTTTAAATTTCTACGCACTAGTTTTGGAGAAATCTATGAAAACATATCATCCATCCACTGTTTTCCCATAAAACCAATGTTTTATATGAATACTTTTGAAGTCATTTATTTAAATTAAGTAATCGGACAACCCTCCCCCTTAAAATTTTCAGGATTCATTTTGATTTAGTCCAAGCACATATAAAAAAATCAAGCGCTTTATCCATTATTGCCTTAGCGCTCGTACACCCTTAAATGATGAAGTTTTAGAAGTTTCACTCATAACACGAGATAATTATGCCCACGTTCCCAATTTTGACTCATTTACGTAAAAATTAATATCAGGAAAACGAAAATTATTTGAATCCTAAAAACATTTCTTTTAACTCTCTTATTTTTTTCAATTCTGTCGAGATAATTTTTCAATATCGTAAAAAATAGCTGGAAGAACAATTAGTTTTACATGCTTTGAATGGGGAAACCATTCAAACGCGAACTTTCCAGCTGATTATCTCGCGATCTAAACGACCAAAAGATTTTGCTTCAAGATCTCACAGCTAACATTATTCCGAGTGAGAAAAAAAAAGGCCAAATCTGTTGACAAGTGCATTCATGATGGAAATACTTTACTGAGTACGACTTATATTAAACTTACGAAAGTATACGAACAAGCACGAAAATTTCTGTTGATTCCAGATTGGTTGAAAAAATCCGAAAAATGTATAATTCGAAAATAGATAAAATTATAGAAAGATTAGGGAAGTTTCAATCACACATACCATTTGATAAAAAAAAAAGTTACTTATGTTTTATTAAATCGAGCGTGAGCAAAAGCTCATAACGTGAGTGCTGACGGGTTAAAATAAAACTTCATATAACACCGTATCTTATAAATACTGTATATCAACATTTTATTTTTTTAAGCTTATAAAACTTACTAGAAATGTTACAAAAGAAAAGAAGATAGATACTTTAAATAATATGATATTTTTGAAATTAGGTGAAAACAAATTTGTGAATATTTTCTACCAAATATCACACATTTCACTTAGTTAAGTTTCATATTATTTTAAAATGGTGCATTTAAAACGTTTTGCATACAATAAATAGACTTAAACAACATATTTATGACATAAAATGCAAGAAGCACACAAGTAAGTTTATGTAGGGTATATAGTACAGAGTCTGAAATAATTGTAGACAAATACATTAAATGAATATATGCTATGCTTGAAATGTATGTACGAGAAAGTTGTTTAGGTCACTTATACTTTTTATTTATGCTCGTAAACTACGCTTAAGAGGGTTATATACACATTTTTCAAATCTTTATTTGATTGGCATGAAACTTTATAATTTTTTTAAGAATCCTCTTAAATATTCATTGGTGGAAAAAACTATTTATAAAGCAAGGCGGTTTTCGAGATAAGAATGGTTAAAGTTTATTTGAATTTCAAGCACTGTGATTATACCCCTTACTCTATCGATTTGATATTTGGATATTTTATATAGGTACTCATATTCTACCTGCCCTGATTTCTTTTATTTTTCTGTTAATTTCCCCAATTTTCATTGTTCACATTCAGATATAGTGGAATACGAAAAAATACCTAAGTTTGAACCATAAAAATTATAAAATTAACAGAATTTTCGAAAAATAAAAGTAACCGGGCAGATAGAGTATGAGCACCTATAGCATATCCAATTTTCAGATCGAGAGAGTAAAGGGCAAACTAATCGCAGTGCGTGAAATTCAATTGTAACTTTAACCATTCTTATCTGAAAAACCGCTTTTCTTTATAAACTTTTTTTCCACCAACGAACGTTTAAGGGGAGTCTTAAAAAAATTATAAAGTTTCACGAAAATCAAACAATGATTTCACGCCATTGAAAAATGTATATAGAACCGTCTTAAGATAAAATTTGGGATATTAAACACACTGCTGCAAACATATTGATTGGATAGAAAAGATTGTAAAAATCTATGATATACAGGCTGAAATGAAATGGAAAATGAATGTAATGGATTAAAAAGCTTAATTTTTTTGAATTGTTTGAATTTTCCTATTCTGAATTACAATTATATACAGTGTGTCGCATTTAAGATGAAGACACACTCATATTTTGACTTGAACTTTGATTACTTTTATCATAGATGTTTTTATAGTTAGTAAAAAAAAATTTCTCAGCTGTAACAGGAATAAATTTAAAATTTTTTTATCATTCTTTTCGATATCGCAAACCATCTCTGACGCTAGACAAAATATTAAGAATCTGTCCTATTTGGCTATTTGTAGTAGGCTGAGTTTAAAGCTTAGATTTCGATTAAGTATCTTAAAAAATGTGATCCATCAGCCTGTATGACTGTGCAAAATTTCAAATCGATTTTCCTATAAATAATGAAAATATGAAAGTGTCTTCATTTTAAATGCGACACACTGAATATTTATATTTGAAATGTGTTAATTAAGCTAATATATATTTAAAATGTGCCAATTATTTAATTTTTTAGGGCATGACTTTAGGTGCTTTAGATATCACAGTCAATTTACGTCGCATAGCTTGTAACCAGCGGGCGATCAAGTTACTTTTAACGATACCTCATTTGTCAAATTATGATAAGAAATTTAAAAGTTATGAGGGAACAGATGAAAACATACATACATACATACCAGACAAACACATAACCCTTGCCGTTTTCGGGTTCAAAAGGTACCTTACCTTCAGGAAATACATACGTGGTTAAAGAAAATTACTGAATTGAAGTAAACGCGTTTAGCTATTAATGTTCTTATATCAAGTAAATATTTCTAATAACGATCACCGATCTAATACTTAAGTCAAGAAAATAAATGCCTACTTAAGCTTGTAACCATGTTATGTTAAGAACATATTTTGTTATTGGTATTATTGATTTTAGTTTCACAAAAGTGATCGAAAGTTTAAAAATTGTATTGGATCTATTTTGCCATAGGGATGATCTAGACAACTTTCCCTTGTACGTAGAAACACAGTTTATATTATTACGTGGTAGGTACATATTACATACGAATGTATGTATGAACGTAATATGTAGGCGGAGTATATATAGAAAGGATGATGAATTTAATGCTCAAAGTAAAGCTCAAGTAATTCCGGTATTAAAGTGCTTTTTGCTTTATATATACAATCTTTTTCCGTAACCAACTACTATATTCATTCTTATATACTTCAAATTTATATATGTATTTTATATGCAATATATAGGGAGTTCTGCAGACGATATGATTCGATCGGTTAGTATCAGAGATTCGAGATAAAGACTTGGAATATTTGAGAGTCAGACGATATATTTTCTAATAAATCTTTATTGATTTATAGTCTTTGGAAATATACTATTCGGAAAGTGACAAATTTTATCAGTGTCTCTTCTATTTTTCTTATTAAGTAAACGCATAAACCGATCAATTGTTTTATTTGAAAACCAAAAATATTTTAAATTATAAAAACGAGACGAGGCGATAAGAATCATTAAATTATAGAAACGAGCCGATGCAAGCCGACAGAATACACAAGACAAAAAAATTTAAATTAAAAAGTACTTTCTTATAGACAAGCTTTTGTTGCAGGTACTAAAAAGTAGAAAATAATTTGTCTTAAGAATCATTCATACATTACTATTAGTAAAAGCTAGACGCACATTATTTTCTACTTTTTATTACAATTAACGCTTGTTATTTAAAAATATATTTTTTATTTAAAGTAAAACAAACAATTGACTGAGTTAATTGTTGAAATATTATGATATATATTATATACATTAGACAGTGTTGATTACTCTGTCACATTACACGTGCATACATGTCACATATATGTAATTGATATTCCCATATAATACATACTATACAAATTGCGCCTAATTTGCGCTCTCATGGATAAACAGTGAAGTTTAACAAAAAATGTTTCAAACAAAAGTTGTTTATTTTTTTCTAAGGTAAATTTCTTACAAATAAACTTTTGTTCTGTCCCTAACGGTTTACAAGACCCATTTGACCTTCAGCTTGATATCTTTTTTCGTCTTTGAGTTATCGTGTTCACAGACGGACGGACGGACAACCGGAAATGGACCAATTAGGTGATTTTCTTAACACGTATGCCAAAATTTTGTTGGTAGCATCAATATTTTTAAGCGTTACGAACTTGGGACTAAACTTAGTATACCTTAATATAGATTACATATATACATGGTATAAAAACATATTTATATCCAGTATAGTGCAAGCGATGCGAAAGTGAGGTAATAAAAATGCAACCAATTTACATATTCATGTAAAATTTCTGCTCAATCGGAAATCTGAACGTACTTCATATTCAACTTTCAAAATTCCAAGATGCATATATAAATAGGAAGTTAAATTAAAGCTTGTACCATAAGAGCTTTCTTGAGAATCTTTAAGATAGAGAAAATATCATAGCCAACACTAAGCTAAGGCTCATGTATCCCGAGTTTTCCATTTTTGGGTCAATATAAATAAAATTAATTTTGCACAAAAACTCAAAAAGGCACTTATCTGGTTGATTTAGTTTGGATTAAAAAATGATACAAAAAGAGCGAATCTGGGATTTTTTTCTTACAGAAACTGTTCTTTCTTGTTTGAAACGATCATCTTATTTAATATTAAAAAATTAAGTTGTATTATAAAAGCTTTATTCTACAGATCATCCTGTATCACTATTTTATATGGAACATTTTTTTACAGTGTGTTTAGTTAATGAACAACATGAGGGCGTGAATCAAGTTAAAGCATTTTCAAATAAAATTTTATTATATGAAATTAATTTCGAAGTTCTCTGTTTACTTATCATAAATTTTTGCATTTTATTTAGAAATTATTTTCAAAAATTTAATTAGTTAGGCGTCGTTATAAAGCAATATTTCTCAAGGTATTTCGCCAAAAATTTTTCCTAAATAAAGAGCTAAAATTTACAAGTTTTTTATTCAATTTTTTTTTCAACCAATACAAGTGTCAAATGAACAAAACTTTTGTAATTTTTTGTGTCTAGATTACTCTATAACTTATCTAAGGTTTATTTTATTTCGACATAAAAAGTTAATTACGTTCTTGTCTAAGGGGTAAGAAATCTTTTTGGGCTCTGATTTTGATAAAACTTTGGACTTTTTGTACTATGTAATTTTTGAGATAAGGTCCAAATCGCTATGGCAATTTAAAAGATTGATTTTCGGAAATTTCTTAGAAAATCGGTTATATAACTGGATTTGACTTTTGGACTCTTATTTTTCTAGAAAATTGGGCAAGAGGATAGTAAAAGTGAATGGTAATTTATACTCCAAACACAATTACCGTCTAACAATATTATAATGACGAGAAGTCCCTGACACATCCCTGCATAAATGTATCGTCTTTAATTAGATCAGGTATTACGACATTCGACTGTAGCGACCAATATTTGTTGTAATTATAAGCAATATGATCTCTAACGACCAACGTATGTGTGCCATTATTATTTGATTGGCGTGAAACTATTAATTTTTTTAAGACTCCCCTTAAACATTCGTTGGTGGACAAAAATGTTTATAAAGAAAAGCGGTTTTAAAGATAAGATGGTTAAAGTTACAATTGAATTTCAAACACTGCGATTATAGTTTGCCCTTTACTCAATCGATTTGAAATTTGGATATGCTATAGGTACTCATATTGTATCTGCCTGGCTACTTTTATTTTTCGAAAATCCTGTTAATTTACAATTTTCATTGTTCGCACTTAGATACTTTTTCGTATTCCACTATTTCTGAATGTGAACAATGAAAATTGAGAAAATTAAGAGGATTTTAGAAAAATTAACAGGGCAGGTAGAATATGAGTACCTATAACATATCCAAATTACAAATCGATAGAGTAAAGGGTATAATCGCAGTGCTTGAAATTCAAATGTAATTTTAACCATTCTTATCTGGAAAATCGCTTTTCTTTATAACTATTTTTTTCCACCAATGAATATTTTAGAGTAAATTATACTTGGGAGCGGGGGTTAAAATTACAAAAGTTTATACTTGTGGCCACCCTGCATGTTCAGTTTCTTTGGGTCATCTTGTAGCACACGCTAAAATGTATGTATTTCTTGTTGAATTTAATATTCTACTCATTTCATATTCGACTGTTGAGTTGTTGAAGAACTTGACTGTCACTCACATTCATTTTCTCTGTGATTATCTAGCTCTTGTGTTTTTTTTCTCTCTCTCTTGTCTAGTGAATGTGTATATGAGTTTGGAAATCCACTGGTCTTTCTAACAGTCATTTTTAGAGACAAATTACATATTACGAGTACTATCTAATTGCTGTGTAAATTTCATTTTGTAATATATCGTTGTTTTCAAATATTTGTTCCATACAAATTTTTATACTTCAAGCTAATGTAGCAGTATGGTAAACGTCAAAGAATTTTAATGAAAAAATACTAATTACTGCCAAAAAAATATCTCAAAATTGGTAAAAGAAAAATTTAAAAAAAAAAAAAATGGAACATGCTATTTATGGCTTTAACAGTTTTAGTGTATCTTACCTAATAGATGTCAAAAATGACAATCGTTAAAAAGGTCAAGTTCGTCAATAAGAATAATCGACCGATAAACAAGGTGGGGAATGAGTAAAGTACAATATTTTGCATTTTTTCAAAATAAAAAATATTTTATTTATCTTCTGATCAGTTTTAAACAAAAAAGTACTCGTGTGATTTTTTCTCTAAGCGCTTTGTTTTTAAAATAAAAATTATTGAAAAATTAAAAATGCAATATTCGATTTTTAGAAAAATTGTTATTTTTTCAACCTCTGAGGGAATTCGCTTAGCTAACGCAGCTCCTGCACTACGATTTTTTTTTGACATCTGTCCGAAACAAAAAGAATCATTTTCGGATCTTCATTTTTTTTGGGAAAGAAAGAATTTTCCAAAAATCTGCAACAAATGCATAGAAAAGTACTAGCGTTACTTTTTAAAATCATCAAGCATTTATCTTGCCAGTAGTGCATTGGTACCAGGGATTCAATTAAACGCGTGTACTTATTTGTTGATATTTTTATAACAAGTAAGTATTTTTCGAGTCATCTATTTAATTGCTATCAGCGTAATAATATATTTTCGAAACTAGAATTTTTTTTACTGTGTAATTACAATTTAAAAAAATTGGCAGTACATAGACGGTGCGGTACTTAAGTCGTGTGAGTGCGACTCCTGTAGTCAACTAACTTCTCAGAGAGGGAAAAAAATTTAAAAAAATGGTTTTGTTAGCTTTCATAGATTATTCTTCGAACATGTACTGCAGCTTATGCTGTAACGATCATTATCTCCATAGATAAATGATGTTTTTTATCCACTTTTCAGATTCTGTTTATTCATTTTTTTTTTTGTTACCTTTAAAAAACGGCTCAACTAATTCTGCTGAAAACTATTTTAGTTCTTAAATACGCGATTGCGTGTCGAATGAGCCCAGTCACGTATTAATGTCAAAACTGCTGCGCGAGATCATCGAGGCGAAAGAATCCAAACGAACATACGGACATCACATTACTATACGCACATACGTACACACACACACACACAGACATCACATTGAAAAGGTTTGATTCGGATATTGCGGCCTTGAGACCGCGGAAATATGTAAAACTGGAGATTTTCAAAATCGGCCTCATTACATTAACTTCCTTGGGAAGTTAATAAATACCAATACTATTATTATTTCCGTGAAATAAATCAAGTAACCTATTTCCAATAAAAAACAAAACTTTGATCTAAAATATAAAAACTATACGATAAAAGCTTTTATTACGCTTCTAACCATTTTTATAAACTATCGAAAAAAAAAAATAGAACTACACTTCTTCAAACTTTTTCGAAATTTCGTATACATTTAGTTTAGATAACTCTGTGATATAGATTATATGTGGATTGTATGAATGTATTTAACTTATTATCACGAAGTTTATTAACTTTCTGATGGATAATTCTTGTTTTCAACCCTACAATTTTCGTGTTTTTTAATATTATGCAATGACATGAGATGTTTATTTGAGAAGACCCGTAGATAGCATTATCACAAAGTTAATAGTATTTTATTTATCTTAAGACTAAAAATTGCAGAACACTACTTGCGTAAACATTTCATTAAATGTTCTTTGTAAATCTTTTTGACTTCTAGCGTTGTGAATACAATGTACGAAAACATGTTCTCGGCAGTTCTACATCCTACTGAGCAATACGGCGAATTTTCAAATATGATTTAGCTGTACTATCTATTATCCGTAATCAGCTACGCTATCCAAAGCGAAGATTGAAGCGCTATTTTGCCTAGGTAAATTCATTCCATTTGGCTTACAACCTTTTAACGCTCTTCTTTTTAAAAAAAGAAAACGCTCTTATTTCGATAATTCGGCTACTGGATTCCCAAGGTAGCATCTTGGGCAGATGCCATTTTTGTTTTTCATTTATTATTCAATTATCTTATCGGATATTCGCCATGTGGGTGCGATTAAAAAGTTTCTCAGACATGTGAAAGAAAACATACCACAAAACACAACAATAATTTTCGTACATAAAAAAGTTGTGCGTATTGTTGAAACGAAGCCAAGAAATGTAAACTTGATGCTTATCATCCCAAAATAAAACCGTTTGGTCCCCCACGCTTGGACTTAACCTCCAATCGTTTGGACTTAAAGTAAAGCGTTACTATTTCACTACATACGCAATGGATTTTCATGCGTTTTTTTTTTTTTTAAATAGAATGATTTAAGAGGAAGGCTTATATGTATTCACTATACTATGTAGTATATAAAACAAAATCGCTTCTCGCTGTCTGTCTGTCCCTATGTATGCTTAGATCTTTAAAACTACGCAAGTGATTTTGATGCGGTATTTTTTTAATAGATAGCGTGATTCAAGAGAAAGGTTTATGAATAATATAGTAAAAAAACCTTAGATGTTTCTATTCTATTCCGTAGTATATTAAGTATCAGCATTGTATCCGTTCGAAGCCGGGACAGGTCGTTAGTTTACTTTATGCTACTCAACTATACAAGTAATCACAAGAATGTGGAGATGATATTCGCCTGTAAACACCGTAAATATCACCTACACATACTCGTTCGTCAGAAAGTTATTGGGCTAGCCTTTGTAGGCAATATCTATCACGCTCATATATTTCAACATTTTCGCTGATGTGCTTATATGTTATTTACCTAAAATATTTTCGAGTATTAGGTAGGTGTACACATAGCTAAGTCTAGACATGTATTACCTACATCGTTGAACAACATTGTTCAAAATGTACAAAAAAAAAAGTTTTTTAATTATCGTAAAACATTATTAATATCTGAACATAATATACATAAACCCTAGTATAGTGGTAACGCTTCTTTTTTTTTTATAGATATTTAGGTAATGTTGATGGAAAATATTTTATCAATGTAACTTTTCTTACCTAGATTTAGTTTACAAAAAAAAAAAATGTTAAAGAAATTGAAAAGTTTGGATGGCTCACGTCTGAATGGATTTATTTCATGGAACTTGCAAATTACTGTTTGTGCTGAAACAGAACTATTCAATCGTTTAATATCGATCGTATTTCCATGCTCGCAAATGAATAGGCATCCGAATCTGGATTTCTCTCACATCAAGTGTTAAGATTCCTATAACAACATCACCTTACCCTCTCCCATAAGTCTTTTCAGTCACGTTTACTTCAAACTGCACCCTTAATCTTTAATTTGAAACGGATTTCAAAAAGGCTGGAATTATTAATTATAAAGACTTTTCTTTAATAGCTTATTTCGTGTAAAAATCCGTACATTATTTATCACTACTGTTTCAGTTTTATATTTTTTATGGTTTCAATAAATCAAGTCCAATTATTGAGCTCATAAAAATAGTATCTTTAAATTGTTATATTTCGAAGTAAAACGGGATAAGAACGATCGAAATACTCTAGAAATGTATATTTAAAAGGAATTTCAACATTGTGAGTTTTTAGAGTCTAGATAAAAGTTGATTCAGTTTTCGGGCTAAAGATCGATGTATATTGTAATAAATTTTTCTGTAAAAAACAATAATGCAAAAAACTTGTGACGAGTTCATCTTTTCACAATGGACAGGTTTTATCATTATTATATTCTTTCTTGCCAGAATTGACTATTTCAATTTCTTTTTTTTTTACCATGTATATATGAAATATATCAAAGTATAATAAGTTTAGCTCCAAGTTTGTAACGATTAAAAATAAAGATGCTACGCACAAAATTTTGGTATTTGTGTTTATGGAATTATTAAAATAGTTCATTCCCGGTTTTCCGCCTGTGTGTCTGTCCGCCTGTGAACATAAAAACTTAAAAACGAAAAGAGATATCGAAATGAAATTTTTAGAGCGTACTCAGAACTTAAAAAGTGAGGTAAAGATTGTAAATGAGCAACATAGGCCAGCTGTTTAAGTATAAAAAATGTCCCTTATAAAAAAATAAACAACTTTTGTTAGAAACATTTTTTCATAAAATCGCTGTTTACCCGCGAGGTCGTTAATTAGATTAGACCAAATATAGGATGTAAACATGCATTGTATTTATGTATACATGTTTTGTATATATATTTGTTTATTACGATGAACACTGAGGAAGTTAGAAGAAAGATACTCTTAATATACTCAACTTTCTGTTCACTGTGCAAAACGAAGTTACCGCTTCGGCCTCCGCCGGGGAGAAGAATAGTATACACACTATGGGAGCAAGCTAAGAACGTCTCAGGTCCCATGTTTGTCATAAACATGAGATCTGAGACATCCTTCACTTTTGCTCCCTTGCGTTTTTTTCACTTGCTTATTTTATTTTTTAAATAAAAACGATGGTTATATCCATCTAGAAACATTCTTCTTATATGGAAATAGATTTTAAAATTTACGCTGAAGTTTAAATGAGTTTAATATTTTATTACATTTTTTGCAACCTATCAAAACTATTCATGTTGAAGTACGAGACCAAATATTCAATACAAATAGGAAACTTTATCGTTAACTATATAAAGAACTTTAATGATAGTTTCTTTTGCAACGTCATCACTATAATAAATTTCGATAAAGAATGTTCACCGTTTTAACAACGTAAAGGATAATGTTGTATCATCATTAAGTCAAAATATCTTCTCTCACTAGAATGAAGATTTTCAACTTTTATCATCTTGTTATATAAAGAATAAACCTTAAAAGCTCTTTTTCCATAAAATTAAACAATCTTTTAAATCTACACAAAAAGACCTTAACATCGTCTTTGTGTTGTTATTCGACCATGGCATATTATTATATGCTCTTATATTAATTCACACTTCGTATATTTTATTTGAAAATATCAAATTGGATATAAAAATTGTTGCAATAAAAATATTGTAATAAAAACTTTATAATTATCATATTAGTAGTAAAAAAAATGTAATGTGCGAATTGCTTATAATATGATTTTCAAATATTTCGTGGAAATTTTAATTAGTTAAATAATTCCAATATTGAAGCCTTTAAAAAAAGTTGAAATTGGTTTATGGCAAATAGCTGATTACCACCTCAGTGCGTCAAAGTTTCTCTACTAATATATTAATTATCTATTTTTTGTACGAAAATTTAAAACATATATTACCTTAAATCATCGTTAATTGTAGCTGATAAATAGCTTATTAATTTAGTCGGATATTTTAGTCGGTTGGTCACTCAGTATGCTTCAATATATATTAGCAGAAAGAAAAGTTTGAAAAAACGCCATTTTAAACAATGATGTATACAGGGTAGGTCATTTAAATCTATAATGGCTTATAGCTCGATTTGTAGTTACTAAACAAAAAATAACTTAAACAAGTTGGAAAGTTTGATGGGGGACATCATGTTCTGATATCAGATTGGATTACCTAGTTCTTCGGATGCCTTTAATAAACAATTTAGATTCCAAACGGTAAGAGATAGAATAACACTTTAAATTAGAAAGTTGATCCTCATAAAAAAAAACGAACAGTCAATCTTTCTTCAAAACATTTTTTTGAAAAACGTTAGCTTTAGGAGAAAATGCGGCTTAAAAATTTGTCATTTTTGCATTTAATTGCTTACGAAAATACGTTTAAAGTTCATCGATAATTGTTGGTCAAAGTCATGGGTACAGGAGAATGTCCTCTATTGCTCTTGACAATTTTTGGCTAAAGCATTTTCCGTTGTTTTCTTTCGATTAAATGCATTAATGACATATTTTTTATTTAAGTCCCATTTCCTGCGAAAGCTGACAATTTTTGAAAATAAAAAGTTTAGATGAAAAATGTTAGTTTTTTTATGAGGATAAACTTTCTGACGTTTTATCTTATCTCTTTTACCGTTTAGGATCTAAATTGGCTGTTAAAGAAACCCGAAGAACCAGATCTGAATCGGGTGTCAGAACCCCATCAAACTGTACAACTTTTGTTTAAGTTATTTTTTGGTTAACGAAAAAACTAGCTATTGCCATTCTAGATTAAAATCCTGTATACTTTGTTGAGTGTCTGGTAAAATGACTATCGCATTTTTATTTGGTTATATCCAATATATAGTATAAACCATAGTATAAAGTCGTTTCCCGCTGTCGGTCCCTATGGTCCTTTTGTATGCGTAGATTTTTAAAACTTCGCAACGGATTTGGATGCGGTTTTCTAATAGATAGAGTGATTCAAGAGGAAGGTTTTTATCTATAATGCATGCATAATATAGTAGAGAAAACACTGATAATTTCGATGTTAAAGAAAATTATGAACAAAAAGAAGGTAAGTAACGGCATATAAAGTGAAGGTTATAACACAGTGATCTTTGTATTTAAAATAATTAAGTTATCCAGCGCAGCGGTTCCATTCGGTCTGAAATTATCAGTTGATCTGAAATCATGGGAAATCGTTTGATTTTATACATAAAAAGAAGAATGTGAAACTGACACGGAAAGGTTTCTTGATAGCCTTTAATTGGTTTTGTTTCTAAATAATTCGAATACATTGTTCATTGTTTCTAGACGCTTATGGCTTTAATCTTACATAATTTACAATTGTATCTTGATGTATATGTTATACATATACTTTTATCGATTAATTTATACGTTTTTCTTATTCGTTAAAAACTTCCTACGCATTTTATATTGAGACATTCTTAATAATTGCCAATTTGTTGAAAAATTTAACTTGATAAATTTCTCAATCTATTTAAAGTTGAATTAAAATACATAAGTTAGTATAATTTAAAAGTGTTTATGAATGAAAAATATTTTTAATAAATTATTCTTTTTTTACGAATAAAATTGTAAATTTATGTAAATCAATTCACAATATATTATTCGACAATAAACATATAACATTATTAGTAATACCTAACAAAGCTCAATACAATTATAATAAAGATAGGTTCAGGTTTTTATAAATGATAGAGTGTTGTACCTTGATTCTTTCACTCTATGCATTTTTTTGATAATTTCATTACTAAACATCATGGAAAAAATTGCACTTACATTCAATTCATACGTGATCCGTCCATGATACAAGTCTACAATATAAGATAGATCACATCAAAATGTACTTTGGATCACTCATACTGATTATAGGTACTTGACCTAAGGAACAGCTTCATAGAACGTATATGACTGAAAACGCTATAAGTTTCTCTCACATACATTCTCTTCTCTGAGCGACTAGTATAAGCTACAATTACTTTATTGCCACGTATCTTCCAAACGGCTTAATGGATTTCAACATTTGAGATATCATTATAATTGTCTCAAAAAACCCAAGTGTTCTAAGATAAGTGTTTGAAAAAACAAAACAAAATGTCGGATTTTTGGAGCGGAATAGTAATACATTTAAAAAAAAATTAATAAAACCTACCGAGTAGGGTGTTAAAATAAAGGAAATTAAAAGGAGCTAACAAAAATATATATAAGTGTTCAAATTTAGTAAGGAATAATAAATTGGTTTAAAAAGTATAATAAGAGGGATTTTTTAGTGCTGGGATATTAAAAAGTCTAAAATCAAATAAATACTTAAAAAAATAAAAAACCCGACTGCGTTAAATAAAATTTGAAAAGAAAAAAACAAGTTCAGTAGTTTACATAGCGGCCTTAACAATCGAGGCCCATTAAAATCTAGACCGTTAAAGTCGGAATGTAAACTACTGGACTTGTTTCTTTTTTTTCAGATTTGATTTAACGCAGCCGGATTTTTAATTTTTTTAATTATTTATTTTATAATTGACTATATAGTTTAATACGACTCTTTTCCACTTGTACTGCACTATAGTCATTGATCAGTGGTTTAGTACTTAGGTTGTTTTGAGCCCAAGGTACATGTTTTCATATCCAAGTAGATTACTAACTGATTGAATGATTCACAGACTGACTAATAGATTCTGTGACGCTTTAGCTAGACATCTCGCGAAGTCTCTTTACTGTTTTCTACTAATTCATTATATGCATGCGAAACAAGGACAGTGTCAACTGCTGAAAAACTATTAACTGCGACAGAAATGTGGTTCCTGCGTTGCTCCCAGCGGATATCATGGACCCAACGAACAACAAATGAATTTGTTCTACGAAAAGCGGGTGTAGGTCATGAACTAATAAAGACTTTTGTTAATCAAACATGGTACTTCATTGATTGATTGAACGCTTTAGTTAATTTTTACAAAAATCTACTACATCGACATTTGAATGTAGATTTTCACACGGCATTTCAATATGAAACTAACCATTATTGTTGTGGAAGTTACGAGAAATAAAATTAGAGGTAATATCTTTAAAAAGTTTTACTGAGAAACAAAAGAACGTATGCAACCATGCTCTCTGTTGCTTGTCATTGTGTAGGTTATGTCTTTCTCGTATAGTTGCCGTCTCATAGATTGCAATATCATTCGAGAAACTAAATTATGATCCAAAGTGCATTATCTCCAAGGCACATCATTTTATTTTTTGTTTCAAATAATAACAATAATACTTTTAATAAATGTGACCTTCTTGTATTGTATTGCTTATAAGATCGTGTCTTATAAAAAACATTTCATGACTATACGCCACAAATACTCACATACATACATTCATGTGTAATGCACACAAATTATACAGAACAGAGGTAAATATATTATACTATGTAGTAATACTTATGTGATTTTTATTGGGTCGTTAAAAATACATAAAATATCTACGGTTTTTATATTAAACCAAGCTCTTATTTTATGTGCTTAAATTAATAAATAAATTCATGATAATGTGAGATTTATTGTAATATGGCTGGTTAATTTTATATGCTATACGAATTACGTAAGTAGGTATGTTTTATTTTATAGAATTAATAAGGCGAGCCAATGTAATTGGTTTTGAATTGAGGTAGGTAGGTAGGTTATTTCTCTCCATTGTGTTGATGGTATAATTTTTTAGCGATATGAGTGAAAATCTTGATCTAAATGTGCCATCCACCCAAAATTGTGGAAAATAGTTTTATACCAACTATTTTTTTAAACTATATTCCTCGCATATTATAATTTTTTTGCTGGCTGGGAGGTAAAATCCAACATGTAGCCTACTAGGAAACTAAAACTTTTTTAATCGATTCAGCTTGCCATTTTTTGTCCAAAATTTATGTTTTATCTTTCAAAAAATTGAATTGTGAGTTATCAAAATTTAAACATAATAGAGAAAGTTTAAAGTAAGTACAAGGAAATTTTGTTTAATGTCATATTAAGTATCCTGATCAATTAAATTGTGGGTAATGTACCCACATATTGGGTTGACTACTAAATCAGAAGTATGTTTTTTAAACTAATATTACAATTAATTACTAAAGTTTAGAGTTAAAGTAGCTATAGTATTTCATCTTTAATTAATAATACAAGTATTTGACTTCTTAAATTAATACCTTAAATTTTCACAATTACCAATGCACAAATATGCAAACAGTATCGTGCAAGAAAAAATGAAAAAAAAAAACTAATTAAACCTTAAGTTTCTAAACGAAATTAGTTTTAATACTTTTATAACAATTCATTCTCTTCAATATTAAATAAAACTTAAACTATTAAGTGCCAATTTTTATATTATGCGTATAACGAAGCGATATAAGACAGTTTATTTTGTTGCGAATGAGGTAAGTACATGTATGCAATTTTTTTTCTCTTGTTTCTTAGCAAAATATCAAAATATCGAAAAAAAAAGATGGGAAAAAGTGAAATTGAAATCGATCAAGAAATACGGATGATATAAGCATAAAAGATATTAATTATCTTAAAAGATACAAAAATAATAATAGCAGATATTGATAAAGAGTGTAGTATGAAAGTAAAATACAATATAAAATCAATTAATTAAAAACATTTTGTAAATAGAGTACCACATTTAAAAAACAATTAGTAAATAAATAATTAAAACAGATTATAGAAATAACAATAAAATACAAGTTTATTATCACAGTAAAAAAAAATTAAAATACGGCTTGCATCACACACATGTCACAATCCCTTTATATATCAAATAAGGTTGAGAGGAGAGATGGTTCAGATATTCAGACCATCCAATACCTGTGTGGAGGTCACAGAGGCTGATCATGGTACTGTATCGTGTCCGGTTAGATATTCAATATAGATGTCGCGAGACCAGTAGATCGTGTCTGCCCCCATCAACATAGCCATGGTCTGCGTATATTTTGGAGATATTCCGACTACGCAACCCTGTAGTTCTGGGCTAGCCAGGACCCGAACGAACCAACGAAAAAAGCATCCAAAGAGACACTATAGCCTTTCGAAGATAACTCAGTAGCAGGTGTATTATATTTGCAGAACTGTTGCTCGCAAACTACATCTAGGGCATCTGAGACAAAATATATAGGACGAAGAATACTCTGTTCGCTAGATACTTGTCTGTTGAAGAATAAGCTCACAAAATGCAACACCTAGCCAACATTGCCCTTGTTATGTTTATTCAGATGTTTTAGTTATTCAATGAACTCCAAACAGTTTTTTGGAGTTTTGTTTCAGTTCTGTCTGTCTGACTAAGCAAAATACAGAAATATTTTAAGATAAATTTCACATCGTCTTTATTATAAACTAGCTGATTCCCGCTCCAGCTTCGCAGGGCACACTAACCATTTGAATGTGAATCTATACTTCTTTTATTAACGAAATGTTTAATTTCGATTGGATATTTATTGTAAATTTGTCCAATTTATTGTGCCAGATAGTGAATACACAGATTTCCACATCACTCATGAAGTGCTGTGTATTGGGATGCGTTCCCGTTTTTGTTATTAAATAGTATTTTATTTTCAGTAAATATTAAATTATTAATTTATTTAATTTATAAGAGTAATCTATCTTTTTTTTTATATTAAACAGAAATTTTTACAAAATTGACCTATTAGGACTTTTTTTTTCATTGTTTATTTTTAACGAATTTTTCTGAAAACAAATCCGATGGAATAGGAATTCCGTTAAATCCTTTATTAAAGGACGTCTATGTCACGAAAGAGGTAAGTATGCGAAATTTGAAGTCAATCAGACTGATAGTTTCGGAGATTTTGTGATGAGTCAATCAGTGGTAAATCGCTTATATATGTATATACAGAGAAGATAAATAAAAATCTTTGTTCAAATAAAAACAAATTTAAATTGTATTGAATACGTCAAAGTGAAAAAAAACAAAAAGTAATTTCTATTTTATAAGAATAAACAAGCGCATCACATATGGATAGCTATCTAAATCTTTAAATTCATTTTTATAGCGTATGAAAAACGTTGAAAACAGAATTTTAATAAAACAAGTAAGAAAACTATTCTAATAACCTTTTAATCCTTCTTGCAGACTTAAGTTATTAAGTGTCTTAAAGACTTTATATAACATAGAACAGTGTCTAATGAACAGCAATACCAGTTATTTAAAATATGTTACTATTACTTAGTTTATGTACCCTATTTCAATATTATATTTTCTATGGGTATTAATAAACATCAGTGTTTTAAAGGTTTAATATTAAAACATATTTTTCCATTTTGTATTGAACTAAGTTTATACAAAGAATTCGTCAAATGTTAACGCCATCATCTGAACTTATGTATGTATTTGGAAACTACAGAAACAAAGAAGAATCAACAAAATTTAATGTGAAAAATTATCTCTATATATTTATCTTTAAAAGGGAAGCGCATATCTGTATAACAATGTATTTTTGGAAAATTTAAGCTTCTCGGCGCTTCCACATTATTATTTTAGTCTCTTCAAGAATGCAAATAATAAACTTGAAACGATCGAACATATTGCTAATAAACATTAGAATTAAAACAGCCTTGAAATAAAAAAAAAATATTGAAATAGAAATCAATCTGAAAAAAGCCTACTTCTTTGTTGGGAGAGGGTTCTTAGCTATGTTTTTGTTATTGTTTTAAGTGCGAGCTTAGGATTCCGTGCCCGAAAAAACTAAAAATTGGCAATGATATCTTCAAAATCGATTCAATTTGGAAAAGGCACGACATTTTTAACATATAAATAATGACTATGGAAATGAATGGTCAAATAAACCTGGCTCAATTCATTTCGAAAAGTGAAATGTTAAAATAATTAGCTAATTCAAAACTATTATTCAAAAGAACGAAATCAACTCAAATATTTCAATTTCAATTAAAATATTTCCAAAAGTTTGTCTCAAAATGATAGCTGTCTAAAAGTATCCTTTTCATCTCATCTGATGTCCTTGATCATCACTTTGATATTGATTTAAGGAGGAGTGTTATAAGTTTAAAGTGTTTATCTGTGTGTCTGTTTGTTTCTCAGTGGCATCGTAGCCCCTAAACGTTCGAACCGACTGAATGAGAACATTTTAAAGCTAAGTTTCCAAAAATCGGTTTACAATGAATAAATCGCATTTGTCAGGGGTTTTTTAAATTTTGTAAATTTCACTTGTAGTTTTTTTATCTGACTTTGTGAAATATACAATTTTTGCCAATATTTTAAAACATCTCCGTATCCAATATTTGTTTGTAAACATTTACACGATACGAACTAAACTGTTTTGTATTTGTCAAGATTAAATTAGAAACTTTGTAGACAATACAATAAAATGGAATTATTATTGTTATTTGGGGGCTTTATCGATTTACTGTCAAACCTGAATTTAAATTAACATTCGATACAATTCAAAATGTATGTAGATAATGCTTCTTACCCATTTGCTATGAAGAAAGATATCACTTGCCAATATAATTTTCTTACAAAACCAGTAACTGAGACGTGTGTACAAGGTGATTCCAAAACTATAGCAGTATAGATATAGAGCCCATATGTAGGATAAAAATTTTAATTTTTCTTAAAATTTTATCCTTCTTTGCAGTTTTTGGATTTTATTACGAGATTTTGGTAATTATCAGTGTTGATTTTCAGTGATTGCGTTAATTTTTATAAATTCGAATAGTTTAATAAATCCAAATTTTTTTATTAAACGTATAAATTTGAAATATATACAATACTTATGTTACCATGCAAATAACTGATACTATATAACGTTTTTGCATTTAAATTTTTGTTCTATTCATAACGATTTACAAGATGGGTCATACCGATCCAAGAACCAATTGGCCTATGTTGCTTATTTACGAACTCGACCTCACTTTGTACGTTCTGGTACGGTATAAAAATTTAATCTCGATATATCTTTTCGTTTTTGAGTTATCATGTTTACAGACGGAAAGACAGACAGGAAACCGAAAATGGATTAATTAAGTGAATGGATACCTACAGCAAAATTTTATTCGTAGCATCAAAATTTTTCTGTTCGTAGCATCAAAATTTTTAGCGTTACAAACTTGGAATTAAAGACAATATACCTTGATATATTTCATATATACAGGGGATACAAGCCAGAATATCCTATTACTATGACATGTTTTTAACCGAGTTCAAACAAAAAACGAGGAGGTTATCAATTCGACTGTATTTTTTTTTTTAATGTCTGCTACATCAGACCTTGCGACTGGGTGATCGGATTTTGATGATTCTTTATCGGTTTGAAAGCTGGTGCTTCCCGTGTTGTCCCATTTCATTTTGGTCCAGTTCTGACAACGACATCCATGAGAAAACCATAAAAGTCTTAAATTTTCATTAAGTTTACATGACAAGAAAGCGAATAACTCAATAACACGCCAACCGATTTCGATGATTCTTTTTTAGTGACAAATTAGTTAGTTTACTTCAAATTCACTAAAAATCACAAAATAAAAAAAAACTTTTAACAAAAAGAAAACCGATTTCAAAAGAAAAACTTTTCCAAAATAAATTAAAATGCACTAAAAAGTAAAAAATAACGATACTACTAGAATGTAGTTAAAATTATTGTTATTTTTGGAGTCGGTTTCAGCCAAGCTAATGTATCAAACTGTTCTGTCAGAGTTGTTTCCTTGGGTGACACCGACTCCAAAAATAACAATAATGTTAACTACATTATATTATTGTTATTTTTTTACTTTTTTTGTGCATTTTAATTTATTTTGGAAGTTTTTCTTTTGAAGTCGGGTTTCTTTTTGTTAAAATTTTTTTTTTTTTTTACAATGTATGTATTATTTAACCAAAATATGAATAAACATAAAATTGAACATAGTTAAAAAGTGCTTAGAAAATAAATTGAAAAATTTACATTCTTTATCTTTATTATAAAAATTTCAATTTGACAAATGTATATTGAGCAATTCTCAAAAATAATTATTCCTATTTCGTTAATTTTACATCGGATCCAAAAAATGCAAATGAACTTTTTTTCTTAGAATTTATATCACTTTGAACCTTCAATGCGATAGTTTTGGAACCAACTCTGTAGTTAAATATTACATTGTATTCATTCCAAATACTAAAGATAGATAGATAAAAGAGATACCTGGAAGAAGGTAACAAATATCTCGATGTGACACAAAGATGTATTTATGTATCCTTTTGTGTTGATATGTTTCAATGGTCAAATTCAATTAAATTTGGAAAATGTTATTTATATTTTATGTATAACCTCAGGTAGATAAATTTTATAGGGAAATATTTTAAATCAAGTAAAATCATCCAATACTTCGACAGCTTCGACAGCGTGATTAAAAATATTTATATTTGTTTTGTTTTGTTTTTTTTTTTTAGTTTTAGAAACTTGAATCGATCCGAAATAAAGCTTCTACATAAAAAAATAAAATTTCTTGTCACAAGGAATTTCTTGCTTGAACTGATAATTAATATTTAATATTCTTGAGCTAAAAATACCATTTTTTGTTTTTATCGACTTATTCAGAAGTGAAAAAATAGGAATTAATAATTTAAGATTGCTTATGTGGGGTATTTTAAACGGTAAAGACACGGAACTCATTCCATCATCAAACAATTCCATCATTTTGAAAAAAAGCATAAAATTTTTGAAAGGTATAATTTGGAATAGCTTGTTAAAGCAATATTGTTTTTTAAAGGCTTACTTAGTCGACTAGATTCGTTTCATCGACACTTCTACGACTTTGTACGTTATATATACAGTAAAACCTGGTTAAGTGAGGCATCAATGGAATGCCAAAAGTGCAAATTTGTCTCACTTATAGAGGTATTCCACTTGCTCGTAGTGTCTCAGATATAAAGATATAAATAAATATATGTCTAATTCACAAAGGTTTTCATTAATAGAGGTCAGAATACAGGTTATTTCAATTATAGATGTACGATAAATAAATAAAATAATGCATTATCATTATCATTGCTTCTAAAAAAATTATGAATACCGAACCTTCGCGTGAAATCTTGTGCCTTTTTTTAAATCATCGGTCCACGTACCGGACCGTTTTAGTTGCGAAGTGGCTTGACCCATGTTAGCAAACACTGTTCAAGCTCTGGATATTCTGATAAACGTACACGTTTTAGTTTTCCTTGTTCTTTAGAACATTATGATTGAATTTTATCTTTATTCTGAATTATCCCATAAAGAGTAAATTTTGGCACATGAAATTCGACACACGACTTCATCGCGTGTCTTCGCTCATAAACGGATATATATTTAATTTTTTTACATACTGATAACGATTTGAGCCTTCGTTTCGACATTTTTCAAATTAACATCCGTATGATAGTAAAGCAAAACTAAAACTGAAGGTCATTGAGGCTCAAAATTATTTAAGTACGGAATTTGCGGGCAGAATGAGAATAAGTAAGTAAGCAAACAAAACGATGTTATCTCAGGTAATAATCTCAGGTAAAATTCACTCGATGTCTCAGTTATACAGATAACTATGCCGATAAAACCGAAAGAACGAATCCCAGATATAGAGGTTTGTTTCATCCCACTCACAGAGGTAATTCAGTGTCAAAGTGTTGGAACCTCAGCATGAGTTACAGTTATGGAGGTTTCTCACTTATCCATGTCCCACTTAACCAAGTTTCACTGTATATTTTATTGACCTTTTATATATCCCAAATACGTAGTCTCTTTTACGTCAAAGTACTGTCTTCTTACGTAACTAGTACTATACAAACTTGAATAAGCACATTTATAAATGCACATTTACATTATGAACGTACATTTTTTTCCCACATAAAGTTAGTTTCATTCTCTATCAAATGTAATTACGCTGTAGTTTTAATAAAGTTTTACATTTTAAATCTTCATGAACACAATTTTCTATGCATAGATGAAATCTTTTTCATCACCTCTAGAATATATTCTCTATTTGGCACACAAATTTAAAATGAGTTGTTTCAAATAAATACGTAGAGATTATCTAAAAGACTTTGTTACGCTGTCAAATCAAACTGAAAGAATGTTAAGAATATTGACGAAAAAAAATTATATATAATTTCATTCGTTTCTTTTAAAGAACCTATCTAATTTATATTGCACCCAAAAAACTCAATAGACAATTTTATTTTTGAATTGAATGTTTGTGTTATATTCGTTCCTAAACCAGTGTTAAAAGGACCACCCTTGAAGCTTTATGGCTGCAAAAATCTACATAAATAAAACAAATCTGAAGAGGAGCTTCACTCTTTAAACTTTACCATAAACACATATAAATTGAAAAAATGAATGTCAACCGACTGAATTATTCTTGTTGTACCTACACACTCTTTTATTTTGTGCGTGCCGGGTAGGTCAGCTGGTAGACTATAAAAGCTGAATGTTGGAACTGTGTTCCTTATCGTACGATATTCGTTGCTGGTTGGGAAGTAAAACCAAAAAAAAAACTGCAACAGACACCAAATACCGATATCTAGGTTAACTAGGGAACTAAAACTTTTTCAATCGATTCAGGTTGACATGAATTTTGAGAAAATGCAAAAATCTTTCATAACTGTCAATTTGTATTTTTTGTGAAAATTTTATGTCTAATCAATCATTTATAAAAATTGAGTTGTGAAAGTTATCAGAAGTTTAATGTACTCACATATTGGATTGACTACTAAATTAGAAGTTAGTCTGTTTTAACTAATACCACTATTATTTCATACAGTTAAAACATACAGTAAAAAGTAACTATAAAATTAAATTCTTTAAAGGATCAAACTAGTATTTGACTTCTAAAATTAATACGTGTCCCACGAAACCTATCGATCTTTGTTTAACATGCACCGTCTTTAAATAAAAACTATCCACTCGTTATTTTCTAAAATGTTCATTCTTGTAGTGTCTTTCAGTTCATTTAGAAATTCTTTTTCATAACATGATAAAATTTCTAAACTTATTATTAAACGTTGATCAACCATTTAAAATCACTCATTACGTTAGAATTTCAAAAATAAATTTATTATACTTAATATAAAATTTTCATTTATACGACTTCATATCATATTAAATAAAATAAAATATAATCTCCTATGTTTAATAAATATTTTAATTATAAAATATAATTGTGTGTCTAAGCGAATTATATTTAATTTTCAAAACATATATGATAATATAATAATATTTTGTATGAATACGATCACAAATGTATATGGGCGAGTGTCGTACCTTTGACCTGATAAGATTTTTCACAAAATCGGTCAAGCCGTTTTTTGTACCGAATGAAAAATTGTATAATTGTCATTATTATCACTTATCATTTGCATAGTTTTAACGTCATCGGGGGTGCAGGTGGCCAAGCCCTCGCTGGAAGATTCGGGGGGCGAAGCCAGCTAAAATGAAAAAAAAAATTGTTTACAAAAAATAATAATAATATAAACAATAATAAAACATATGATATTTTTTTATCCTATCCACTGGGAAGTTAGTCGTGTGTACTTTTCGGGTCGCACCTAAACCGCTTTTTTTAACTGACAACAATCAGTTGGATTAAGACAATTGTTATTTATTTTATCACATTGGTTATAAATCGTTTAGCCCAAAACAAAAGTGAATCTTGATTTTAAAATGAAAAGCTCCATAAAGAAACCATGTAAACGAAACTTAACTTATTGTGATTCAGAGCCCACTCTTTTATTGGTTTAGTTATTTCATAAATCACTAATAAGATTTAACCCTGCTTATGACTGCCATAATGAACGCTTGACGTCATTAGTGATTTTACCAATTAGGGCAAACTGAAAATTTTTTTTGCTTAAAAACAAAAGCACAAAGACAGCCATTCTTTCGGTTGTTTGAAACTATGATAAGTGAATAACAGTTTACCCTATATATTTTATCTATATACGATTATATAGATTAATTTAATTTGTTATTAACCTAATTTTATAATAGAATTATTAATTCAATGATCTTTTTTACTTAGCTTTGTTTTATACTCACAATTAATGTTATGGGGATAATCTTTGTATATTTGAAACATGCCTTTTTTTTTCTTTTTTATTAAATTATAAATATTAAGGAGTGTTTTTTGGAAATGGCATTTGAATCTTTTAGTCAATAACGTTTTTTATTGGTATTCAAATATATTTAAATAACATATAATAAATGCCTGACATCGTTGTTTGCCCCAGTCAGCGCTGGCTCGGGCTTCCCATCTAAACTGTCTAGGGTTAAAAGTACTTTCAATAAACATAAAACCAAGACATTATAACTACAAGTGAAATTTACAAAATTTAAAAAACTCCCAACAAATGCTATTTATTCCTTGTAAATCGATTTTTGGAAACTTTGCTATAAAATGTTCTCAATCAAGGCGGTTCGACTGTTTAGGGACTACGATGCCACTGAGAAACACACAGACGCACAGATAAACACTTTAAACATTTAACACTCCTTCTTAAATCAATATCAAAGTGATGGTCAAGGACATCAGATGAGATGAAAAGGATACTTAGAGAGCTATTATTTTTTGGGACAAATTTTTGGAAATATTTTAATTGAAATTGAAATATTTGAATTGAGTTTGTAGTTTTAAATTACGTATAATTATTTAACCATTTCACTTTCCAAAATGAATTGAGCCAGGTTTATTTGACCATTCCTTTCCATAGTAATTATTTATATGTTAAAATTATACGTTATGCCTTTTCCAAACTGAATCGATCGTCGGCAATTTTTTAGTTTTTTCGAGAATGGAACTCTAAGCTCGCACTTGAAAAACAGCTAAAAACAATCTGCGATAAATTACCGTTTAGGCGCTACAATGCCACAGACAGACAAAGGCACAGACACACACACACATAGCGGTCAAACTTATAACGTCCTTTTTTTCAATTCGGGGATTAAGAACACTATTGATCACTCTTCTTACCATTCATGCTGAAAACTTCTCTTATTTGAAAGACTAAATAAATTTTTTTTCAGCTGCAAAGTATATTTTTTCTAAATTTTATGATTAAGAGGGTGCATAATCAAAGAATAATGCCTTTTTTCTTACATCTATTTCCATTTCCTTCTATTAAGTCTGATTTCCTCGTAGAGCTCATTTAAAAAAGTGAAAAGTAAATTGATGTCAGAAGCAAGATAATTTAATTACGAAAATAATGGTTCATGAAAAAAATTGATTAAAACTAATTTAATTAAAAATATCGATTGAAAAACTATGATATTAAAAATCAATAAAATTTCATAAAAAATATGTTTAATCTTGTTATAAGATGGGTGAAGTTCGATCTTATCTCTTAGACAAGTAGCTCTAGTGATGACGAGGGAAACGATATTGACGAGAGTAAGTCAGCGAAGAGCAGGACAAAAATGAAACTTGATTTTTCATTTAATTCATTGATTCTTATTTAATAAATTGAATAATCATTTATAGTACAAGAGACGGTATAAGATCGATCTTCCCCCATTTGATAACCAGTTGAGACATATTTTTAATGAAATTTTATTGATTTTTAAACATGACTTTCATGGATTTTCTATCGAAAAGTGTTCATGACTATTTTTTATTTCATTAATTTTAATTATTTTTTTCCATGAAGGGTTTTTTCAGGCAACCCATTATTTTCGTTATAAAATTATCTTTCTTCTGATACCAATTTCGATTGGCTAACAGATCGGTGTAGTTACTTATATTGACTTATCTGTTTATACTTGATGAGGTACCTTCACCAATCTGTTAGCTAATCGAAATTAGTATCAGAAGAAAGATAGTTTAATTACGAAATTAATGGTATGGGGTTGCCTGAAAAAAACCGTTTATGGAAAAAAATTAATTAAAACTTATTAAATTGATAATAGAACACTTTTGGATAGAAAAACTATGATAGGCATCTTTAAAAATCAATCAAATTCCATAAAAATTTGCTTCATCTGGTTATCAGATGGGTGAAGATCGATCTGATGCCGTCTCTTAGACCATTAATACATTATTTCAAACTGATACATGATGATAATAATAGGCATAAAACGGTAACACAACCAGATTCTAAAACGTTAAAAAAAATTATACATTTATAATAAATGATAGTTGAAAACTAATTCTATAATTTTCATATGTTACTACATTACGTTACGTTACATGTGTGCGTTCTATATGACGTTAATGTAACCTCTCTATAACACATACCATGCTATAAATGTTATGGGTGGGTATGGTTTGTTAATTATTTGTAATAGTTCTTCTAACACACATGTAGGATGATAAATGCACGTAGTATTGAATAAGTCGTGTGCCTATAACGAATTGAAATTTCTGTGATTCTTTTTGATATTGTTTTAAGGGGGTATTCCGGCTTAGAAGTCTAAATTGGAGACATTTTTCAAACTAAGATTATAAAAAAAATAAATTATATTTTTTTAGCTATTTTTTCATATGATAGATATTTACTGACATTTTAAAAATATAATAAAAATATTTTTTTTAAAATTACAAATTCTTCGAATTACAGGTCGGAGAAGGGGGGGCTACAAAAACAACACTACACCCTGGTTGACACGATTGCAGCTCCTCTAGTGATCTGAAACAAGAAACTTAATTAGTAAAGAAGACCTTTTCGTATTTTTTTAAAATAATCAAAATTTTTTAGAATTCAAAGTTCAGACGACAGAGAGATTTAGAAAGGAGATTCCCATCAAATTTTAAAGAAATCGGTGCAGTAGAACTTCAGGTATTATGTCAACCACCTCGAAAAATTGAGTTTCAAGAAAACCTCGTTTTAAGTTTGAAAGACACTTCCGACAGAGTAACTCGGCTAATATTACTCACTTTGGATTAATCGACGATTCCAGATCTGTACATTGGACCTTCTTCAACTTCATATGCAACGCCTTGCAAAGTTATATCTGTTAACCGAGCTGTTATGCCTTCTTTTGAAAAATAACTTTACTTTAACTTTACTTGAAGGTCGAATTTATGGAATCGATTTTTCCATTTATTGACAAGAAAATAAGTGAGAAGGAAGAACAAATTACAGAAACTGCCGAAAAGAATGAAAACTCTTTTTGAAAATTCTCAAAATTGCACTCCAATTTTCTATCCTTTCGATAGTTCCAATTTATAACTCAATTGTTGATGGCTTTGAATATATGAAAATCAAAAAACTTTAATTCTATGAATCCATCACTCGTGCCGTAACAAGAACATCATTTTTCAACATTTCGTTTCATTCTGGATTCACGGTCTACATCTATCTATATATAGGTATTATATTCTATTCGCATATTGTATGAAGTAAAAAAATAATGTATTATGTTAGGGAAAATGTTTTATATGTGGCACACAAGTTGTTCTCTGCGTTTTAATAGAATATACGACATAATATACTGAACGATTCATTTTAAAATCTAAAATAACTACAAATTTCTCTCATTTTAATATTCAAAAACTTCGAGAAATAAGAAACAGAAATGTCTATGAAAGAAAATCCCTATTCACATCCGTAAATAATTAATTACTCCTACACATTTTTACTGAGTGATCATTTCAAAATTATGTACCCTTATTAACTCTTGAATTTACGGCAATTTTTGTTTGAAACTATTTTTCATAAAGTTGATGGTCTCCGAGATATTTTTTACGTATACATAGCTTTAATTAACGCAATCCTACCATTTTTAAGACTGCGCGTTAGCAGAGTTTTAAACTAGATGCCGAAACCTTTTTTTCAGTTTTTTTTTTTGCCTTTGAATAAATTCACGTAAAAACATTATTTTGAGCGGTACAAGAACGAACGACCGATTTAATTTTTTTATCATGGTGAATAGAGATTTTTATGTCCTTTCAAAAGATGTATAACAAGGTAGGGGGTGCCATAGGAAATTTCAAAGTTCGAGTGGCTAGAGGCCAAGTTATAAATTTTAAAATTCTCTAGGTACCAAGTTTCCTGTGGTAAGCAGTAGACATATAGAAAATCGACGAAAAACTCGTTTTTTTTTTTATAAATTCGACACTTGAACCACTATAATATTTCTTGATTATCAAACTAACTTTTATTAATTTTAGAGAAATCAGAAAAGATTTCGCTTCTTTACAGGGTCATGGAAAATCCCTTCGAACTATCATACAAATTTACAAATTGTATGTATAAGGGAACGCTTCTATGATCTCTTTTCCATATGTCTCTCAGCTTTAAACTTAATATAACAATGAAAAGGTGTCCTTTGTTTCAAATGAATTATCCTGTACTACATTCAATGTTGAATATTCTGTAATATAGAATATGAGCTGTCTATTAGAAATTAAAACAAAAACATTATTCCATATAGTTATCAACTAAATTTTTGGTAGTAAATGATAAAATAAATAAAAGAGAATAAAAAAATTTTCACGCTTTTCGTAATTATTTATTGCATTCTATATACTAAAATGTTTTTTCGAATGTTCATTAATCAAAAAATTTAAAAAATAAAAAAGCTAAAACAAAATGGTGTTTTTTAGATCCGATTATCCGATTTACTTTATCGAATGGTTCTATTAAAATACCTTCAGCAAATACTATTGGAGAATGTATGGTATTAGTTTGGTTATCTAATTGGATGCTTTATTCAATCATGCAATACTTTTTCTATCCTTTTCAAATAATTATGCGATGTATAAAGGGGATTTTCAGCAATCATGTTTGCCATTATTTATCATTAAAGAACAATTTTTTAGGGGTATCAAATGGTATCAGTTCTTATGTTTATGAATCGGATAAGTCAAGAACGAAAACGACGCAGATTTGAAATTATAACAACCTTTTATTAGGCTTACATGTGCTTTAAATTTCATGATAATACAAAACAATTTTATCAATCGAAAATGGAAAACTTGTTCTAAGATATTTAAATAAGAGATAAAAACCGTTTCATAACATTTCGATCGGTAACATGAAAAACCTAGAATTAGGTAGAAGAGATTTCCTCATTTTCAGTTTCTGTTTCAAAAGGTCGGGAAAGTATTTGAGGTCGTCTTAAGTTGTGAGGAAATTAGCGCTGGTATTATAGTCATAACATTTGCTAATAACAAAATGATTTATGGACTCGTCTAAGAAAACATGGTAACGTTTATGTGTCTATACCCTCTCTAGAGGGGTTTTGATACTTGAAAGGTCAAGTTCGTTTATGAGTAAAATGGATAGATAAACCAAGGATAGAGGAGGGGTGTGGTGCACAATGTACCAAATTTTGAATTTTTCCAAAATACAAATTATTTTTGTATTTTTTAATCAGTTTTAAGCAAAAACGGTCATTTGTGATTTATGAACATATGGGTCCGTTATATTTGGTTGTTTTGGAACTGTAGCTATAATACAAGATGATATATTGAATAAACAATAAAAAAAAGTATTCAGCATAAAAAAATTTTTTTTCTCTCATGTCATTAAAATACACATATATTTTGTACATACATTTATGGATGAAATAGTACTTTATATATCGCATGTATACTACATACATTAGTTAACATTGTCTAGGGAATCTACCAAATATGTGCTTTGAAATGTAGGCAAAAAAAGCAAAAACTCGAATGTAGTCAACCAAATGACTTCCTTGTACGCTTATATATTGATTAAAATGGATGGAGTTGTTCGAAAGGGATATTTTCAAGTAATCTGAAAATCGATAATTTTCGGTATCGTTCAAGAAAGTACAAAAGAGAATATGAACAACTATTTGCCACAACATCCAACTTAAACATTCTACGAATAATGGTTTTTGGCCCATGAAAAATGCATACTATCTGCCCATACGTCAGGCTGAAAATATTCAAAAAGGTTTCAGAGATAAAGATTTTCGTTGAAAACTTGATATCAATTTTGCGATTACAATACTTCTTTTACTTTTTACAAGGAAGTAAAAATACAACCCATCAAATCGTAGTAAAATTCATATGAATTTATAAAAATTTATTGCTTGTTGCATATTTGTTTATAAATTATAATACATATAGAAAACCACCTACATGTTTTAGAACCCATTGAGGCAGAAAAATAAATAATACGGGTGAAATTAATAAACTTGCTTTATGTATGAATCTCAAAATGTTTATTTATTTATTATTATTACTTTTGGGTTTAGGGGCAGCATCGATAAAAGATCATTAGCAACCCATTCACTCTTTAACGTCAGGTAAATCGAAATAGTTGCCAAATTAAATATATGAATACTAAAACAAAATGGCAAATAATAAATTAGGATGCATACATATACTTAAAAATATTTAATGCAACTAATAAATAATCTGAAATCACAGTCTTGAATTATGGCCCACGATATTTATAAAAGAGAAACAAAATTAAAACCAAAATAATAAAATATGTAAATTTATACTTTAATCAGAACACAGTTTTGTCAGTATGATAAACATATTGCCAGATTGGGTAGAGGGCCAATATAAAAAACAAACTAAGCTTGTTTAAACCTAGTTCTAGGCCAACGGCTAAACCTAGGATTACTTAGCAGTGTCTATTATGCCATTATCGTTCAGCCCCATGCGCTCGTTTATGAACGCTGAAAACTTATTGATATATCTTATCAAACTTTTGTCTGTGATTTTGTCAATTTCGTTCCCAGTCTTTGGCTTATTCCCCCTGGTCAACTCCCCGGTCGAGTATATTACAGAAGGTGAATGAAATTCGAGAGCAGACTATATGGATCTAGCAAGCAATGAAATTGTTCATAGGTGCACATGTCAGCATGAATTTCTGCAGCGACAGAAGTACTGAGAGATTTTGGTGACTTTGTAGGTATCAACAGCCTATTGATATACTACTGGGAGAAATAGCGAGTTTGACCTCAATTGTAGTGCTTATATCCTCGAGTCGATTCGTCCGAGAAGTGGATAAGAGTCTGTCATCTGGTGATGGATTCAGGGGCCTTATTTCTTTACTACTGCCTTACAGATCCCTTCCTGGTCAGCCTTCTACAGCTTCCTCTTAGGTGCAACCGAGATGTTTGGACTCTCTCTTTTTGCTTATTATATTATTAATTATTTATTAACATATTTTTCTTTTGTTTTCAGGTAAGAAAAGGACACTTTCCCGTTGGCTTTCTATATCAATTTAATTTTTATAGAGACGAGAGATAAAGCCTTGAAGTCAACAGTGGTCACAAATCCGGAAAAGCGACGGGAGCTCTCATGGTGAAAAATATTGAAATATATGAAAATTAATATACAATGATATTCCCTATCAGATTTATTTTAACATAAACTTCCTTCTATTGGTCAATATTATATTTGGTTTTTATAGATAGCAAATATAAGAAAACCGTCTTTTGTCCAATCAAAGTTTTTTTAAATAAAGGAATTTCGAAAAATCCTTTCTTATGTGACTTCTACAGTATTAAATCCATATCTCCTTCTATCATTAACGATTTAGGCTGGGCGTCGATATATCAGTCGTTACATTGCCTATTACTCCTCCAGATTATTTTCCTCTCTGAAATGTTTCTGATTTGAAATAATATACAAAAAGAACTATTGAAAAAAAATCATCAAAATCGGAGCTGTTATTGAGGACTCCCGGGTAAAAACATTCATTGATGCGACTAAATATAAAGATATTTTTGGGAGAAGGATAAAAAAGTTTCTCGATTTCTACTGTAAAATTGACATATTAGTCATAAAGTTGTCGAAAATAAATTTTACTATAATTTATCAGCAAATACAATTATTTAATGATAATTCTCTAAACTGGTCTATGAAAGCTACCTTGATAATTAATGATTACATGAATACCTATCTCATAAAAATTATAGAAAGTAATTTTGAAATAATTCATTAACAGATAATTACAACAATATAACATTAATAATGTACATTTTGGTTTTTACTTTTTGTATATAAATAATTAAAATTATTTTAGGCTAATATAAAATACATTAAAATATTAGTTATAATGTTATGTATGATTCATTAATAAAATTAATGAATTGGAAATTATACTGAATGATGCATATTAATCAGCTTCCTATGTCTATCCATTATCATTAAATATATAAATACACGGTTTTCAAAAAGTATCGTTTCTTCCTCCGTAAAGCAGGAGGTAGAAGAAGTTTGACCTCGTAGTTGCTTAATTTTTTTTTAGAGAATCTGCACTTTTCGAAATGAATTGAGCCAGGTTTATTTGATCTTTCATTTCCAAAGTAATTATTTATATGTTAAAATTATATGTGATTATCGCCAATGTTTTAGTTTTTTTGGGAACGGAATCCTAAGCTTGCCCTTGAAATAGCTAAGAACACTCTCTGTTAAGTTACCTTTCAAATCAAACCAAAAAATAGATTCTTCCGTATAGGCGCTACGATGCTACAGACAGACAAATACACACACACACACACACACATAGCGGTCCAACTTATAACACCCCTTTTTTAATTTCGGTGATTAAAAAATAGTTTTAGAATAAAAAATTTTTCTGTTTTAAAGTTAAGGGAGGAATTCTTGATCGAACTACACAACTTATATCTAACTTTTTTTTTCTAATGCGCTGAATTTTGGTGATTAAAGAGTATGCAGTTGCTTTCGGAATGCTCTGGTTATCCTTCTCAAACTATAGAGAAATTCATATGAAATGTGAAATAAAGGCTTCAAATAAATGCATTTAGTGTCATAAAGTTTACTGACCGATGTAATTTCCATTTTCAATAGGTTCATTGTTTATTTGTAATGTTCATGTATATTGAATATACAGAGAATGTGTGAAATATTGATAGTAAATTTCTTTTGTTTTATTCGACTATAATAAACTTATGATAAGAGCTTTTGTCTTGTCAGATCTCACTGTTTATATGATTATTGTTGTGAAAAGCACGGTCTAATCTAAATAAAACAAGTCGTTGGATGGGTCCGGTGCTACCTTTGAGGTTGACAAGAACTTCCCAGCATAATAAAGAATTATAAAAAAAAACTACATCGACTCGAAACTACTCGATCGATTATGACGAAATTCTTTTCGAATCATATTGCCGTTAAAACGTTTCGATCAACACCTCAACGAAGTCGATCCTATTTTTTTGTTCGCGCGATATCGATCAGGAAAAAAGTACGTACACACCCACACACACACATACTTCTTCTCAAAATTGGTGTTAATGCCTTGTCCTGACCATGAAAGGTAAAATAAAAATGAAGAAAACATTTTTTTAATAAATTTTTCCTCATAATATGAGGGAAAAATTAAACAATCTGTTTATTTTCTGGGTGATGCATTTCGTAACTCAAAAATCAAAGCCATAAGTCGTGTAAATTTAGATCTTCTTTACCCTTTCAATGTCTCCCTTTCTTTAATGCAAAATGATTTATGAACTTCACCCACAAAAGCCTATCACTGTGTAATAGAACTTTAAAGCGCTTGCATGCACGTTATAATTATAATAAAATCCCATAAATTAGATAACGATTGCCATTGACAAATTGGTCGAAATTGATCAGCCCTCATCATGATTCTGAAGTCTTCTTGAATACCTTTATTTTCTTATTGGGTAACAGAAACTTTTAAGTCAATAAATAATCAGTATTATTTCGATTGATAAACGAATTTAATTAAATTTCCAAGTAACTTTATGCAATAATAAATAAAGTTTTAATACGAGGATCTTCGTGTTAGAACTGTGAACATTAAAGACAGATAAACAAAACATTATATGCATAATATGTCTTTTGACATAGTAAGTGCCTGATATACAATACTAACCACCTCTTTTATGCAATGTAACATATCCTCTTAATATGACAAAACAAATGCCAGCACATATATTAGGTGCATATAATTCAAATATCATGATACCATACCACCGTAATACTATAGACCGAAAATATCTATTATCTGTTGCAACAGCTAATCAATGCTAAAGATATGCTGTAATTTAATTGTAATCATAGATAATAATACTTTCAGAATAAAATGTAAATAATACTTGTAAAATACTTAACTTTGAATGGATACTAATTAAACAGCCGTGTGAATTGTAACAGCCGGTTATCTTGAAATTTTGATGTTATTTTACTATGTTTCGGGTTCAATAGCAGACAAGGTCGATGCGGACATTGTTAATCAACAATTATTTGTTTTATTCGTTTCAATACGATCAATAGAAGCAGAGATATTCAAGAAAACGTCACCAAAGAAAACAATGTTGAGATAATAAAGCGTGCAGAAGAAGTTCGCGCGTCTCAGAACCGAAAACCTCTTTTTCTGTATTTTTTACAGGAAAAGAAACCTATTTAAAAGAATTATCCATTTGCAAAAATTTATCCAATTCTTTATCAAAATCCGGAAAGTTTATTCAACTATTTAATAATATGAGATACTTTGATATTAAATTTTAAACACATTCTTTTAGTAATGTCTTATACAATGTACTCGTATTTACCTTTTCGGTATTTCATCAACTATATTCTAAGTTTCTAAATCATTCTAGAAAGTATTATCCAATTCTGAAACAAAATTTTATTTGTGTTAATTTTATTTTGAGTCAAAAAGTAAAAAAAAAAATGCATTTATTTATTGATCATTTTAATAGCTTAATATCCCACAGAATTCCATTCAAAAAGCGATTTCACAGACCGATTTAGGGAGATTTCTAGACTACAAGCCCTAAAATTTTTTAGGTGAAATGACTTACCAGGAATCATTTTGAAAAAGATGCCCCTATATGTAAAAGTAAGTTTTAGCATCATGAAGTGAGTTTCGCGCGTACGAGTAAGTTCAGGTGATAATATGAATGTCACATCCCTTGATATCTCACCCCAGTAAATATGTATGGCGTTGCTGGATACTAACTCTAGATAAATATTCGAAGTATTCGAACGACATAATTACATAAATGCCATACAAAAATAAATCCGGTAACTTCGGTACAAGAAAAAATATTTTCTCTCCCGTCCATTTTCGATGCCCTATGTGATTTATTTCTGTACGGCAATTTGCTTGGAATACTAATGCAGAGTTAGTATCTACCAACAATAGTATCCTCCACGGCAAGTATACAGAGTTAGTATCCAGCAGACTTAGTATCCTATTTGGAAATCCTACTTGAAGAGTGATTTTCCGAATCGATTTCAGGCAAAATAAAATTTCTATGATAGCCAAATGAATTTTTGGTGCTATGTACTATAGGAATTTAAAAAATCGATACAAACCTCAAATCTATTTAACAAATAAATTTTACCTCGTAAAAAATTTGGACAAATTGACCTGAAAAATTGTGAATCATTAGGGAACTTTAACAGTTGATTCTATTGGCTACTCTGATGAAATTTCTTTCGTTTATGTCCGGTTTCCAGTAAACAAAATAGTATCTGTTTGTTATTAGAGTCTGGTAATATTTTTGAACTCGGAAACGGAATACTATCAAACAGAATGACATTCTAGATACAATATAATATTTAACTGTTTCCTTTTAAGATTTAATCTAGTGTATCTATTGTGCATATACATTGGAACTTACATGAAATAATTTACGTTAAACAACAGAATTTGAAGGAATTAACCTCTACGGTGCTGCATTGCTGCATATTTAGATTTACCAATGAAAATGTTTACAGTCACTAGTCGATTTGTAGATGTTTATTATAGAAAGTAATATGTTTGTGCAATATGTTTAATTTTCCGTAACGAATGAATTTTCATATGTTTACAAATGCAACTCAATAAATGATTCGAAAACAAACTGGTTTAGGAAAAATAAGAAAAGTTTAAAATATAAATTAGTTTTCTACTTAGTAGTTGTGTGCGTAGTCATGGTAGGGACAATATACTCGATGCAAGCGCTTCCAGTGAAAAATTTTGGCGATAAAGAAGGCTGTTATGACTAATTTGCAGTTCTTTACATGGTAATCTTATAGAAAATGTTAAATTAAAATTATTGAAAAACACTAATTAATTAAACTTAATGCATTAAAAATTGTGAAAATAAGAAATCAAATTGCCCAAATATCATTTTTCAAATGTAAGTTATCATAATTATTTATTTAAATTTGTGAGATAATAATATTAAATTTTCAATGTAAGTCATAAATGCAATCCATACAATTATATATGCATCCATACAATTCTATAATTAAAGTAGTGTATCGTTACCATGGAAACGCCTCCAATAAAACTCACACACGGTGTCAATAAATGAAACAGACAATTGTTTCATTAATTGGGTCTAAAAATGTATATTTTTTTCAAAATAAAAAGTCCAAATTTTTATTAAGAAATACCAAGAAAAAACTTACAACAAATACGAAAGCATTCCTAATTGGCAAGTACAAATTAAAAAAAAAATTAAATATTTACTTGAAAATACTGATTCAATATGTGATATGATGGATTCAGACCTACATAAGTACACAAAAATGTTTCACATAAAAGTTGTTTGAAAAGAGCGATGTATTTATTGGTTACATTGAATTTCATTTTGACATTCAGGATCATTAAAACTTCGCTGATGTTCGTAATTGCTTAGTACGGAATCATATTTCTTCGAATTCTAAAATTCTGAAAAAAAATTTATGTTAATCCACATACCGGCCAATAGTACCTTATAGTTTCCTTGAAAATATTGAGGAAAAGTTTAAAAATCCTTGAAAATATTGCGATTTTTTTATGGCTTCAAAATTTTTTCAATTGCAAAACAATCTTATAGCTGATTGATATCCGTTTTTGTTTTGTTTGCAATTTACAAAATGCCTAACTGCCTACAAACGAACACTCATATTTTATAAAATGTATAACAAAATCACTTTCCATTTGAAGGAGGTATTCACTAAAAACTCGCTAATACGTATATAGATCACAAGCCCATGCTGAAATACACCGAAATACCATTCGTCGGAAGATACGAAGAAAAACTGTTCGTCGTCATCAAATCAACCCGAATTTTGTATTTCTTTGGGGATAATTAATTTTTCTCGGTGTTTTCCAAATTTCTTAAAGAGCATCTCTTTTGAAAAATCCAAAAAAGTACAAACTTTTGTCTCGGAATTGGGAAAAACACGGTACATAAGCTAATTTTAGCTAAAATAATTCAAAAATCAGGTTAATTTGACAAGAATTTTTCGTTTGAAATGATCCACCAGGAATCATGTTGAAAAAGATGCTCCTTCCTATATGTAAAAGTAAGTTTAAGCACCATAGCGTCAGTTTTGCGCGGTACAGGTGAGAACATGTGAAAATATGGATGTCACACCCGTTAGTATTTCACCTCTGCACCAGCAAATATGTACGGTGTTGCTAGATACAATAAAAACGCAGGGCTTCGGAAAATGACGCGAGATCAAAATTTTTTTTTAACTTCCGGTACCAAAGTTTTCGGAATTATTTCTATATGCCATTTATGTAATTCGCTTCGAATACTTATGCTGAGGTAGTATCCCGTAACGCCGTATATTTTTGCTGGAGCAGGGGTGAGATATCAAGGAGTGCGACATTTATATTTTCCCTTGTACCACGCAAAACTGACGCCATGGTGCTTAAACTTACTTTTACATATAGGAACATTTGTTTAACATGTTTCCTAGTGGCTCATTTCACCCGAAAAATTTCAGCATAGGCTTGTGGTCTACTCTAAATTGCATATTTAAAAAAATCAAATTAATTACGTAACGTGTGGTTCATTCCAAGTTTAACTGTTTTTTTTTTTTGTTTTTTTTTGCAAGACAATTTTTTTTATATATATTTTTTACAGCTATTAATTTACCACCTACAACAACATGTAGTTACGCCCTTATATGTATGCACTCATAGAGATATATAGCTGGTACAATGACAGTAGTATTACGTAATAATGGAACAGAATTGTATAGTATTTATGTAATTGCATATAGTAATACATATCTATTGCTGTAGTATAGTCGTCTTCTTCCGTTTCCAGTGAAACAAATGACATAACCAACGATATAACCATTTCAACTGAATGGCATGTTCGAATGTACCTGTTCTAAGCTATAAAACATATCTCTATTCATACACGGTTAACATACTCTCAAAATTTTCTAATGTTTCTGAATTTAAAAGTTTGTTGAATTGTTTCAAGCTGATCTTAGTATTTGTATTGATATCTTCATGATTTGTACCTACTTCTTCATCGCAGTATGTAGGTATGATCCGAAGCCTGTTGAGTATTCTCGCTTATTGAAAATTGTAAAAAAAAATATATATATATAAATACAAATGTTGCTTTAATTTTGTATAAAAATTTCATCGAGTATCGCTAAACAAATAACCAGGAAAAAAGTAAAGATACCAGCGCTAGCAGTGAGTTGAAGTAGATTTTACTTTTTTCGAATACAGTTACTATTGTTAGAGATAGTTTTCGAGAAAGACGTATTTCCTAAACAAGATATGGATATGGATTCTAATTATTGTGACTCCAGAATACCTTGTATTTTTGAATCCAAATTACTCCAAAAATTCGAAAACAATGAAATTATTCATTACATTTTCGATTTTTCTGGATTCAACCATCTGTTGGTATGAAATAATTGCAAAATATTTCTTTAATTAATTAAATTAAAAATTTAAAAATCTTATTTATGTTTTTCAGTTAAAGTAGTCCGGACGCCAAGGCTAGTTTGTCTTGTTGCAATTATTTGTATTTGTTTTTAACTTTGATGATAAATTTTGTTATAACTTCATAAATGTAGACGAAAAATAAGAATAAAATTTTTGGATATCTGCCTTATTTTTCGAAATATCGAAAGCTAAAAAATTAAACTCAATTTCAATTTTCGACATTTTGAAAATTACTCCCGATTTCGAATAATTTTACTCTTACTTTTCGTCTTATATTGTCAAGTTATACCGACTAGTTTTGGAGAAATCTATAAAAACATATTATCCATTTACCGTTTTCCCATAAGACCAATGTTAAATATGTCTACTTTTGAATCAATTATTTATTTAAATAATCGTACAGCTTTCCGCCCTAAAATTTTCAGAATTGATTTAGACTTAGCCTAACTTTATTTAAAAAATGAAGCTTGTACATACTAAAGTATTGAATTCGATAAAAATTGTTTGAGATATTGTTTGATTGTAGGATATGAGTTTTTGTATAGGCTTTAATCAAAATCTCAGAAATAAAAAAATAGTTATTCCCGATATTTTTCCCTGTAGACGACACCCAATTTTCTCAAATTACTATAATTAATTTCTTCTAGATAAAAATTCTAATATGTAATTTGTATGATATAGGTGATGAGTCGTAGTCTATGATTGTTCTTACATATATAAATTTTAGCTGGAAATATTTTTTCTGTGTATACTGTACAATGTTATATAGTGGCAGTTATTTCAAATACGGGTAATATCAGGTAAAACTTAGCTGAATCAGGCAATATAGTTTGTTCCACAGAGCATCATGTTGGAGATTCAATTCTATTATTATTACTTGAACCAGCTGTCATATTATAGAACTGATTTCTATTCAAATTTTACACGGCATATAATACGACTTTACGACTGTGTACACGTTCTATTGGGTACCATACATATAGATAAGTAATATTCACAATAATAATTGAGCTTGTTATTACATTCATTGAGCAAATTTTTATCAAACTATTTTTACAGAGTTGTTGACATTTATGTGTGTTCTTTTATGCAAGTAATGTTTTCGATGCGGAATGTATATTTATTCATCGTGATAAAGATTGTGAAATATTTTAACTCCTCATCTACATTTTCGCGAAATATTCTCGCAGAAATCTCTAAAATTAGCTACTATTCACGTAAGTAATCAGTTTATGTGAAAATGGTACTCGGCTGTACTCGTATAAATGTATCACCTTTGACTCGGTTACAAAAAACGGTTTTTTTTAACGAAGTCGGGCAAGATGTGGGGTAGACACATATACATATGTATCTATACGTTTATGTGATTGTACCCTCTCTAACGGTCGCAATTTAAGTTCGATTTGAATATAATTTTGGTATCAAGAATTGTTTTAGTATTTGAACGGTCAAGTTTTAGTATTTGAAAGGGGAGATTGTATTTTATTACAAAATTTTTTTCAAAATAAAAAGGTTTTTTTTTGTATTTTTTGATTAGTTTGAAACAAAAAAGTACTCTTGTGACTTTTTCTCCATACGCTCAGTTTTCAAAATAAAAATGTTTGAAAAATTAAAAATGCAATATCCGATTATAAGAAAAATGTGTTATTTTTTCAATCTCCGAGGGAATTTGATTAACTAACACATCTCCTGTGCTACGAATCTTATTCTTAGAAGATTCCTGCAATAGTCTTACATAACCCAGTAGTAGTTAAGTTCTTTTCTATGTACATTTCATGTCTATTAATAAATATAAACTTTTACAGTCGAATTAAAAACTACACTACAATATGAAATATATTTGTTTGTGATACATTTACCGAATGCTTAATTTTTGGGTAAGATATAGCGTTCGCAATATCCTCACTTCGCAATTTACTCACGAGTCTAATTTTCGAAAATAATATCGAAAGATTTCCTTAATTTTACAACAGTAATGTAGTACAATACTTTAGAAACTAGTGTTTTTGGACAAAACTATTTTTTAATAAATGTCACTAATATGAGGATGTACTAATTTATCCATTGAAATATTACGTTGTATCCACAGAGTTGCGCGATTATATACAACGAAAGAGAAATAGATTGAGTAGTGTGCGATTTTGAAAACTGTGCGAAATGAAATCTGAATAAATAAGAAAGGAACAAGTCCAATAGTTTACATAGCGGCCTTAACAGCCCGGTCCATTATTCCAATTTAGATATAAATTTCCTTGGTTCTGAAATACTTTTTTTAGTAAGTATGTAGTTCAAGGTGGTAAAAATATAATTAGGAAAAATTGATATGATTGCTTCTTACATCGTTTTCGAACCAAATGATTAGAGTAAATCCTTACCTCAATGTAGCGGGCGAGTATCAAGCTAGTTTTATAATATTTTTTATTTATTTTTTGTGCAGTTGGTATTGTTTTGTTTTTCTAATTTTTCTCAAGGTAAACTTTCGGATGAGGTTTAAAAAAATTATCCATATGATTTAATTTAAGTTATACAATTGGTGTGCAATGTTGGTTTAGCTGATGACATATGCAATTTATACATGCACACCAGCTTATACAGAATTTCAAAGAATATTTGTGTAAACCACTTACCTCGCCAATGGACTCGTATATTGATTACATTCCTACTCATTTTGAATACTTTATAATAAATGCCAGGGTCATGAACATGTATATCTCATCAGAAAAACTAAACTTTGCACTCCAGTTATACAAAATTATTATTACAGTAATTAAAATACATACCTAGTTTTATATAAAAATTTGATGATAATAAATAATGGTAAAATTTTATTATAATAAACACATAGTTATTAAAATACATATAAAATACATTATAATGCAAAAACATGAAATTGTAATAAATGTTGTTTTACTGTTCAGTGTTCACTCTTTTGTATGTATGAATGATAAAAAGGTTTACACACATTTACATTTGTTTTAATGGTATGAAAAAATATTCTAATACTAGCAGTCCCGGCCACGCGTTTTTGTGGCTAAACTTTGTGTTACATTGTAGTAAACTATTCAAGGGGGACAGTAGTAGGACATCAGTCATGAAGATCGTAACACGTGACCGGCTATGCTAACACCAAAAATTGAAAAAGTAAGAGCAATTGAATTTCACTGTATTTCGTTTATTACAAAATAAATTTAGGTTATACCTTAGCCTCAGCAATACACGGTGGTTATGCTATTAAATTGTAGCTTATACGAAACGTTTGTATTTTTTAAATAGCGCCATCTATTGAATACTCACTCAACCCAGTCAACAGATATTGCCATTTGTTAGAATCGTTTGGAGCTAACAGATAATTGTGACTGTCAAATAATAGACCAATAAATAATTTGCAATAAAACAATATTGCGAATATGAATTGAGATGTAAGCTATCCTATCTTTCAAGTCAAATTGCACACGGTGTGCAAATCAAATTTAAAATCGGTTCCGCTGTTTAGGAACCCATCGCGGACAAACAACGTGACACGTAATTTTTATATATAAAGATGTATGTATGTATACATACATATATGAACATATGTATTTAAATATGTGTGTAATGTTTGGGTTAAATAATGTTCAAAAATGTACTGTAAGGGTAATAATAATAACATTTGTAAATATTGGAATAATTTATATAATTGAAAATTTATTACAAAAAAAATTATCCAAAAAATGTTCAAAAAATAAATTCCGTATTTTAATCAAGTCGCAAAATATAATCAAATTTGCAAAAAATCAAAAATTACAAAAATTACAAAATATTTACAATTAATTTTCCGATCAAATTAAATAAAAAATATGAGTAAAGATACAAAAATTCGCACCCGCCTGAAATTTGGCAGGATTGTTCGAAACATCATCATTTAGGAAATCTAAAAAGTTCGATCGATCCAAGACATGGGAAAAAAATTACTCGGGGCCAAAAGTTACAAAAATGGGTTTTTCGTAATTTTCAGCAAAACGAAATATTTTAACATAAAATAACCTCAGACGAAAATGATATATCAAATAATTAAATGTGAAAATGTATCAATACTTTTTCTGTAAGAGACACAGTTTCTGAGATTGATTCAAAAAGTTGGAAGAGTTGCAATCGTCATAAAATTTATAAGCACGCCATGTACAATCACTGAAGCTGTAATACAAGTGAAAATATTTTACTATCGGTCAGTGTAACTTAAAAATATACAATTTTTAAAAAAACCGGATGTTTTCCTTTCATTTGCTTTTGATCGAAATAAGCTGAAAAAAAAAACTTTTCTTGAAAAATATTGGATTGTTGGGTATCTGATAATATGATTTTTCAATTCAACACTCATCACTCACTTCACTAAATCACTTTTAGTGACATTTTTAATTTATTTTGAAAATATTTTCTAGAAAAATAGTATTTTACATTATAAAACCATTCAAGATTTTGCAAATGAAAATTTTTAATGATATTTTTAATTTATTTCAAAAATTTGTGTAGAAAAATTCAAACAAAACATTTACTTATAAAAAAAAAAATGTAATTTAATTTGACATCATTGTCGTAAGTTGGTTGGCTGGCTGACTACAACACAAAACATGAAATTTTATAGCATTATAATAAAAATATAACAAGAAAGAAGAATATTTTCACCAAAAATAAAGATATATTTTAATATTAACTTCGTTAAAATACGTTGTTGCTTGCCACATCACATGGAACAATTGGTACCATTACACAATACTTACAGGGTATACCTGCGTTAAATATTACAGAATTAGAACCATAGTATCTAGATGTACTGAGCAGAAAAGCTGTAATAAGCGATACTGAATTACATAAAATATTTAAAATAAGCTTCATAAGACTCACTAGTTGAAGCTTCTTACAAATATTCATCTCTCTATTTTACTTCATATTTTTGGAGAAAATTGACACCAAAGTTTTGCTCTAATTTGAAAACAAGAAAACAATCATGTTTACGAAAAATCGTTTCAATCAAAAGTTGTTTATTTTTTTTATAAAGAATATTTTTGCATTTTAACTTTTATTCTTTCGCTAACGTTTTAACATGAGTAAAACTCAAAATTTTCTGAAAACCATGGAGATTTTTCAAGCATCATATATCAAAATATATTAGACATACGGAGCTGTGGGTTGGCTTCAATTGTTCAAATTTTAATATACTTTCAAACGATAGTAGTAACTAATGTTTTCGTATTGCTGCTCCTAGTTTTTTTCTCACTCTCCTAAGGGGTCCAAATAACATTAAAAAAAAACCATCTTTCCATCGTGTTTTGCGATTTTAAAGTAGAATTTAACTGGCTTACTTCGTCTGGTCGTTTTTTCTATGATTTTTAGCCAAATAATCAAAAAATGTTAAATGTACAAATTGAGTATCACGGAGAGTAAGTTTTCAAAAAGAGGTGGAATAGTTTCGTAAAATAAAGAAAATAATGTCTCGTAATGGGAAAATAGGGGGAAAACATAATGATTAAACTTCACAGTGGCCTTCTGTAAATTAGCTCACATTTAAATTAAAAGACATCTTGATTGATAACTGATATAATTTGTAAACCAAATAATTTCGGCTAATTACAAAATTATACCACTAATGATTTTCCATTGAATTTTAGTGGAATATAGTTAGTTTCTTAAACAATGTTTCGAACCAAATTGATTTTTTTAAACTGTTTTATTTCAAATTTGTATCTCTCACCGGGCGACAGAGGATCTTATATATATTTAGTAGGATAGTCTGTATATATTTTCACAAGACCTTTTTCATCCTCATTCCAATAAATAGAATTTCTAGTAAAAGTAAAATGTGAAAGCTGTTGTTTTGTTAGTAGCATTTAACTGTAAATTATTTTTGAAATGATTCTCCACAGTAATTAAATGAGACAAAGGAAAACTGAATAATCTTAAAAAGATTAATAGTTTATTTTAAACATTATAATTTCTAACAACATAGAATACTGCTAATGATCAAAAATGTTTTTATGTTCACTTTGCCTTATCTTAAGGTGGTTCGTGAGTTCTTATTGCGTACTCAAAAAATAATGAAATGCTCTGAATAGAATTCTTTTCAGGAAAAATGATAAAAAGGTTCCTATGTAGTCTAATGTGCCACATCGATCAAACACGTTGACCGATTTCGATCAATTTTACGTCAATCGACTTATTTTAATCTTGCGAAGGCTACTGAGGGTACGGTAGTAATGAAAATTCGATATAGCAATTGCCAGGCGCCATATTATAAAAAAGAAACAATTGAAAGTCACTACCTATGTTCAGTGTTCAGGTATCATTAAATAGCTTTTAAAGCCCACGCGCTTGATCTTTAAGCAGCCACAAAGTACCAAACATTCTCATATATAGATTGAAAATGAAAATCGGTGCACTGTTTTAAGTCGGGTTTCATTGATTGGTTATTGAAAATTGAAACTTAAAAGTGTAAAATAAAAAAATTTAAAATAATTGAAAATATCAAGAAACTCCAACTGCGTTTGAAAAGAAAAAAACAAATCCAGCAGTTAACATAGCGAGTTTTTCAAAGGAAATTGTTTTTCGATGAATCACCATAAAATTTAATGGATGCAACATATATTGGAATATGACTTTTTCAAAAAAGTCCAATTAATATCCATTATTTAATAAAGAATGTAAAATTGAAGATGTTTGTATGTCAGCAGCCCAGTTATCGTCTTGATATATTTAACACAAATAAATCAAAAAAGTATAACTCGAATGACGCAAATGTTAATCTTATCCATTTCGAATGACGCAAATGTCATGAATTTGAAATAAAATAAGTTGTGTTTGCGTTTTAACATAAACATAAACAATAACCATACGAGAATATAAAATTAAAATATGTTACAAATATGGTAAAGCTTCTTTGAACGGCGAATTCTATTTAGCATCAAATTATGAAAGGAAACACGATAGATAGTCACCGAGTTTTACAACTTAACTATTTATCCTCCAAGGTTAAATGGATCTGTCATGGAGCAACGCAGTTATATCTAGATTATTTTCATTTGAAAAAAATCGATTTTATGTCATGAAAAAGAAAGTGGTTGTAAATCGAAATAAAATATCAACCATCTGTTTTTACTAAAAGTGCAATATCTATAAATGAAGTAAGAGTTTCTTCTTCATCACTTGACTGTTACTACTTTTCACCCCTTTGATGCTCTTAACTTCTTCAATTGAATTAACACTTCGAAAGCCGGAAGCAATAAACTCTAGAAAAAATATTTAGTTTTTTTAGGTCGTAAAGAAAATACAATGTAGGTATAGATTAACCTTTTATCGAATGCAATAAAATAAAATAAAACTTTTAACTAAAAGAAAACCGACTTCAAAATAAACACTTTTCCAAAACAAATTAATATGCACTAGAAAGTAAAAAAAAATGAATATAATGTAGTTAAAATTATTGTTATTTTTGGAGTCGGTGTCAGCCAAGGAAACAACTCTGATAGAACAGTTTGCTACATTAGCTTGGCTGACACCGACTCCAAAAATAACAATAATTTTAAGTACATTATATTATCGTTATTTTTTACTTTTTAGTGCGTATTAATTTATTTTGGAAAAGTTTTTTTTTTGAAGTCGGTTTTCTTTTTGTTAATTTTTTGCATTTTGTGATTTTTAGTGAATCTGAAGTACACTAAGTTGTCACTAAAAAATGAATAATCGAAATTGGCGTGATATTCAATCATTCGTCCTCTTGTCGTACATACTTAATGCAAATTTAAGACTTTTATGGTTTTCTTAGATGCCGTTGTCAGAACTGGACAAAAATTAAATTGGACCTCACGGAAATACCAGCTTTCAAATAAATAAAGATTCATCAAAATCGGTTTACCCAGTCGAAAGTTCTGAGGTAACACACATAAAAAAATACAGTCGAATTGTATTTGTTCTCCCTCCTCCTTTTTTGGTTGAAGTCGGTTAAAAATAACAAATAACAAAAACTACCTTTTTCGTATTTTCTTCATCTTATTGTGCTAACGGATTATTGCATACGGCATAGAAAAACACTACAGGCCAATGTCAGTAATCCATATGCTTGTTTCCTGAGAAACAATACGAAATTATAATTTGTTTATAACTTGTAATTTGTTTTGTTTAAATTAATGTATGTTTATTTGATGCATTCGAATTTTATTTCAGAGAAATTTGAGTAGAAAGTTTTTCTATTTTACCAACTTCTATCTATAAAACTGCTCTCGCACAAAATTTTATATACAAAAAACTTTTTAAAACTTTGAACAAACTTTCAAAAGAAAGATCAGAAAGAAACAAAGAAATAGAAATTCATGGGATAAAGGACATAAATTTGATAGGCATTGGTTAAAGTTGCGCTTAATAAGTGTTTCCATCTATGGACATAAAGTGCGTTCTGCCAAAAAAGTTGAAGTGGCGGGGATGATATGAATTTTTCTTGTTAGAAAAAACTAAGAAATTAATTGAAATAACTTCAGGATATCGCCTTTGATTAATTGCACCTCCAATCTTCAAAGGGTACTGCTTTTTGTATTTTGTAGGACAAGATTACTAAGATAAGTTTTTGAGATTTTCATAGCCCTGGGTAATTTTTAATTGGATAACAATTCTAATATTGATGAATAGATATCTACTTAAGTCAACATTTAATTAAGAACATAATTGAAACAAGGCAAATGCAAAAGGACCCTGCATATTAGACATAGAAAATGGTTTTCTTTGAAACTTTTTCTAACCCACTTTGATCTGTTCTTTGGGTTATTCTGATCAACAGCTCTCACGATCAGAACTACTATTAACGAGTAGTTTTCGAGTTACGAGCGATTAAAAGCTACGAATATATTATAGTTCTAGTATATGACTAGGAAAATGGCTCGATCTGCTTAGCTCGAAAACTACTTGTTAAAAAGTTTTGTGGCAGTGGAAGTTTTTAATCAGAACGATCTGAAGAATATTTTGGGGATGGTTTGAAAAAGTTTCACAGAAAACTAAAGGTATAATATAGTCGTACGTTTAAAAAAATTTTGGTTAAAAATTTTGTGGCCGTGAAAGACGACGAATTTAGATCAGCATCTTCATAATCCTGAGTAACATCCTTAACAAATGTATTATTTGAAAGAATGTACATGCATTTGGTAAAATTATTAATTTAAGACACTATTCAGTAAAATAAAATTATATATTTGCCTTATTTTACGTTAACCATTTTAAATATTATTATTATCGTTATTATTTTATGTATAAAT